>NC_090437.1:999478917-1000156059 GCF_031143425.1 Pleurodeles waltl
CAGTGTCAGGAAGACAGAGGCAGCTCATCCTGGTGGACGTTTCTTGGGGCTCCACTTCCCAGTTTCTCAATCAGTAGTTTTATTACACTAATAGTGAATAATACATTATTCACTATTAGAACCTTGGAATGTTGGAGGCTCCATTGCAGACAATGGAGTGCTCGGGCTTTTACTTGCTGGTAAAAGCCCATAGCGTCAACATTCCACTGTTCTCTTTCTTCACAGCATAAACTGTGAACAAAGCCTCACGAGCCTGAGGGGAATTCATTTTATTTGATAGAACATTCTGCCCTTTAGTGGCAGAATGTTCTAATAGTCTTAGAACCTTCTTTAGCAGGCTCTACTGGCCATTAAAGGCCCTTTCCCTTGTAACTCAGGAGCGGGCCTTTAATGGCCAGTAGAGCCCACTACGGCTGGTTCTAAGGCTATATTAGTATGATAAAAATGGGGCACAGTTCTTTGGAATATGACCCTCCTTGGTAGCTGAGGTAAGGAAAACACTTTTAAATGTATGTTGTGTGCATGCTTGCAGGTAAGAGTGTGCTTATTTAAAAGAGAGTGAGTATGAGTGAATGTGTGGTTTTGTAAGCATATGCGTGTGAGTGAAAGTAAAGATGAAATGGCATGTGATGTCACTTCCGCTACCCCAGGCATTTTGATGAATTGATGTGCATGATTCTACACCACAATTAAAAGTATAATCCCCTATAGCTGCACATTTCCATATTGATAGTTTCTTACATGCAGGGTCAGATGAGCGAAGCCAGTCACAAACCCTGCAATTCGCTGAATAACAGGGGTTGGGACTGCCAAGTGGCTTAGTGAGAAGTAGCATACCCATCTAGAAATTTGGTAATGTAAATCTTTGGAGTGGGCAATGGTCTGGAGATCCACTATTAAGGTGGAAAGACATTTGGCACAAAGTTTTTCTTTCTCAAATCCAGGCCAGTTTCCTTTAACAAAATCAAACAGCATGAAAAAAATGAACATTATTGAAACGCGAACACAGATATGATGGTGTGGTGACCCAAGTATGCTACCATCCCTGTGATACTATTCAATGATAGTGAATCTCAAGTTAGAATCCCCTTCATAAATATTGATGAGGTAGGCAGAATAGCAAATGATACCGCCGCCCCATATTGCACTTTTCTCAGCTGCTATTTTTACTGTCACGGCTATCTGCACGCCGCTGCCTAGGAACAGATGCTAGGAAAATAGGTTGGGTTGTGTGTAGCTAACTGTGACATTTAGAAAACAGCAGAGGGTAAAGAGTTAAGCTTAGTCATTTTGACTGCCACAAGACAATGACATGGGAAGTGTCTGTGGCTTTGGTAGTGCTGCATGTATGCTTTCACATTCACGGTCATTGCTTATCGTTTGACAGCTGGGACTTGAAGTACATGCAGCGAAATAGCACGAGAAGATGAACGGCACGCTCAATTTGCTGCAGGTGCATATCAAAATAATCCAACCTATTAAACTCTGCTTTTACTCCAACAAAACAACATGTTTTTGAAAGAATTCCAATAAAAAATCTGACTTTTCTAGTTACAACTTTTAACACGTTCACTATTTTGTTGTTTGTGAGATGCTGTTGTAACTTGTATTAAGCTAATCTCTTTTGTACCATTACTCACATAATGTGATTTGACTAAGTAATGTCTCTGGTTTTGTCAATTGTATTTTATAGATATGTAGTGTGGTAGTCATAACTAAGGTGTAAAAATGTATTATTATTATTATTATTATTATTATTATTATTCATAATAATATTTTTAATAATAACAATAGCAGCAGTAATAGTATTTGCATGTGCTATATATTGCCCAGCATGTTTGTAAGCATTTATTTTGATTTAAGTCTGCTATAAGAAAATGCTATTGCCCTCGAGTTATAGCCTAGGCTGAAAATCGTCAAAGCAATACAGACTGAAAATGTGGCACCACAAGGTAAGTAATACATGCCTATGGCATCTATTTTAATTATTTGTTTAACTGCAACGAATCCATTTCAACTTATTTATCTAGTTAACCAAAAACACACAGAAGCCAATTCACAAAACTATTATTTAATATGTAAATTAGTTCCTCACTAGTACTCCTTCATGCACTACAAAACGCAATCTACAAATGCTCTAATATACAATTTGTAGACTATTCCTTGCGAATGGGCAATGAGCTACCGGCCAGAGCGAAGCAATCCTACTGAAGAATGTTGGCAAAGAACCCAAATGACACCAGAATGAAAACTAAACTGTGCAGATTACTCTTAAGGCTTCTAGCTATTTTCCTGCCTTCTGCTGTGTCACCCTGGAACTGCTATAGCATTAACAATTTTTCAATTTTGTTATATCTTGTAATGCAGTACCCAGTTTGAGGACCCACTGATCCCCCATGACTCTGCACGTCTGGACCCCCCTCATGACGGACAAGACCCACTCACTTATAAGCAGCATCCACTCTGGAGCCCCTACTGACACTGCCCCCATTACATCTTCAACAAGGCCAGCGTCTCGACTGTGACAGAACTCTGCAAGATCATCAACTGCTCCCGAGAGTCAGCAACCTTCCCCAAAGACTGGAAGCTCGCCCAGATCTGCCTACTTCTGCAGAAACCCACAGCCGACCCAACGGATCTCAAGGACTATCGCCCATCTCGCTGCTGCCCTTCCTAGGGAAGGTCGCCAAGAAAGCAATCAACACAGCTACAGCAACAAATTGAGGACAACAACACCCTGAACATCTCCCAATCAGGATTCAGGACCAACCACAGCACCCAAACCACCCTGCTCGCCGCCACAGATGACATCAGCCCCCTCCTTGACTGCAGCCAAACAGCAGCCCTCATCCTACTTGATATTTCAGTGGCTTTCGATACAGTATCTCACAGCACCCTTTGCGCCAGACTCCATGCAGCAAGCATACGTGACAAGGCCCTTCGATAGATACACTCCTTCCTGACAAGCAGAACACAGAAAGTCAGGCTCCCGCCACCTGTCAGAACCTACAGACATCTGCTGTGGAGTATCCCAAGGGTCATCTTTGAGCCCCACGCTGTTCAACATCTACATGACCTGCTCTCCTCTATTGTCAGGAACTACAGTATGAACATCGTCTCCTACGGTGATGATATTCAGCTGATCATGTACCTGACAGAGTACCCCTCAACAGCCAAGAAGAACTTCAGGGACGGGATGGAAGTTGTCACCACCTGGATGAGGGATAACTATTTTAAGCTGAACTCTGACAAGACTGAGATCCTCATCCTGGGACCTTCCTCCTCAGCCTGGGACAACTCCTGGGGGCCCTCAGCACTTCGCAGGCTGCCCACCCCCACATACCACACATGAAATCAATCAATCAATCACAATCAATCAATCAAAAAATTTGTATAGCGCGCTACTCACCCGGAGGGTCTCAAGGCGCTGGGGGGAGGTGGGGCCGCTACTGCTCAAACAGCCAGGTCTTGAGTTGCTTCCTGAAGGAGAGGTGGTCGTGGGTCAGACGGAGGTGGATGGGGAGGGAGTTCCAAGTCTTGGCTGCCAGGTAGGAGAAGGATCTTCCTCCCATGGTGGCTTTTCTAATGTGTGGCACGGCGGCGAGGGCGTGGCTGGTCGATCGTAGCTGGCGGGTGGGAGTGTAGAAGGTCAGGCGATTGTTGAGGTACCTGGGGCCCAGGTCGTGGAGGGCCTTGTGTGCGTGGGTGAGGAGGCGGAACGTGATTCTCTTGCTGACGGGGAGCCAGTGCAAGTCTCTCAGGTGTCCGGAGATGTGGCTGTGTCGGGGGATGTCAAGGATGAGGCGTGCGGAGGCGTTCTGGATGCGTTGGAGTCTTTTCTGTCGTTTGACCGTGGTTCCGGTGTAGAGGGTGTTACCGTAGTCCAGTCGGCTGGTGACGAGTGCCTGGGTGACCGTCTTCCTGGTTTCGGTGGGGATCCATCGGAAGATCTTTCGGAGCATGCGTAGGATGTTGAAGCATGATGAAGAGACGGCGTTGACTTGTCTGGTCATCGAGAGGGAGGAGTCCAGGATGAAGCCCAGGTTGCGTGCGTGGTCCGTAGATTTGGGTGCGCTGCCCAGGGCAGGGGGCCACCAGGAGTCGTCCCAGGCAGAAGGTGATGATCCAAGGATGAGGACTTCCGTCTTGTCTGAGTTCAGTTTCAGGCGGCTGTTCATCATCCACTCGGCTACGTCTTTCATCCCTTCGTGCAGGTTGGTTCTGGCGGTGGCTGGGTCGTTGGTGAGGGAGAGGATCAGCTGGGTGTCGTCGGCGTAGGAGATGATGTTGAGGTTGTGATGGCGTGTGATGGCTGCGAGGGGGCTCATGTAGACGTTGAAGAGGGTGGGGCTGAGTGATGATCCTTGTGGTACGCCACAGATGACTTCGGTGGCCTCGGATCTGAACGGGGGGAGGCGGACTCTCTGGGTTCTTCCGGTGAGGAACGAGATGATCCACTCTAGAGCCTTCTCTTGAATTCCGATGTTGCTGAGGCGCTGCACTAGGGTGCGGTGGCAGACCGTGTCGAACGCTGCGGAGAGGTCCAGGAGGATGAGGGCCGCTGTTTCCCCGTTGTCGAGCAGGGCTCGGATGTCGTCAGTGGCTGCGATGAGGGCGGTCTCGGTGCTGTGGTTGGCTCGGAAGCCGGACTGTGAGTGGTCGAGGGATCCATTAGTCTCGAGGAAGGCGGCCAGCTGTCTGTTGACGGTCTTCTCGATGACTTTGGCAGGGAACGGGAGGAGCGAGATGGGGCGGTAGTTCTTGAGGTCGGTGGGGTCTGCTGATGGTTTCTTCAGGAGGGCGCTGAGTTCGGCATGCTTCCAGCTCTCCGGGTAGGTGGCGGTGTTGAAGGAGCAATTGATGATGTCCCGGAGATGGGGTGCGATGACGGAGTCGGCCTTGTTGAAGACGTGGTGGGGGCATGGGTCGGTTGGTGATCCGGAATGGATAGTGTTCATCGTATGGATGGTGTCTTCGGTGCTGACCGGGGTCCAGGCGCGGAGGGTGGTGTTGGGGGGCGTCGGGTTGGTGGTTGGGTGCGTGGTTTATGCGCCGAAGCTGTTGTGTATGTCGGTGATCTTGCGGTGAAAGAACAAGGCGAGTGAGTCGCAGAGGTCTTGTGAGGGGGTGATGTCGTTGTTTCCGGCGCTGGGGTTGGAGAGCTCTTTGACGATGCTGAAGAGTTCCTTGCTGTTGTGTGCGTTGTTGTCTAGTCGTTCTTTGAATGCTATCTTCTTGGTGGTGTGGATCAGCTGGTGGTGTTTACGGGACGCGTACTTGAGGGCGGTCATGTTGTCTGTAGTCGGGTTTTTTCGCCAGGCTTTCTCGAGGGTGCGGCAGTTCTTCTTGGAGTTCTTGAGGTCGTTGTTGAACCAGGAGGCTTTCTTGCTGTTGGGCCTGATGGGATGGGTTTTCAGGGGTGCGACGTTGTCGGCGCAGTTGGTGATCCACTGTGTAAGGTTGTTGGCTGCTTGGTTGGGGTCCGCTGAGCTGGCGGGAGGGTTCTGGCTCAGTGATGTGGAGAGCTGGTCGGTGGTGATCTTGTTCCAGCTCCTGCGGGGAGCCTGTTGTGGGTGGTGGTGAGTCGTGGTTTTTCTGAAGCTGAAGTGGACGCAGCTGTGGTCTGTCCAGTGGAGTCCGGTGGAGTGGCTGAAGGAGATGTACTTGCTGGAGGAGAAGACTGGGTCAAGCGTGTGTCCGGCGTAGTGGGTGGGGGTGTTCACCAGTTGCTTGAGTCCGAGGTTGGCGAGGTTGTCCAGCAGGGTGGTGGTGTTGTTGTCGTTGTTGTTCTCCAGGTGGAAGTTGAGGTCCCCTAGGAGGATGTAGTCAGCGGAGGAGAGGGCGTGAGGGCTGATGAAGTCTGCAATGTCTTCGCTGAATTGTGTGCGGGGTCCTGGGGGTCTATAGATGAGGGTGCCTCTGAGTGTGGTCTTGGGGTCGGTGTGAATCTGGAAGTGGAGATGTTCGGCAGCTGTGAGGGTGTCGTCGGAGTTGGTCGTGATGCGGATGGTGTTCTTGTGGACAATAGCGATGCCTCCTCCTGTCTGGTTGATGCGGTCCCTCCGGGTGATCTTGTATCCGTCCGGGATGGCGATGGCGATGTCGGGCGCTGAGGAGGCGTTCATCCAGGTTTCTGTGAGGAAGGCGACGTCTGGAGATGTGGTGTCGAGCAGGTTCCAGAGTTCCACGGCGTGTCTGTGGATGGAGCGGGTGTTAAGCAGGATGCACTTCAGGTGGTTGCTGTTGGTGCTTGGTTTGGCGGGCGCGGTGCGGGTCTGGATGCAGGAGAACTTGCAGGATTGGCAGGTGAAGGGTCCGTGGGTGCGTCTTGGGGCGGCACGGCAGCACCCGGGGATCCGGCCGGTGTTGAGTGCGATGAGGGTGGCGGCTTCGTAGGTCCGGCGGGTAGGCTCGCAGCGGTGGGGGCCAAGATCTAGAATCCTTCCTGGAGGTGAACTGATGATGTACTGGAGCGTAATCTGTATCTGACTGTGACGCGCGGGTTCTATCTTCGCAGGCTGCCCACCCCCACATACCACACATGAAACCTCAGCGCCATCCTTGACTCAATGCTCAGGATGTCCAGACAGGTCAACTTTGTCACTTCCACCTGCTTCCACAACCTCTGACTCCTACGGAAGATGTTCAGATGGACACCAACCGACTGCCAAAATACTGTGACACATGCCCTAATAATGAAGAGACTTGACTACGGCAACGGCTCTATGCCAGAACTTCTGAGAAGAGCATGAGCAAGCTACAACATGTTCAGAACGCCACCGCCAGACTCATGTTAAATATCACCTGCCAAGAACACATCACAGAGCACCTGAAATACCTCCACTGGCTCACCTTCGAGAAGAGGATCAACTTCAAACTCCTCGTACACACCGACAGAGCCCTTCACATGGGACCCAGCTACCTCAACCACTGCATCACCTGGTACTCCCCCTCCAGACCTCTCCACCCGTCCCAGCAGTCGCTCACCAACATACCCCACATAAAAAGTCCTCGGCTGGAGGACTACCCGGCAACAAAAGGTTGGAACACCTTACCTCCTCACGTCAGACAGTCACCATCGCTGCCTCAGTTCAGGAAGGACCTCAAGGCCTGGCTCTTCAACTGATCTCTTAGGACACACCTCTCAGTGCCTCGAGACCCTATGGGTGAGTTGTGCGTTTTAAAATATCTGATTGATTGATTGAATATTGGCAAATTCCGCCCGAGTGATGCAAGCTCACCATGGATATGAGACAGTTACAGCAATATCGCATGCCTTGACAAATTAAAGGCCTCTCATCAGCTTGTGACTAAGGCAGAACTCACAACATGTTGACAGCATTAGTGCCGGTGGCCACTTGTAATTGCATCACCACAACAGGGGTTTCAGCACTTCAGTGCTGGCAAATGCTTGTGGAATATATTTGTAAACTATAAGTAAAAAATAAAAGTTTAAACTCATTCGCTTCAGTCTCTAACCAGCAATGATAAGTAAGTCATCTTGAATGGTTATCAGTGTTAGACTAAACAGTCGGTAAAACATGAAGTTCACACTCGCCATCTACTGGCGAGATGCCCTATTTGTGCTGTTATAAACAACTGTATAATTATGTAGTGCCACATAGTGAAAATTAAGGGAAGTTCACTTCTTGTGATCATAACCCTTACCAGAGAGGAGAGTTTCGTTGAATCATCCTATCATCCTTTCTGTGACAGATTGTAAAGCAAGAGATTGATGCATCAAACCATGGCAAATTGGTGAGGAATAACATGGGCCATTACCATTTGGAGTTTCTTTTTTTAATTAATTTATCTTTGACAGGGTTTCCATGACTGTGTGCAATTCTTTTGGCTCATGTGTTCAACTGGTTATTTAACCAGTGAACATGGGTCAGCAAGACATTATTCAGCCTGCATCCACTTTAACACAACCAGGACCTCCACCTGCAATATGTGAAGCGTGGGTAGATTTGTTTGAGAGCTATTTGGTGGTACTAGATAGTAAAGACCTTAGTCTCCACATGGGGAAGATGTTACTTATCAGTGTACTTGGAAAAAGAAGGCCAGAACTTCTTAGAAATACTTACCCATAGCCAAATATAAACAAGGTCAAGACATTGTGAATGAGTATTTAAAGTCCAAATTGAGATCAGAGAACAGATTTGGGGAATCAATAAATTTAGCCATGACACAACACTAATTCCACACCCAAACTCAGAGACAAAATGAAAACACTGACGGATTTGTGGCTAGATTGAGAAAATGAGCATATAGGGCCAGATTTATGAAACCTTTTTGCATTCGCAAACGGTGCGAATGCCCGTTTGCGAATGCAAAAAAACATTTCAGAATGTATCAAAGGCATTCTGAATGCAATTTTAAGGAATCGCTAAAACAGTGATACCTTAAAATTGTGACCCTGTTTAGAGAGTCGCAAGTTGCGACTCTCTAAGTAAGATATTGCAAATAAGGAATCCTTATTTGCGATTTCTAAAGCACATGTATGAAGCAATTCCTTAATGCGAATTGGGCATTATGGAATCGCTTTTACCACCAAGTTGAACTTGGTGGTAACCATGTGCAAATTTCAAAAATGCATTTAAAATGCATTTTTAAAATTTACATGTGAAGCGCACATGCCCTTTTGGTATGTGTGCACCTTACATGTTGTTAAAAAATGTTTTGGGGTACAGCAGAGGGGCCTTAGGCCCCCAGCACCTTGGACTTTGCATTTCCCAAAATTGCGAATTCCAGTTAGGAATTCGCAATTTGGGACATGCAAATTATTTGCAAATATGAGCCGACAGGCCCATAGATGCGAATGGGGGATGTATCACAATTTGCGATTCGGTAATAGCATTTGCGATTTTTAAGAAATCGCTATTAACGAATCACAAATTTGATACATTGCATTTTGCGACTCAGAAATAGCGATTTCTTAAAAATCGCTATTTCTGATTTGCAAAATGCATTCTTGATACATCTGGCCCTTAATTGTTAATTCCTAGAATCAGAGAAATAGTAACTGCTACCACTACATAGTGGACTTGCTACTCCTGCACTAATGCAGCTCCTACATGCAACACTAATTGCACTACCACCACTTCTACTCAGTCCCTCTCTTTGCTTTGAAAATGTTTTTCTTCCCACCACACTGAACTTGTTGACTGCTTCCTGCTAGAAATGGGGTTTCTGGTTGTCAGAGTATGCAACCTGTAGTAGCAGTAGCCACCACTCTAGTCAGGGTAAGCTTAATACACACATAGAGATAGCATGTGCTCAACTTCTGGCAGCTTGGCACAGAGCAGTCAGGCTTATCTAAAGAGGCAATGTGTAAAGTATTTGTGCAATACACACACACAGTAACACAGTGAAGCCACCACAAAAAGTACTTCACACAGGTTTAGAAAAATAGATAATATTCAAAATGACGAAAATCCAATCAGTAGAATTCAAGATATGAATTTGCAAAGAATAAATTAAAAATCATGCCTAGAAGTCAATAGATTACTTGAGGTTACACTGATCCAGGGTCAATCATAAATTCAGGCTGACCGCGATGGAGGGCAGTCCGGCTACAGAGCCCCCACAGGGTCCGCTGAGAAAGTACTTTAGATGGAAGAAGCGCTGACGTTGAGGACTCGATGCATGCAACAGAGGAGGAAATGTATTGCTGTCAATCGAGGTGTGGTAGGCTATGTGAGTAAAGGCCTCTTTTTGTCATGGTTAGCCCCCATTTTTTGACTCGTCTTTGATGTGGTCTCAAACTTGTTAGTGCCCAGGGCCCCTGCTAACCAGGTTCGCTGGGCCAGATCTCTTTCTCAAAACTGTTGTGATGTATTGGCACGATAGGTAGCTCCTCTAGCTGGAACAATAAGTCCTTAGTAAATAGCACATAGGTACCGAGGCATGGGGTACTAATGGTAGGTCCCAGAGGGCAGAAACACAGATTGTGCCACCCTCATGGGCCATGCATCAAGATGCACCCAGCACTGCCATTGCAGGCTGAGTATCCTTGTGCAATCCTAAAATGCAAACTCAACATGGCACACAGTCTCTGTGCCCTGTCCACTACACACTGCATGCAATAGAGGTAAGTCACCCCTCTGGCAGGCCTTCCAGCCCTAAGGCTGGGTGCACTATACTGTATGTGTGGGCATAGGTGCATGAGCAATATGCCCCTACAGTATCCTTGCCAAACTTGGGACATAGTAAGTGTAAAGAGCACCCATTTTACATTCAAGTGCTGGACACTGGTCAGTACGAGTTTCACAGGTACATGATGGCTACTCTGAACCCTGTTTTTTTCATATCAAACCACTCAGAATTATGAATCCAATCTGGTACCAGTATTGGATGTGTTTCAAAATGTACTGAGGGGCCACATCAGAGGTGAACTCTGCAAAACTAACACTGGCATGGGTTGCTGGTCGGTCACAACCAGCCTGACACCATCAGACAAGATTCTAGAACCCTGGGGTGAGAGCTCCTGCTCTATGGGTCCCAGAACAAAGCCCTTCCTGGGTGGAGGTGTCACACCTCCCTCAGGAATGTGCTTTGCCCTGCTAGTGAATTTAAAAGGGCTTACTGCCTTTGAAAATTGACCCACAAGCCTGCTGCTAGCAGCAGATGGCTGGCCCCATGACAATCTGTAACTTTTGGCATGGCCCCCCTCACCAGGCCGCTTTTGGCCCTGGGGGCACTATCCCCCAGTATCCACACTAAATTTGTGAAAGGGGAGGGGGGCCACTTGGCTCCCCTCCCTGGGCTGAATTTTACCTGGATCCCCATTCCCCAGAGCCCAGCCAATCCAAAAATGAGGAATGGGGCCACACGGCCCCCATCCCCAGGCCAATTTTGGCCCAGGGGACCTCATCCTCCAGATCAGGTCAATTATTAGAAGGAACCCAGCCGATTCATGAAGCTTAGTGGCCATCCTCCCTAGATCAAATTTAGCCCCGGCAGCCCCATCCTCAGGGCACGGCCAATCACAAAGGACAGGAGGAGTGGTCAGCCCCAGCTTGCAACACCCCTAAGGTGTTGCATGTGAGGTGATCCCTCCATTTCATTTTCCTACATCTAGCATGGAAGGAAAATAGCCAATCAGGTTTAGGGAAGTGACCTCTCCCCACAGTAAGGGGGGCATCTTTGTCCACAGCTCTTGGCTCACCGATTCGCCCTGAACCCTGCCACTGTGTGCCCTGCACCAAAGATCCAGCTGTGTTCTAAGGGTACCCATCCCTTGCAACCTTGACCCTCCAAGGTGACTCACTGGACTCACCCTAACGTCCACCTATGCAGTGCTTTTCCAAGTGGTGCCCCCCAGTGGCCTAGCACCAGCTCCAATGACCTTCTGCAGCTGCAGCTGCTCCTGCCAAAACCGGGAGCCACCCAAACTTCTCCAGCTGGTCCACAGGGCCCACTGATGACCTCGTCCTACCTGCAAAAGGAGAGATTGGTAAATGCATTGGCTCATTTTATATCCATTTTTAAAGTATTTCTCCATTGATTTCTGTGGTGCATAATTACACACAGAACTGAGACATTTTCTAAACTTTGAAAATTCGTAACTTAAAAAGTACTTATCCATTTTTGATGATCTTGGTCTTAAAAATGTTATAAAAGTCTGAAGTATTTTTATAAATTGTTTTCGAGTTATTCTTTTGAATGTGTGTGTTCTCATTTATTGATACTGTGAGTATAACAAATGCTTTGCACTGCTTCCAGATTAGCCTAACTTCTCGATCAAGCTACCATAAAAATTTGAGCATTAGGTGGTCTACTTTTTATCTCAGTAAACCAACATGTGGTTCCCAGAACCCTTTACACACTGTGCCTGATTTTGCACACTACATAGAGGTCCAGCCTCCTACAGCCGATGTGTTGGTTCAGAGCTGTGAAGAATCGAGGTCACATCGAAGATCCAGAAGTATTGGGCATCAAGGCAAAGCCTCATCATTGAACTGCTGGAAGTGAAGCATCGGCACTAAGCCAAGTGAGGTCGAAGATGCATCAGAATCCTGGGACAATGCTTCAGACAGTCAGTATTGAAATTTCTGCGGCTCAGACAGCCACAGCAATGCTTCAGCATTGAAAGGACATGCACCATTTTCAATTGTTGCAATGTCATTGATGCGTTGATTTCCTTGGGGTGCAGCACAGATACTCACTTCTAAGAGTCCAGGCCTGGATTGGCACCACTTGGCAGAGCAGGACTCACAGCAGACCGATCCAGGTCCTGGTTGCAATTTGCAGTCTTTGATGTTCCTGAGACTGTAGGCAGGAGAAGGAAAACTGCTCCTGAAGGCTGGGAGTGGACTTTTCATTTGTTCTCCTAGCCACAGTGAAGCAAGCAGTAAAACAGATTAAATATTTTGTACTGTGGGAGCAATGGGACTGTGGGGGAATTGAGGCTCCCCACTGTGGTTTCACAAAATTGCCAGGGCACCCAGGAGCAAGTGGCCAGGCTCCGAGGGATGAGGTCCACTGGGCCGCAATTGTTTTTGGATTGGCTGGGCCCTAAGGATGGGGTCAAAGGGGCCAAATTCGGTCTAGGCAGAGGTGCCACACAGCCCCCCTCCGCTTCCATGAATTGGCTGGGCTTCTTCTAATAAATGACCAGATACTGGAGGATGGGGTCCTCGGGCCAAAATTAGCCCCGGGGATGGGGTCCGTGCGGCCCTAGTCCTCTTTTTCTTTTTTGCATTGGCCGGACTCTGGGGGATGGGGATCTGGGGCAAATTCAGCCCAGGTGGGGAGGGCATGTGGCCCCCCTCCCCTTTCACAAATTGGTGGGGCACTGGAGGATGGGTTCTCCAGGGCCAAAATCGGCCTAGTGACGGGACCACACAGCCCCCTCCTCTTTTAGTAATGCAGGGTTGGGTTTTTGCTGTTCATCACCACAAGGGAAATCTTCATGTTGATGGGCAGTAAAAATAAAACAAGGTATTTGACCTCATCTCTCCTATTCTCCATGGGCTCCCGTTTACTATACCCCTAAAAGATCATTAGCATTTAGTGCATTTTGGTGCTACTTTTCCTTAATTATTCCAAACTTCATATCTCTGGTTTCTCTTATTGGATTTTTGACATTTTGGTGCAATTTTGTTTATTACATTTTACTCAATATTTATAAATTGGATGGAATTACTATTGTGTTGTGTTTTTAAGTATTTACAGATTTGGTGGCATGTGTAATTCTTCTCACTTTTCTGCACTTTATGTTGTATTGAGATTAAATAGTACCTCCAGATTGGGACCTGGTACAAGGATCAGTGTCACTAGCTTGGGTACGAATTCTTATCAAATTATTCAGTAATTTTTGACATATTTGGATTTTCTGATATATACAATACTATATAACAATCTACTTCATGAAGCTATCTGTTTATAGGATTCATTCTTTGAGATGCCTGACTGAGTGAGTCTGTTGTATAAGCTGGCAGATCAACTGTTCCAGGAACAAAAATAAGCTTAAGTATTCCTTACTGGAGGAACAGGATGGGACTGCAAGCTCGATAGACATCATTATCCAACTGTTTGCTAATCCAGATGTGTATGCTCTCAGGCAACAGAAGGGCTCAGACCTTTGTCTCTCCTTCCTAAAAGCGGGTCCTTTTGAAGTGCTTGGGAAGAAAGAGGAAGAGTAGGGTGGTCATGGACTGGCTCCTAGAGAATTATGGCTCAGTTCTGGTCTGAAGTACCGGTCATAAAACTAGAGAGGTCGGATGCACAGTTCCTAAAGACTGACATCAGGGAAGGGGAGGCGCCTGTCCAAACTAAAAAGTAGAAAATCACTTGGACCAAAACTTTCCTTTCAGAAGTTTTTAAGTGTGTTATGATCAAGGTGTTGTAGTTACAGCTGGACATGTACTACAGATCCAAAGCACAGTGAGAGTTCACCATAGACTTCAGACAGGTGAACATTGTCCTTGTCCACAAACCGGGAAAGGCGCTAGATGATTGTGCATCCTATCAGCCAAAGGGGCAGAATTATGGAAAGTGGTGTTGCACCTAGTGCAGCATCACTTTCCCTGCACCCCTTATGCCCCTCTACCGCCACCTTGTGTGTGCAATATTTAAAATACAGCACACCATGGTACAGGGTAGGAGGCAATAGTTTCATTTTTCATGATGCTATTGATGTACTCTGCAGGAGTAGTGTGAATATATTGGCCCTACTCCTGCAGAGTACATAGGGGCCTATTCTAAATAATGGAAGCCCCCATTTAAGACCTGCTCTGACCAGGTGTTAAAGGTGCTGTACAAAATGACGCAAGGAAATATCTTAGATTTTCTTGCGCCATTTTTTTCTGCCCCCCCCCCTAACAGGGGAACGCCCCCTTCGGATACATTATGCCTGGCACAGGCATAATATAGTGCAAAGGGTTACAAAGTGGCACAATGCATGCATTGCACCACTTTGCAAATATGGCGCTAGAATTTTGGCCTTGTTGGGCCACATTAGTATTAAAAAAATGACGCTAATGTGGTGCAAGGTGGCACTAGGGATTTATTAATATACCCCCAAATCTCTTTTAAACATTGAAACGAAAATCATTGCAAAAGTCCTTGAGGACCTCCTAATGTGGATCAATGATCGCATTGTGGCCTCTAATAAGTGTGGCTTCTTGCCCAATAGTCCACTAGACAATAGTTCACGCACCCCCTGCAGCACAGAGGCTCAAATAAATTAATGTAGGGTGTCCCTTGCAGGCCCCCTGCCCTGGGGACCATTACTTCCAGAGGCTAAATGAAATGATAGAGGGGGGCCGCATGGCGCCCCTAGTGGAGCCATAGATGGCCATAGTGACCGCCACCCACCAGGGCCAGCTCCTACTACCTCTTGAGGTGCCCACCATCAGGAGCTAGCTGTTTGCTTTTGCCTGGTGGGAGCTAACAGCTCCCACCAAGCAAAAGCAAGCATAACTCCACTTTCGGCAAGCGGGAGTTGTCAAAAAGCTTCTGCTTGCTGAAAGCAGAGTTTTCATCTCTTTACCACATAAGAGATGAAAACATTTTTCCTGCAAAAGGGGATTTGCTATTTAAATTAAAGCACCTCTCAGCTTGCAGTAGAAATGCCGGCTTCCGCAGGATGCACGGAGCCAGCTAGTATGGCAGGGGCCTTGAGGCTCCCTGCTTGGTCTTGTGCTGTCACCAAGCATCTTGATTGTATGACACTTTGAAGTCATTCTATGGAGAGACCATTGCATTAACAATAGATACAGAAGCAGAAGCAAGATGTTTGATACAAACGTTATAGATATATATTGTGTTGACAGCAAATAGCGGCTCTAGGATGTGTAGGGAATTCAAAGCGTGAGTTTTTTTCTCGTGAACGCTGTGGCAAAATGCACCACGGTCTCATGGTTACCAAATATTAGTTACGGTGTCCACGTGCACCCTCTATCAGAATAAACTCAGTTTGAAAATTTTGGTCATAACTGTACTTTAAATGTGGACTGCTGATGCTCTTGTAATATTTATATTCTGATATAGCAAATGCCATAACTGAAATTTCACTTTGCACTGTTGATGCTGTTGTACTATTTACATTCAGATATTGCAATGTTGTTAATATGGTACTTATGAGCACATGTGATGTGCCGTTGGAAACTGACTCCAAATTCCCAGGTGTTACCATGGCGGCTATCTTGGGCGGGGCCCATGTATGAAAGGGACCTCGCCCATGATTACTTGCTCACCATTCCTCTGCAGCCTGGAGGCAGACTTCTCCTCTGCTCCTGTTCAGACGCTCCTGTGCAGCTGTCTTCATAGCAGTTATCTGGGCATTTCAGCTGTTCTACAGCTGAATAACAGTTGCCCTTTGATTCCCTTGGGCACGCTCACAATCGGACGTGTCATTTAGAGCAGGCTGTGCTCTGCGCGGTAAGAGTGTTTTCACGAAGATTCCAGATATTTTTATATCCTTGTATTAATATCTAAGCACATGGTTGAGGAATTCAGTGTGCATTTAGTGTTTGTAGTAGAACCGCATGATAGAGAAATTCTGTACGCATTTGATGTTATTGTGAAAACGCATGACATAGGAATTCAGGGTGCATTTGGTGTTCGTAGTGGAACCGCATGACAGAGAAATTAAGTGCACATTTGAGATTATTGTGAAAGCGGACGACATGGGAATTCAGTGCACATTGATGTTATTGTGGAAGCACACAACAGAGAAATTCAGTGTGCATTTAATGTTACTGTAGAAATACACACCTGAGGAATTTAGTGTGCATTTGGTGTTTGCGGTGAAAGCACACTGTTGAAGTATTCGGTGTGCATTTAATCAGTTTGACGCGAACACAAATCCCTGTTTGGTCCTGCACATTTTATAGTTGTGTTTCTTTAAAGAATATACTTTTGATCTTGAAGAATTGGAACAAGGTTACAGTCATTTTATGAACAATAAAATACACTCGTGCAAGAAACAAGTTTGATAGGTAAGACTTCCTTGTTTCTCAGGGGGTGATCTAAGAAACAAAGAATCAAAATACTATCAACATAATTGCATTTATCAGGGGGCAAGTGAGATGCTTATACTTTTTATCTGTGTTTAATGCTTTCCTTTCACAGATCTCCCTCCTCATAGTCCCCTTCCCAACACCCTTCCCCCACCTGGCCAGTCCAATAATCTATGTTACCACGACATTCAGATTTGGTGGTGCCCGGTGGTGGAACATTCCATCAGCGGGCAAGCCCCGTGGAATATCGCATTGACAGTTATATTTTGACACAGAGCAGAACAGAGTCACTGATGGCCTAATAGTAAAGCTTTTTGACTATCATTCAGTAGGTTGAAGGTTCAAATACTTATATTTCATGGTAGTGTGCCTCTGTTTATTTACTAGTGTTTGGAAAGTGAAACATTGCTAGTGTAGGAATATTTACTCTCTTCCCCCTCACTGTCTTTGGGTTGAACGTCATGAATATGCCTGGAGACGTCCTAGGACGTGTTCTGCTGTGGTCTAGTGGTTAAGGTATTAGACTCTGACACTGATGTGTGTTAGTAGACATTTCACTGCTTTGATTTCTTATCAAATTCATATATTTAAGGTACATACCAAAAGGTGATCTCACTATTTTTACTTCACAAAAATATTTTTCTTTTCAGTTTGTCTGGAAATATCTCATTCTAAGTACATCCTTCATCAAAGCCTAAAATCCCCTTGAGCATAGCTGTGGTTGGATTAATGGATAGTAATAAAAATTACTTTATGTTTAAAACCATAGAAGTTCACTGAAAAAAACAAAGGTTACAGGGACGTTCTAGTTAGGAAATAGAATTAAAAAAAACATAAAAGCAATCCGTGTATTGGTATCTGCCCAGGAACCCACAGTTGTTACTAGCTAGGTGTGTCTCCTGCAGTAGTATTTGGTCTGGGGAATGCTCTATGCAGAATCAAAACATTCCACTCCAGCCCCATCAATACCAGCCATTGCTCTATGAATAGCTCGGTGGAGGGCCCTTCTGCGTTTTCGGGCCATAAATACCAGCTATTGCTCTATGAATAGCTTGGCAGAGGGCCCTTCTGCGTTTTCGGGTACTCCCACCAGGTGGATGTTGTTGCACTGAGATCAACCTTGGTGTCTTCAAGCTTTTCTGTAAAAAAGTCCACTTCAGTTTCCAATTTACACAATTTAGCCTCATGATCGGTTACAGTCTGTCAAAGTTGTGCAAGTGTGGATTCCGTGGTGGCCATTCTATCCACCAGTTTCTTGTGGTACGCTTCCACCTCTCCTGCTTCTGTCTTCTTTTCCAGAATGTCCTTACTGTCCCAAATGGCTGCTAGGTCCATTTCAGGCCCCTTTTTGACTTGGCCATCTGCCAGGAAATCTACCCCATTGCAGCCTCTGCCCCTGTGTTTGCTGCAAACCATCTTTTGGCTGTTAGGAGGGATAGGCACTCCCCACTAGGGTGGCTCCCTGATCTTGTTTCTCACAGATCCACAAGGTCTCTACTCAGTTTTGGCCTGAGTGAGGGGCACTCCCTGCCACTATCTTGTAGAGTTAGAGGGGCCAGCAGTAGGATACCCCTAAGTTATTGTTGATGTCGGGAGGGGGCAGCCTCCACCACAGTGGCAGACTGCATTCTTGTAGCCCCAGTTGCCCTAAGGCAATCACTCCTTTCACTGCCATATGCGGCTATCCAGCGATGGTGGGTGGTCACTAGAATGGAGGTTGCTCCCTACTAGTTTCCTTTGAGGCTGCAGTATGCTACCCACTGCAAGTGGTCTGATATGTGGCATCATGGGCTTGTCACGTGGAACTGTCCCTCAAGGCCACTGACCTGCTGCATTGGGGTGAGGGGACCCGTCAACAAGCACATCTTCCTTCAGAAGCTTACCAGCCAGCATCACATAGATCCTCCGCATCTTACAACTGAATCAGAGGTTGCCACTTCTCCCTTTGTTTCTGGGCTGCTGTTAATGGGCCTTCGCTGAGCCGCAGGAGTCTGTGCTCACCTACTGCACTCTCCCACCCCCCACCATCTGCTCCCTCAAGGTTGCTGCAGCAGCCGCACTGTCTCCATGCCGTGCCTCAGGCCTTTCTTGATGGCTGCCATTGCAGTGCAGTGTTGCAGGCAGGCTGTAAACTTTCTCAGTCACCAAAGTGTGTTCAGGCCAATCACCGGCCACGTCGTTCCTTGCTGTTGCCATGGGAGCTACCTTTAGCAGCTGTTGCGGGCCATGGGACATGAGGACTGTCAAGATCTTTGCACGAGCAGACCCTCGGCACCGGATCTCAGCTTTAAATATCCAAATGTCCAACTCCACTACTGCTGTGCCTACACCATAGATTTCTTCAAGGTGACAGGTTAGCCAAACCCTAAGACTCCCTTTGCTGTTTTCAAAGTGCCTTATATAAGTGGCTCTATGTTTTCAAGGCATCTTGGCCTCTATTACAGTTTTTCATTTGCCCCTTAGTGTCACTAACAGCTTCATTACCATGTTATGTTCTGGATAGGTTTAAAAGGGTACTTCAGACCAGAACCGAGCCGTAATTCCTTACGAGCCAGTCTCTGCCCACCCTAGTCTTCCCCTTTCTTCCCAAACACTTTAAAAGGACCCACTTTTAGGAAGGAGAGACAAAGGTCTGAGCCCTTCTATTGGCTGAGAGCATCCCCATCTGGATTAGCAAGCAGTTGTATAATTGTAGGAAAGTAGCCTCTTTCTAGCTTGGTTACCATCACTTTTTGCCTGATTGTCAGTGTGTTTGACTGTGTTCACTGGGATCCT
This sequence comes from Pleurodeles waltl, assembly GCF_031143425.1. Lineage (NCBI taxonomy): Eukaryota > Metazoa > Chordata > Amphibia > Caudata > Salamandridae > Pleurodeles > Pleurodeles waltl. The sequence continues at coordinate 999,498,162 of NC_090437.1, forward strand.
GCTGACCAGGACCTCAGTGATTATGCTCTCTCCTTTAAACCTGGTTGCTGGAAACCTATTCATCCCACAATTGACATACTGGTGCCCCTGTGTAAGCCCCTAGTATATAGTACCCAGGGCATTGGGGCCCCAGGGGATCCCTATGGACTGCAGCAGTTATTGTGCCACCCATAGGGAGCCCATGCATAGGCTTCCACAGGGCTGCCATTGCAGATTGTGTGAATCGGGTGTATGCACCTGTTTTCACTATAGGTCACTGTACCAGGTCACTATAAGTCACCCCAATGGTAGGCCCTCTCAGCCCAGAGGGCAGGGTGCAGGTACCTGTTAGTGAGGGCACCCCTACACTAGTAGAGGTACCCCCACAAACTCCAGTCCCACTTTTCTGTACTTTGTGAGTGTGGGGATACCATTTTTCACATGTACTGGACAAAGGACACCACCTATGTCCAGCTACATAATGATAACTCCGAAGGTAGGCATGTTTGGTATCAAACATGTTGGAATCATACCCCAACACTTTTTCAAGTATTGGTTGTATGATTCCATGCACTCTGGGGGCTCCTTGAGGACCCCCAGCTTGAGCTGCTCAAGGCCAAGAAGGCAGAACAAAGGATTTCCTTTAAGGGCTATTTAGGGTTTCTCCTTTGTATGGTTCCTCAGATTCAGCTTGCAGGATTCCAGCAGGACTCCTCTGTATCCCTTACTTCAACTTCTGACCAAAGAAACTACATGTGGACTCTCCAGGACCTGACAATCTCCTACAAAGAAGAAGACTTCGCCTGCAACATTGTTTCTCTGGATCCTTCCAGCGTATCCAACATTTCCCCAGTCGTGCATCCTTTGAGGACAGCCAGTCTTCACTCTGCGCAGGACTGAAGAAGGAATATCCCTTGGAGTGAAGGAGTCACTCCCCTGCATCTGCAGACACCAACAGAATTGACGACTGGCTGTGTGGATCTCCTCTCCTGCTGAGCTGCGTGGATCCTGCAACACGGGTTGTGGTCAGCAGTGGTCCAGATGGTCCTACCAGCTGTCCAACTTGGGTGGGGGTAAGCCCTTGCCTGCCCATGCAGGACAGTGCCCCAGTGCACTGCATCCTTTGCAGCTGCCAATGCTTGTTGGCACTTCTTCCAAGGGGTCTTCAGTCTTCATGTACTTCCAGCCCCCAGCACTTCTTCCTGCAATGCACAGCTACCTGAGTGACTCTCCTGCAACGTGAGACTTTTTTTCGTATCGCTGCTCTGGCTGCTTTTGCATCTTTTGTGTACTGGTTCTGTGTGACTCCTGTATATGCTGCCTGTGTTTATGTGGGCTCTCTGCGATGCTGAGGGTCCCCTCTGACTCCCTCTCCTGGGTTGAGTCCTCCTGGGCCTTGCTGTTCTCCGGCAGCACTACTTTCCACCATCTGCGAGTTTTGCCTGTGCCAAGGCTTGTTGGTGGAATCCAGACATGTAAACCCGACTGCAATCTTCCTCTCGTCGTGGGACATCACCTGCATCCTCCAGGAACTGGACTCCAACTCCAGGGCTGCAGTGCTGACTTTCCCTCTGCACAGTCAACCAACTCCTGAAATCCTTCGCTTGGTGGGTAGGGACCCCTGCTCTCACTGGACTCTGCTGTGTCTTCTGGACTTGGCCCATTCTTTCTACAGGTCTTCCTCTTCAGGAATCCACCATTGGTTTCTTGCAGTCATCTCTGGGTTTTGCAGTTCTCTTCTTTTCTTCTAAGTGGGCGTTCTGGGGAAATTCCAGTAATTTGCTCCTGCTTTCCCAATTGCTGGGGGGTGTTGTGGTACTTACCTTTGTGCTTTCCTGGTATCCCCAGTGACCCTCTACACACTCCACTTACCTGGGTGGGGAAGACACTCTTGCATTCCATTTCTTTAGTATATGGTTTGCGCTCCCCCCAGGTCCACTATTTTCTATTGTGTTCTACACTATTTGTACTGTTTTCTAACTATTCTTATGCCTATTTCTGACAACTAGTGTATATATCTTGTGTTTTACTTACCTCCTAAGGCAGTATTGCCTCAATAGTATTTTGGTGGTGTGTTACCGTAAAAAAGTACCTTTATTTTTATAACATTGAGTGTATTCTTTGATGTGTGCAAGTGGTGTGTGACTACAGTGGTATTGCATGCACTTTGCATGTCTCCTAGATAAGCCTTGGCTGCTCATCCACAGCTACCTCTAGAGAGCCTGGCTTCTAGACATGGCCTACACTTCACTAATAACAGATACCTGGACCTGGTATAAGGTGTGAAGTACCTTAGGTACTCACCACACAGCAGGCCAGCTTCCTACCATAATGATGTCTATTGTGCTTGCAGTCCCATCCTGTTCCTCCAGTAAGGAATATTTCAACTTTTTCCTTGAACAGTTGATCTCCCAGCTTCTACAACAGAACAAGTGACTCACTCAGTCAGGCATTTCCAAAAATGAATCCTATAAACAGCTGGCTTCATGAAGTAGATTATGTTGCATAGTATTGTATGTCAGAAAATCAAATATGTCAAAAATGACAATCATTTGATAAGAATTTGTACCCAAGATAGTGATACTGATCCTTGTACCAGGTCCCAATCTGTAGGTACTGTTTAGTCTCAATACAACATAAAGGGGGTCATTCTGACCTCGGCGGTAAAAGGCGCTTACCGCCGGTCAGAAGGCCGCCACAACACCCCCGCGGTAAACCGCCACGGTCATTCTGACCCTCAAGAGGCAAACCGCCAAAAACCCGACATCAACAAAAGTCCGGCACACCAACGGCCAGCGTTAAACTAGCGAAGACCAAACCTCCACCGTCACGCCAACAGAAAAACGCCCATGCCATTACGACCCACGAATCCACGCGGCGGTCTTTCAACCGCGGTATTCCATTGGCGGTACACACCGCCGCGCTCAAAATACACATACAACTCCAAAACACAGCCACATTGGACAATTTGAAATACACACACCTGAGACACATACACACAACACTCCCACACACCCAATTAACTATAAAACACACACCCACATCACCCACAAACCCCTACGACCACAAATCAGAGAAGAAGCCCAGAGAGACAGCACAGAATAGAGAACACCATCACACAGAGGCACACTACACCATCACCCACACAACAACCACGCACAAAACACCACACACCACTACACTCACCACACTCATCACCGCAAACACCACCCCACACTTCATCCACACCACCCCATGGCACCCCAAAGACACCCCAGGTTCTCAGACGCAGAACTCAGGGTCATGGTGGAGGAAATAGTTCGGGTAGAGCCCCAGCTCTTCGGGACACAGGTGCAGCAAACCTCCATTGCCAGGAAGATGGAGCTATGGAGCAGAATAGTGGACAGGGTCAACGCTGTGGGACAGCATCCACGAAATCGGGACGACATCAGGAAGCGGTGGAACGACCTACGGGGGAAGGTGCGTTCCATGGTATCCAGGCACAACATCGCGGTGCAGCGGACTGGCGGCGGACCCCCACCTCAACCCCCAGAATTTACAACATGGGAGGAACAGGTCTTGAACATCCTGCTTCCTGAGGGCCTCGCAGGAGTATCTGGAGGAATTGACTCTGGTAAGTCTCATCTTCACTACTTCATCCCCCCCACCCCACCAGCATGCCAACTCATACCCCCACCCTCCCCCCCACCACCATCACACATCCTCATTGCTAATGTCTCACCATCACAACCCACCCATCCCAACACCAAACCCTGCATGCCACCACAAACCATCAACAGCCATCACCTAAGCATGCCCACTGCACATACCCATCTCCCCCACAAACCGCCGTCACAACAGCCCCCACAAAGGAATGCCAGCACTGGGGTACACAGGCACCCACCCATTGCACGCTATGGCACACACAGAAGCAATAACCATACTCTTATACCCGACCGCGCAGGACCCGAACGCCACCACACCGCCCAGGAGGGTCCAGAAATGTCCATCCCACCCCCAGAAGAGGCCCCCAGTGATGACAGCAGCTCTGTCTCCCTGGACCCAGATGACCAGCCTGGCCCATCGGGGACCTCAGGACAGTCGGTTCCCCTCAGACAGCCACAGGCTACAGCAGACCTACCCCCCTCTGGGAACAACAGCACAGCACCCACCCAGCGGGCCCATGCCTCTGTCTCCAGGACACGTCAATCAGCGGTGTGTCCACCACTACAGGGCACCCAGGTTAACCCACAGGGACCTGGGGGCAGTGGTAGTGGGCACACGGTCCAGGGGACAGAGGCCCAGGGAAACAGGGGAACTGGGAGGGCTGCTATGCGACAGGGGGGGGACAGGCCCAGGGAACCCACTCTCCACGAGGCCCTCTCTTCCATCATGGGAGCAAACCACCACTCCCAGGAGACGATGGCGACGGTCCTGGCCAGGTTCCAGGAGATCCAGGTACTGCAGGAGGAACAGTTTATGGTGTTCAGGGAAGAACTGAGAAACATTAGTTCCGCAATGGGCACCATCGTTGTGGCTCTCAACCAGATTGTCACCACATTGCGGGACCATGTGGCATCACAAAGGGCCCCTGTCACTAGCATGGACCAGGAACAGGCTACCACCTCTGCCGGCGCTAGTGGACAGGAGGCCCCGACACAGCAACAACCGGCCACCAGAACCCCACCTCCTGCAGAAGAAGAACCACCCCGCAAGCGGGGCCTGAGATCTAGGAAGAAGACAGAGTAGGATGCCAAGACCCCCGCCAGGAAAGGATACCGCCTGATGTCATCCCACTGTCCCACATTGTCACCCTGTCCAACCTTAAACTGCCCCTGCTCCACCTTCCACAGGCATATGGACAATGCACCTGTGAGACTGAGAATCTGGACTCTGCCATGGACATTCCTCCACCATCACCCATCACCGATTTTCAACCATGTCCCAAAATTGAGCACTTTAATAAACACACTTATTGCACACAAATAATCTGGAGTCTGCCTGTTTTTTTGAAAATATGTATTAGACATAAACGTGCCAAAATGACCAGTTACATTGTGATGACAACATACCACTGTCACACAGCTGTAGTCCATGGGCAAACAAAGCAGAGGTCACGCAGTGGGGCCCACATCTCTGAAATTGGAAGGGAAAGTCACAACTCTGTTAGCATACACTGGGTGAAAAGGACAGACAGTAGAGAGGCAGGAGACTGTAAGTAAATGTAAAATGCCGATGTTGATTCTTACCTGTGTGTTATTGAAAATACTGCTGTATCACTGTGTCCCTGTTGTCTGTGTCGTCCTCTTCGTCTTCCTCCTCTTCACTCTCCGCAGGCTCCACAGCTGCTACAACACCACCATCTGGACCATCCTCCTGCAGAAAAGGCACCTGGCGTCGCAATGCCAGGTTGTGAAGCATACAGCAGGCCACGATGATCTGGCACACCTTCTTTGGTGAGTACATTAGGGATCCACCTGTCATATGCAGGCACCTAAACCTGGCCTTCAGGAGGCCGAAGGTTCTTTCTATAATCCTCCTAGTTTGCCAATGGGCCTCATTGTAGCGTTCCTCTGCCCTTGTCCTGGGATTCCTCACTGGGGTCAGTAACCACGACAGGTTGGGGTAACCTGAGTCACCAATTAGCCACACACTCTGTAGTTGTTCCATCACATAAGGGATGCTGCTATTTCGCATGATGTACGCGTCATGCACTGACCCAGGGAACTTGGCATTTACATGGGAGATGTACTGGTCAGCCAAACAGACCACCTGGACATTCATGGAATGATAACTTTTTCTGTTCCTGTACACCTGTTCACTTTCACTGGGGGGTACCAAAGCCACGTGTGTCCCATCAATGGCACCAATGATGTTGGGAATATGTCCAAGGGCATAGAAATCACCCTTCACTGTAGGCAAATCCCCCACCTCAGGGAAAACGATGTATCTCCGCATGTGTTTGAGCAGGGCAGACAACACTCTGGACAACACCTTGGAAAACATAGGCTGAGACATCCCTGATGAAATGGCCACTGTTGTTTGAAATGACCCACTTGCTAAGAAATGGAGTACTGACAGCACCTGCACTAGAGGGGGGATCCCTGTGGGTTGGCGGATGGGTGACATCAGGTCTGCCTCCAGCTGGGCACACAGTTCATGTATAGTGGCTCGGTCAAGCCTGTATGTCAGAATGACATGTCGTTCCTCCATTGTCGACAGGTCCACCAGCGGTCTGTCCACGGGAACATTCCTCCATCTCCTCGCAAGTCCCAGCATGCGGTGCCTAGGAAGGACAACAGCGAGCACAGAGTCAATCAACCCACAGGTAAGTTCCCACAGCTTGCACAGTACACGATTCTCTATGCATTGAATGGCTTGTATGAGTGTCGATGCAAGGCCTAGGCATGTGTGACGCAGTAGAAATTAAGCCATGTGGGCCCTTGAAATGGCGGCTGCCTGACCTGTGAAGTGCGACAATGGGATGTGAGGTCAATGCGCTGGCATGGCACACCATGGCGGTAGGCGGTCGAAGACCGCGGCACAAAGCCGCATTGGTTAACATTGAACCCTATGCGTTTCAGGAGCCAATGACGAAGTGCGCCGGCGGTCGCGGGACGCACCGCCGCGGTACGCACCGCCGCGGACGTGACCGCCATTTTCTATCTGCTTAATCACTCGAGACCTGATCATCCACAGGAGAGGACCTATACTGCAGGTGCTGCTGTGACCTCGGTCTGGAAGATACAATGGCTGCTGCGACTGGGGAAAGGGCCCCTGCCTTCACTTCTGAAGAATTGGAGAAACTCGTGGATGGGGTCCTCCCCCAGTATGCGCTACTCTACGGTCCTCCAGACCAACAGGTAAGTACACTGGGAGCATGCTTTGGGGGCAATGCCTGTGTTGAGTCGGGTGGATGAAAGATGGTGGGGAGGGGAGCGATTGAGGCATGCATCAAACGACGGCTGAGAGCATGTGCCACATGGCAAGGGTGGGGATGGGGGGCCACTCACATCGAGCATGCAGAAAATTATAATAATGTTATTTCTCCCCCTGTACATGTCACATAGGTCAGCGCCCATCAGAAAATCGACATTTGGCGTGCCATCGCCAAGGACGTCCGGACCCTGGGGGTCCACAACGGACGCGGCACCCACTGCCGCAAAAGGTGGGAGGACATCCGCCGCGGGAGCAGGAAGACCGCAGAGGCTCTGCTGGGGATGGCCTCCCAACGTAGGAGGGGTGCCACTCGCCAATTGACCCCCCTGATGTCTCGGATCCTGGCGGTGGCCTACCCAGATTTGGATGGGCGCGTGAGGACATCACAGCAGACACAAGGGGGTGAGTACCAGCACATTCTGCTATCTTAGCGCGCAGTGGAGGTGTCTGGGTGGGGGAGGAGGGCTGTGGGTATCCCTAGGCCAGGGCGATTTCTGTAGGCTAGGCCCCTCCGTAAGGCATGGCCCTGTGCCCCCACCCCCCCACCTCTGTAGGGTGCCAAGTACAGCTATCCATGGCCCTGTGTCACCTATGTGTGCAGTTGTCGTCCATAGGCTTGTAGGCCAAGTCCCAATGATTGAGTAGTGTACCCCAAGTGCGCAGCGTAGTGCAGGGGGCTTCTGTGTCTGTCCTCTCCGCCAACTGTGTTGCCAATGGATGCACTCAACATGTCTTCATTTCCCCCCACCCTTTTTTGCTGCTCTTCCTGTTCACGTGTGCATTAGCATCATCAGGTGGAGGAGAAGTGGCATCGGAGCACGAGGGAGCTGCATCTCACATGGCCCTGGAGGGCCATGCAACCGACTCGGAGTTCACCAGTGAGACGGAGGGTGAGGGGAGCTCCACAACGGGGACCCGTGGAGACATCAGCGACACAGACACGTCCTCGGAAGGGAGCTCCCTTGTGGTGGCGGCAACATCCGTGCCCACCGCAACAACAGGTACAGCCGCCACCCAGCGCACCAGCTCCGCCCTCCCAGCAGCCCCTCTGCGATCTCCCCGTGCCCCCTCGCACACGAAGGCGGGCATCTCCTTCGCCCCAGGCACCTCAGGCCCTGCCCCAGTTACCCCTGCTGCCCTCAGTGAGGAGGTCATTGACCTCCTCAGGACGCTCATTGTTGGGCAGTCTACCCTTTTGAATGCCATCCAGGGGGTAGAAAGGGAGGTGCACCGGAGCAATGCATACCTGGAGGGCATTAATTCGGGTCAGGCTGCCCATCAACGATCGTTCAACGCTCTGGCCTCAGCACTGATGGCAGCCATTGTCCCTTTCTCCTGCCTCCCTCCTCCAACTTCCTCCACCCAGTCCCACTCCCCTGTTCCTCTACCTATCCCAGACACACCTACAGACTAGCCTGCACACACCTCAACACCCAAGGGCAACTCATCCAGACATAAGCACCACACATCACACAAGCATTCACACAAGCAACAGCCACATGCAGACATACCAACAGCCACTGCCTCCTCTGTGTCCCCCTCCTCCTCGTCTCCCTCCTCCCTCCCTGTGATGTCTCCACTCACACTTGCATGCACAACATCATCAGCCACTACGTCCATCACCAGCACACCCACCAGAACACTCCGCACACGTGCAGTCACCACCCCCACTGCCATTTACACGTCCCCTGTGTCCTCTCCCAGTGTGTCTGTCACCCCCTCTTCCAAACCACACAAACGCAGGCAGCCACCCACCAACAGCCATCCACCTCACGACAGCCTCCGTCACAAGCACCTGCACCCAAAGACACCACACTTGACTCTCCTACAACCACATCCTCTTCCTCCACTCCCATACCCACTGCACCTACCCTTCCCACTGCTCCTAAAAAGTTTTTCCTGTCCAAAATGAACCTCTTTCCATCACCTGACCCACCCCCTCCATCTCGTAAGAGTCCAATCAGCACCTCAGCCACCACAACCCCTGGACCTACAAGGTCCATAGTACAGGGATATTGGAGTCCACCACCTTCAAGGGCAGCAACATCGGCCAGCAGTAAAGGGACAGCCAGCCCACCCCCTGGGAAGAAAACCAAGAAAGGCAAGGCCCGGCGCGAGAGGCCAGAGACGGCAGCCTCCAAAGACACTACCCTGGCACCGTCAGGAAGTGGGGTGCCACCTGGCACATCTACAAAGGGAGGCAAGGGCCACAGAGAATCACGGAAGGATGGCAAGGGCAGCACGGCTGACAAGTCCGGCAGCAGGCGAGCTGCCCAGGAGGGCCCCACCAGCCCCATTCCGGGTGTGAAGGAGGACACCCACGGGCCCGGGACTCCAGCACAGGAGGGCCCCGGAAGCGAGAAGTCGGATGGCGAGTGAACTCCATATATTGGCCGGATATGGTGCCCTGGAGACACATGTCAAGAACCGCTGAACAGGGCCCTTCAAGACAAGCACCGCTGAACAGGCCACCGCCGTCTCAAGAACCGCTGAACAGGGCCCTTCAGGACAAGCACCGCTGAACAGGCCACCGCCGTCTCAAGAACCGCTGAACAGGGCCCTTCAAGACAAGCACCGCTGAACAGGGCACCGCCGTCTCAAAAACCGCTGAACAGGGCCCTTCAAGACAAGCACCGCTGAACAGGGCACTTCAAGACAAGCACCGCTGAACAGGGCCCTTCAAGACAAGCACCACTGAACAGGGCACCGCCGTCTCAAGAACCGCTGAACAGGGCCCTTCAAGACAAGCACCGCTCCGCTGGGCCCTTCATCTCAAGCACCGCTCCGCTGGGCCCTTCATCTCAAGCACCGCTCCGCTGGGCCCTTCAAGACAAGCACCGCTCCACTGGGCCCTTCATCTCTGCACCGCTCCGCTGGGCCCTTCATCTCAAGCACCGCTCCGCTGGGCCCTTCATCTCAAGAACCGCTCCGCTGGGCCCTTCAAGACTAGCACCGCTCCGCTGGGCCCTTCATCTCAAGCACCACTCCGCTGGGCCCTTCAAGACAAGCACCGCTCCGCTGGGCCCTTCATCTCAAGCACCGCTCCGCTGGGCCCTTCAACTCAAGCACCGCTCCGCTGGGCCCTTCAAGACAAGCACCTCTCCGCTGGGCCCTTCATCTCTGCACCGCTCTGCTGGGCCCTTCATCTCAAGCACCGCTCCGCTGGGCCCTTCATCTCAAGCACCGCTCCGCTGGGCCCTTCAAGACAAGCACCGCTCCGCTGGGCCCTTCATCTCAAGCACCGCTCCGCTGGGCCCTTCATCTCAAGCACCGCTCCGCTGGGCCCTTCAAGACAAGCACCGCTCCGCTGGGCCCTTCATCTTAAGCACCGCTCCGCTGGGCCCTTCATCTCAAGCACCGCTCCGCTGGGCCCTTCAAGACAAGCACCACTCCGCTGGGCCCTTCATCTCAAGCACCGCTCCGCTGGGCCCTTCATCTCAAGCACCGCTCCCCTAGGCCCTTCAAGACAAGCACCGCTCCGCTGGGCACCGCCGTCTCAAGCACCGCTCCGCTGGGCACCGCCGTCTCAAGCACCGCTCCGCTGGGCACCGCCGTCTCAAGCACCGCTCCGCTGGGCCCTTCATCTCAAGCACCGCTGGTCCATTGGCAGAAGGGGAAGGCCCGGATCTGTGTCGGGCAGGGCTGCACGATGCACTCTGGGCACCATGCCTCCTCCAGTACCAGTGAAGTTTGTAATCCACTTGAGAGACTGTGGCTTTGCACTCCCCAGGATTGCACAGTGGGCAAGCCACCCACTGTAGAGACTTGTGAGACTGTGGCTTTGCACTCCCCAGGATGGCACAGTGGGCAAGCCACCCACTGTAGAGACTTGTGAGACTGTGGCTTTGCACTCCCCAGGATGGCACAGTGGGCAAGCCACCCACTGTAGACACTTGTGAGACTGTGGCTTTGCACTCCCCAGGATGGCACAGTGGGCAAGCCACCCACTGTAGAGACTTGTGAGACTGTGGCTTTGCATTCCCCAGGATGGGACAGTGGGCAAGCCACCCACTGTAGAGACTTGTGAGACTGTGGCTTTGCACTCCCCAGGATGGGACAGTGGGCATGGAGGCCTCCCCTTCCCTTCCCCCTGAGGTGCCTGTAGTTTTTCTTTCTGATGCCCCTGCAGTGTTCTCTCCAATGGCTTCGGGTCTCCTGTGTGGGCTTTGCCCACGTACAATGACTGAAACCCAATTTGGACAGGACAATTTACATATGTGTATATAGTTATAGATGTTTGAATTTTTTTTTTACGTAGCCTTACAATATATTTGAATTTCATGATCATTTTATTTTGTCTTTGCATTCTTCCGAGGGGTTTAGGGGGCGTCACTCTGAGTTGTTGCTCTGCATTGATGTGTAGGTAGTTGTGGGTGAGGGTGGGTGTGTCGGGTATGTGTGTGCCCGTAATCTTTTCTCCTCCCCCCTCCCCTGTGTCGTAGGTGCAGTACTCACCGTTGTCTTCTGCGCCGGCGTTCGTGCTCCTGGTAGAGGAGCAGGTAGACAATAGCTGGTAGGATGTGTAGTTCTGGGTCCATGCTGTCCAGATTCCTCGTGGAGTGTGTAGAGGTGAGCGTTTTCCCGTTCGTAGTCTGTTTCCGCCGTGTTTTTATCGGCGGGGCTCCCGCCCCGGAAAAGGTGGCAGATTGGTGAGTTGTGATAGGGTGGGCGGTACATTGTCTCCCGCCTGCCTGTTGGCGGTCACCGCTGCGCTGTTTGTTTGTCCCGCCGTGGCGGTCGGAGTGTTAAAGTGGCGGTCTGTGTTGACGGTTTCCGCCAGGGTCAGAATTCCATTTTTTGGACCGCCTGCCTGTTGGCGGGTTGGCCGCTGCTTTAACACCGACTGCCAGGGTTGGAATGACCCCCAAAGTGCAGAAAAGTGAAAAGAATTAAACAGGCCGACAATCTTTTAAGTCAAGTCAAGGTTTCAATCATTTAAACCTAAGTTCATCCCCTGTTAGTTATGCCACAGGGCAGGCAGACTTAACTGAAAGAAATCTGTAAATACACAAAACAGGTAAAAAGTCAAAAAGACAAAACAATAGTAATTCCATCTAATTTATACATATTGAGTAAAACTTAATAAACAAAATTGCACCAAAATGACAAAAATCCAATTAGAGAAACCAGAGATATGAAGTTTGGAATATTAAAGGAAAAGTAGCACCAAAATGCACTAAACGCTATTGATTGTTTATGGTTTTAGTAAACAGGGGGGCCAGGAGGAAGTGGAGAGCAGAGGTCAAATACCCCAACCAGGTTGGCTGTGGACAGAAATTTGGGACTTAAATTCTGAAATGGATAGTTGAAGTTCTCCAGCGGGGCAAGCTTGCAAACTGTATCCAAGGAGGTCCATCTAAGTTGTATAGCTATTAGATGGGATCCCACTTGAAGCTGTTGGTTTTGTCAAGAAAGTCTCAAAGAAGAATATTAAAAGTTTACAACTAAAAACATATTTAAAAAGAGGTTTTTCCAAGGGAAGTCCTTGTGTAGGCTGGATACCTTTTGACACCTTTGCCTAGTCAAGATTTCTATGTAAGACCGGGTCTGGTTTGGAATTTAGTAGATAGATTAAACACAGTCAGCGTAGTGGAGAACTTTAGGTCCATCACCCTGTCTTTATTATGCTTGCGAGTTAACTCCTGACTCAACAGTGAAGGCCATTGAAGTATTTGGTGGCCATCTGTCTTTAGTGACCAATACACAAACCAAACTTTTGAATTTTTTATATTTTTTAAAAACAAATCCCAAGAGGAGTGATTTCTTTTTTTTTTTTAAAGGCAAAACATTTTTAAATTGGGTGGGTGAAGTGAGAGTTTGGTGAAGAGGGAACTTTATTTATGGAGCTCTGAATCCTCCAGTACGCCTTGGCTCCAGGTTCCCAGGGGATCCCTTCCCCTATATGAATGGTAGTGAAAATGTTTTTTAAGAGCAGGCAGTGGTTCCACAGACCACTGCCTACTCTTAAAAAATGAAACAGAAATGTTTCATTTTTCATTTTGAAACGCATCAAAAGGGGCTGTATTTTTAAAAATGTTCCTTTATTTAAAAGCAAATACAGACACGGTGGTCTGCTGTCCCCAGCAGGTCAGCATCCCAATGGGTCACAAATTGCCACCTGTCTCATAAATATTGATGAGGCAGATCAATTGCAACCCAATTGGGAATTGCTAAATGCATCTCAGACACACTAATACATTTACTTTAGCAAATGACAAATTGTGAGTTGCTAAAATTCACAAATTGCGAGTTGCAAAAGAAAATGACCATACATCTGTCTCGATATTTCTGCCTGCTCCCAATCCAAAGTTATCACTAAATAAATGTAATGATGTATATCAGTGTTAGTCGGAGGAATAGATGGGCCTTGCAACAGTGAAAAACAATTCTACAAGTTTTTCACTGACGAAAATGTTTAAACTTAAGCACACATGCCCTACGTTTTAAATACAATGCACCCTGCCCTCTGAGTCTTTAGAGGGATAACTTATATGCTTTCAAAATGATAAGGCCTGGAAAAAGTTTTATTTGGCAAGGGCAAAATAACAGTTTAACATGGCACTACAGGCTGGAGTGGCAGACCTGAGACAAACTTTAAAAGGCTACTTTAGTGAGTGGCGCAATGAGTGATGCAGGCTAGGGGTGGGCTATAAATACCACTCTATCAGCAAAGTTCATTTAGTTTTGGCCACTCCGCATTATGCAGTTCTGGCCAAATTCCACTGACCATCGTACAGAGTAAGCTGGCAAACACGAGAGAGAATTTCAGGTGGTAGGAGGGCACCCAGCAAGATTTAACCAAGGTGGGCGGGTGCGAGCAGTCATGACCGTTCACTTTGGGGACGTGGCAGCACAAGTAGAAAATCTTCTCAAGCAGCACCAAAACCAATTTGAGCAGCAGTGCCCTCTGGCACACCAGATGGTCCAGTTTGCATTTAGGCCCATATTTATACTTTTTTAGTGCAGCATTTGCGTCGCTTTTTGACGCAAAAACAGTGCAAACTTACAAAATACAATTGTATTTTGCAAGGTGGTACCACTTTTGCGTCAAAAAATGACACAAATGCAGCGCTAAAAAAGTATAAATATGGGCCTTAGTTTTCAATGTGGAATAAGCACCTGGCGCTAAAAATTCAGCACGCCCAGCACGATGTGCCAATTTCTGCCCACTCGCAGAACTACACAGATTCTCACAAAGTTTTAAAGGTACATTCCCTGGGTAAATTTAGTGCCATTTGTTATAAGGATAGAGCACAAACACTTCACCACTTCTTAGCAGGGATTAAGGGCCAGATGTAGGGACGCATTAGCGCCTCGCAAACGGTGAAAAAATGCAGTTTGCAAGGCGCTAATGCCCTCACGCGATGCAGAACCACATATTGCGAGTCGGTACCGACTCGCAAAATGTGTTTCAGACTCGCAAATAGGAAGGGGTGTTCCCTTCCTATTTGCGAGTCGCACCGCGATGTAGAGTTGATTTGTGACCGCGAAAGCGGTCGCAAATCAACTCGCAGTTACATCCACTTGAAGTGGATGGTAACTCATTCGCAAACGGGAAGGGATCCCCATGGGACCCCTTCCCCTTTGTGAATGCTCACAACATTTTTATGGACCACTGCCTACTCTGAAAAAAAACGACAAAAAAAGGTTTCAGTATTTTTTCTATTTGCAGCTCGTTTTCCTTTAAGGAAAACGGGCTGCAAAGAGAAGAAAAAAAAAACTGCTTTATTGAAAAGCAGTCACGGACATGGTGGTCTGCTGTCTCCAGCAGGCCACCATCCCCGTGAGTGCCTAGACTTGCTATGGGGTCGCAAACTGCGACACCTTTCTGCATTCCCTTTTGCGAGTTGCAAATTGCGAGTCGCTGGGACTCGCAATTTGAAACTCGCAAAAGGGAACCTTCCCACATCTGGCCCTAAATGCACAGAAAATTAGTTTAGCAACAGAAGGTAAAAATCTGGAGGGGACCCTCCAAAAAGTGCCAGTTCAAACATGACCCCTTCCCCCAAAGCCAAAAGCTAGGAAAAACTAATCAATACCTTGATGTACCTCCAAGCTTAGACAATAGAACATGGACAATGACCCTCTTTTACAAAGGTCCTTGTATTTGTATTTTTTTTGGCAAGTAACTCGGTACACCGGAACTCAAAAGATTAGTTTTAGATAACTATAGAGAAATGTGAGTTCGTTTTAGCGGTGGCCATGGGAGAATGTTATTTGGATTGAATACAATAATGGAGAGATAGAGGAGGGAAGAATCTAGAAAGTGTTAGTGGGAGATCATAGTAGTAAGATGTTGGAAAAGGGGTCATTGGTAAGGGCAGGTAAGTACCGACACTTAGCAATAGGCCACTAACCTCCACTTAGGTCCAGTTAGGTCTCAGTAAATTGAACCCAGCTCAATCCTTAGTAGCTTGGCAACAAGCAACAAGGCTTAACTTAGGAGACAGAGGGGGTCATTACAACCTTGGCGGTCTTGGAAAAAGACCGCCGAGGCTGCGGGAGACAGAATACCGCCATTGCCAGCGGTATTCCTGGCTCCCTATTATGACATTTCCGCTGGGCCAGCAGACCGTAACAGTGTTACCGTCTGCTGGCCCAGCGGAAATGTCACATCAACAGTGCTGCCGGCTCGTAATAGAGCCGGCGGCAATGCTGATGTGCAGCGGGTGCAGTAGCACCCGTTGCGCATTTCACTGCCCGAAATTCGGGCAGTGAAATACGCGACGGGGCTATGCCTGGGGGCCCCTGCACTGCCCATGCCAAGTGCATGGGCAGTGCAGGGGCCCCCAGGGGCACCTCAAGTCCCCTTACCGCCAGCCGTTCCATGGTGGTGTTTACCGCCACGGACAGGCTGGCGGTCGGGGACTCATAATCCCCAGGGCAGCGGTGCTTGCACCGCTGCCCTGGGGATTATGACCACCAGGCGGAAGCCTGGCGGTATGTTGGAGGGGCCGGCGGTATGGCCGTGGCTATTGCGCCATGGTCATAATTGCTGGTGGAACACCACCAGTATGTTGGCGGTGCTACCGCCACCTTACCGCCGGCCGCCAGGGTCGTAATGACCCCCAGAGTGTAAAGCATTAAAATATCACAAAACAGTAATTAAATAAAACACAGGAAACAGTTTAAAAAAATCCAAAATCAATTTATAACAATAGATTATATTTTTATCTTTAAAATGACACAAAAATGAATAAAATCGGACAAGGGAAACCGTAGATATTAATTTTTTAAAGAATTATTGCTTTCTAGCGTATAGAAACAAAAAGCGCCAATCTGGTCATCTGGTCGCACTTCGACCGGGGCAAAGTAAAGTTTAAGGCTGACCGCTATGGAGCCCGGCTCGGCTACAGCCCGCGGGGGCACCGGTCAAAAGTTTACCTTCGCACTTAGTCGTTTTTCTGAAGATTTTCTTCAGCGGGACAAACCTGCCAGTCCAATCAACCTCCGGGAACTCTTCTCCGGACACGCATCGCGGGAGCCCTCGGTGGAGATTTTTACCTTCGGACTTAGTCGTTTTTTCGGCGTGAAAATCCTTCAACCGGGGCAAACCTGGATCTTGATCCGACGTCCTTGGAGCCCTCCTCAGATACGCTGGCTGGGAGGTCCCGGTCAACTTCCTACATTCGGACTTAGGGGGTCATTACAACCCTGGCGGACGGTGTTAAAGGTGCGGTAATACCGCAAACAGGCCGGCGGACAAAAAAAGAGAATTGTGACCGTGGCAGAAACCGCCAACAAAGACAGCCACTTTAACACTCCGCCCGCCACAGCGGTACAGACAAGCAGCGTGGCGGTCACCACCAACAGACAGGCGGAAGACAATGTACCGCCCACAGTATCACAACCCGCCAATCCGCCACCTTTTCCGGGGCAGATTCACCGTGGATAAAAACACAGCAGAAACAGCTTTTGCAATGGGAAAACGCTCACCTTAACACATCCCACGAGGAAGGAGGACACCATGGAGCCGAAATTACAAATCCTACCTGCCCTCGTATTCCTACTCATCTACGAACACCAGCGTCTGCGGCGGCGAAGACAACCGTGAGTACTGCACCTACGACATAGGGGAGGGGGGAGGCAAAAGTCAGGGGGACACACACGAAACACCCCCACCCTCGCACATTACAACACACACACCAAACAACACAGTAAAAACCCACAACCCCCCCGGAAGAATGCAAACACAAAAGGAAATCAGTCCAAACATTGTAATGTATCAAAATACATGTGTCAAATATATACAGATATATATAAACTCATTCAAAAGTATATACATTACGAGAAGTAGTGCAGATATGCACATCTCAATGTCCGTGCACCACTGGTCCAAAAATGCATGGGCGAGGCCCACACAAGATACCTGTCCACAAACGGAGAGAACACTGCCAGGGCATCAGAGAGAAATACAACAGGCACCTCAGGGGGAAGGGAAGTGGGGGCACCTGAGCCGGATTACAGCACCACGCCAAATCCACGACGGGGCTCAATGCCCATTGATATATCCTGGGGAGTGCAAAGCCACAGTCTCTCAAGTCTCACAAGTGGGTGGGTTGCCCACTGTGCAATCCTGGGCAGTGCAAAGCCACAGTCTCTCAAGTCTCTACAGTGGGTGGGTTGCCCACTGCCATATCCTGGGGAGTGCAAAGCCACAGTCTCTCAAGTCTCTACAGTGGGTGGGTTTCCCACTGTGCAATCCTGGGGAGTGCAAAGCCACAGTCTCTCAAGTCTCTACAGTGGGTGGGTTGCCCACTGTGCAATCCTGGGGAGTGCAAAGCCACAGTCTCTCAAGTGGATAACAGTCTCCACTGGTTCTGGAGGGGGACTGGTGCCCAGAGTGCTTCATCCTGTGCAGGACAGACAGAGTGGATGCCTTTCTCCACTGGTTCTGGAGGGGGACTGGTGACCACAGTGCTTCATCCTGTGCAGGACAGACAGAGTGGATGCCTTTCTCCACTGGTTCTGGAGGGGGACTGGTGCCCAGAGTGCTTCATCCTGTGCAGGACAGACAGAGTGGATGCCTTTCTGCACTGGTTCTGGAGGGGGACTGGGGCCCACAGTGCATTCATCCTGTGCAGGACAGACAGAGTGGATGCCTTTCTCCACTGGTTCTGGAGGGGGACTGGTGCCCAGAGTGCTTCATCCTGTGCAGGACAGACAGAGTGGATGCCTTTCTCCACTGGTTCTGGAGGGGGACTGGTGCCCAGAGTGCATTATTCTCCCCGTGACGGTCCCAGTTGCGTCACTGCCCCTGCCGCTCATGGGCTAGCGGTGCTCGCCATGGCGGTCTTTGCCCTGTTCAGCGGTGCTTTGCCATGGCGGTCTCTGACCTGTTCAGCGGTGCTTTGCCCTGTTCAGCGGTCTTCACCATGGCGGTTATTCCCTTGTTCAGCGGTGCTTTGCCCTGGCGGTCTCTGACCTGTTCAGCGGTGCTTTGCCCTGTTCAGCGGTCTTCACCATGGCGGTGATTCCCTTGTTCAGCGGTGCTTTGCCATGGCGGTCTCTGACCTGTGCATTGGTGTGTGGCATGACGGTCCCTCATTGCCCAGCGGGGCTGTGACAGCCGGGGCCCTCCTGGGCACTGACTCCGGCGGTGGTCTCCTGACCAGTGACGATACTTGGGCCCTCCTGGGCAATGACTCTGGTGGTGGTCTCCTGACCAGTGACGATACTTGGGCCCTCCTGGGCACTGACTCCGGCGGTGGCGGTGGTCTCCTGACCAGTGATGATACTTGGGCCCTCCTGGGCACTGACTTTGGCGGTGGTCTCCTGACCAGTGACGATACTTGGGCCCTCCTGGGCAATGACTCTGGCGGTGGTGGTGGTCTCCTGACCAGTGACGATACTTGTGCCCTCCTGGGCACTGACTCTGGCGGTGGTCTCCTGACCAGTGACGATACTTGGGCCCTCCTGGGCAATGACTCTGGTGGTGGTCTCCTGACCAGGGACGATACTTGGGCCCTCCTGGGCAATTACTCCGGCGGTGGAGGTGGTCTCCTGACCAGTGACGATACTTATGCCCTCTTGGGCAATGACTCTGGCGGTGGTCTCCTGACCAGTGACGATACTTGGGCCCTCCTGGGCACTGACTCTGGCGGTGGTCTCCTGACCAGTGACGACGGTGCTGGCGGTGGCGTCCCGCCCGCCGGGAAGGATGCCGCCCTTCTCCGCCGTGCTGCTCACACCAGGCTGTGCAGACTTCTTCTGGCACCTTCCGACCTTTGGAGGAGTCACAGCTGACTCTGCAATCCCCCTGGGACCCTTGTGAGTAGTTTTTCCTCCAGGAGTCTTCACCCGGTCCTGTCAGCCACTTTCCAACTTTAGATGCTTTACAGGGGGTGGACTGGCAGTGCCTTGGCTCCGTGTTACACTGCCTGCCCTGTTTGCCGGTGCACTCCACACACCTTGAACACGCACCACTGGTACTGGAGTCTTTTTGGCTGAGGCGCTACGACGGGACTGATGACTTGGAGGGGTGGGGGGGCAAAGAGGTCAACGTTGCTGAGGGACAGTTTCTGACGAACACTGGGATGGGTAGCTGGAGGGGGTCTGGGAGTGGAGGAAGAGGAGGTGGCTGTAGGAGGTGTCACTTTAGGTGTCTTGGGTGCAGGTGCAGGTACTGGAGGCTGTCGTGAGGTGGATGGATGTTGGGTGTGTGTTTGCCCGCGTTTGTGTACTTTGGGAGGGGGCGTCACAGACACACTGGGAGAGGACACAGGGGACGTGTAAATGGGAGTGGGGGTGGTGAGTGCAGGTGAGCGGGGTGTGGTCTGGGTGTTTCGGGTGCGAGTCCTAGTGCCTGTAGATGTAGTGCATGCAGGTGAGAGTGTAGACGATACTGGGAGGGAGGAGGGAGACCACGAGGAGGGGGACACAGTGGAGGTAGTGGATGTTGCTGTGTCTGCATGTGGGTGATGCTTGTGTGTGTGCCTGTGTGTTGTGTGGTGCCTATGTTTGCCTGAGCTACTTTTGGGTGTTGAGGTGTATGCATGCTTGTCTGATGGTGTGCTTGGGACAGGCTGGGGTACAGGGGATTGGGTCTGGGTGGAGGAAGTTGGAAGGGGGAGGCTAGAGACAGGGACAATGGCTGCCATCAGTGCTGAGGCCAGAGATTGCAGGGTTCGATGATGGGCAGCCAGACCAGAATGAATGCCCTCCAGGAATGCATTAGTGTGTTGCAACTGCCTTTCTACACCCTGGATGGCATTCACAATGGTAGACTGCCCAACAGTGAGTGACCTGAGTAGGTCAATGGCTTCCTCACTGAGGGCAGCAGGGGTGACTGGGGCAGGGCCTGAGGTGCCTGGGGCGAAGGTGATGCCCACCCTCCTGGGTGAGCGGGCACAGGGCGAACGCTGAGGGGCTGCTGGGAGGGCAGTGCTGGTGGGGGGGTGGCGGCTGTACCTGTAGAAGTGGAGGAGCGACATTTAATCGTCACCTACAGGTTTGACTGTGCCACTATCCAGGAACTATGTACCCAGTTGGAGCCAGACCTGATGTCACCAATCCGCCATCCCACTGGAATCCCCCCAGACGTGCAGGTGCTGTCAGTGCTCCATTTCCTTGCTAGTGGGTCTTTTCAGACAACAGTGGCCATGGCATCAGGGATGTCCCAGCCTATGTTTTCCAACGTGTTGTCCAGAGTGTTGGCTGCCCTGCTGAAACACGTAAGGAGATACATCGTTTTCCCTGAGGTGGAGGATTTGGCTACAGTGAAAGGTGACTTCTATGCCCTGGGACAGATCCCTAACATCATAGGTGCCATTGATGGGACCCATGTAGCTCTGGTCCCCCCCCACAGGAGTGAACAGGTGTACAGGAACAGGAAGAGTTATCATTCGATGAATGTACAGATGGTATGTTTGGCAGACCAGTACATCTCGCAGGTAAATACTATGTTCCCTGGCTCCGTGCATGACGCCCACATCCTGCGGAATAGCAGCATCCCTTATATGATGGATCAACTCCAGAGGCACCGTGTGTGGCTATTAGGGGACTCTGGTTACCCCAACCTGTCCTGGCTATTGACCCCAGTGAGGAATCCCAGGACCAAGGCAGAGGAACGCTACAATGAGGCCCATGGGCGGACTAGGAGGGTTATCGAACGCACCTTCGGCCTCCTGAAGGCCAGGTTCAGATGCCTCCATATGACAGGTGGTTCCCTATTCTACTCACCGAAGAAGGTGTGCCAGATCATCATCGCCTGCTCGATCCTTCACAATCTTGCTTTGCGACGCCAGGTGCCTTTTCTGCAGGAGGATGGTCCAGATGACGGTGTTGTGGCAGCTGTGGAGCCTGTGGAGCCTGTGGACAGTGATGAGGAGGAAGCTGAAGAAGAAGACATCGACAACAGGGAGTAAGTCATACAGCAATATTTCCAGTGACACACAGGTGAGAACATATTCATTTTTACCATTCAATTAACTTTCACACGTCTACCTCTATCCTGTATGTCATTTAATAGCAGTATTTGGTCACTGAGTTGTACCTTTCTATTACGGTTTCGCAGGAGTGGTTAGCAACGTGTGCCATCTGCTTGCATCCTTCAAGGACTTGTGATGTGTGACATAGGTATGTTGGCTTTACAATTGGAAACGCATTATGTCACGGTCATTGATAATACATATTTTCCAAATCACAGACCGACTCCAGATTTTTTTGTGGTTCAAGGGTGTTTATTGAAGTGCTCAAAAATGGAGTGGGGTTGTAATATGGTGATGGGGGACGGTGGAGGAAGTGGAGATGGGGCAGTTTAAGTATGGACAGGGTAACAAAGTGGGACAGTGGGAGGAGAATCAGGGTGGTCTCATTTCCTGGCGGGGGTCTTGCCATCTTGCTCTGTCCTGTTCCTGGATCTCAGGGACCACTTGCGTGGTGGTTGTCCATCTGCAGGGGGTGGGGTGCTGGTGTGGTGGTCCTGTGGCAGGGCGTCCTGTCCACTAGCGACGGCGGAGGTGGTGGGCAGTTCATCGTCCATGCTAATGTCAGGGGCCCCTTGGAGTGCCACGGTGTCCCTCATGGTGTTCTGTATGTCCTTCAGCAACCCTACGATGGTGCCCAGGGCGGAGCTGATGGTCCTCAGTTCCTCCCTGAACCCCAAATACTGTTCCTCCTGCAGGCGCTGGGTCTCCTGAAACTTGGCCAGGACCGTAGCCATCGTCTCCTGGGAGTGGTGGTACGCCCCCATGATGGAGGAGAGGGCCTCGTGGAGAGTGGGTTCCCTTGGCCTGTCCGCCCCCTGTCGCACAGCAGCCCTCCCAGTTCCCCTGTGTTCCTGTGCCTCCGTCCCCTGGACCGTGTGCCCACTACCACTTCCCCCAGGTCCCTGATTTTCTTGGGGTGGTGGGTTCTCCTGGGTTCCCTGTAGTGGTCGACACACCGCTGATTGACGTGTCCTGGGTACGGAGGTATGGGCCCGCTGGGTGGGTGCTGTGCTGGTGTTACCAGAGGGTGGAAGGTCAGTGTTGGGCTGTGCCTGTGCAAGGGGAACCGACTGTCCCGAGGCCCACGATGGTCCGGGCTGGTCATCAGGATCCAGTAGGGCAGAGCTGCTATCATCACTGTGGGCCTCTTCTGTGGGTGGAGTGGAGTTGTTTGGACCCTCCGGTGTGGTGACGTTCCTTGGTGGTCCTGCAGGGACATAAGATCATGATTATTGCATGTGTGTGTGTAATGGTGTGCAATGGGTGGGTGGGTGTGTACCCCAGTGCAAGCATTCCTGTGTGGGGGTTTGTGTGATGATGGTTAGGGGGATGTTATGGGTATGTGCAGTGAGCATGCTTTGGTGAGGGGTGACCATGCTTAGTTGTGTCATGCAGGGCTTGGTGTTGGGATGGGTGGTTTGTGTTATTGGTACATTAGTGAGGAGTTGTAGTGATAGGGGAGGGGGTGAGGGTGGGGGTGTGTGATAGCATGCAAGTAGGGTGGGGGATATGATAGTTAAGATTTGACTTACCAGTGTCCATTCCTCCACCGACTCCTCCGAGGCCCTCAGGATGCATGATGGTCAAGACTTCCTCCTTCCATGTTGTTAGTTGTGGGGGAGGAGGTGGAGGTCCGCCGCCAGTCCGCTGAACCGCAATGTTGTGCCTGGAGACCACTGAACGCACCTTCCCCCGTAGGTCGTTCCACCTCTTCCTGATGTGCTCCCTATTTCTTGGATGCTGTCCCACTGCGTTGACTCTGTCGATTATTCTGCACCATAGCTCCATCTTCCTGGCTATGGATGTGTGCTGCACCTGTGAGCCAATTAGCTGTGGCTCTACCCGTAGGATTTCCTCCACCAGGACCCTGAGCTCCTCCTCGGAAAACCAGGGGTGTCTTTGCCGTGACATGGGGTGGTGTGGGTGATGTGTGGGGTGGTGTCAGTGTTGATGTGTGTGGTAATGTGTAGTGGTGTGTGGTGTATTGTGCGTGTAATGTTGTATGTGTGATGGTGTTGTGTGCCTCTGTGTGGTGGGGTTCTCAGTTGCTGTGCTCTCTGTCTCTCTGGCCTTCGGTCATGAATTGTGGTAGTAGGTGTTGGTGGGTGATGTGGGTGTGTGTTTTATATTGTGTTGGGTATGTGGGAGTGGTGTGTGTATGTGTATCAGGTGTATGTATTTGGAATTGTCCAATGTGGCGGTGTTCTGGAGATGCGTGTGTATTTTGAGCGCGGCGGTGTGTACTGCCAATGGAATACCGCGGTTGAAAGACCGCCGCGTAGATTCGTGGGTCGTGATAGCATGGGCGTGTTTCAGTTGGCGTGGAGGTGGAGGTTTTGTTTTCGCCAGTTTTCCACTGACCTTTGGTGTGGCGGACTTGTGTGGGTGTCTGAATTTCGGCAGAATTCGAGATGTGTATCATAATAGTTGTGGCGGAATTCCGCGGCGGTGTATTGGAGGTCTTCTGCACGGCGGTAAGCGGCTTTTACCGCCGATGTTGTAATGATCCCCTTAGTCAATTTTTTGGGAGATTTTCTTCACCTGGACGAACCTGCAAGTCAGGCCGGGTCGCTGTTGAGGCAAGCCGGCTAGAGTTGCCGCAGCGGGTCAGTCCCTCTATGGCTTTTTTTAAAAGTTCTCCAAACTTCTCAAAACTTCTGGATCTTCTCCCAGATGTTCCTTTGAGGTTCTTTTGGGGTCCACAGCTCACCCCAAGGTTCCAGAAGCTCTGAGATGATCCTTGGGGGGTGGACTACAACTCCCAGAATTCACCTGGCGCAAACTCCTTTTTGGCCACTGGACAGTGGTCAGCTGCTTGATTTCTTCAGGAGTTGGTTAGCAATTTTTCACCTGCAGCAAACAGGGAGTCCCTCCTTGAACCAGTTGAAGCCAGGCAAAGTCCTTCTTGTGGTGAAGCCCAAGTGTGCAGCTGGTGCAGTCCTTCAGAGTGCAGGGTCCAGGTGCAGGCCAGGGGTCCAGCAGGGCAGTCCTTCTTCTTCTGTAGTTCTTCCCGGTAGGGATCTGGTAGGGAAGTGAGGTGTGGGTGCAGGTCTGCCAGTTTTATCCCTGCTCTTGGGTGAAAAACAGGGGGGTCCTGGTTCTCCAATCAGGTGCAGGGTCCTTCCCCCTGTGATGACCACTTCCTGGGAAGTGTGGCAAAAATCAACCCCAGGGAGCAACATTCCATATAAATCCATCATGGCTGAAAGTGATTTTTGGAAGTTACATCTGGCTGAGCCCACCCACTGGTGTGGCTAAAAATCCTAAACACACCCCTCTCCTGCCCTCTCCTAATCTAATCAAGGGGGTACCTAATTGACTAGGTTTGCAGGAAGTGGTAGTGTTGCTGGGTTGCTCCAAATGTCCTTCTCTGCCTTTGAAGACCAGTTCAGCAGCCCTCCCCCTTCCTGCCTCACTATCTGCTGAGGGGAGATATCCTCCCACAGGCACATCTCTTTGTGTGAAGCCAGGCCACTTCACATCTCATCAAGGCAGCCTGACCAGGCTGCCAGAGGCTGGCCAATCAGAGCACAGCAGCAAAAACACTGCGGGCTGAAGTTGGCAACTTTTCAGGTAAAGTTTAAAACTCTTTATCTGAACAAGTTATATTAAATCCCACAACTGGAAGTTGTGGGATTCATTATAACAATTAATTTGATACCAAACTTCTTGTATCTGTTACTTAAGGGGACTTTTAAAATTAAAATAAAGTCTCCCCATTCTAGCCTATGGAGGCCATTCACTACAATGAGGGAAAAACGAATTTGGCTGTTTTTACCTCACCAGGGCTTATAAAAATATTTTTATAATTTTCCCTGCTTATAGTTACATGGCACCCAGCCCTAGGGGCACATATTGCACACCGTAGGGGTGACCTATATGTAAAAATAAGGTAGTTTAAGACTTTGGAACTACTTTCAATTCCAAAGTCAAATTTGCATATAACTTTAATTTAAAAGCAGCCAGCAAGGCAGGCCTGCCTTTAAAATGACACTGGGCACCTCAGCAGTGCACCTATGGGAGCACTACCTATGCTGGGGTCCCTAAACCTACATGCCCTACCATATACTAGTGACTTATAGGTAGGTTGACTTAGCCAATTATGATTAGCCTAATTTACATACTGATTTTACACAGAACAGAGGCCCTGGGACTGGTTAGCAGTACCCAGGGCACCATCAGAGTCAGGAAAACAGCAGCAAAAAGTGGAAAATGGGGGCAAAACGTTAGGGGGCCTCT
Organism: Pleurodeles waltl; assembly: GCF_031143425.1. NCBI lineage: Eukaryota > Metazoa > Chordata > Amphibia > Caudata > Salamandridae > Pleurodeles > Pleurodeles waltl. The sequence goes on from NC_090437.1 coordinate 999,523,727, forward strand.
GCAATCAACCCTGTTCTCTCACATAAGATGAGGTTTGGGATAAGTACAAGGAGAGAGGAAGGAGGGAAAAAATGTATAGAGGGATTAGGGAGATCACAGTAGTGAAATGAGGTTTTGGATGAGTCAAAAGAGAGATACGTTAGGGAAGAATTTAGTAGGATTGTTTGAGAGATCATAGTAGTAAACTGAGGTTTGGGGTAAGCCATGAGGGATGGAGGAGGGAAGAGTCTAGAAAGGGTTATTTTGGAGATTGTGGTAGTAGAATGAGGTTTGGGATGAGTCAGAGAGTGGAGATAGAGGATAGATTGAGAGAGATACAGGGTGTGTATTGGAGAAAGTGTTTTATTTGCTCTTGTGCTCTTGTCATGCAGTCAGTGCATGAATGAGGGAGGATGGAGGCACCAAAGGCCCTGGTATTCGTAGGTCATCATCCTCCAAACTGGGAGCCACATCATGGATTCTGTGGTTACACACCAGGCTTCCTGGATTATTGCGTGTAATTTAGGATTTCCTTCAGTAAGTACCAAGTCTGCAGCACTGTAATTGTTCCTGAATATAGCATAGTTCCAGAGTTGTATTTCCATATGCCATCTATCATCCTCCTGAGGTGGGTGGCTGCCTGCAACAAAGGACTCTGTTTTCATGCAACAGAGGCCACCTCCTAAAACCCAGGTGCTTCACAGGGCATGTGTAGACAGATTGTAAATTACAACATGAGCGGAGTGCCCCCTAAGTCCCTTCTGATGTTGCACCACAGTGCACTACTACTCCTATGTGGGGTCTTGGCTTACAGCAGGCCAGTGTTTTAAGAGAGATGAAAAAGGTGTGTGCATAGTTGCCAAGTTTCCCAGGTCCATGTGTGATTCACTGGCCCATAGAAGCCAGGCTAGAGAGTCAAATACTACTGGCATAAGACTTCCATGGGAACTTGTTATGAGTGGTGTTGCACCTGGGAAGAAGATATCAGAAAACTTACAGCCCCATGCAACATGCTGAACAGAACATGTTCTGAACAACAGGCTTCTCCACAGTCTGTAGATTGAAACAGAACACACAGTCTGCATAGACCAGAATACATATATTTTAAACATGCGTACCAATTGACAGCTATGTTCATGAATTTCCTTGTAGAATAGCCTTAGTAGAAAGTTGTATGCGGATGATGAGCTAACATGAATCAAGTCCAATGGCCCTCAAAAATGTGAAATTCTTTTCCGTATACAGCAACTAAAAACTGCACTTTACGCCATAGTAATCTTAAGAAATGCTTTCAGCAGGGGGGGTGACTGGAGAACCCACAGCAGGATAGACACACTTTAGTGCTGCTCCACCAGCCGTGAGCTACTATCCAGCAACTATCCTGCCATCTGGCTACAAACTGCATTGAATTTGGTGTTACTGGCCACATGCTGATCTCCCCAAAGCACTGGCCAGTTAAGGGGCCATAAATTGCAGTGAACCTGGGAATGCTGTAGATGCAGGCTGGTCCCTGTGATAGACCGCCATCCTGAAAATGATGCCATCTGATTCGGCATAGTGGGCACGAGCCCAAGCGCCTCCTGCTCCGGTGGCACTGCGGGTGTAGACCAAGGGTGGCCATATACCAACATACTCACCCCCTTCAGGATCCTGGTACAGATGTGACAGAGGTGCCTGGGTACACCCTGATCCCTGTGGGCCTGCAGCGCTGTTGCTGCGTCCCACCTTGAAAGCCCTGTTAAAAAAACCAGGGACCCTCCCTGAAGACTGAAGGTGGTCGCAGCATGGGAGTGAATGGCAAGGCGGTGGGACCATGTGCCTGCTGATCACGTGTTCTGCGGAGTGGCTGATGGAGGGCTATGTTGAAATTGTGGAAGTCACCGGTTACAGCGAGGAGGCTCATCGGCCTGTGTCGGCACTGTTACTTTGCCTGCACCAACTCAACAGCACTGAAATGCCCTTGGGCCTACAAAGGCCTACTGTGTTATGAAAAAAAGGCAGGTGAGAGTGTCACATGTGGACTGCCTGAGCTGCTGATACTGCTATGCACTTCATTGAACGCTTAGTCCCTCTTTGCAGCCCCCACCAGTGCTGCGATTTTCACATGGGGGGCACTCTTGCTGGTACCTCTGGCTTCAAATTGCTTTTCCCACCCAGAGAGGAATGTGGCATTGGGAGAATGTCATTGAGCTCCTGTTTCCTCTTACATTGGCACTAGGCTCCCCCTCTGGACCTGTACTGTGCACCATTCTGGCTGACTTGTCGGCATCCCTGGGATGAGGGTGCCATTTAACATTATCACTGAAGTGCTCTCTACGTTGCTGCGTGCGCATATTCAGAGGTGTTTTCTTGTGCCAGTATTGCTACAACTGTATGAATACACTGCCAGTGTGCTTGGGTCCCAACTGGTGCCCACAACGTATACACTTTCTATCTCTCACCAGTGCCCGTCAGCATCACATTCAGCTGCAGTCTACAAGATGTGCCCTATGTATGTCCTACTTGGGAAATCAGAAAAAACCCAGTCACGTCTTCAATTTCAGGTTCACAAGACCCACCAGGCCTGCTTGCTCCCACCTGATGGCCAAGATGCTGCCCCTTCGGGACAGAGCTCGTCATCACTGGAGATCAAGCTCCTCGCCATGCAACATAGTCTGCAGTCAGTTGATGGGAAGATTAACACTTTAAATTTGCACATGGATAGTTTGACCACTAAACTAGAGTCATGCTCTTGTCACAGTAATTTACAAATAGTGGTCATTCTGGAATTGACGAACACTGGCAGGATAGAACTGTATGTTGAAACCATGCTGCATGATATATTTGGTCCTGACACCTTATACACTCTGCTGGAGATAGAGAGGGCACACAGATCACTAGCTCCGAAACCCCTTCCAGGTGCTCCCACCCCCACGTCCTATCATGGCTAAGCTGCTCAACTATCAGGACTGTGACATGGTGCTCCGGTTATCACAGGAAAAGAAAAGTAATTAACTAGCAAGGTAACAGTATGTCCTTCTACCTATAGCTTACTGCCATAATGCAGGCAGCTCGAAAAGAGTTTCTCTCGGTTAAAAAGAAGCTCCAACAAGCAGAGATACTGTACGCCATGCTGTACCTGGAGCGGTTACCCAAGGCAGCAATGAACTTTGTCAAAACCATAACCATAAACCATATCAGCGTTGTAGCCACACAAATATTGATGTAGACTCAGAATGAAGAGTCTGTGGGGCTTGCCTTGTGTGTGTGATGCAGCTCCAGCCAGTATTGCACCTCTCAGAACGTCACCCTTTCTGGACCTGGAGCTTATATACACTGGCCAATGGGGGAACTGCTAACGCGTCCCTCACTAGATAATTTATTCACTCTGGGACTCGTTTTAGGCCGATGAATCTTTTGACCCTGATTGAAGACACCTTAAGACGAGATAACTAATCACCATGTCAATCAATAAGTGAATAACATCATCAATATTCACCATAACAAATCAATTAGATTAATCAATAACATTAATAAGACTTGGAAACCACTATGACCTTTCAGTCATGAATAACCACACCAGTTTAGTACAATTTTATGATGTTTATTCCCTATTGATTACAATTCTACTAGCAAGTTTATTAGTCTCAAAACCATGAAACGCATCAGCATTGTCATAATATGGCAACTCGAATAAGATTTCATCAAAGCAAAGATTATGAATATTAGGACATAACACGACGTCAACATAGGTTAACTTTAGGAGAGTATCATTAGCGCACTTTCAACAAAGCATTGATTCAGTCATTTGTCTATTTGCGTCCGTTTAGTGAACCTCTTAACTAACCTCGAATTAGCATTGGCACGTTGGGCTTCATGCAAAACAATTTTGGTAACACAAATTTAGAAAACATCTAACTATGGTCTCTGTCAAAAGAAGCAGTTGGTACCTAGAAAGGAAAGGCAAACAGACAATTACAATTTCATCATCATATAGTTACCCTCCGTAATGGGTCAGCATACAGAGTCAGTCTTCGTCCTCAGGACACCAGTTGATTCGCCATCAGCCAGGAAACACAGTAGAGTTCAGCAAGACAGGATAAGTAGGGACACTTCCCTCATAAGGAGGAGAAGTATAGAACGGGCAAGGTAAGGGGGAGGATGGTTTGAAGAGTCAAGCAGCAAAGTCTTTAGGCAGAGTGACAAAGTGTCTGGGTAATAGCAATAATAGTTCGCAATGGCGTCTCTCAATGGCTCCTCGTGTCAAAGGTTTTGATCCCTTTTCGGTTGTACAGTCTCCTAATTCCCAAATGGGCAGGTTTGGCACACCACTATCTCCGTCCAATGGTTTTCCAGTCGTACCATCAAAATTGTCACCTCATAACAGTTCTCACGTAGTTTATTGGTTCTTGTGATTGACGTCTCCACCGGGTAGAATGTCCGGTATGATTTCATATTCTCGTGGTCCTCTCGCATCCCCAGTCAGTGGTTCCATTGTCTATACCGGTTTAGGCGACCTTGTACCTGTTGCGAGTCTACACCGTTGCATTCAGCAAGAATGTTTCCTTGAGCAAGTCGAATTTCATGAGAACAGATCTACTACAGTTACACTCATCTTATAGCTTCTGGAAAAAATACGATTACATGTCCTTCAGCAAGTCAGCACACTGCATGTTAGAAAAACACATTTAATATGAAACCGGGCAGCTAGGCCCCGACTCATGCTAACTAAGGCCTAGTGAGTTAATTAGCAAAACCTTAATGTATAGCTCTAAATACTAATATAAAATCATACATTAGTGCATTAATAACTCATTATTAGTCAATTTCATTAGTCCCCGTATATATTGGCGGGCACTCCCCATGGGAACATTTCGGACTCACGTCAGTAAAACATTTTAATACATTTTCTATGCGGCATTATGATGCATTAGTTCATAAACATTTTCATGTTCATTTTGATTATAAGAGCTACGTTCCAACAGAAGTCACAGTGACCTGGGTGGGGAGGAGTGCACTGTGGGTTGGGCAGTGCCATCCCTGCCACCCTGGAATTGTACGCGGTGTCACTAATAGGTCAGCCCTCCCTCCAGGCTACGTCCTTGGTTATCCTATTGCGTCTGCTTCGTGCGGCAGCACCACATCCTGGACCTAGCCTGCTGGCAATTAACGTGTCTCCACTCCGTTCACCAGGTGTGTTTTCGCACTGTTTTGCTACCCCTTTTTTTGTTTTCGTATTTCACGGGATTTCTTTAGCATGAATGGGTTGTTGAAGTGGTTGAGGGAAGGTACTGTTATGTTTAGTGTTCTTTTGTCTCAGTCACCACATCGCTCATTGGTACCATGTCACTGCATGCATAATGTTCAAGAGCAACACTTCCTTTTACAAGAATACACTAACCTTCCATTGCTTCGCCATCTGGCCACATAGCATTATTAACCTGGAGTGTGTAGGGGCTTAATAACCCTTGCAAAGTGCATCAGGTTCTGGCCTACCGAGACAGGCATCATGTGCACATTGCGGCCCATATTTATACTTTTTGACGCAAAACTGCGCCAACGCAGTTTTGCGTCAAAAAAATTAGCACCGGCTAACGCCATTCTGAAGCGCCATGCGGGCGCCGTATTTATTGAATGACGTTAGCAGGCGTTAGCCGCCGGCGCTGTCTGGTGTGCGTTAAAAAAAACAACGTACACCAGGCAGCGCCGGCGTAGGGGGAAAATGGCGTATGGGCATCCACAAATGGTGCAAGTCAGGCTGAGGCAAAAAAATCGCCACAACCCGATTTGCGCCATTTTTTTACGACGCCCATCCCCCATTGAAATGACTCCTGTCTTAGCAAAGACAGGAGTCATGCCCCCTTGCCCAATGGCCATGCCCAGGGGACTTATGTCCCCTGGGCATGGTCATTGGGCATAGTGGCATGTAGGGGGGCACAAATCAGGCCCCCCTATGCCACAAAAAAAAAAAAAAAAAAATACTTACCTGGACTTACCTTAATGTCCCTGGGGTGGGTCCCTCCATCCTTGGGTGTCCTCCTGGGGTGGGCAAGGGTGGCAGGGGGTGTCCCTGGGGGCAGGGGAGGGCACCTCTGGGCTCATTCTGAGCCCACAGGTCCCTTAACGCCTGCCCTGACCCAGACGCTAAAATCCGGCGCTAATGCGGGTTTTTTAGACCCGCCCACTCCCGGGCGTCATTTTTGCCCGGGAGTATAAATCCGACGCATATGCATCGGAGTCATTTTTTAAGACGGGAACGCCTACCTTGCATATCATTAACGCAAGGAAGGTGTTCACGCAAAAAAATGACGCTAACTCCATGAACTTTGGCGCTAGACGCGTCTAACGCCAAAGTATAAATATGGAGTTAGTTTTGCGTCGAATTTCCGTTGAAAAAAACGACGCAAATTCGGCGCAAACGGAGTATAAATATGCCCCTGCGTTACTTCAGGAGACGCAGCTATCACTGCGTAATGACCACTCTATGGGTTACCGCTGGGTGGGAGCACATCTAGCCTCCTCCTGCTCGTCATACTCTAAAGGTATTCTGATATTGGTAAAAACAGGGGTTCCCTTTGTAATTACGCACACTGAAACTGATGACCAAGGCAGGTACAAGATCATTCAGGTTACTGTTTGTGGTACATTGGTGACTTTTGTGAACACTTATGAGCCAAATGTCGATGATCCAGCCTTTTACACTCAACTATGGAACAGATTACATGCACTGATGCCCTCTGCGGTTATATGGGGTGAGGACCAACACTTGTTTAAAACTTGTTTAAAACCAGACCCATATAGGTCCATGCACACTGACTGCCACAACAAGCTGTCCTACAAAGTCTTATGTGAGGGCATGAACAATTACAGCTTAGTAGACGTCTGGAGAATTTGTAACCCCACAACATGGGCGGGCACCTTAGCCTCAGCAGCGCACAACTCATGATTCCGATCTGAATACTGTCAAAGCCATGATACAGAGGACTATGCATAGATATGCATGCTGGAATCTTGGGTGACATACAAACTCAATTGAGCTAAACAGAATCCACGATTAAAGCATGTGTATGAGCAATCACCCTGCTCTAGCACCATTGTAGCCATTAGGGAACACGTAATTCATCATGAAGCCATGGCGGAAAGGGAAACGCTCTCCCAGCATCATGTGGCATGGACATACAGGGAGGGCAGCTGACTGGGCTGCAATTTAGCCATCCGGCTAAAAACAACGTGGGCCCCTCACCTAGTTGTGAAAATTACTGGCCCCGATGGGAGGGACTGATTCCCCACCCCACAACTACTAACTGCCTTGGCAGACTCTGCCACCCCCGCCGCTACAGATTCTGACACTGACGTGTACCTAGATGATATAGCACTAGTAAAGGTATCCTGAGTAGAGGGTGAATATCTGGTGCAATATATCACAAAAGGAGAAGTGAAAGATGCTATTTGCCTGCTTCCTCACAGGAAGTCACCAGGCCCGGATGGCTTATCCATTGAATTCTATAAAAAATATGTGGATATAATAGTACCACCACTATATGCTATGTTCACTGAAGCATACCACAAACAAGTCTTCCTCGAGTCCTTACGTGAGGCACTCATCATCACACTTCTAAAACCTGATAGACCATCTGAATACTGTGAATCATATCGGCCATTGTTGCTGATTAATACTGGCATAAATATACTTGCTAAAATCCTGGCCACCAGACTTCAACAGCTCTGGTGAATCTGGTCCTCCTACATCAGTCGGGCTTTGCGCCTACGCGCTACACAACACATAACCTCTGCACACTACTTCGTGCTCCTACACTACCTAGATCCTTCTTTGACAGCTGTGGTGGTGCTTTTAGACACTGCCAAGGCATTCATTTCTATTGCATGGACATGCATGTCCACTGTGCTGGGATGACTGGGCATGACTGATGCTTTTTTTAGATGGATGCAACTGCTGTACACTGGTTCAGTAGCCAGGGTGAAGGTCAACAGTCATACTTTGGAACTGATCCCGGTGGGCAGGAGCATGCAGAAGTGCTCCCCTTTGTCCCCCATACTATTTGCAATTGCCTTAGAACCCGTAGCCTGCCTTATTTGACAAAGACATGCTGACTCAGCACTCTGGTTCCGCCTAAGGCACATTAGCATTTCACTGCATGCAGACGATGTGGTCCCACATGTGCATGACCCCGTGGTCCACCTTCCACCTCTGCTCCAGGACTTTACCCAAATTGCTTGCACTCTGGCCTCCATATAAACTGGGTGAAGTCAGTTATCTTTCCCCCCACACAAAACACGCAGCCCTTTCCCTTAGAATTTCCTCTAGAATAGAGTTCGAACTCCATTAAGTACCTGGGGCTGTGGATTAATAGTGATCCTGATTTAGTGATCCGTGAAAATGACAGTTGAGCAGTAGCCCGCTTGGGGGACCAAGTAGCACATTGGTCTAAGATGCCCCTCTCTCTATCTGACTGATTGGAAGTCATGAAACTGGTAATGCTCCCCAAGTTTCCATATCTCTTTGTTAACATCTCCGTAATATTGATGCAACAGTCATTCAAAACTGTCAGGACCCACCTGATCACGTTAGCCTGGGCAGGTAAGCAACCTGAATCAGTTGGTCCACTATGACACTCCCCTACACAGAGAGCAGCTTGCACCCAATCTCTGCTTATATTATCTCTGCACCCAAGTGCAATATGCATGTTACTGGCACAGGCCACATAGCAGTGGAATCGGATGATGCTCTTCTGCTCCTGTAGGAAGGTAGCCTCTTTGTAGCCTTGTGACCCCCACTTTTGGCCTGTTTGTGAGTATATGTCAGGGTGTTTTTACTGTCTCACTGGGATCCTGCTAGCCAGGGCCCCAGTGCTCATAGTGGAAACCCTATGTTGTCAGTGTGTTTGATATGTGTCACTGGGATCCTGCTAGCCAGGACCGCAGTGCTCATAAGTTTGTGGCTTATATGTGTTCCCTGTGTGGTGCCTAACTGTATCACTGAGGCTCTGCTAACCAGGACCTCCGTGTTTAAGCTCTCTCTGCTTTTAAAATTGTCACTGCAGGCTAGTGACTAATTTTACCAATTCTGATTGGCACACTGGAACACCTTTATAATTCCCTAGTATATGGTACCTAGGTACCCAAGGTATTGGGATTCCAGGAGATCCCCATGGGCTGCAGCATTTCTTTTGCCACCCATAGGGAGCTCAGACAATTCTTACAAAGGACTGCCACTGCAGCCTGAGTGAAATAACGTCCACGTTACTTCACAGCCATTTTACACTGCACTTAAATAACTTATAAGTCACCTATATGTTTAACCCTCACTTAGTGAAGGTTAGGTGCAAAGTTACTAAGTGTGAGGAAACCCTGTCACCAGCCAAGTCAATACCTATATGTAGCATCACAATGGTAACTCCGAACATGGCCATGAAACATGTCTAGGATCATGGAATTGTCACCCCAATACCATTCTGATATTGGGGGGACAATTCCATGCATCCCCGGGGCTCCAACATAGAGCCCGGGTACTGCCAAACTAACTCTCTGGGGTTTTCTCTGCAGCTACCGCTGCTGCCAACCCTCAGACAGGGCAGCCAAGTCCCAGAAAGGCAGAACAAATGATTTCCTCTGAGAGAGGGTGTTGCACCCTCTCCCTTTGGAAATAGGTGTTAAGGGCCTGAGAGGAGTAGCCTCTCCTGGCCTCTGGAAATGCTTTGAAGGGCACAGATGGTGCCCTCCTTGCATAAGCCAGTCTACATTGGTTCAGGGATCCCCCCAGCCCTTCTCTGGCGCGAAACTGGACAAAGGAAAGGGGAGTGGCCACTCCCCTGACCAGCACCTTTCCAGGGGAGGTGCCCAGAGCTATTTAGGGTCTCTCCTGTGGGTTTCTCAGCAGATAACGAATGCAAGAGCTCACAAGAGTTCCTCTTCACTTCTCTCTTCGACTTCTGCCAAGGATCGACCGCTAACTGCTCCAGGATGCCTGCAGAACCGCAACAAAGAAGCAAGACGACTACCAGCAACATTGTAGCGCCTCATTCTGCCAGCTTTCTCGCCTGTTTCATGGTGGTCTATGCTCTAAGGGCCTGCATTGGAAGCCAAGAAGAAGTCTCCTGTGGGTTGATGGAATCTTCCCCATGCGAACGCAGGCACCAAACTTCTGCATCACCGGTCCTCTGGGTCCCCTCTCATCTTGACGAGCGTGGTCCCTGGAACACAGGAGCTGAATCAAAGTGTCCCCAGCAGTCCAGTGGCCCTTCTGTCCAAATTTGGTGGAGGTAAGTCCTTGCCTCCCCACGCCAGACAGTAATCCTGTGTACTGAGTGAACTGCATCTGCTAGGGCTTCTGTGCACCTTTGCATGACTTCCTTCGTGCACAGCACAGTCCAGGTCCCCAGCACTCGGTCCTGCATTGCCTAACTCGTTGAGATGGACTCCGACTTCGTGGGACCCTCTTTTGTTGTGCTGAGACAACCGCTGTGCTCAGATCTTCTGAACGCCTGTTCAGGTGCTTCTGCGGGTGCTGTCTGCTTCTGCATGGGCTCTCTGTGTTGCTGAGCGCCCCTCTGTCTCCTCCTCCAAGGGGCGACCTCCTGGTCCTTCCTGGGCCCTAGCAGCACCCAAAACCTTCAACCATGACTCTTGCAGATAGCAAGGCTTGTTTGCGGTATTTCTGTGTGAAAACAACTCTGAATCCTCTTGCATGCCGTGGGACATCTTATGACCAAAGGAGAAGTTCCTGGCACCTTCCGTTGTTGCAGAATCTTTGGCTTCTTCCACCTCGAGGCAGCCCTTTTGCACCTTCATCCGGGGTTTAGTGGACTCCTGCCCCCCCCCGGGCACTTGCATGACTCTTGGACTTGGTCCCCTTCCTTTGCAGGTCCTCAGGTCCAGGACTCCGTCTTCAGTGCTTTACAGTCAGTTGTTGTCTTTGCAGAATCCCCTATCTCGACTTTACTATCTTTCTGGGGTAGTAGGATAACTTTACTCCTACTACTATTCAGGGTCTTGGGGTGGTGTATCTTGGACACCCTTAGTGTTTTCTTACACTCCCAGTGACCCTCTACACACTACACTAGGCCTGGAGTCCATCCGTGGTTCGCATTCCACTTTTGGAGTATATGGTTTGTGTTGTCCCTAGGCCTATTGTCTCCTATTGCATTCTAATGTGTTCCACAATGTTTGCACCACTTTTCTAACTGTTTACTTACCTGATTTTGGTTTTTATGTATATTTTGTGTATTTTACTTACCTCCTAAGGGAGTATATCCTCTGAGATACTTTTGGCATATTGTCACTAAAATAAAGTACCTTTATTTTTAGTAACTCTGAGTATTGTGTTTCTTATGATATAGTGCTATATGATACAAGTGGTATAGTAGGAGCTTTGCATGTCTCCTAGTTCAGCCTAAGCTTCTCTGATATAGCTACCTCTATCAGTCTAAGCTGCTAGAACACTACTAATCTACTAATAAGGGATAACTGGACCTGGCACAAGGTGTAAGTACCACAAAGCCAGGCCAGCCGCCTACAGCTCCCTTTATGGGTTATCCTTCCATACACTCCTACAGATGTGTCCAGACAGATAATAAACACTGTTCGCTTGGTAGTGCAAGCTTATAAGCTTCTCCACTGCCGCTAACACATCACCCCCCGATTTCGGTAACACACGAAGCTGGAACACTTAATATGCTACGCACAGTCAAACTGGCCACTTTGGGGGAAGTGTATACCTCAGGACAATTTATTGACATGGCAGACGTGTGCAACACCCAAACGTGCACACTATATTTAACATTTATGTACTACTGGCTCTGGGCAGCTTTCAGCGAACACTATCCCACATGCCCAGCAGAGCCACCTACGCTCACTGTACTACAGACACTACTGACCAGTCCCTCTCGCACAAACCTGATTACTAAGTTCCACAATGCAGCTCGTCCGGATGTTCCTAAGGCCCCAAACTGAGGCATTGGATAAATGGAGTTCTGTCGTCGATACCCGCTTCTCTGCATCAGACTGGGGTTAATGTTGTACACTGACAAGTCTTCTTGCCTCAAACTGTAACGTACATATCATTCATTTCAAATAACTTAAACAAATGTATTACTGACCTGTTAGACTGTATAGATATGGCTTACGAACTGATGCTAATTGTGTACGGTGCTGTCCCGCCGCAAGTTTCTTACACCTGGCCTGGCTATGCAGGCTGATTGGGTGGTTCTGGGAACAGGTAGCACATGCAATATCACAAATGCTGACAAAGCAACTGCTGTGTACTCCACAAATATGCTTACTTGGCCTTGTTAAACTCTTCAGTCCGTGCACCGCAGGTTTGCTGCAATAGCACTATTTCTGGCCAAGCACAGAGAAGCCATTCGTTGGGGAAAGAGGTCTGCGCCCACTATTTAACGATGGTTGCTTGACCTGATATACTGTAAAAAACAGCTTGATACTTATGCTGAAGAATTACCCTCGTCCTTCCAATCCAAAGACATTGGTCCCCCCTCACTGCCTATCTGCTGGAGAGACAAGATGAATCTTAATGTCCACTACATCTCTAGCTGAATGTTGTTTTTCTTCCTAACAAAATGGACTGCATGAAATGCTACTGGTGAAGTGTAATTGCTCGACATATTGATGGTCTCTCTAATGGGTGACTGTTAATGACTGAATGTTTGCTTGGTCTACTGCATATGCTGAAAGCTCAGATAGAATAAATATTAAAAAAGGATTTCGCGCAATTCCACTGCATAGTTTGAATGATAACTTGCAAACAAAATGTAACCATATTAACCCTATTTATAGAACTACATAGGCTACCATGAAAAGCTAGGATAATTTTAAAGATATTCTGCACTGCCAACAAAGCAATATATCCGAAAATATCTAAATATTTCAATGTTCTTTTACCTGTTTCCGGGTGTCAAAGAAATCACATAAAGCCAGAAATTACTGAGAATTGAGGGATAAGCTAACTCACAGCCCCGGCACAGTCAGCTTAGAACTCTCTTTCACTCATCATCACAACTCAACTCTTGATCATCTCCTTCAAGAAACAGCTGAAGATAAATTGCTTCCATGTCATTATAGACTAATCAGTAGCCTAATTCCTCAGTTTCTAATCCTGCTTCTTGGTCGCCTGTACAGTATTTAAGAAAGTTGTAAGTGCCACCCTCACGACAAAGAGCAGGTTCCAATGCTGCCTCAAGTAATGTATGGTGGTCAACAACCCAACAAGTGTGCAGGCATAGGGAGAATATAACAGTAAATACCAAAGTACTGGGAACTGGACTATGAAGGTTACCACAAAGTAGCAAAGGAATTGCCTCTGATCATGCCTGGTGCTTCTTGAAGCACACACCAGTTAGTATCTCCTTTCTACCTACCCACACATTAAGGTATTTGATGGAATCTGCTAATGTGAGGCCGATGGTAGAGCTTGTGATGGCCAGCAATACATGCCAGTGCAAGCAAAGGGGCATTACCCTTGCCCAGCTGTGATGAGCTTGTCAATATTCTCCAGGCTGCGCTACACCCAACGATCCCATCCCAGATTAAAAAAAGATCATGTGAGGGGGGGAGCACAGTCTGCACCCTCTCTAAAAGAGCTGCCATGAGGCCCAGCACATCCCCAATAACCGTACTTCAGCTGGGGGGCAGAAATGGAGACTAAAGGAGAGAACCAGTAACTTTCAATTTACATCCTACTAGAGGTGACACATGCAAGACATTCATCAATATCGCTTTTACCGGCAGATCCGACAACTGTGGAAGACAACAACTAGTTCTGACATGAAGAAAGAAAAACACAGCTAAAGAATTCCAAGCTAAATATTAGAAATAATAAGATTACCTTTCTGTGTTAAAGAGCCAGTTACCTGTCCCCCTGACGAAAACTCCACTTAAAATGCAAAAACTGAAACAAGGAAGATAGACAAGAGAGTAATGATACCCTGTTTAGCAGACATAGGGGGTCATTCTGACCCTGGCGGTCGGTGATAAAGCGGCGGCCAACCCGCCAACAGGCTGGCGGTCCAAAAAATTGAATTCTGACCCTGGCGGGAATCGCCAACAGAGCCCGCCACTTTAACACTCCGACCGCCACGGCGGGACAGACAAACAGCGCGGCGGTCACCGCCAACAGGCAGGCGGCAGACAATGTACCGCCCACCCTATCACAATTCACCAACCCGCCACCTTTTCCGGGGCGGGAGCCCCGCCGATAAAAACACGGCGGAAACAGACTACGAACGGGAAAACGCTCACCTCTATACACTCCACGAGGACGGAGGACAGCATGGAGCCCGAATTGAACATCCTACCTGCTCTCATCTACCTGCTCATCTACCACGAGTACGAACTCCGGCGCAGACGACAACGGTGAGTACCGCACCTACAACACAGGGGAGGGGGGGAGGAGGAAGGATTACGGGCACACACATACACCCACCCCCCAACTATCTACACACCAATGCAGAGCACCAAGTCAAAGTGACCCCACCCAAACCCCCCGGAATAACGAAAAGATATGATTAAAGTGAGAAACAACATTTATGTAAAAAATAGGTTCATTGAAGTCATGGTAAAATAGGAAAATGAAACAAAAAAATCCAAGTGTAAACATTGCGTAACCGATAAATAGAGGCAAAAAGTCCCGCACAGTCACTGAAATTGCAAATGTCCGTGGGCCAAAGTGTATCAACACATGGGCAAAGCCCACACAGGAGACCTGAGTCCGTTGGAGAGAACACTGCAGGGGCATCAGATGATAAAACTACAGGCACCTCAGGGGGAAGGGAAGGGGGGGCACCACAGCCACATGAGTCCACGACGCCAGATCCAAGAAGGGGCCACCATGCCCACTGTTCAATCCTGGGGAGTGCAAAGCCACAGTCTCTCAAGTCTCTACAGTGGGTGGCTTGCCCACTGTCATATCCTGGGGAGTGCAAAGCCACAGTCACTCAAGTCTCACAAGTGGGTGGCTTGCCCACTGTCATATCCTGGGGAGTGCAAAGCCACAGTCCATCAAGTGGATAACAGTCTCCACAGGCAATGGAGGAGGCAGGGTGGCCCGAGTGCAGCGTGAACATTAGCACGACACAGAACCGGCACTGTCATTGGGCCAGCGGTGCTTGAGACGGCGGGGCCCAGCGGAGCGGTGCTTGAGATGAAGGGCCCAGCGGAGCAGTGCTTGAGGCGGCGGGGCCCAGCGGAGCGGTGCTTGACAGGAAGGGCCCAGCGGAGCGGTGCTTGAGATGAAGGGCCCAGCGGAGCGGGGCTTGAGACGGCGGGGCCCAGCGGAGCGGTGCTTGAGACGGCGGGGCCCAGCGGAGCGGTGCTTGAGATGAAGGGCCCAGCGGAGCGGGGCTTGAGACGGCGGGGCCCAGCGGAGCGGTGCTTGAGATGAAGGGCCCAGCGGAGCGGGGCTTGAGACGGCGGGGCCCAGCGGAGCGGTGCTTGAGACGGCGGGGCCCAGCGGAGCGGTGCTTGAGATGAAGGGCCCAGCGGAGCCGGGCTTGAGACGGCGGGGCCCAGCGGAGCGGTGCTTGAGATGAAGGGCCCAGCGGAGCGGTGCTTGACAGGAAGGGCCCAGCGGAGCGGTGCTTGAGACGGCGGGGCCCAGCGGAGCGGTGCTTGAGATGAAGGGCCCAGCGGAGCGGTGCTTGAGATGAAGGGCCCAGCGGAGCGGTGCTTGAGATGGCAGGGCCCAGCGGAGCGGTGCTTGAGACGGCGGGGCCCAGCGGAGCGGTGCTTGAGATGAAGGGCCCCTGTTCAGCGGTGCTCCTCCCGGCGGTGCCCTTTTCAGCGGTGCCTTTCTGCACGGCGGGGCCCTGTTCAGCGGTGCCTTTCTGGACGGCGGGGCCCTGTTCAGCGGTGCCTTTCTGGACGGCGGGGCCCTGTTCAGCGGTGCCTTTCTGCACGGTGGGGCCCTGTTCAGCGGTGCCTTTCTGGACGGCGGGGCCCTGTTCAGCGGTGCCTTTCTGCACGGCGGGGCCCTGTTCAGCAGTGTCTTTCTGGACGGCGGGGCCCTGTTCAGCGGTGCCTTTCTGCACGGCGGGGCCCTGTTCAGCGGTGCCTTTCTGCACGGCGGGGCCCTGTTCAGCGGGGCCTTTCTGCACGGCGGGCCCTGTTCAGCGGTGCCTTCCTGCACGGCGGGGCCCTGTTCAGCGGTGCCTTTCTGCACAGCGGGGTCCTGTTCAGCAGTGCCTTTCTGCACGGCGGGGCCCTGTTCAGCGGTGCCTTTCTGGACGGCGGGGCCCTGTTCAGCGGTGCTTGTTCTGTAAGTCAAGGGAGTCAGACCTGGCCACGACTCCCTGCTCAGTCGCCCTCCGACCGTGCATTTGCTGGACCCTTCGGTGATGGTGTGCTGGGCCCTTGGGTGTCCTCCCTCACACCCAGGATGGGGCTTGTGGGGCCCTCCTGGTCCACGCTCCTGCTGGCTGACTTCTCCGCCCTGCTGCCCTTGCCCTCCTTCGATCTGGCTCTCTGGCCCTTGCCTCCCCTGGATGTTGTGGCAGGTGAAGTGGCAGAACTTTGGTCCTTGGGGCAGCCGTGTCAGTCGTCCCGCGGCGTCCCCTTACTTTACGGGTCCTCTTTCCAGGGGGGGGGCTGGCTGTCCCCTTGCTGCTGACCGATGTATCTTTGCTGGCAAAGGGGGGACTCCAAAAGCCATGCACTACGGTGACCCTTGAAGCCGGGCTGGTGGTGGCTGTGGCGCTCCTGGGACTCTTAGCAGATGGAGGGGGGGGTCAGGGGAGGGAAAGAGGTCAAGAGTGGAGAGGTAAACTTTTTTAGGACCAGGGTAAAGGGTAGGTGTAGTGGTTATGGGAGTGGAGGAAGAGGAGGTGGTTGTAGGAGAGTCAGGTGTGCTGTCCTTGGGTGAAGGTGCATGGGCTGGAGGCTGTCGTGAGGTGCTTGGCTGTTGGGTGGGTGGCTGCCTGCGTTTGTGTGTCTTGGAAGAGGGGGTGACAGACACAGTGGGAGAGGACACAGGGGACGTGTAAATGGCAGTGGGGGTGGTGACTGCACGTGTGCGGACTGTACTGGAGGGTGTGCTGGTGATGGAAGTACTGGCTGTTGGTGGTGTGCATGCAGGTGTGAGTAGAGACGTCACAGGGAGGGAGGAGGGAGACGAGGAGGTGGGGGACACAGAGGTGGTAGTGGCTGTTGGCATGTCTGCATCTGGGTGTTGCTTGGGTGAATGTTTGTGTGATCTGTGGTGCTTATGTCTGGATGAGCTGCCCTTGGGTGTTGAGGTGTGTGCAGGCTGGTCTGATGGTGTGGATGGGATAGGCAGAGGAACAGGAGACAGAGACAGGCTGGAGGCAGTTAGAAGAGGGAGGCTGGAAACAGGGACAATGGCTGCCGTCAGTGCTGAGGCGAGAGCATTGAACGATTGTTGATGGGCAGCCTGACCCGAATGAATGCCCTCCAGGTATGCATTGCTACGATGCACCTCCCTCTCTACCCCCTGGATGGCATTCAAAAGGGTAGACTGCCCAACAATGATGGTCTGTAGGAGGTCAATGACCTCCTCACTGAGGGCAGCAGGGGTAACAGGGGCAGGGCCTGAGGTGCCTGGGGCGAAGGAGACGCCCGCCTTCTTGGGCGAGCGGGCACGGAGCGAAGGCTGAGGGGCTGCTGGGAGGGCGGAGCTGGTGCGCGGGGTGGCGGCTGTACCTGTAGAGGCGGGGGGCACGGATGTTGCCGCCACCGCTAGGGAGCTCCCATCCGAGGACGTGTCGGTGTCGCTGCTGTCACCACGGCTCCCCGTTGTGAAGCTCCCCTCGCCCTCCGTATCATTGGTGGCCTCGGTGTCTGTGCCATGGCCCACCGGGGCCTGGTGAGTTGCAGCTCCCTCGTGCTCCGGTGCCAATTCTCCTCCGCCTGATGATGCTAATGCACACATGCACAAGAAGTTAAAGAAAAAGGGTGGGGGAGACATAAAAACAGGTTGAGTGCATGCATTGTCAACACCGTTGGCGGAGAGGACAGACACAGGAGCCTCATGCACTAAGCCGCGCAATCAGGGTACACTACTCAGTACTTGTGACTAGGCCAACAGGTCTAGGGACAACAAACACGCACATGGGTGATGCAGGACCATGGATAGCTGTACTTGTCACCCTACAGAGGTGGGGTGCGGGGGCACAGGAACATGGCTAAAGCAGAGGACTACACTACAGAAAGCGCCCTGGCCTAATGTCACCCACAGCCCTCTTCTCCAACCCAGGCACCTCCACTGCGCGTAAAGATAGCTGAATGTGCTGGTACTCACCCCCTTGTGTCTGCTGTGATGTCCTCACGTGCCCATCCAAATCGGGGTAGGCCACCGCCAGGATCCGGGACATCAGGGGGGTCAGGGTACGTGTGGCACCCCTCCTAGGTTGGGAGGCCATCCCCAGCAGTGACTCGGCAGTCTTCCTGGTCCCGCAGCGGATGTCCTCCCACCTCTTGCGGCAGTGGGTGCCCCGTCTGTTGTGGACCCCCAGGGCCCGGACTTCCTTGGCGATGGCACGCCAAATGTCGACTTTCTGATGGGCGCTGACCTATTTGACATGTACAGGGTGGAAATTGAAATATCATCAATTTTCCGCATGATAGATGCGATTGGCCCCCCCTCCCCAACCTTGCCATGTGGCACATGCTCTCATCTGTCGTGCCTTGCACTTGTCATTGTCTCCCCACCCCACCATCTTACATCCACCATACACAACCCAGGCATAGCCCATTCAACGTGCACACAGTGTACTTACCTGTTGGTCTGGAGGACCGTAGAGTCGCGAATACTGGGGCAGGAACCCATCCACAAGTTTCTCCAACTCTTCTGTAGTGAAGGCAGGGGCCCTTTCCCCAGTCGCAGCAGCCATTGTATCTCCCAGACCGAGGTCACAGCAGCACTTGCAGTATAGGTCCTCTCCTGTGGATGATCAGGTCTCGAGTGATAAACCAGATAGAAAATGGCGGTCACGCCCGCGGCGGTGCGTATCGCCGCGGTGCGTTCCGCGACCGCCAGCGCAGCTAGTCATTGGCTCGTGAAACCCATAGGGTTCGATGTTAACCAATGCGGCTTTGCGCCGCGGTCTTCGACCGCCTACCGCCACGGTGTGTCACGCCAGCGCATTGACCTCACATCCCACTGTCACACTTCTCAGGTCAGGCAGCCGCCATTACAAGGGCCCACAGGGCTTAATTACTACTGCGTCACACAGGCCTAGGCCTTGCATTGCCACTCATACAAGCCATTCAATGCATTGAGAATCGTGTACTGTGCAAGCTGTAGTTACGTACCTGTGGGTTGCTTGACTCTGTGCTCCATGTTGTCCTTCCTAGGCACCGTCCGCTGGGACTTGCGAGGAGAAGGACGAATCCTCCCGTGTACCGACCGCTGGTGGACCTGTCGACAATGGAGGAACGTCATATAATACTTCGCTACCGACTTGACCGAGCCGCTATACATGAACTGTGTGCCCAGCTGGAGCCAGCACTGATGTCCCCCATCCACCAACCCACAGGAATTCCCCCTCTGGTGCAGGTTCTGTCAGTCCTCCATTTTTTGGCAAGTGGGTCTTTTCAGACAACAGTGGCCATGTCATTAGGGATGTCTCAGCCTATGTTTTCTAAGATTTTGTCCAGAGTGTTGTCTGCCCTGACGAAATACATGCGGAGCTACATTATTTTCCCTGAGGAGGGTGATTTGGCCACTGTGAAGGCTGACTTCTATGCCCTTGGACATATCCCCAACATCATTGGTGCCATTGATGGGACCCATGTGGCTTAGTACCCCCAAAAGATGATGAGCAGGTGTACAGAAACAGGAAAAGTTACCATTCGATGAATGTCCAGGTGGTCTGTTTGGCTGACCAGTACATCTCCCATGTAAATGCCAAGTTCCCTGGGTCAGTGCATGACGCGTATGTTATGCGAAATAGCAGCATCCCTTATGTTATGGAACAGCTACAGAGACACCGTGTGTGGCTAATAGGTGACTCTGGTTACCCCAACCTGCCTTGGCTACTGACCCCAGTGAGGAATCCCCGGACCAGGGCAGAGGAACGGTACAATGAGGCCCATGGGCGATCTAGGAGGATCATAGAAAGGACCTTCGGGCTCCTGAAGGCCAGGTTTAGGTGCCTGCATATGACAGGGGGATCCCTAATGTACTCACCCAAGAAGGTGTGCCAGATCATCGTGGCCTGCTGTATGCTTCACAATCTTGCATTGCGACGCCAGGTATCTTTTCTGCAGGAGGATGGTCCAGATGGTGGTGTTGTAGCAGCTGTGGAGCCTGTGGAGAGTGAAGAGGAGGAAGACGACGGGGACGACACGGACAACAGGGACACAGTCATACAACAGTATTTTCAGTAGCACCCAGGTAAGAATCCCCCCCGGCATTTTACATTTACTTCTGGCCTCCTGCATCTCTACTTTCTGTGTTTCCCCCCAGTTCCTTTCAACTGAATTGTGACTTTCCCTTGGCTTTTCAGAGCTGTATGACCCACTGCGTGACTTCTGGTTTGTTCGGCCATGGAGTAAAGCACATTGACATTGGTATGTTGTCATCACAATGTAACTGAACAATTTTGAACCGTTATGTGTAATACATTTGTTAAGAATACAAGCAGACTCCTGAGTGTTTTAAGTGCAATTAGTGATTTATTTAAAGTGCTACATATAGGTCCATGATAGTAAAACGGTGATGGGTGGGGGTGGAGTGATGTCCATGGCAGAGTCCAGTTCTCGGTCGCACAGGTGCATTGTCCATATGCCTGTGGAAGGATGGAGCAGGGGCAGTTCAAGGTTGGACAGGGTGACGATGTGGGACAGTGGAATGACATCCGGGGGGATCTTAGGCTGGCGGGGGTCTTGGCATCCTACTCTGTCTTCCTTTGTGATCTCAGGCTCCTCTTGCGGGGTGGTTGATCTTCAGCAGGAGGTGGGGTTCTGGTGGCCCGTCGTTGTGTGGGGGCCTCCTGTCCACTAGCGCCGGCGGAGGTGGTAGGCTGTTCCTGGTCCGGGCTGGTGACAGGGGCCCTTTGGGGTGCCACATGGTCCCGCAATGTGGTGACTATTAGGTTCAGGGCCTGGACGATGTTCCTGAGCTCCTCTCTGTACCCCATGTACCGTTCCTCCTGCTGTGCCTGGATCTCCTGGAACCTGGCCAGTACCGTCGCCATCGTCTCCTGGGAGCGGTGGTATGCTCCCATGATGGTGGTGAGGGCCTCTTGGAGAGTCGGTTCCCTGGGCCTGTCCTCCCCCCCCTGTCGCACTGCAGCCCTCCCAGTTGCCCTGTTTCCCCGGGCCTCCGTCCCCTGGACGGTGTGCCCACTACCACTGCCCCCAGGTCCCTGTTGTTGTTGGGGTGTTGGGTCAGCCTGGGTGCCCTGTAGTGGCGAACACACCGCTGATTGACCTGTCCTGGAGACAGAGGCATGGGCCCGCTGGGTGGGAGCTGTGCTGATATTCCCAGAGGGGGTTAGGTCTGCTGTGGCCTGTGTCTGTGTGTGGGGAACCGACTGTCCAGAGGTCCCCGATGGTCCGGGCTGGTCATCAGGTTCCAGGTCGACAGAGCTGCTGTCCTCACTGCGGGCCTGTTCTGGGGGTGGGATGGACATATCTGGACCCTCCTGGCCGGTGTGTTGGCGTTCGGGCCCTGCAGGGGTGAAAGAGTATGGTTATTGCTTCTGTGTGTTCCATGGCGTGCGATTTGTGGGTGCCCTTGTCCCCCAGTGCTGGCATTCCCTTGTGGCAGGAGTTGTGAGGGTGGTTTGTGGGGGGGATGGGTATGTGCAGTGGTCATGCATAGGTGATGGGTGTCCATGGTTTGTGTTGGCATTCAGGGTTTGGTTTTGGGTTGGGTGGGTTGTGCTGGTGAGACATTGGCAGGGAGGATGTGTGCTGGGGGGTTGGGGGTGAGGGTGGGGGTGTGGGTTGGCATGCTGGTGGTTGGGGGGGGAGTAGTTGAGACTAGACTTACCAGAGTCCATTCCTCCGCCTACTCCAGCGAGGCCCGCAGGATGCAGGATGTTAAGGACCTCTTGCTCCCATGCTGTGAATTTGGGAGGGGTGGGTAGTGGTCCGCCGCCAGTCCTCTGCACAGCGATGTTGTGTCTGGAGACCATCGACCGTACCTTCCCCCGTAGGTCGTTCCAGCGCTTTCTGATGTCTTCCCAGTTTCTGGGATGCTGTCCCACAGCGTTGACCCTGTTGACGATCCTCTGCCATAGCTCCGCCTTCCTGGCTATTGTGGTGTGTTGCACCTGTGTGCCGAAGAGCTGGGGCTCTACCCTTATGATTTCCTCCACCATGACCCGGAGTTCTTGGTCCGAAAACCTGGGGTGTCTTTGGGGTGCCATGGGGTGGTGTGGATGAGGTGTGGGGTGGTGTTTGTGGTGATGTGAGTGGTGGTGTGTGGTGATGTGTGCGTAGATGTGGTGTGGTTGATGATGTTGGGTTCCTGTGTGTGTTGGGGTTTTCGTTTGCTGTTCTCTCTCTCTCTCTCTCTCTCTCTCTCTCGCCTTCTCTCCGATTTCCAACTAGTGGGGGTTTGTGGGTGATGTGGGTGTGTGTTTTATAGTTGCTTGGATGTGTGGGGGTGGTGTTTGTATGTGTATCAGGTGTGTGTATTTCAAATTGTCCAATGTGGCTGGGTTTTGGAGCTGGGTGTGTATTTTGACCGCGGCGGTGTGTACCGCCAATGGAATACCGCGGTTGAATGACCGCCGCGTGGATTCGTGGGTCGTAATGGCATGGGCGTGTTTGTGTTGGCGTGGCGGTGGAGGTTTGGTCATCTCCAGTTTATCGCTGCCCGCTGATGAGGCGGCCTTCCGTGGATGTCGGGTTTTTGGCGGCTTGGCAGTTGTGGGTCAGAATGACCGTGGCGGGTTACCGCGGCGGTAGAATGGCGGTCTTCTGACCGGCGGTAAGAACCTTTTACCGCCGAGGTCAGAATGACCCCCATAGCCTATTCATCAACACAGCTCACTCCATAAGGACAGATAATCTGAAATGACCATACAAACTTACCCTTCCTTTTTGCTCTCTGATTCTACAACACATTTAAAAAAATGAGTTTTTCAACAGTAACTCTCTCATTCCACAAGTCATTCCCCAACGAATTATATAAGGCTCCACGTTCTTTGAATGCACTATCACGCCAAAGATCTTATGGTGGAATGCATACACATTTGTGTACAGAATTAAGAGGCATAGGCTTTAAAAAAAAGTATAAACGAACATCAATAAAAGAATGAAAAATGCTCATGCTTGAAAAAAAACTGCTACAACTGTTCAAAATATAAATCTGCCTGATGGTTCTCCGTGCAAAGGTGAGACCTGTTTAGCATACACAAAGTCAGCAGCTGATCAGTGTAAATACATTTTGGTTTGAATTGTGTAATAAACATTACCATCCCATCCATGTGCTCCAGCTACTGCAGGCCAAGGTTGATTAAGATTCTTGGGGTTCCATCATCAACAGGCAGTTTGTTCACCTTGAACCTCTGAGGCACTGAGGTCACAATCTGCAAAATGGGCCAGTTCTATGCCCATCCAAGTCTAACTGTATACCCCTTGCATTAACCTCTGGGGTCAATACACTAGCCTATGGGAAACTCTTCTTCTCATCTGCTGACCCTATCTGTGAAGCTCCTGAACTTAATTTGCGCAGAGATGCCGCCCAGTAGGCAGACAGTAATACCATGGCCAGCAAGGTGATATGGTTCATTTCACCCTTTGTGTAAGACTTCTGTCCCCAACCCAGAGAAAACTCTACTCATAAAGACAGCAGCCAGTAGAGGCCACTGACTGTTGTGAGTGTCAAGAGCTACACCCAGGCCATCCAATGCCAGGTGGAGGCTCAAAGCAAAAGTCTGGTGGGGACCTCGGGGCTGGCAAGGTGCTCCCTACTTGCTCCTGAGGTATCTGTGAATTCTGTGGCTTCTCAGAGTAAGGGTCGCCAGCCCTGAGTGTCAAGTACTCTACTTCCACTTTGTTCCTACGAGTCCCTTGGTGGTACCCTGAGACCGTCCCTCAACTTATGTTCTGTACCTCGGGGTTGAGATGGTGCCTCGTGCCGGGACTTCAGTTTGAATTATATTATGTGCCCACTTATACGGGTCTTTAGCATCGGCATTTTACTGTATTTGCCAACTATTCATAACGCTGCGTTCATATTATGCCCCTCAGGTTGAGTGTTTACCGCTAATGCTTGATTCTTGGACGGTATCATTCCAGACCCTTCCCTACACTTTTTTGCCTCATATTTGTAAATCATTTGTCTTACATATGTCATTTTCTATTAAATATGACCCCTCCTCTCTCTCTCTCTTTAATTAGACTTATCATAGTCCTGATATAATTTTGGAAACCAATACCAAAACGTATCCTTGGATTTGTCCTTAAGAGACTTAGGGGGTTATTACAACTTTGGAGGAGGTGTTAATACGTCCCAAAAGTGACGGTAAAGTGACGGATATACCACCAGCCGTATTACGAGTTCCATAGGATATAATGGACTCGTAATACGGTTGGTGGTATATCCGTCACTTTACCGTCACTTTTGGGACGGATTAACACCACCCCCAAAGTTGTAATAACCCCCTTAATTTCATTCATGGTCTTCCTATCAATTGTTAAAAAGGTATGACAGTTACCATTATACGCTTGATCGATTCTGACTTTCTTCCCATTCACCTTACCTTACTACAGCCTCACACCTCTTCTTTTTGTATTGCAGCATGTTTACTTGTTCTCACGCTTATCTGTCTTGCACACGGTGGACACATTTATATATAGATGATTTTAATTAGACCATTTCACGTATGACGACACCGGGGTGTTCACTTTACAATGTATGAGATAATACAGTTGGCACCCAGTTGGCTTAACACAACATGGGTGGATTGTTATTTTTAGGGTTAAAGGACACCATGGGGGTCATTACGACATTGGCGGGCGGCTACCGCCGCCCGCCAAGCGGTAACTGCTGTGCGGCCGCCAATGCGGCCACACTCCCGCGGCCCCCATTACGACATTCCCGCTGGGCCGGCGGGCGCAAACCAAGTTTGCGCCCACCGGCCCAGCGGGGATGAGGCCGCAACATAGGAGCCGGCTCCTAATGGAGCCGGCGGTGTTGAGGCCGTGCGACGGGTGCAGTTGCACCCGTCGCGCTTTTCACTGTCTGCTATGCAGACAGTGAAAAGCTGGCCGGGGCCCTGTTAGGGGGCCCCTGCACTGCCCATGCCAGTGGCATGGGCAGTGCAGGGGCCCCCAGGGGCTCCAGGACACCCCTTACCGCCAGCCTCTTCCTGGCGGTGCAAACCGCCAAAAACAGGCTGGCGGTAGGGGTGTCATAATCCCTAGGGCAGCGTTGCTTGCAGCGCTGCCCTGGCGGATTATCACCGCCGGGGCTAAAACGGCAGGAAACCGCCGGCCCCGGCAGTGCGACCGCGGCGCTACCGCCGCAGTCGTAATAAGGGCCTCCGTACCGTCAGCCTGTTGGCGGTATGGACGCTACATTACCCCTGGCGGTCGTCGTAATGACCCCCCATATGTTTTCTTGGACTTTTGGAATTATCAGTTCATTTATATATACTTTATTTGCAATATTGTTTCACAGCCTTGATAAAGTCGCGAACGACGAAACACGTGTCGGCTGTTTATGCATTGAATAGTATAGTAGTGTATCGACTTGATTTGTGACCATGATGACTTCATACCTGCTCTGAACGAATATATGATTCACTTAGAAGAATAAAAGAACATCATTATGAACATGTGGATGTGCCATGGTTCCTTTTTCTCCTCGTAATTGACTGTGGACCATCTGGGTTCACAGCACATACACCTTGTGGCTAGGTGTAGAACCATTCTGGCACTCCTGGAATGGAAACTTGCTACTTTGGACTCTGTACATCAACATTGTGTAGTTACTCTTCAAGCAATAAACCTGGAAGTGCGCACCAGCATTATACACAGCCACAGATCATTAATCCAAGAATTGATAAGGTGTTGGCGCACCTCTGCACAAACATTGACTAACCATTTGTTCTCTGAGAATAAGATTGAACAGCTCATCAGAATTACCAACATTGCTACTCTTCACCAAACCCTACAATGTCTTCTTGGAGTAATCAGTGAAATCTACCCTGACTGACTTGACCACTTCTGGCTGTCCCTGAGCTTCATTCTATACTTTTCAGAAGACCATACTTCTTGACAAGCTGTCCTTCATGATTGTATATGTCTTCCTGTCCTGCTTCCTTAGTACTAGTAAATCCCTCCCTTAATTGGGAATGTGTCTCCAGATACTGGCTTCCCAATCCTCCTTAGGGATCCTGTTCATCCCTAGGGCAACCACATAAGCTTCAAACCACTTGTCAATGTCATGTCCCACAACAAAGTTAGGCACCAGATCTCTGGGGATGTGGACCCTCCTGTCTTCAATGGGCACTGAATTATCACTGCCACTATTGCTGCTTGACTCTTAATGATGCTGTGGTTTCAGATTGAGCTCCTTCAGACTCACTTCATGGGCCCAGCAGACTTTCTTTTTCTCCAGTGCCCTATGGGCAACTGCCTCCTTAGTCTTGAGTTTGGCCAGCTGTAGCTGGAACTCCTTCTCAGGTCTCCTACCCTCCATTTCCTTAGGGAACAGGCTGTGGAAATACACATTGCTTCTGGCACGGGACCTCACACCTATAGGCAGGTCTTCCTCCTCTTGTTGCAGCTCTGGGTATGTGACCAGATCACCATCATCCACATCCTCTTCTTCCACATGCACTTCCTCCTGTTCAGGCTCATTGCCCTCTGGCTCTTTGGTGGCAGGTTGCATACTTGGACTTCCTCATAGGCACTTTGGGCTATTTGAAAGTCCACTTTGTGCCCCCCCCACCACCAAGGTTATCATCCTCTCCTTGCAGATGTTCTTCAACTCTGCCATCATGAGGCTGTCAATGATGCTAAGCTCCAACTCCATTTCCTCAAGCAGGTATTACAAGTGGGACAAATGTGAATCAGTAATCACATTTTAAAAAAGAAAACAAATATGGTCAATCAAGGAGAATTTACAAAGGAGTTGAATTTGTTGTCACATTATTTATATGTGATTTTACTTTGACACAAAATCATTAAGTGGCACGGCACAAACACAAGTTCTAAATCCGACCGCTGAACACCAATTTTAGAAATAGGGCTATTGCTTGAGGGGGTGGAAGCCCCATGCAGGCAACAACCCTTGTCCGGTGAACCACAAAAGCCACTGACTTAACCTGCACTTAACCCTCTGGTAGCTTGGCACAAAAGCAATCAGGCTTAAGTTGAGGCAAAGTGTAGTATTTATGCAGCACACAAGCAGTAATAAAGTGAAAAAACAGCACAAGAAAAATCTCAAACCAATTTAGAAAAATGGAGTATATTGTAATAAATAAAATTATACTAGAATAACAAAAATATAATCAGTAGAACTGGGGAAATGCAATGTAAAAAAATTTAGGTAAATATAACACCTGAAAGCACAAAGCACCACTCACAACCATCTGGTTGTCCTAAACCGAGGGAAAGTCAAAGGTTCAGGCCAACCACAATGAAGTGGCAGCATGATACAGGGACCAGGCTAGTCCCACTAAAGAAGTTAACTTTTCAGTGTTCAGGTCAAAGATTTCCGTTCACGATGGAGGAGGCTGTGAGGAACAGGGAGAGCATCTTGGATTGTTGTTGTAGCGTGAAGACCAGACCTGGCATTGCAGACAGTCCTCGGTGTAATGCAATGATCCGGTCAAGCATCTTAGATGGTCATTGCTGAAGCATTGTGTTGGTGGTCACCCCAGGCTGTCATTGCTGTAGCGCAAAGTGAAGTTCTATCATTGTCGGTTGTTGCTGGTGGTCACTTTAGTGAGAACAGTGAGGTCCAATGGAGCTTCGTGTTGGTGGTCGTTGCAGGTAGCAGAGTCTCAGTGAAAATGGGCCTTTTTATAGTCATGAAGAGCTTTGGGATTTTCAGTCATATCCTTAGGTCATAGTTTGAGCCCTTGAGTGGCTCTGGAGGTCCAATACGTATTCCTGCTGCCATCCTTTGATGTTGGGGATTCCCAGTAAAGTCCCCACATCTGGTTCTGGAAAGTTCTTTCCTTCCCTTCTCAATGCTTCAAGTAGTCTGGGGATGATGAAAGATTTCAGGTTCCCTGGTGTGTACTGGGGGCAAAGCACCTTGAAATGTAAGTGGGGCTGGACACTGCTCTACCACCAACCATCTTGGCGGGATGGCCCGTCATGTCCACTCCTAATCCCCTTTAAGTCAGTGTTTAGAACAGACTCCAAGAGCAGAGTCATTCACAGGCATGAACCCAGGATACTGGCAGAAGGCACACATGGCTAGCACAAGAAAATGTCAACTTTCTAAAAATGTCTTCAGTGCCCAGACCAATGCAGAGGCTTCCTTTCAGTTGTAGTCCACCTATGTTCCCTAGGAAGTAGCCTCTTGCTAATGGAGGCTACAGGTTGGTCTAGGGCCTCTTAATTTAGCTGTGGCAGCAGAGCTCTGGTGCCATGTTCTGAGGTGGCTATCATCTACAATGAACTCCTGGGAGAAGTCAGTGGCCTTGAGCACTAGTGCAGAACACATAACCTTCTTCATGGTGTCAAAAGCAGTTTGGCACACCTCCATCAAGATTACCTGCCTGGGCTGCTTCTTGAAAGCCATTTCACTCCAGGAGGTAAGAATGGTGCCATATCCCTTGATAGATCTACAGTATCCAGTGAAGCCTTAGAAGTCTCTCACCTCATTTTGGGTCTTGAGGGGGAGGGGAGATCCCAAGCCATGATATTTTCAATTTTGGCCTTGAGGGGCTACACCTTACCACCACCAGCTTGGTATCCCAAATAGAGCACCAATCACTGCCCTATCTGATACTTACTGGCCTTGATAGTCAGGTCTGCACATTGCAAGGCCTGAAGCAGTTGTTGGAGACACAACAGCTAGTCCTCTCAGCTACAACTGAAGACAGCAATCTCGTCCAGGTAGGCAGCCTCCATCCTAGCCAGGACTCTCTTGACCAATCTCTGGATGGTGACCCGGACATTCTTTAACCCAAAGGGTATCACTTTAAACTGAAAGTGGCCCTGTGAGGTGTAGAATGCAGACCTCCTCTTAGCCCCTTCAGTTAAGGCAGTCTGCCCAATGCCAAATCAAAGGTGGTCAGGAACCTAGCAACCCCTAACTGATCTATGAGCTCATCAGCTCAGGGGATGGGAAAAACATCAGCCTTAGTGACTGAGTTGAGAGCTCTGTAGTCCACACAGAACTGGAGTTCTGGTGTAGCATTCGGTGGGAAGGCCTTGGGTACCAGCACCACTGGGCTAGATCAAGAGCTGTTTGAGTGCTCAATCACCCCTAGTATCTTGGATTGGATGAGCCCAGGGGTCAGTGAGAACGGGGATGCAATCTGTCCCAACAAGTGGTGACAGTTCTTCTGTTGTTCTGGGGTCAGGCTATAGGAGAAGTTGACACCTTCTACTGATCCATCCTGCTCCTT
This sequence comes from Pleurodeles waltl, assembly GCF_031143425.1. Classification (NCBI taxonomy): domain Eukaryota; kingdom Metazoa; phylum Chordata; class Amphibia; order Caudata; family Salamandridae; genus Pleurodeles; species Pleurodeles waltl. The sequence goes on from NC_090437.1 coordinate 999,553,222, forward strand.
GGAAGATAGGATATTGGGGAAAGGTTCACTTCCTTCCTCCAATCCATCATCCATTAAGAGGAGCATGGTGACTTTGTACCTCTCATAGTGGGGATGTTTGGCATTGGACATGTATGACCCTCAAGGAGTTCCTGGAGTCTTGGGGTCCACCAGGTAGGTGCCCCCCCCCTTTCTCTCCTACACCCCATGGGGTTGGACCACCAGCTCCATTATCCATATGTTTTTACCAGGCTGAAATTTATCCAGAGTAGCCTTCTTGTCATACCAAAATGTCATAAACTCCTTGCTGGCTTACAGATTCTTAGCAGCCTTCTTCTAGAAGTGCTTCGTCTGTGTCAAGAGAGCCAACATGTAGCTGGCTTCATCTAGGAGGGGGCATTCTGGGAGCTTGTCTCACCTCTCTTTCACAAGGCTGAGAGGTCCTCTGACAGGATAGCCATAGAGAAGGTCAATAGGACTGAACCAAACTTCCTTCTGTGGCATCTTCCTTTATGCAAAAAGCAGGCATGACAAAAAAGACATCCCACTTCTGCCACATGGGCTCTGACATGCCCATAATTATGCCTTTGAGGGTCATTTTGAATCTCTCAACAAGTTAATTGGTCTGGGGAAGTTAGGGAGTGTAGCACTAGTAAGCTACTCCACATTTATCCCACATGGACTTCATTTACGCTGACATGAAGTTCATACCCTAGTCAGATACTACCTCTTTGGGAAACACACTCTGGCATATATGCCAAACAGTGTCCTGGCCCCTGTAGACACAGTCAGTGTTCTCAGGGGTATAGCCTCTGGGTACTGGTTGGCATAAGCCACCAAGACTAGGATGAACCTGTTGTTTAGGGCACTCTTAGGGTCCAGGGGCCCAACAGTGTTGATTCACACCCTTTCAAAAGGGGTGGCAAGCACAGGAAGGTGAAACAAGGGAGCCTTCTGCCTTCCCCCTGGCTACCCACTGGCATGGTGGTTTGGACACATCCTGCAGAATGCATCCTTGGCCACTCTCATCTAGTATCAATAAAGTGGGTGACTAGGCCAGGCAAAGGTCTTGTTTTGCCCCAGCTGCCCTGCCAGGGGTACACCATGAGCCAGACCCATTAGCAAGGCCCTGTAGCACTGTGGAACCACAAACACATGGGTTGCACCAGGCTCAAGAATATTAGGGTCAATATACAGGAGATCATTCTTCCAGTAAATAAGGTTATCACTCTAGATGTGTCATCTGCTGCTTCAGCCTGCCACTGTAAGCTAGCTAGCTCAGGTAGACACCCCAGGGCAGTGATGTATTTCCCTGTAGGCTCTGGAGCATCACCCTCAGACTCAACCTCTTCCTGGAAATTGTGAATTTCAGAAATGGGTTTCACACCCCTCGCTCTTCCACTTTTTGGTAGTTACCTGGACCATTTTTCCAGGCTTCAGACCTGCTTAATTTCCCTCTCAGAATGCAATGGAATGTGAGGTCAGGCACACCAACTCAGGCAATCCTCACATCACCAGGTAAGACCAGAGCTCCATCTTCTTCCAGATGGTGTGCTGCATGTCATTGCCAAGCAGACTATTCAGAAGCATGGGGAAACTCCCAGGTACCCTTAAATAACCTGAGACCCGCCTCCCATTGAAAGGAAACCAGGGTGGGGGGGGTAATGACTCTCACAGTTGTTTGCTATCACCACCTGTTGGAATAAATTAGAGACTTCCTGCTCTGAGGACACCAGATGGCACATAACTGTAGTCATATTGGCTTCTGTGTTTCTCAGAGCCTCCACCTGCTATCCATTGATGGTGATCCACTGCCTAACTTGAAAGTATTATTAGGCATATGGGACTCTGGCACCATCTCTTTGTTAGTAGGGTAACCTCTGCACTACCCCCATGCTAACTAAGACAATCTCCTCCCCAAGCACTACACTTGCACACCCCTGTGTCTGCCCACCAGTAGGGGGCTGTACCATCTTGGGGCAGTGGAATTCATCCTTGAAGTGCCTGTACCTGCTGCATTCATAGCATTTGGGGATTACTTCCGTGAGAATTTCTCCTCAGGTAAACTACTCTTCTCATAAATTTGATACTGGGAATCTTTCCTGAGAACTGTTTTGAGGGTTTTTAGAAATCTCCTTTTTTAGGATAGAGCCTGAGAGTGCATGCACTAGAGCATGCATCTCACTTACGAGACTCTGATGTCTACAGTAAAGGGCTTGAAGCCCACCTGCCACTCACTATTTGTTGGCTAGCCTGGCACTCTTGTTTACAGCCTCATAATTCATCCACTTCAGGCCTAACATCATTCCCATTCCTCTCTGTGGCACAGGGACCAAGCACTGATTGATCCAACTTAATCAGTGTCCATCCACTGCTCCTGATGTGATTGAGGAACTATTAACTTATAGCGCACTTCAAACCGCAGGCTTGTGACTGGCATAAATGTGCTAAGCAGGACAAACAAAATTGCAAAGTTTAAATTTGTATGGCTAACTTTCTTTTATTTTGCCAAGACATCTTTTTTCACTTTCCCCTCATGTTTTATTTTGGTTTTGCTCATGGGTACTCTTCTCAAAAGATTGTTCGAAATATTGTAATGTAATGTTTTTTCTTTATTATGTGCAATTTATGAAATGATGATTCAACACACAATTGTGCAGTAAATCCCAAACCACCCCACTCCAATCTGCCCCATTACAATTCACCCCAACCCACCCCACTTTACCGCACACCAATCCACCCCACTCCAATCCAAAACACTCACCCCAATCCAGTCCAATCTACCCCACTCCAATCCAACCCAACCCACTCCAATCTAATCTACCCCACTTCAATTCACGTCACTCTAATCTAAAACAATCTGCACCACTACAAATCAATCTGCCCCACTCCAATGCAAAACAATATTTCCCAATCCAATCCAAAACAATCTTTCCCACTCCAATTTGCCCCACTGCATTGCAACACAATCTGTCCACTCCAATCCAAAACAATTTGCCCCACTGCAGTCCACCTCACTCCAATCTGCCCCACTCCTATCCAAAACAATCTGCCCCACTACAATCTGCCCCACTCCAGTCTGTCCCTCTCCTGTCCAAAACAGTTGGTCCCACTCCAAACTGCCCAATTCCAATCCAAAACAATACACCCCACCTTAATCCAATGCACCTCACCCCACTCCAGCCTAATCCTCTGTCCCCCTCCAATGCACCCCACACCACCTTACACCAACCTAATCAACCCCACTCCAATCCACCCTAATACAATCTGCCCCACTCCAATCTTTCCATTCCAATCCAAAACAAGCTGCCACACTAAATCCTGCCCATTCCAATCCAAAGCAATCTCTCCCTCTCTGATCCACCCCACTCCAATCTGCCCACTCCAATCCAAAACAATCTGCCCTCTCCAATCCAAAATAATCTTCCCCATTCCAATCTAAAACAAACTGAAACACTTCAATCCAAAACAACCTGCCCTACTCCAATCCATTTCAATCTGCCCCACTCCAATCTGCCCCCACTTTAATTCAAACAAGCTGCCTCACTCCAACCTGCACTTCTCCACCCTGCCCACTTCAATCCTAAACAACCCACTCCAATCCAAAACAATCTGCCACACTCCAATCCAATCCAACTCACTCAATCCCACCCCCACCCCACTACAACTCAGTACACCAAACACCAATACAGTCCACCCCACTCCAGTCCAATCCAGCTTAATCCATTCTACCACACACCAATCCAATGCACCTCACCCCAATCCAATCTACCCAACTAATATCTACCCCATCCCAATCCACTCCAGTCAAATCCACCCCACTCCAGTTCAATCCAATCCACCCCATTCCACTCCAGTCTAAATCACCCCAATCCAAAGCACCTTAATCCAACCAGCTCTACTCCATTCCAACCCACTCCAATCCAACCCACCCCACTCAGTCCATCCCACCCCACTCCAATCAAACCCACCTTTTCCAGTTCATACCACCTCAACCAATCCAATCCACCCACACCACCCCAGTCGATCCCACTCCAATGCAATCCACATTATTCCACCCTACTCCAGTCCAATCTACCACACTCCAAACCACCTTAATCAACCCCACTTCAATCAATCCAGTCCATCTCTCTCCAATCAATCCATACCACACTAATCCAGTCTACCCCACCCCACTCCAATCCAATCCAGTACAACCCACTCCAATCCAATCTAATCCACTCCAGTCCAATCCACTCCATTCCAATCCACCCCACCCCACTCCAATCTTTCCCAACCCAAGCCACGCCAATGCCACCCCACCCCACCCCAATCTACCGCAATCCTCCCCAATCCAATTCACCCACCCAAATCTACCCCATCCTAATTCACCCACTCAATCAAATCCACCCACTCAATCCAATCCACTTCACTCCAATCCACTCCACCCCATACCACCCCAATCATATACACCCCAATCCAGTCCACCCCACTCTAATCCACCCCATGCCAATCGGATCCTCCTCACCTCAAAGCAATCCACCCCAGTCCAAGCCACCTCACACCAATCCAATCCACCTCACACCAATCCAGTCCACATCTTCAAGTTCACCCCACCCCACCCCACCCATTTCAATCTGATCCACCCCACCCCACTCCTATCGACCCACTTCACTCCAGTCCACCATGCTCTACCCTGATCCATTCCACCGCATCCCAGTCCAGTCCACCCCACTCAAATCCACCCAACTCCAATTCAATCCACTCCATTCCAATCCAATCCACCCCATCTGAGTTCAGTCCACCCCACTCCAATCATATCCATCCACCCTTCCTCACTCCAATCCCCTGCACCTCAATGCAATCCACCCCACTCCAATCCACTCCAATTCAGCCCAAACCACCACAATTTAATTCAAACACCCCATCCAATTTCAATCCACCTCACTCCAATCCACCCCACCCCATTCTAATCTACCCCACTCACTCCAATCCAACACACTGTACTCCAATCCTTCCACTCTATCCCAATCCAATCCACCCCACTCCAATCCATCCAGCTCAACCTGCTCTACCCCTTCTAACTCCAATCCACCACACTGCAATGCAAACCACTCCACTCCAGTCCACCCTTATCCACCCACCCCACTCCAATCCAATCCACCCACTCTAATCCAGTGAATCCAAATAAATCCACCCCAATCAAATCCAAGCCACTCCAGTCATATCTAATCAATCCCACTCCACTCCACACCACTCCGCTCCACTCCAATCCAATCTAGACCAGCCATATCACTCCAGTCCAACCCATCCACCCAATCCAATCTAATCTCCCCCACTCAAATCCAACCCAATCCCATCTACCTCATATCATTTCAATCCAACCCACTCCAATCCAGTACACCCCTGATCACTCAATCCATCCCACTCAACCCATATCCAATCCACCCCACTCTACTTCAATCCAACCCACCATACTACCTCAACCCACTCAAACACACTTTACCCTATGCCACCCCACTCCACTCTATGACACTCTTTGCCACTTTATCACTGAACTCTACTCCCCTCTACTCAATTCTATGACACTCTGCTCCTCCTACTCCACTCTACGGCATTCCAACAAATCCACTCTACATCAATCTACTCCCCAATTTTACTCTGATACTCCTTGCCACTAACTTTTAGCCATGCTGAAAAGTAGCCACACTGGTCTAAAACATGGCAAAACACATTGCCAAAGCCAATAGCTCTGGTGTAGGCGAGACCCATTGGCTTTGCTACTGCTTGTTTATTGTTGTCTCCATTCTCTTTCTTTTGGTGTGGACCCAGTCACACCTTTTGATGATACCCCTATCTTCTTGTGGACTCTGATGCTGAGTCTGAGGTCTACTTCCTTTGAAAGGTCACTTTAGACAGTGAGCTTAGAATCAACAGCTCCGCAAAACAATGACCGAACATGTGCTCGCAAATAATATTGAACAGCTGATTATAAGTACCTTTCACTCAGCCATCAAGTCCCTTCGTAGAGTAATTTGTGAAATCCAGCCAGGTCTGACGTAACAGCTTCTGGCTGTCCACAACTTAATTCTATTATTTTCGGTGGTAAGACCATACTTATTGGCAAATGTGTCTTTTGTGAGTGAATATTTGTCCTGTCACCTTTCACTAGAGCCAGTAGTAATTCCCTACCTTAATTGGCAATGTGCCTGCAGAGACTGGTTCCTCAATCCTCCTCAGGGACCTTGTGCATCTCTATTGCAACCCCGTAAGCCTCATGTTGGACTTTTTTCCTTATGCAGGGTCATCCACAATCTTTTGTCTCCTGCTGCCTATTTTTCTCGACCTGTTTTTGTTGGTTTTAAAACTCTGAGCATTTTACCACTTCTAACCAATGCTAAAGTGCATATGCTCTCTGTGTAAATTGTATTGTTGATTGGATTTCCATGGTTGGCATATTTGATTTACTGGTAAGTCCCTAGTACAGTGCACTAGAGGTGCCCAGGGTCTGTAGATCAAATGCTACTAGTGGGCCTGCAGCACTGGTTGTGCCACCCACATTAGTAGCTCTGTAAACATGGCTCAGACTTGCCACTGCAGTGTCTCTGTGTGCAGTTTTAAACTGCCAATTTGACAGTAAGCCTACTTCAAATGTCAAAATGGGTACAAGAAGGGAACCAAAAACCACAGACTTTAGATCGCTTTTGGACATCAAGAGGAACCTCTGCCTGGAAAAGAGCTGAAGAGCTAAGGAGAAGTGCTGCCCTGCCTGTGACTGTGCTTTGTGGAACTATCCTGCAGTTGCTGTTTCTGCCTGGGAAAATGAATAAAGACTGGACTTTATTGTGCATTCCTGCTTGTGAAGAAATCTCCAAGGGCTTGTCCTGAGCTTGCCTCCTGTTGTTGAAGTCTCAGGGCCATCAATGACTTTCCCCGCCAGCACCTGGACTCTCTGCTGAGACTCCTGTCCTGCCAAGTGGTGCCCTATCCAGTTCCTGGGGCCTTGACACGTGAAGCTGGCAGGCCAAGATTGAAAATCCACGCACCGACCGTCGTGCAGGGAAATTTCCGACGCAACCACGGAGACGCGGATGAAGAAACAACGTGGCTCTGTGGCTGAAATTGACACAGTGCTTGCAGAGTGGCTGGAAGATCGATGCTCGCGGCTGGAGAAACGTCACGTTGCATCGCTAACGGAGGCTGGTAAAGTCACAACCCACATAGCGCAGTTTTTCTATCACAGTGTGGCAGGATTTTCAATGCAAACCTTGCTGGGCATGGGAAAATGATGCAACACCTGCCCGGACCTGAATGCTGCCCAGATCAATGCATCACTCTCCTGCAGAGAGGAAAACCGACGCATGCCGACCCGAACGGAGAAGGAGAAACGACGCATGATCTTGCTTGCGGGTGAGAAATTGACGCAGTGCTTACTTTTTTCGAAGCACACTCGCCTGTGCATGTTATTTTGACGCTATCTAGGTACCTTTCAATGCTAACAGTGTTTTTACCTGTTTACAAAAGGATTTAAGACTCTTTTGTTTTGAAAATTAATAAGTTGACTTATGTATGTTGGACTTTTGTCATTGTGGTCTTGTTTTGTTTAGATACATATTTTCTATTTTTCTAAACCTGTGTTGTGTCATTTTGTAGTGTTTTCATTAGGTTACTGTGTGTGTTGGTACAAATACTTTACACCTAGAACTCTGAAGTTAAGCCTGCCTGCTCGTGCCGAGCTCCCAAGGGGGTGAGCAGGGTTAGCTGAGGGTGATTCTCCTTTACCCAAACTAGAGTGGGTAACCTGACTGACAACCAAAGACCCCATTTCTAACACCTCAAAACACTTTTTAATGTCATTCCCCACAACAACATTAGGCTCCAGGTCCTTGGGAGGTGGACCTTGCTGTCTTTATTCGAAACTGGGTTTCAATAATATCATTACTGCTGAACTTGGTGCACTCTTTGGCCTTTATGTCTAGCTCCTTGAAACTCACTTCATGAACCAAATGTTTTCTTTCTGCCAAAGTTCCTTCAGCCTCAGCTTTCTCCTTGGCTAAAGTCCTTTCAGCCTTGGCCTTCTCTTTTGTTAGGGTGATCTCTGCCTCCACCCCCTCTACTACAAGGCTCTCTCAGCCTTAGCCCTTCTCACTTCTAGAGCTAACAGCTGCCTCCTCCATCTTGAGTTAGCTATTTTTCTTTCAGCCCTCCCTTCCTCCACTTCCTCAGGGGGCAGGGTGTGGGAGGACATTGTACTGCCTGCCCTGGACCTGTTGTTGAATTGTCCCTCCAGTGGGCCTTCCTCTCTTCTCTGGAGCCATGCTCAGAAGGTTTTTTATCTCATCCCCCTCACTCCCCTCCTTCTGCTCTTACATCTCCTCATCCTCCTCATGGGCTATGGCTTGTAAGAGTCCGTCTCCTCCCAGCTTTGGAAAGTCTTTTGAAGCTCCTGCTTCTTGGAGTTCTTGGTTACTGGAAGCCCCCTCTCCATTCAGAATCCCTTGAGCTCAGCCACAGTATTGTTGAGTAAAAAACTCCATCCTATTGGGCAGAGTCACAGGTGTACATAGTAAGGTAGAATGGAAGTGAATTTTGAAAAAGCAAAATAGGCCAATCAAGGAGAATTTAAAAATAGATAATATCTGATGTCAGAATATGTATATGGGATTTTAGACTTACACAAAATTACTGAGTGATGCTGCTCAAACACAAGTACTGGATCACACCATAGCCATCAATGTAAAAAATCAGTTTATTTGTTGAGGTGGGTGGAAGACCTACTCAGGCAATTGCCACATTCCTTGGGGGGGTAAACTACAAATGTCACTAAATTAACCTGTGCATAATACTCTGGTAGCTTGGCACAAAACAGCCAGGCTTACCTGAGGGGCAAAGTGTTAAGTATTTATGCAGCACACAATCATCAATAAAGTGAAAAGACAACACAGGAAAAACATCTCAAATCAATACACAAACTTTAATACATAAAATGAAACCAGCATAGCAAACATTTAATCAGGAGAATCAGAGGTTTTAAGTAGATGTAGTACCTAAAAGCACAAAATGTAACTCAAGGTCATCTGGTCGTGCTAGACCGGGGGAAAGTCATGAGTTCAGGTCACCTTCAATGCAGTGCATTTCAGATACAGAGACTGGGTTAGTCCTGCTTAAAAAGTTACTGTAAGAAATGGGGTCTTTGGTTGGCAGTCAGGTTACCCCTGTCCAAGCAAGGACACTCTCTCTAGTTAGGGTAAGTCACACACAATCCACATTATCCTGTGCCCTCCCTCTGGTAGCTTGGCACTGAGAAATCAGGATTAACTTAGAAGGCAATGTGTAAAGTATCTGTGCAATAAATCATGCAATAACACAGTATAAACATCACAAAAATACACCACACATGTTTAGAAAATATGGAATATATATCTGGATAAAATAAGGTCAAAATGATCAAGATTTGATAAGTACACGTTCATATATCCCTTTAGAGAATGTTAAAAAGAGTCTTAAGTTCTTAAAGGCACTACCTTTCTCTTGCAAGCAAAAAGTAACTGGTTTGCATCTAAATTATACGCAAAGGGACTGCAGAGGAGGAGATGTGTTGAAAACGGGGAGGTGTACATCATTTTCTCCAGGCGCACACAGATGATACGTTGATCTTTTTCACGCAGCCAGGACCTTGCTTCGATTTCCGGGGCGTGGACTTGGATCCCATTTGGGTTGTGGGGTAGTTGGATACACCAGGGACGATGCAGAGAAATCCTGGGCGTGCAGTACGAAGTCACAAGAGCTGCACCAATCCGGTGGGCGATGCAGGGAAATTTCGGTCACACGGCAGATGCTGCGTCGATTCTTCTCGCAAGAGGCAGGCTGCGTCGTCCTGGCTCGGCTATACGATGATCCACTGGGCAGTGCGTCGAAGTTCCAGTCACAACGCAAGTGCTGCATCGATCTCCACTCAGGGAGCTGGGCTGCGTCATTCCGGTTCGGCATGCAGTGGTTTTCTCACTGCGATGCAGGCTGTGCGTCATTTCTGGCAGGCTGTGCGTCTAAATTTCACCACACAAGGAGTTCTTTGCAGAGATTACGTCTTTTTGGCCCTGAGACTTCAGAAAACAGGAGGCAAGCTGAATCTAAGCCATTGGAGAGCAGTTTGCAGCAGAACCAGTGGGCAGAAAGGCAGCAGGGCAACAGCAAGGCAGCAGTCCTTTTCAGGTGAGTCCTTTGGGCAGCCAGGCTTCTCTTGGCATATTGCAGGTTCTGGTTCAGAGTTTCTTCACCATGGGTATCTTGTCCAGAAGTGTCTGAGTTGGAAGGGTCAGAGGCCCTGCTTAAATACCCAAATGTGCCTTTGAAGTGGGGGAGACTTCAAAGAGTGGCTTAGAAGTGCACAAGGTCCCCTTTCAGTTCCATCCTGTCTGCCAGGGTCTCAGTAGGGGGTGTGGCAGTCATTGTGTGAGGGCAGGCCACTGTCCTTTGACATGTGAGTATCAGGCCCCCCACCCTCCCAACACAGGAAGACCTATTCAGTCTGCAGATATGTGCAGGTGTGACTGAGCATCCTGTGTTTGGGGTTGGTTGAATGAAATGCACAAGGGAGCTATCAACTAACCCAGCCAGATGTAGATTGTAAGGCACAGAAGGATCTAAGTGAAGAGAAATGCTCACTTTCTAAAAGTGGCATTTCTAAAATAGTAATATTAAATCCAGCTTCACCAGTCAGCAGGATTTTGTATTACCATTCTGGCCAAACCAAATATGATCTTGTTACCCCTTTCAGATCAGAATCTACCACTCAAACAGTATATGAGTGTAGCCCTAATGTCAGCCTATGATAGGAGCAGGCCTCACATCATTGTAAAATGATTTTAGGAGTTTTACACTACCAGGACATATAAACTGCACAGGTACCCCAGGTACCCCAGGGTAGGTCGCTCCCCTGTCCTCACAGTGCCACCAGATCCTGCGTGCCTTCCCCCTCGCTGTCTGCCTGTGTGTGATCCTTGCTTCCCGAGTGCCTGTCTGTGTGTGATCGCGCTCCCCTTCTCTCCTTGTTTCCCGCGTGTCTGTCCCCGATTGCTGCCTGTGTGTGATCGCGCTTCCCTTTACTCCGTGTCTCCCGAGTGTCTGCTCGCCTGAGTGCCCCCGCCGTCCCCCTCATTCTTCCGCCGTTTTTCACCTCTTTTTCGTACCTTTTTGAGGTATTTTTCGTTTTTCAGGCCTCCTCGCCGTTCTCAAGACCTCCCGCCGCTTTTTTTCCCGCTTTTTTCCCTACCCGCCCGCCTCCCGCCTCCCAGCTGACCCCGCCTCCCCGGCTACCCCTTAAATGGCGGCCGCTGCGAGGCAGTGGTAGCGACCCCTGACCCCAGGGTACGTCGCTCCCCTGTCCTCACAGCGCCACCAGATCCTGCGTGCCTTCCCCCTCAGTGTCTGCCTGTGTGTGATCCTTGCTTCCCGAGTGCCTGTCTGTGTGTGATCGCGCTCCCCTTCTCTCCTTGTTTCCCGAGTGTCTGTCCCCGATTGCTGCCTGTGTGTGATCGTGCTCCCCTTTACTCCGTGTCTCCAGAGTGTCTGCTCGCCTGAGTGCTCCCGCCGTCCCCCTCGTCCTTCCGCCGTTTTTCTCCTCTTTTTCGTACCTTTTTGAGGTACTTTTAGTTTTTCAGGCCTCCTCGCCGTTCTCAAGACCTCCCGCCGCTTTTTTTCCTGCTTTTTTCCCTACCCGCCCGCCTCCCGCCTCCCAGCTGACCCCGCCTCCCCGGCTACCCCTTAAATGGCGGCCGCTGCGAGGCAGTGGTAGCGACCCCTGACCCCAGGGTAGGTCGCTCCCCTGTCCTCACAGCGCCACCAGATCCTGCGTGCCTTCCCCCTCGCTGTCTGCCTGTGTGTGATCCTTGCTTCCCGAGTGCCTGTCTGTGTGTGATCGCGCTCCCCTTCTCTCCTTGTTTCCCGAGTGTCTGTCCCCGATTGCTGCCTGTGTGTGATCGCGCTCCCCTTTACTCCGTGTCTCCCGAGTGTCTGCTCGCCTGAGTGCCCCGCCGTCCCCCTCGTCCTTCCGCCGTTTTTCTCCTCTTTTTCGTACCTTTTTGAGGTACTTTTCATTTTTCAGGCCTCCTCGCCGTTCTCAAGACCTCCCGCCGCTTTTTTCCCGCTTTTTTCCCTACCCGCCCGCCTCCCGCCTCCCAGTTGACCCCGCCTCCCCGGCTACCCCTTAAATGGCAGCCGCTGCGAGGCAGTGGTAGCGACCCCTGACCCCAGGATAGGTCGTTCCCCTGTCCTCACAGCGCCACCAGATCCTGCGTGCCTTCCCCCTCGCTGTCTGCCTGTGTGTGATCCTTGCTTCCTGAGTGCCTGTCTGTGTGTGATCGCGCTCCCCTTCTCTCCTTGTTTCCCGAGTGTCTGTCCCCGATTGCTGCCTGTGTGTGATCGTGCTCCCCTTTACTCCGTGTCTCCCGAGTGTCTGCTCGCCTGAGTGCCCCCGCCGTCCCCCTCGTCCTTCCGCCGTTTTTCTCCTCTTTTTCGTACCTTTTTGAGGTACTTTTCGTTTTACAGGCCTCCTCGCCGTTCTCAAGACCTCCCGCCGCTTTTTTTCCCGCTTTTTTCCCTACCCGCCCGCCTCCCGCCTCCCAGCTGACCCTGCCTCCCCGGCTACCCCTTAAATGGTGGCCGCTGCGAGGCCGCGCAGCGGACGCACGCAGCGGGCGTGCCGCTGGCACGCCGAAGGCGCGCCTAAGGCAAGCCCGTCTGCACCCGTCCGCGCCTGGACCGCGCCCAGCGCCCGAACCCCTGGTCCCCACGACCCCCACCCCACCCTCCACCACCGCCTGACCTACGACACCACCACCCTCACCGCCCTCAACCCCGGCCGCACGCCGGGCTGCTACCGCGCCACCCCGAAGCGGACCCACGGACCCTTCACCTGCCGCAACTGCCGCTTCACCTACCCACAAACACACATCGCACCCATCAAGAACGACTCCCACGGAAACAACCTCGACTGCATCCTGATCAACACCCGATCCGTCCACAGGCACGCCACCGAACTGTGGAACCTCATCGACTCAACAAACCCGGACATCGCCTTCCTCACCGAGACCTGGATGAACCCCTCCTCGGCATCCGACATCGCCATAGCCATCCCCGACGGCTACAAAATCATCCGGAAAGACCGCACCAACCGCACCGGAGGAGGCATCGCCATCGCACACAAAAACTCCATCCGCATCTCGACCCACGTCGACGACTCACTCCCTGACGCCGAACACCTCCACTTCGCAATCCACAGCGACCCCAAGACCACCCTCAGAGGCACCCTCATGTACAGACCACCAGGACCACGCACTAAGTTCAGCGAAGACATCGCAGACTTCGTCAGCCCACACGCACTTCCGTCCACCGACTACATCCTCCTAGTGGACCTCAACTTCCACCTGGAGAACCACACCGACAACAACACCACCGCCTTACTGGACAACCTCGCCAACCTGGGACTGAAACAGCTAGTCAACACCCCCACCCACTACGCCGGACACACGCTCGACCCCATCTTCTCCTCCAGCAAACACATCTCTTTCAGCCACACCACTGTACTCGCCTGGTCGGACCACAGCTGTGTCCACTTCAGCTTCAAGAAGACCACCATGCGCCACCACACCCACTAACCACCAAGAAGACAATGGAATCAAATCACCACGGAACAACTCACATCGACCCTCTCCCAGAACCAACCCACCAGCACCACAGACCCCAACGAAGCCGCCAACAACCTCGCGAGCTGGATCTCCGACTGCGCCAACCTCCGGGCCCCCCTGAAGACCCAAGCAAACACCAACAACCACAAGAAAAACTCCTGGTTTACCCCCGACCTCAAGGACTCCAAAAAAGAATGCCGCACCCTCGAGAAGACTTGGCACCTCAACCAGACCGAAGAGAACATGTCTGCTCTCAAGAACGCCACCCGCCAACACCACCAACGCCTCCGCGCCGCATGAAAATCAGCCTTCCAGAACAGACTAGACAACAACGCCCACAACAGCAAGGAATTATTTGGCATCGTCAAAGAACTCTCCAACCCCGACGCAGAAAACAACTCCATCCCTCCCTCACAGGACCTCTGCGACTCCCTCGCAGCCTTCTTCCACCACAAGATCACCGACATCTACAACAGCTTCACCACTACCAACACGAACCCACCACTGGAACCCGCCACCGACAACATCACCATCCTCACCTGGAACCCAACCACCACCGAGGAAACCACCCGCATCATGAACTCCATCCACTCAGGATCACCATCCGACCCCTGCCTGCACCACATCTTCAACAAAGCCGACAACATCATCGCACCCCACCTCCGAGACGTCATCAACGCGTCCTTTACCACCGCCACCTTCCCGGAGAACTGGAAACACGCCGAAATCAATGCCCTCCTAAAAAAACCAACAGCAGACCCCACCGAACTCAAAAACTTCCGGCCCATCTCGCTCCTACCGTCCCCCGCCAAAGTGATTGAGAAAATCATCAACGCTCAACTCACCACCGCCCTGGAAACCAACGACTCTCTCGACCCCTCACAGTTCGGCTTCAGAGCTAATCACAGCACCGAGACCGCCCTCATTGCAGCCACGGACGACATCAGATCCCTGACCGACAAAGGAGAAACTGTGGCCCTCATCCTCCTGGACCTCTCTGCAGCCTTCGACACGGTATGCCACCGTACCCTGATACGCCGCCTCAGCAACGCCGGCATCAGAGGCAAGGCCCTGGAATGGATCATCTCCTTCCTCTCCGGAAGAACTCAGAGAGTCCGCCTCCCCCCCTTCAGATCCACAGCCACGGAGATCATCTGCGGCGTCCCCCAAGGATCCTCCCTCAGCCCCACCCTCTTCAACATCTACATGACCCCCCTGGCGAACATCGCACGAAAACACGGACTCAACCTCATATCCTACGCCGACGACACCCAGCTCATCTTATCCCTCACCAACAACCCCACCTCAGCAAGAGCCAGACTACACGAAGGCATGAAGGAAGTAGCGAACTGGATGACAGACAGCCGGCTTAAACTGAATACAGAGAAGACGGAGGTCCTCATCCTCGGCCCTACACCAACCGCCTGGGACGACTCCTGGTGGCCTCCCGCCCTAGGCAGCACTCCCCAACCCACCGACCACACACGCAACCTCGGCTTCATCCTGGACTCTTCCCTCTCCATGACCAGACAGGTCAACTCGGTGACCTCGGCATGCTTCAACACCCTCCGCATGCTCCGCAAGATCTTCCGCTGGATCCCCACCGACACCAGGAAGACCGTCACCCACACCCTCGTCACCAGTCGCTTGGACTATGGGAACGCTCTGCACGCCGGCATCACCATCAAGCTGTAGAGGAAACTTCAACGAATCCAGAACGCTGCCGCACGACTCATCCTGAACATACCCCGCCACCACCACATCTCCGGACACCTGAAGAAACTTCACTGGCTACCAGTCAACAAGAGGATCACCTTCAGACTCCTCACCCACGCACACAAAGCCCTGCACAACCTCGGACCAAAACTCATCAACCACCGCGTCTCCTTCTACACTCCTCCTCGCACCCTACGCTCGACCGGACAAGCCCTGGCAGCCGTACCCCGCATCCGCAAAGCCACCGCCGGAGGAAGATCCTTTTCTTTCCTGGCAGCGAAGACCTGGAACTCTCTTCCCAGCCATCTTCGCGCCATACAGGACCACCTCTCCTTCAGAAGGCAGCTCAAGACCTGGCTCTTCGAGCACTGACCCCCCCCCTCCCCCCCCCAGCGCCTTGAGACCCTTACGGGTGAGTAGCGCGCTTTATAAATGTGATTGATTGATTGATTGACTGCCTTTTACCTACACAGCATCCTGCACAAGGGGTTACCTAGGGCCTACCTAAGGGGTGACTTATATGTAGGAAAAGGGGAGTTTAAGGCTTGGCAAGTACTTTTAAATGCCAAGTCGAATTGACAGTGAAACTACACACACAGGCCTTGCGTTGGAAGGCCTGAGACACGGTTAGGGGGCTACTTATGTGGGTGGCACAGTCAGTGCTGCAGGCCCACTAGTAGCATTTAATCTCTAGGCCCTGGGCACATGTAGTGCACTTTATTAGGGACTCATAAGTAAATTAAAGAAGACAATTAGGTATGAGCCAATGTCACCATGTCTGAAGGGTGAAAGCATATGCTCTTTAGCACTGGTTAGCAGTGCAAAGTGTGCAGAGTCCTAAAACCAGCAAAAGTGTCCAAAAAGTGGAGGGAGGCAGGCAAAACGTTAGGGGTGACCACCCTAAGGCTGTCAGGTCTAACAGTTACCTTCTCAAAGTCCAGCCTGAAGAGTTCCGTTTGTGGTGGAGGAGCAGAGACAGCATTGCAGATTGTCATTACTGTAGGTCAAAGAGCAGGTCTGGCTTTGTAGACTGCCATTGCTGGGGCTTTGCATTGGTGGTCACCGCAGGCTGTCATTGTTCTAGTGTGAACTGCACATCTCGTGTTGCTGGTTATCGCTGGCTGTTGCTGTAGCGTGAAGGGTTGTATTCAACTGAGCTTTGCATTGGCAGCCATTGTGGGTGGCAGGATCTTGGCGCAAACTCACCCGTTCATGGCCACAAAAAGGCCAAAATGTTAGGATTTCACCTTTCATCAGAGAAGAGTGTTCTCTGATGCCAGCCAAAGGTTCAGGACCTGGGAGTCTCCTCTTGAGGATCAGGGATTCAGTCTAGAAGAGCTGTGCAGGGTTGAGGAGGCACGCCCAGTTGCAGATCCAGGAAGTTCCACTGCAACAGATCACATGGAAAATTGCAAGGAGGCCTCTGGAGCTTTTTGTTTCCCTGTAGCTCAGAATAGGAGGTCAGCCGACTGACCCATGAAGTCACTCAGGTAACCTTGAATGAAGGGATCAGGTCCAGCCTTCCTTCTCAGAGATCGGGGCAGGTATCACACAGTAGGACAGTCCCCTGGAAGGCAAGAAAGGCCTAAAGCAGCAGGGCTGTCCTCTGGTGAACAAGAAAGTTCCTCCCCTTGTAGTGTCCACAGGTCCATCAGTGTACTGAAGAGTTGTTCTAAGAGTCCAATATTTATACCCAATGCAAGCCGTTCAAGTGGGGGATTTCCCCATACTACGTCATATTTGGTTCTGGGAAGTTCTACCCTCCCCCTGTCAAGGCTCCAAGAAGTCTGGGGTGAAAAAAGACTCCTGTCAAGTCCTTGAAGTGTGGATTGGACAGGGAACAGCTCCTCCTCATCCATCTTGGCAGGATGGCACATCCTGCCAGCATCTAATCCCCATTGTCTTCCTGTCTAGGGGGAATTCACAAAACTAGATAGCAGAGCCATTCATATAATATACTTATCTGATCTGAATCCTAACATAGGACTCAATAAATGTAATACAGTAACCACATTTTATCCAATGGAAGAGACAGGCCTTAAAGTAATGACAGTAGTGAAAAATGAATTTAAGAGTTTTGGGCTACCAGGACATGTAAAATGTTATCTCACATGCTCCAACTTGTGAATACAATGCACCTAGCCCTATCGACTTTTAGGGCCTACCTTAAGGTTGGCTTGCATGTATTAAAAAGGAAGGTTTAGGCCTGACACACAGTTTATTGTGGCAGACATGATTTAAAGTGCTACTTTAGTGGGTGGCACAAGGACGAGTGCAGACCACTAGTAGCATTTCATTTAAATGCCCTGTGGGTACATGTAGTAACAAACTAGAGACATATATGTAAATTAATTGTGCCAATCAAGTGTAGGTCAAATGATCATAAATTAGGGAGAGAGCACAAGTGCTTTTGCACTTGTTAGCAGTGGTAAATTGCACTGAGTCCTAATGTCAACAATAACAAATTAAAAAAACATGATGGGTGAAGGCAAAATCTTTGGGGTAATAACACAACGAGGATTGTCAGCTGTAGCACACCTCTTAGGGTACCTATCCTCTACTCCATTGTGGTTAGTCAGAAACTTCACTGAGTTTCCTGCTTAATCACGAACAGTGACTTCTGATTAATGCTTTACTATTATGGCCCTTTTTGCCCTAAAACATTTCCTTATTAAATGTTTCCCAATTTTTAGGAATTGGTTGTGGGATTTTTATTGTGTAGTGTTTTGACTTTTTAATTGTTTTAAAACTGCTAAACACTTTTCCTTAAGCTAAGCCTGCCTGCTGGGTCCCTTAGCTGCTAGCAGCTGAGCCCAGGATATTTATTGAACTTGTGATTTGGACTTGACAGAATTTTGGACTTATTACTAGGGAAGGGCTCACATGCTTCTCTGAGGTGATGTACTCTCACTGGGAAAAACTGGCTGTCAGACAAACACCAACCCTGATAAAATGTGATCTCTTTGAGTAATCTGTGAAGCACTCCCATCCTTGAAAAAGAAGAACTTTGGACTGGAACAAAGTGGCTTGGTATAGATCCCAGTTTTATAAACATTTTCTAGACAGTGGATGTAGATCATTCTTCAGAAGTGGTATGGGTAGGTCCCCTCAAATATGTCATTCTCAGGCTGCTCTCCTGACATAGCACTGATGCTTGTTATGCCAGGTAGAAGTGGTGCAGATCTCAAACATGAGTACCCCAAACAGAGGCACAACTGAGTGTGAGATATCTGCACTCACCTGTCATCAGTCTTCCTGAACGAGGAATCACAGAGACAAAAGAGTAGTCCTGGCTTGGAACCTTCTTTACATTAAACACCATAAACTACAGTCCAACTATTCATCCCTTCCATCTACCAAGTGGCAGTGCTCAGGAAAAAATAGTCAGCAACATCTTGTTACAAAGCCTTCATAACATTTCTAATGGTATCCCTGTTTCCATCCTCATCATTTCAGTGTGTGGGTCTCCATCCTCCAGTCAGTGAATGCAGACAATACACATCCGCTGTTCGGAGATAATATCCTCAGTCTCCATTTGTGCCATGCTATAACCATGCATATCCAAAATGGATCCCACCAGCTTCACTATTTAGACTCTTGCTCTCTGTTTCACAGCCACAAACACAAATTCATAAAAAGACACACATACACAGAATTCCGCTCCCATGTGTCATATGCTCACTCTACACATACACATGATATTAGTGCCAGGGCATAGATCAAACATAACTGAGGAATGTTACCTAAGAGAGGTCAGTAGACTGTGCTCTCTCTGACACAAAGATAAAGATCCAGTTACATTACAATCATGAATCATGGTATGCTGCCATCACTGCTTTACGTGACCCACCCATGACAGTGACAGTAGACTACAGTCTTCTTTGTGGGCACTCTTGGTGCATTCCTCCACATCACAACACAGGTCCTGGACCTTTCATTGTAAAAGACAGGCTTAGACCTTGGTGCTCATGCTATATTAGTGTGATTATAGGGCTAAAAGAAAAATCAGGATTCTAGCCTCACATGTAGTTTGGCACTCGGTCACGAGCACACACATATACCATGCAGGGGACATTAATGTCCATACAAGGTCACATCTCAAAGCCATTTAATAAAGGGCACTATAGTGGGGGAGACTTTATTACATAGCTCAGCAGAGGCCCAAAGCAGAAATCTAAAAGAAAGAAACCTGTAATAAATAAATATATTTCTTTTTGAAAAGTTTATTAAGTATTAAATAGTTAATAAAACATACATTTTAAAATATCATCCTATAAAACTATTTAATGTGAAATGCAGATTCCAAAAATATTGTTTTATTTCAGATTAACATTAGAATTAACAAATATATCAAAAAACAAATTAATGTGTAAGTGATTATATAATTGAGAAATATTAAATCTATTTAATGAAAAGGAATTTAAAAAAGTTATACTTTAAGAAAAGATATATTATATAATTAAAGCTAATTTATTTTGTAATTATTCTTCAAAAATGTGTACTCTAAATTACAAATAATTTAAAATAATAAAATTACTTTACCTTAACACCTTTTATTTATAAGGTACAGATCAATTGAAAAATAAAAAATAAAAATTGTTAACATCTATTTATCTGAAAATAAAAATAAAATATCTTCATAAATAAATGTGTTTTTACAATTTTAAAAATATAAAATTAGGTGTTATGAATTTACAGAAATGCAGAGCCATTTTTAATTAATTTAAATGTAAATTGGTTAATACACATTTCGGGTGTCAGATTTACTATTTCTACTCTAAGCTAAGCAAGGTTGGGGAAGTGCTGT
Organism: Pleurodeles waltl; assembly: GCF_031143425.1. Classification (NCBI taxonomy): domain Eukaryota; kingdom Metazoa; phylum Chordata; class Amphibia; order Caudata; family Salamandridae; genus Pleurodeles; species Pleurodeles waltl. Next base: position 999,573,388 of record NC_090437.1, read on the forward strand.
ACTCTGAAGGGGTCATATGTACTATTCCAGCTCCAAACTAATCTACATTATAGAAAGTGTTTGAATCTGAGGGGTTAGGTTTAATATTCCCACTCTAAACTAAGCTCCACTGGGAAAAGTTTTGGACGGTATGGGGTCAGACGGTATGGGTTCAGATTTACTATTCACACTCAAAAATCAGCAACATTTGGAAAAGCATTTGACACTGCGGATTGGGTTCAGATTTACTATTGCCACTCCAAATAAAAATTTTAGAAAAGATTGGACTGTTGAAGGAGGGTGAGATTTACTGATTTACTATTGCTGCTACAAACTATGCAACATTGGGGAAAGTGCTGGACTCTGGAGGAGTTATATTTACCATCCCTAGACTCTAGAAGGGCCCAGATGAAAACAGATGATTGGACCCTGCAGGAGACCTGGCTTGAGAGAGACTTAGTACCTACATACCTGCCTTGAAGAGCTAGGGACTAGCTAACTTACCAGAAGTATGAAATGTATTTCCCAGTAGTTAAAGAAATGTATGGCCTAAACCTTTGTTTTCACCTCCAGGGGACTAACATAAGGTGGACTGCCCATCAAAGCTGCATCATAAACAGAGAGGAAAGCCAGGTTTCTCTTACTCAGATATTTTTGCCCCGCCAAAAGCAGGTTGTCAGAAATTGGGTCTCTAGGTAGCAGAGGTATGCACTCTGTCCAAGTAGGGACCATAATCCTAGTCGGGGTAAATCACAACCCAACCTAAATTATCCTGTGCTCACCCTCAGGTGGCTTGACACAGGGCAGGCAGGCTTACTTAGAAGCCAATGTGTAAAGTATTTGTGCAATAACTCATACAGTAACACAATGAAAACACCACAAAAAGTACTGCACACCAGTTTAGAAAAATAGTTAATATTTATCTGAATAAAATAAAACCAAAATAAAAAAGAATCCAATATGCAGAAGTCACGATATCACTTTTTAGAAGTTTAAATAAGTCTTAATCTATAGGAATCTATGGATGTATCTTTTTAGCACAAAGTACCTGGGATGCGTCAAAAATAACAATGCAGAGGGCTGCAGAGGAGGTGATGCATTGGAAAGTAAAGTGATGCATCATTTTTTTCGGCACGTGGGGAGGTGATGCAGCGATTCTTTCCTTGCAGGCAAGGTAATGTGTCGATTTCCAGGTGTGCAGCCTTGGCTCCTTATTGTGATGTGGGGATATGTTGACACCCAGGGACGATGCATGGAAAATTCAAAATGAGTTGCGCTGATGAAACAGATGCTGCATCGATTAAGAAGGTGCTGCAGCAATTTTTCAGCTGCATCAATTCTGCAGGAGATGTGCCGATTTTTGCAGGCATTGCATCGGTTTTTCAGCGCAGTGGATTTTCTCCCTCTGGTTAAGTCTTTCATGGCCCTGAGACTTCTTAACAGGAGGCAAATTCAATCCAGGTCCTTGGAGATCACTTGTGGGGAGAAGGCAAAGTCCTTCCAACAGAGTCAGGGAACAGCAGGCAGCAGGGCAGCAAGCAGGAGAGCAGTCCTTCCGAAAAGCAGTTGAGATGAGTACTTTGGGCAGCATGGCAGTCCTTCTGACAGAGTCCAGTTGTAGATCTAGAAGTGTCTGATTTGAGAGGGGTCACATACCCAGTCCATATACCCAAATATGCTTTTGAAGTAGAGGAGACTTCAAAGAGTGGTTTTGAAGTGCACCAGTTCCTCTATCAACCCAGTCCTGTCAGCCAGGAGATTTGTGGGGGGTCATCAGTACTTTTTATGAGATCAGGGCACTAGCCTTTGAAGTATGAGAGCCCCTCCACCCTTTCTGCGCAGTAAGACTCATCAGTATGAAGAGGATACAGTTAAGGGGGCAACAATGGTGCCATAGCCTTTAAGAAATCTTCTGTAGTAGCCAGTGAGGCATAGGAAGGCTCTCACTTTGGTTTAGGTTTTAGGTGGTTGCCAGGCCATGATGGTCTCAACCTTGGCCTGGAGGGGCTGTACCTTGCCACCACCTATCAGGTGGCCCAAATACATCACAGACCCCTGCACAATCTGACACTTGCTGGTCTTGATTGTCAGGCCTGCCTGGTGCAGGGCCCAAAGCACCTTTTGGAGGTGAAGTAGGTTCTCCTCTCAGCTGGCACTGTAGACTACTAAGTAGGTGGCCCAGAAAGCCTCCTTCCCAGCTAGGACCCTGTTAACCAACCGTTGGAAGGTAGCAGGGGCATTCTTCAAGCCAAAGGTCATCACTGGGAACTGTTAATGGCCCTCAGAGGTTGAGAATCCTGGCCTCTCTTTTGCTCCCTCGCTTAAGTTAATCATGTTAAATCAAAAGTACTACAGAATTTGTCAATGAGCTCATCGTCTCTGGGGATGGGTGTGGGTCAGTTTTGGTGATGGAGCTGAGGCGTCAGTATTCCACGCAGAGCTGAAGTTCTGGTTTTGCCCCCAGTGGGGCGGCCTTTGTTACCAACACCATGGGGGTGGGCCAGAGACTGTTAGCGTTAGCGGGTTCAATCAACATTAAAGAAAGCAGCTTAGAGACTTCCACCTGGATGCTGGCTTTCATCCTGTCTGAAAACCTGTGAATTATGTTATTTACAGGGGGACTATCTCCCGTGTCAATGTCATGATGTGTGAGTCCAGGGGTGAGGGAGAACAGTGAGGCAACCTGTCCCTGCAACTGGTAACAGTCACCTTGCTACTCTGGGGTCAGGGTGGCAGAGAGGTTGACAGTCTCCACTGACCCATCATGTTCCTATCCAGAGAGGAGGTCAGGGAGATGTTCCTTCGTCTTCTCCCCACCCTCATCTGCCAATAGGAGCATGCTCACTTTGGACATCTCAAAAACATTGCAGTACTACATTTTTTGGCCACAGAATCATTCCAATACACTGTTGCAGTATCTGGTGGAATGTCACAACCAACTTTAAGTAGTGTGCTACAAAAAGGTATTTCTACACTGGTGAGACACATCAACAGCTTCATACACTTAACACAAAAATAAGATTTTGCCAATGTGAAGGAAAATGAGCATTCTTCGGGTCGACTTACACATGTGGTTAGAGTAATTTAAGCAGCACATATTGGTTTGGTGGCAACATTCAGCAGAAAACAAATTAAATGCAACTTCAAAAACATCTATTAAATCACTATGCAAGTTGTCTTTGTTCAAGATATGTACATCCAAAGTGTGTGTGTCTTTCACTGAATCAACCCATGTTCCCTTTGCACTTGTCAACAACAGCATATAACAGCAAATGTCACAACTTTGAAATGTTGAAATGCAGATGACTTGGTAAAGTAACATAAAACAGAATAACAACAAACATTATTCAAACTACATGACAAAAAAGACACATTAAAAATGATACATTTTCAGGACACATTTATTAAGAACAATCAAAGAGAAACACTTTAAATTAACATTGTAGTCAATGTGTCAAAACTTTGATTAACAAACATCTTTGCCCTGGAGTTTCCTTAACTTCCCATTCCTACAAAAAATGTCCATCACGGACTTATATACTCATTATATTACATTTTGTGATATTTAATGTTTCATTCTGTAAAGATATACATTTTTCTCATGTGAAGAAGTTGTCAATAACATCTTGATATCCGCCAATTCCTTCCTCTTCACCGCTATCATCTTCATTTGGCATTTCAACATCCTCACCCAATGGGTCATCATGGTCTCCATCCTCTACAACATGTGGGATGTTCCGTCATAGGGCTCTGTTGTACAACATGCAACAGACCATGGTGATTGTGCATCCCTTATCGGATGAGTAGAGGAGGGCTCTGTCAGTCTTATCCAGACATCTAAATCTGGCCTTTAGGGGCCAGAAAGCCTGCTCCACAAGCCTCTGTGATCTTCAATGGGCCTCATTGAAATAGACTTCCCCTGGGTTGTTGAGCTCCTCCTTGCACATTATTACACTATTGTTTGTAAGTGTGAATTAAAAATGAATGTAAACAGAGCTAATGTAAACAGATAATTCCAATGGTAACAATGTAAAAAAAGACGTTTACCTTTGATTCCGGCTACAATGGGGTTGATTTGCAGCATGGTCAGGTAGCAGCAGCAAAGGAAGAACTTGTACGATTAGGTCCATGATGGAATGGGAAGTGAAAAAAAGACAAAAAAATAATTTTCAACATTAGGAGCCAGATGTACCAAAGGATTTTACCCATTCTGTGTCTATGGGAAAAAGCTTTCATATATATGGCCCTAGATACCGTCCAATCCATCAACTCTGGTGTGGAGGTTTAGCAGCCACAAGTATGTTGGCAAGAAAGCACAAAGTGTTTGACCCAGTGGAAAAACTGGCTGTGGTCTTGTCGCTTTTGCTATGGTACCATCGACGTGAGCGTAAAATACTGGCAGTGATGGCAGATCGATGACTGACTTTCATTTATGGGCCTGCCAGCATCTAAATTAAGTGGGCCAACCACCTACTGGCGGACAGAGAATTCAATGGAAAAACAAAGGTGGTGTCAACCCCACCAAAATCTAAATCAGGCCCTAAGTCTGAAGTAAATAATTTGGACCTGATTTCGACCTCGACGGTCCCACTACAAGACTGCTAAAGCCGCGTGGAGGCATACATGGAAGTGGCGTCCCCCTCGACTGTATTACAATGTTCCCGCCAGGCTGACCTGCATAAACATTGTATTAAGAGGATCCTGCCTGGTGAGAACAGTGCTGTCCCTTGGGGGCCCAGCATCTAAGCAGACAGTGTGCATTCTGATGGCGTTGTGGGCCCCTTCACAGGCTTTCCGCCAGCCTTTCATGATGGGGTGACCGCCATGGAATGGCAGGTGGGAAGTGGGGTTGTAATCACCCAGGCGAAGCTGAGTTCAGTGCTGCCCTGGCTGGTTACAACTCCAGCTGCTGTCGACCCATCAGAAACCATGTTCCCAGAGGAGACGGCAGTCCATTGGCAGTTCTACTGCCAGGGTTGTAATGTGGCAGTCAAACCACCACTGTTGCTGCGGTCCAACTGTCTTTGGACTGCCAGACTTTTAATGAGGCCCTTAGACTCGGATAGGATCGAATCCATCACAGTTGACCTTAAATTGCGCCTAGGTCCTTGTCAACAGCAAATTATTTATTTCAATGACAAAATAATTTTACTGAGCCATTTTTTGACAACAAAAAAAAAAGTCCTATCTTACATTTTTCTCAACCTATTTTAATAACTGTTTTGTCTTTTTGCTCAGACAAATTTACTCAATTTTTAGATTGTGAATCATGCTACGTTGTATACTTTTCTTTGAAATTGGTGGTACTGCTGGCAGTAAACATACACGACTTTGGGTGTTGCCTCCTGCTTGCATCTTAGCTAACAGGGCTTGAGAAGAAATTCCTCAAAACTGCATTTTGACTTAACCAGATTGTGTTTTTTGAGTTGGCAGTCGTCTCCCTCTCTGAAATTAATAATTCAGTTTTTACATCCTCTAAACCAGTGCAGCTATATGCTACTTTCCAACACTATTATCTATTCATAATAAAGGTTTTCAATATCTCTTAAAATTATCAGTCAAGCCCCGTGAAGACATTCAAAGAAATGATTATAACATTGAGCTTGGTTTTAATGAGATTCCTGTCCAACTCTCCAGTTTTGCAACCTGAACTAGTTTAAGACCATTAACAGAAGCACATTTCTACTGATAAAGTCACTTCACCTCTACCTTAAATAGCCTCATAATGAACACCCTTACTGACCAAAAGTGGGAAAGAAATCTGAGAAAGTTAAAATAATACATTTTCCACCTCTGCTTTTCAGAAATCATGACAAACTATAAACCTTCCTAGAGCTGCCTGCCATCAATATTATACCCTTCAAATAAATGCTGGTAAATCTCATAGTCCAGCCAAAACCTGACGTGATATCACATTGTGCCCTCATTATCATTCAACAGTATGCAACTGTTTGTAACTGCACTCCATGATAATGGACAAAACATTTTACTCCCTGTTCTTAACAGAAGCATGGTTAACCATATACCACTATTCGCTCATGGACATTTTCTTTATCATGGTTGCTCAATCTTACGTTTCCATAGAGAAGAGTCAGACTTACAGTCAGCAACAAAAATACCATGACACGTCACCATTGCCCATGCTCATCCACATCATCCTTCTAATGCCTGATAGTAGATACAGAAATATTTCAACTATATACTTACATTTAATATATTTCATATTTTTGATACCATTGACAACAAATCCTTGTTTGAACTGAAAAGCATCAAACAAATGACTACACAACTGAAGTGTTTCTCTTAAAAAAAACATCCTTTTAAAACACCAACTGTGAATGGAATTTTGTTGGAATGTTTATGATCCCACTACCTTCTTCTTGGATAATGATAGTATGGAACACTGTCTGTATCAAACACACAGCCAGTATACTATATCATTCCATAGGCAACAGAGTTTTTGATGATGCTTTAGAAGCTAAAATAATTCTGGCCCTCAATCTGGTGCTTTGTGTTAGCCCTTTAGTATTCTGTGTTTCTATCATTGTATCCTGATCACATTTCCATCTTTAGGTTTGCATTTTCTATTTGGAATTAGGGGTGAAATATTTGGGAGGATAGTGTGTGTCATACATTTACTGTGTGTGTGTGTATGTGTACTTGTGTGAGTGTGTGTGTGTGTGTGTGTGTGTGTGTGTGTGTTAGACCTGACATACATGGCATAGTATTCCACAATACATTTTGCCTTCACTCCTCCTGATTGCTGAATTGGTTATTGCAGGCTTTAGGAGACTGTGCACTTTACCATTTGCTAACCACTGCTAAAGTGCTTGCACTTTCTACTCTCCCTAAAACATGGTAAAATCGACTACACCTAATGGGTGGCACATATATTTATTAGCCTCTATGCCCTTAGTAAAGTGGTACTATATGGAACCAGAGCCTGTGAATTAAATGCTCCTAGTAGGATTTAGCACTCACTGTTCCACCCTCTATGATAGCTTTTTAAAATATGTCTCAGGCCTGTCACTGCAACCTGTAGGGCAGTTAAAACTACCATTTTTACCTAGCAATATAAACCTTTTGCCAGTCATAAACCATCCTTTTTAATATGTATAAGTCACTCCTAAAGTAGGTCCTTTGAGCCCATAAGGCAGGGTGCATGCTAGTTACAAAGTGGGACATGTGGGTTGAAGTTTTACATGTCCCGGGAGTGAAAACCTCCTAAAAGTAATTTTTCACTACTATAAGGTTTATCTCTCTGCTAGAAATGGGGTCTTTGGTTGGAAGTCAGGTTACCCCCTGTCCAAGCAAGGACCCTCACTCTAGTCAGGGTAAGTCACACACAATCCAAATTGTCCTGTACCCACCCTCTGGTAGTTTGGCACCGAGCAGTCAGGCTTAACTTAGAAGGCAATGTGTAAAGTATTTGTGCAATAAATCATGCAATAACCCAACATAGCACCACAAAAATACACCACACAGTGTTTAGAAAAATATATATTATTTATCTGGATATTTGCATGTCAAAACAATCGAAGATGCAATAAGTAAATGTAGAGATATCACTAAAAAGTTATATAAAGTGCCTTAAGTCTTTTTAAAGCAAACAAAGTCTCTTTCAAGCACAAAGTACCTGGTTCACGTGAAAGATCTCCGCAAAGGGCAGCAGAGGAGGAGAAGCGTGGAAACATAGGGGTGTGCGTCGATTTCTCGGGCTGCACGTGGCAATGCGTTGTTTAGTTTCCATGCAGGGATGGCTGTGTGTCAATTTCCCGCGCTCGGTCGTGGATCCTCTTCGGGTTGCGGGGTTTTCAGACACCCTGGGGTCTGTGCATGGAATCCTGGGCTTGCAGAGTGAAGTCACAAGCACTGCGTCGATCCGGTGGGCTTTGTGTGGAATTTTCTCCCGCACTGCAGGCGTTGCATGGATCTCCCCTCTGGAAGTCAGGCTGCAACGTCCCAGGTCAGCTGTGCATCGATCTGGTGGGCTGTGCGTCGAAGTTCCGGTCACAACGCAGCTGCTGCGTTGATCTTCTCCCTGTGAAGTTGCGCTGATTCGTGCCGGTTCGGTGTGCGGTGAATTTCTCATCGCAGGGCAGGCTGTGCATTTGTTTTAGCAAGCTGTGCGTCTAAATTTTCAATGCATAAGGAGTCCAGTTGCAAGAGAGAAGTCTTTTTGGTCCTGAGACTTCAGGGAACAGGATGCAAGCTCTATCCAAGCCCTTGGAGAGCACTTTTTCACCACAGCCAGAGAGCAGCAAGCAGTCAGGTGAGTCCTTTGGACAGCCAGGCAGTTCTTCTTGGCAGGATGCAGGTTCTGGTTCCAGTTTTCTTCTCCAGGAAGTGTCTGAGTTGGAAGGGGTAGAGGCCCTGTTTATATACCCAAATGTGCCTTTGAAATGGGGGATACTTCAAAGAGTGGCTTGGAAGTGAAACCAGGTCCCTTTCAGTTTAATCCTGTCTGCCAGGGTCCCAGTAAGGGGTGTGGCAGTCCTTTGTGTGAGCGCAGGCCCTCCACCCTCCTAGCCCAGGAAGACCCATTCAAAATGCAGATGTATGCAAGTGAGGCTGAGTATCCTGTGTTTGGGGTGTGTCTGAGTGAATGCACAAGGAGCTGTCAACTAAACCCAGCCAGACGTGGATTGTAAGGCACAAAAAGATTTAAGTGCAGAGAAATGCTCACTTTCTAAAAGTGGCATTTCTAAAATAGTAATATTAAATCAAACTTCACCAGTCAGTAGGATTTCATATCACCATTCTGGCCATACTAAATATGACCTACCAACTCCTTTCAGATCAGCAGCTACCACTCAAACAATGTATGAGGACAGCCCCAATGTTAGCCTATGAAGGGAGCAGGTCTCACAGCAGTGTAAAAACGAATTTAGGAGTTTTACACTACCAGAACATGTAGACTACATAGGTACATGTCCTGCCTTTTGCCTACACAGAACCCTGCCCTATGGGCTACCTAGGGCATACCTTAGGGATGTCTTATATGTAGAAAAAGGGGAGTTTTAGGCTTGGCAAGTACTTTTAAATGCCAAGTTGAATTGGAAGGGAAACTGCACACACAGACCTTGCAATGGCAGACCTGAGACAAGGTTAAGGGGCTATTTAAGTAGGTGGCACAATCAGTGCTGCAGGCCCACTAGTAGCATTTAATCTACAGGCCCTGGGCACATATAGTGCACTCTACTAGGAACTTATAAGTAAAGTAAATAGTCCATCTGGGTATGATCCAGTGTTACCATGTTTAAAGGGAGAGAGCATATGCACTTTAGCACTGGTTAGCAGTGGTAAAGTGTGCAGATTCTAAAAATGAGCAAAAACATTGTCCACAAAGTGGAGGGAGGCAGGCAAAAAGTTAGGGGTAACCACCCCGAGGCTGTCAGGTCTAACACTCTCCCATTGCCTAACACTGGGTTATCCTATTAGATTTAATAAATGATACATTTTGATTGGGTGCAGATGGAAACATGGTGTTCACAGTAAAATGAACTGTAATTTAAATCCATCTATAATCGTAAAGTCGGACATTAAGTCGCAATTCTGAAAATGCCACTTTTAAAAAGTTGGCATTTTCTTGCCTTAAACATTTGTGCCTTCTGCCAGTATTCTTAGTCTCATGACTGTGAATGGCTCTGCTGTTGGAGTTTATGTATTCCTACCAGACAGTGACACAAAATCAGATGAGGCGTGGACAGGAAAGGCCATCCTGTCAGGATAATTGGGGGCAGAGCTGTACTTACATTTCAAAGGGCTTGCTCTCCTGTGCACACAAAGGAACCTGACACTATTCTTCGTGGACCCTTGACAGGCTATGTCAAAGCCCTTTCTTGAAGCAAATATGGAAGTAGTTTAGGCAATCCCCTAACTTCAAAGGCTAGCAGCGGGTATACACTTTGCACCTCCAGAGCTACTCTTTAGTACTCCTCCTGAACCTGTGGACATTCCAGAGGAAGACCTTCCTGTTCCCCAGATGACTGCCCTTCTGTCGTAGGCCTACTTTGCTCCCCAGAGGACTGCCCAGCTGCTAGCAGAGGATTGCCTTAATGCTTGAGGATTTCCTTGACAAACAGGAGGGGTGCCCTGCTGCTTGAGACCTGCCATACTCTCTGAGAAGGAAGACTGGACCTACTCCCTTCATCCTATGTTACCTGAGTTACTCCAAGGTTCAGTTGGCTGACCTCCTGTCTGAGCTACAGGGACAAAACACTCTCCAGAGGCCTCGCTGCCGGAGTGAGTTTCTGAGTCCCAAGATTTGCCTCCCTATATCCTGGACCCTTGCCTGGATAATTTGAGACCCTCCTGTGACAGATGGTTACATCCAGTAGTTTTGGCCTGTCTACGCCAAGACTCATTGACCGCCAAGATGAAGCACTAGTGAACCTGACTTGTTGGACTACAGTGATCACCAGCGACGACCAGCAATGCGAGATCTGCACTTTGTGCTACAGCAATGACAGTGCGCAGTTAACACTAATGCGAAGCTTCAGCAACGACTGTCTGCAACAGCCAACCAGATCTTCAAGCTACAGCAAAAACCTTCTGTGATGGCAGGCCTGCTCTTCATGCTACAGCAACGACCATCCACAACGATCTCCCTGCTCCTCACAGACTCCTCCACCATGAAGGGAACTCTATGAGTCTGACTTTGAAAGGGTATCTTTTTCAGCAGGACTAATCTGGTCACTGCTTCTGGCCTGTGCTCCACTGCAGACTTTCTAGAATGACCAGGTGACCGAAAGTGGAACTCTTTTGCTTTTAGGTGCTTTCCTTACTTAAAACTTTGAAATTTAATATCTCTGATTCTATGTTTGGATTTGTATTGTTCTAGTATCATTTTATTTCTTACAATCTTTCCTATTTTTCTAATTTGTATTGGGATTTTTATTGTCTTGTGTGTTCACTTTATTGCTATTTGTGTACTTCATAACAACTTTACACTTTTCCTCTATGTTTAGCGTGGCTGGTTTGTGCCAAGCTCCCCTGGGGTTGGACACAGGTTAATTTACTGACTTTTGTGGTTTACCCTGCCAAGGATTGTGGTTGTTGCTTGATTGGAATTTCCACCGCATCAACCAATAACTGGATTTACTACAGTGTGTGCGTGTGTGTGTGTGCAATTATTTCTGTGGGTGTCTGTGTGTGTGAATGTTATTTGTGGGATTCTGATGCCACATATGATTGTTTTAAGTTCATCCTAGAACTTGCAATGTTACATTGCACACCTTTATAAAACAGACAGAATATATAATTTATTGATAACAACATGCTGCAACCAAGAACTGAATAATGCTGTCCTATGTCGTATTTAATATTTTCAATAGGTATCAAGTGGCCCCATTTCTATTCAGCCAGTCATGTTTTCGTTTTTATCTAGAAACATGTTTCATTGTGCGTTTTTAGTCTCTTTTTTGACAATGTTATTGACTGAAAACATCAGGTCTGGCTGAAGTGCTCACATATGAAATAGGGCCTGATTTAAATATTGGCAGATGAGTCATTCCGTGACAAGGGTGATGGATAGCCCGTCCACCGAAATCTAAATCCTTTTACATCCTATTTAGATTTCGGCGGACAGTAACTCATCCGCCAATATCTACATCAGGCCACAGTGTTACTTGGAAATCAGGATATAGGAATCTGAATGAAAGAAATTGGTTAGTGTTTCAAAAAATGAAAAAAACAGGCGAAGCATCAAAATCAAAGCAGGTCATGAACAAATAAAGCCCAGAAAAAGGAAAACAATCTGGGAAATGCATTTAAAATGCAGGTGCATTGGTAAAATCAATGACAGTTACTCGCCATCTTGCCTGTCAATTTCTTCTTCTGTCAGAATGGCCCCCACGTTGAGTGACAAAGTGTGGCTTGATGTAAGCTGACGGTAATTTTGAAACAGGCTTTTCATACTTTTAAGAATGCCACCATATTGAAATAGGGCGTGGTGCAAAGTGCTAGCCTTCTTGAAAGCATGGCAAAATCATTTTCAATACGGAACATTACGTCATGCCTCGTTGCATCATCGAATGTGGCAGCCATATGAAAGTATAATTAAAAAAAACGTTTTAAGATAACCAATCACAGCTATTGGCGATGCCTATGTGGACAAATTTTATCTGGCATTGGCAGAGCCTGTAGTGATGTCTAAAAAGCATTGGTAAAGTGAGTCGGATTGACTCTGCCAATACCTATTTACATTGGTTATTTCTTCGTACTTAGGTTTACCTTTCTCTGGTTAGTCTCTGTGTATTTGCTTTAGCAGTCCGAGGATCTGGACTGAACTTTTTCTTTATTTTACCTCCCTTCTCTGGTATTCTTTGAAGATTCCCCATTGCTGGTTTTATGGCTTCATGTAAAGGCTGATGTCCCCCAGAACCCCAAGGTGAAAATGATCCCTATTATTCAATTTTACACATCTATTCTGCTCCTGCTTTTAACAGCAATCCAGGAGTAAAGGAGACATGGGGAAGCCATACACAACATAGACTAAGCTGCCCCAGCCACCTGCTCAATGCTACACTAGGTGTTCTGCCACCAAAAATAACTGCTCTTTGACTATCACACCCTCCCTTATATGCCCCTGAAAAACAACTGGTATCCGATCACCGGCGAAATGGAAAAACACTGACATATGTTCACACGTCTCTGGTACCCTTGACTTTCAGGTCGAGAGCGCAAGCGCTTTGACCTGTTGTAATTCTTGTGGACTTTTAACAACGCCCACCTCACGCCCGTCATTTTCACTCATTCATGGGCTTTCCCAAAAATTATTTGTTATGGATCGAGATTAATAAAATACATATGCGGTAAACTGTCATAGCAAAGATATTGTTTATAATATAAGATGATACAATTAAAAGCTTTAATGACTTTCCACTACCTCCGCAAACAAAACCTATTATATATTAATCTCTATCTTCAGAATAGAAAAAATAATTATCTTAACTAATTAAACAGCTTACTTAGCTCAGCTTCTAGAAACGAAAACTCCTATAAACATCGTCTTGCATATGAGCATTTATCACATACCTTCTTTGAAATGGCAGAAAGTTTGTATGCTTATGACGCAACACTATTGTGCACATAATATTCTGGGATTTTGGGCAATTTGACCAATTTTTCAGACTATGCCGTTTTTTCTTCAAGGTGAAGGGCAAAGTGTGCTATTGTTTCCGTACGAAAAAAGGAATTGGAACAGATAAGTACACACGTGTGAATGCACGAGCTTTAAGTAGACATTTTCTAAAAGCACAACTCAACCATATATCTCTGGTTCGTTGCTTTCCAAGAAACATGTTGAGAGTTCGTAGAGAGCGAAGGCTGGCAATGTAATACAGACTGCGTGTGCTTTTACACATGTCGTGGGACTGTGATGTGTTTAGACTCTGTTGGGATTATATGCCTGAACGAATTTATTTAGTTCTGAGCACATACATTCCCTGGAAACCATTGATTGTAATCTGCGGATGCATGTGTACAATGAATGGATTACCTCAGGGTAGTATAGAATGGTTATTGAGAGCTTTTCTGATTGCCAAAAGGGTAGAACTTCTAACTCGGAAATCCATCAGAGCCCTTTGAATCAATTCCTAGCTGACAGACTTTAGCAGGTTGGCTGCACAGATTGCATTACGTGAGTGGCAAACGGGAAAATGAAATATAACACAAACACACTAACCGAATGTGGGTGTCTGTGTATGATTTGAATAACTACAGTCTAGAAATATATACACGCTGTATGTTCTCATACTGATGTGAAATCTCCTTGTTCCCTCAAATTACATTTTGAATTCGTAATGCACCTGTTTGAAAGAAAAATCGCTCCATAGTTTTTGCTGTTGGCACATTTTTAATCGCTGCTTTGGCTCCGCACTAGTAGTATGAAGCCTATATACATGTACTATGCAGTTCAGTACAGCTTAGGAGTTGTACAAATTGTTATATGTTTTATGTAGTGCAGTATTTTTATACACTGTATCCTGTTTGTATAAACGTATCTGATCAATGCAAATACAGAAACTTCAGAATAATCAAAGCTGGCCTGAAAACACTGGACCTGGCAAACATGTTCAGACCAGACCAACAATGCAGTAGGCTATGACTAGAAGCAGGTCCTGTGAGCATGGTGGGGTGATTGCAGCCCATCCTTGTCTGTAAACAGGCCTCTAGCCTGTAGCCCTACAAGAAAATAACAGAATGTCTATCCTGGCACTAAGAATCATAGTATAGACAGTAACAAGAATTGGCTGTTTACAGACAATACCAGGACCCACAATGCTGTCGGCCATGACTACAATTAACCCACTTAGGCATGGTTGGATGGTTGCAGCCCATCCTTTTCTGAAAGCAGCTCCCTAGCCTGCTGCCCACGGGGAAAAGGCTGAAGTGGCAGAATGGCCAGTTTGCAGAATCATAAATCAGACAGTAACACGAACCATCTGGTGCCAAGTTTCTCTTCGTTTCAAGTAGGTCAACATTGTAGTCCCATCAAGGCCCTTTGTAGGGAACATTCTTAGATCTTTATTGAAGATTTTGAGCTACTAGCACACCAATAATTATAATGTGCAACAATTGTCTCAATTGTGCCATCAGCAATTCTTGAGGAATGAGGGAGGGTGAATATCAGAATAGTATGCAGAAATATCATCTGACATAAATATTGTGTCCTAACTAAGTACTGTTTAAAATAAATGTCATACGATTGGATGTAGCTATTCCATTAAAAACCCCAGTGGGCAATAATTTTGTACATGATATTAAAGACATACAGGTTAAATGAGGCAATTTTCTGATGACGATATTCTGGCATCACACGCAGATGAGTAAGGTTATGGGTCATACAAGTCACACATTCTGTTTCATCTCATTTTTAAGTAGGCAGAGGCTTCTGGTTGCTAGCAAGTATTCTGGCTTTTGTCATCATGTTCCTTCAAAATCAAAGGATTTGCCATTGGTGAGTCAGGGCATGTGGAGATGAACATATTGTGCTCATGTTCAGTCTTGTGCTTGGCTTCCCTTGAGAACAATGAATCAGATGTACTATTCACTGGTTGCAAAATACCGGTCACAATTTACAACCAGTATTTTGCGACCAGTAAAGAATTTTAATAACCAATCTTTGTACTAATAAATCAGTTCTTAAATATCTGAATTATAGTGGTCACAATCCAACCCACCTCATGAATATTAATGAGGCACATTGCGCATTGTGATTCATTACCACTGGAGGCCATTACAGGTTCATGGTGTCCTCCTTTGGTGAGCAGACCACCATGTCTGTGATTGCTTTTAAATGAAATAATTTGTTTCGAAGGCAGCCCCTATTTCCTAAAGGAAAAGGGGTTGTATTTTAAATTGAATTGCTCTTTTTTTAAAAGTTTGCTTCTGAGTTGGCAATGGTCCTCATCCTTTGTGATGTTGATAAAAATCAAGTGAGATTTCAGCTGCAAATGTTAAAACATATGACACCAATTTGGTATTTGGAACGGACACCTAAAGCATAGTTTTTCAGACACCATGTCAGTAAAATGCTTAGTAACTGTGTCACGCTATCCTGTGAACAGTCTTATGGGTGTTCCTCATTGTGTCATACCATTGTTTGAATTAGCTAAAGGGAAGGCTCCCTGCCAGGGTCCCAAGAAGGTTCATTGGTAATTGCATGGATTTTTGAAAGTGATTCTAAGGCCAATAGTTGTCTCATGCAATGCCTAGTATAAGAAAACTATATTTAATGCCTACAGAATCATAAAAATCTTGCCACATGAACATCAAACTGAATGTTTCCCTAAAGGGTAACATTTAAGATATCTGCTACTACTAGGTATATATTAAACACGAGGGTCCCCGACAGACTATGGTGGCTCCTCCAGGGAGAAAATCAAAATTCATACGAAAATGGCCCACCTTAGTTAAATCAATGCAAGCACTGGATGAATAGCTTTATGTATTAAATTAGATTAAATACCTCTCAAGCTCGTATGTAAATCTTACAATATCTGCTTTAATGAAATATCAAAAATATTAATTAATTTTTTCTTATATACAAATCATTTCTTTCTGTACTTTATAGAAAAATAGTCCATAAATAGAAAACCCAAGCAAGCCCGCCTCCAAAGGAAGGCGGTGAGTGATAAAGTGGCAGTAATACCTCCAACAGTTTGGCGATAAGTCCTGCCCAATTATGACCATGGCAGTGATAACTCCCATAGGCAGCCAATGTACCACACCAACCACCAGGGCAGAAACAACACTCACCACATCTGTAGCCAACAACAGCCAGGCGGAAGACAAAGTACCGCCCATCATATTATGGCACTACAATCCGCCACCTTTTCCGGGGTGGCACCAAAGCCATCAACAGCCTGGCGGAAACACATCACAGAAGAGAAAGGACTCACCATCGGAGATACAGAGAAGAACAATGCCGCCATGGAACCCGAACTGCAAGTTTTCCTGATGATTTTCTACATTATGCTCCACCTGAAACAGCGACGAAGACGACAACTGTGAGTACAGCCACTTAGCACACAAGGGAGGGTGGGAGGAAAATGACAGTGACACACACATGCACAAGACATACCTGACACACACACACACCATACACACAATCAGCTGCACACGAAAAACAAATTGTCCCAGAAAAATGGCAGAATAATGCAAGGACAACAGGAAAGGATGAAAGTGATTGTAATCTGATAAAATTCAAAATCAATAATTAGGTTTGTCAATGAAACAGATATGTACACATGTACACAAAGGGACAATGCCCAGGCCAATGTTCAAAGGGCCCACATGGCCACAGGGCACATTCTAAGGCCCAACTCGAATCCTGCCCACATCTGGATAGTACACTGCAGGGGCATTAGTTTACAAATAGGCAGGCACCTCAGGGGGAGGGGGGACATCTTAGCCAGATGCGGGAACAAGCCAATTGGTTCTGGAGGGGGCAACTCGCACAGCAGCCCCTAGAGTGTGGCCTACATGGTGTCTGCTGACGGTGACGGATGCAGTGTGACGACGGATGGAGGAGCCTCCTGGGCAGCCTGTGCACTGTCTGATGGCTGCAGTGTGGTGGTGGATGGAGGAGCCTAATGGGCAGCCTCTGCACTGTCTGATGGCTGCAGTGTGGTGGTGGATGGAGGAGCCTCCTGGGCAGCCTCTGCACTGTTTGATGGCTGCAATTCATCAGCTGGTGGAGGGGGGCCCGTGACAGCTAGTGGTGGTGGAGGAGTCACCCTGACAGCCTCCGCTGGAGTAGAGGGCTTCGTCTCCTCCAGTACATGGGGTGTGGATCCCTTACCCTTGCTGGCAGGGGTGGATGGGCTCTTCCCCTTCTTTCCTGGTGGTGCAGGCTCCTTCCCCTTCTTTCCTGGTGGTGCAGACTCCTTCTTTCCTGGTGATGCAGGCTCCTTCCCCTTCTTGCCTGGTGGTGCTGGCTCCCTCCCCTTCTTCGATGGAGGAGTGGTATCCTTACCACAATGAGTAGGTGGTGCTACCACTGTCCCAGTGGACTGTGTGGTTGAGGTGCTGGGCTGTGTCCGTGGTACCGTGCTCATACGGGCAGGATGGGGGTGAAGGGTAGGGAAGAGGTCAATTTGTGAAAGGAAAAGCTTTTCAGGGATGTTGGGGCAGTAGGAGGAAGGAGTAATGGGAGTGGAGGTTGAGAGTGTGGTTGTTGGAGGTGTATGACTGCTGGGCTTGGGTGAAGGTGCATGGGCTGTATGCTTATGTGAGTTGGATGGCCGTTGGGTGTGGAAGTGCTTGCGTTTGTGTCCTTTAGGAGGGGGGCAGACAGGGTGGGAGAGTACAGAGGGGACGTGTGCATGGCTGTTGTGGAGGTGTCTGCCAGTGAGGTGTGTGTCCTGCTTGATGTGGTGATGCTGGTAGTGGATGTTGATGTAGTGCATTCAGGTGTGAGTGTGGACATGACTGGGAGGGAGGTAGAGGAGGAGGAGGAGGAGACAGTGGAGGCAGTGGATGTTGTCATGTCTGCAACTGTGTGGTGTTTGCATCAGTGCTTGTGGGATGAAATGTGGTGCTTGTGTTTGCCTGTGCCACTCTTGGGTGTTGTATTGTGTGCATGCTCATCTGTATGTGTGCTTGGGGTGGGTTGGGGTTGAGGAGAATGGGACTGGGAAGTGGGAGTTGAAGGGGGGCCGTAGAAACAGGGACAAAGGTTGGCATCAGAGAGGAGGCCAGAGCCTGAATCGATCTCTATTGGGCCACCAATCCACTGTGAATGCCCTCCAGAAATGCATTGCATTGCTGCATCTGGGATGCCAGCCCCTGGATGGCATTCACAATGGTTGACTGCCCTACAGAGATGGATCTCAGGAAGTCAATAGCCTCCTCACTCAGGGCAGCAGGACTCACCGGGGCAGGGCCTGAGGTACCTGGGGCGAAGGAGATGCCCACCCTCCTGGTTGAGTGGGCACAGGAAACTCGCAGAGGGTCTGCTGGGAGGGCAGTGCTGGTACAGGGATGGCAGCTGTACCTGCAGCTGGGGTGGTCACAGAGGTGTCCGCCACCACCAGGGAGATCCCATCGGAGGAGGTATCTTAGTCTGTGTTGTCTCCTCCAGTCTCTACTGTGGTGCTCCCCTCGCCCTCCTCCCCACTGGTTCCCTCGGCATCTGTGGATTCTGCCTCCTGGGTCTCGTGGGATGCAGCTCCCTCTGTGGCTGGTGCACCTGCTCCCCCGCCAGATGATGCTAATGCACACAAGGACAGAATGACAAAACAAGAAAGGGGGGGAGAGAGACAAAGGATACACTGGGTCACTGACTGCACCAACACCACAGTTGGAATACACATCAACGTCACGCACAGGGAACAGGCTTAAGCACTATGCATTGCACTACCAGCAATATGGCTAGTCACTAAGGCAAGATGAGGACAACCCACCACCAACTGCAGCACTCCTGGGGCCCACGATGCCCTGCTAACAAGCTAGGTCACCTGTATTTGCCATACACCCATTACCCTTCAGATGACCCACACTGCAATGTCTGGCCTGGCCTTACCGGGCATCCACTGACATACATCCACCACCCAGATACCATCCCACCAGCCAAAATATGTATTGATACCCACTGTGCTCACCCCCTTATGGCTGCTGTGATTCCCTCAAGTTGCCATCCAGCCTAGGGTAGGCCACCGCCAGTATGCGGGCCATCAGGGGGGGATCAGGTTCTGACGGGCACCCCTTCCTCGTTGGGAGGCCATCCCCAGCTGGGCCTCCGCGGTCTTCTGTGCCCAGCGTCTCAGGTCCTCCCACTGTTTCCGACAGCGGGTGCTCCACCTGCCATAGACACCCAGGATCCGCACATCCTTGGAGATGGCACACCATAATCCCTTCTTTTGATGGGCGCTGACCTGCAGAGGTAATGCAGGAGAACACCATTAAACAAACAGTCCAGCCTGTCACACAAATGACCCACCACACCCCTTTCCATCACCATTGGCACACACATAGCCCAGCGCACACCATGTATACGGCCAACAGACAATTCCCCCGACCCCGACCCACCCTTACACGATGCTTGCACACACATCTCCATGCATCCTTGACACATGCATTGTGGCCAAAGTGTACTCACCTGTTGGTCTGGAGACCCATACAGCTGTCCGCACTGGGGTAGGACCCCATCCACCAGTTGCTCCAAAGTGAAGGCAGGGGCCCTTTCTCCAGTCACACTGGTCATAGTAGGTTCCAAACACATGTCACAGCAGTACACGCAGTGTGGGTCTTCTCATGTTGAAGGTCAGGAAACAAGTGAGGATTGAGTTAGAAAATGGCAGTCACATCCCCGGTGGTGTACACCATCACCACTGGCGTAGATCCCCATAGGCCACTGTACTCCATAGAGCCCCATATGATCCAATAAGGAATTGCATGGCAGTGCAACACCCCGCTATGACGCCCAATGTCAGCGGAGTTACCTCACTTCCACCTGTCCCTACATACAGGACAGGTGATCGCCATTTCGGGGGGGGGTCAGGCGTATCGACATTAAATGTGTCACAGCCTAGATTAGCACATAGCTCGCCATTAACACTGCCCCAGTACATAAATGCACCATGTGGACTGCTGTTGTGGTTTTGTTGTTCCAATTGTGACAGCCTACTCACTTTTGTGTCCCTTCAATACCTACTGCTGCAGATGAATAGGAGGTGGAGACATACCCTTGTGTACAGACCCCTGGTGGACTTAGCTACACTGGAGGACAGGCACATTATACTCACCTATAGATTGGACAAGGCATCATTCACAGAGCTGTGTGCCCAGTAGGAGCCTGACCTGATCTCATCTATCCATCATCTGACTGGGATCCCCCCTCTTGTGCAAATACTATCAGTGCTCCATTTCATGGCGGCAGGTTCTTTTCGAGTGACAGTGGGCTTCACAGCAGGAATGCCACACCCAATGTTCTCAATCGTGCTGGCAAGAGTGTTATCTGCCCTGGTTCAACACGTGCAGCTACAATGCTTTCCCCCAGGTGGAGATTTGGCCACTGTGAAAGCCGGATTCTATGCAATGGACATATCCCCAATATTATTGGAGCAATTGACGGGACACATATTGCGTTGTCCCCCGCCCCCTCACCAGAATGAACAGGTGTACAGGAATCATAAGAGTTTCCACTCCATGAATGTTCAGATGGTGTGCCTGGCGGACCAGTACATCTCCGATGTCAACGCTAAGTATCCTGGGTTAGTGCATGATGCCTTTGTCCTGAGCAATAGCAGCATCCCAATTGTGATGGCCCAACTACAGAGGCACAGGGTGTGGCTAATAGGTGAGTCTTGATCCCCACCCACTGTATGTTAGTGTATGCCTCTGGTGTTAACCTCATAGGATAGTGTGTGGCTAAATGTTGTCCCTCAATACCTGCAGGTGACTGGCTACTCAAACCTATAGTGGCTGCTGATCCCTATGAGGAATGACAGGACAAGGGCTGAAGAATGTTATAATGAGGCACATGGGCGAACCAGACGGATCATCGAGAGAACCTTCGGCCTCCTGAAGGCCAGGTTCAGGTGCCTCAATCTGACAGGTGGATCCCTGTGCTACTCACCCGTGAAGGTCTGCCAAATATTAGTGGCATGCTGCATGTTGCACAACCTGGCCCTTAGACACCATATAACTTTTCTGCAGGAGGAGGAGACAGGAGATGCCCCTGTGGCTGCAGTAGACCCTGATGACAGTGAGGATGAAGAGGCTGAAGATGAGGATGAGGACAACAGACCATCAGTTATCCATCAGTACTTCCAATGACAGACAAGTGAGACAGTGCAACTTCACATTTCTATGACTATTGTTGCATTCTGTATGGCTGTGGCACGATGACATTAACCACTTTTTACCTCTACTTACTGTCACCTATGGATTATCATTTTACAGATGTTGGTGCAATGACAACTGTGTACTTTTGTGCTGACTACAGCCAGCTACAGGTCATTATTTCTATGCTCTCACAGTGTACAGTTCATTTGCAATGGATGTAACTTTCCATAAATACAGTGTTTCAACACATGACATACAAGCATGAGTTGTGCTCAAGTGTGTTTATTTTAGTGCTAGGAAATTGAGGGGAAAGAGCAATGGAATAGGGTGATGATGAGGGAACGTCCATGGTATTGTTCCAGTCTTTTTGTAGCATACATGCAGTGTCCAAGTGTCCATAGGAAGGGGAGCTATGGCAGTTCAAGGTGGACAAGGTGACTGAGTGGGACACAAGGGGGACAATCAGGGGAGTCTCATATCCTGGCGGTGGTCTTGGCAATTGTCTCTGGCATCTGTCTGGGTTGCAGGGAACGTTTGCAGGGTGGCTAACCTTCTGCAGGGGGAGGGGTGCTGGTGGCCTGTTGGTCCTGTGGCGGGGCCTCCTGCCCACTAGCGGCAGCGGAAGTGGAGTGCTGGTCAATGGACTGGCTAGTGCTTTTGCCTCCCTCATGATGTTGGCCATGTTTGCCAGCACCCCTGCTATGGAGATCAGGGTAGTGTTAATGGCCTGCAAGGCCTCCCTGATCCCCTGATACTGTCCCTCCTACAGCTGCCTGTTCTCCTGCACGTTGTCAAGGATCTGGCCCATCGTGTCCTGGGAATGTTGGTAGGCTCCCAGGATCTCGGAAAGTGACTCCTGGAGAGTTGGATCCCTGGTCCTGTCCTCTCCCTGTTACACAGCAGTCCTCCCAGTGTTCCTGTTGGCCTGTGCCCCTGTCCCCTGAATGGTGTGCCCACTGCTACTGACCCCAGGTCCCTCATTGCCTTGGGGGCGAGGTGTGGCCTGGGGTCCCTGCACAGGTAGGCACACTGCTGATTGATGTGTCTTGGAGACAGAGGTGTGGGTACGCTTGTGGGTGCTGTGGTGTTGGATCCTGATGGGGGAGACTCCGTGGTGGTCTGTTAGTGGGCTTGGGTGACCAGCTGTCCAGTGGCTGTGAGCTGTGGGGAAGGAGGTGGGGGTCGACCGCCAGTCTTCTGTATGGCGAGTTGGTGCCTTGCTGCAATGGAACATACCTTTCCCTGTTGGTCATTCCACCTCTTCCTGATGTTGTCCCTTGTATGTGGATGTTGTCCCATGGCGTACACCGGGCCACTGTTCTCCGCCACAGCACCATCTTCCTGGCAATTGATATCTGCTGTACCTGTGCTCCAAACAGCTGTGGCTCTTCCCTGACAATTTCCTCCACCATGACCCTTAACTCCTCTTCAGTGAAACGGGGGTGCCTTTGTGGTGCCATGGGTGTTGTGTGGTGTGTGTTGGTGAGAGTGTGTTGCGTAATGTGGTGGGTTGTGTGATGTGGGGTGCGTGAGGGATATATGGGTGTATGTGGTGTGTGTGTCTAGTTGTCTCTGTGCTGTTCGTGTCAATCTCCTGGCACTAATTGTTGTTCATAAAGGATTGTGGTAATATGGGTGTGTGTTTTATAGTGCTGTCGGTGTGTGTGGTGTGTGTCTGAGTGTTAGGTGTGTGTTTTTAGTATTGGCCAATATAGTGTTGTTTTGTATGTGGGTGTCCATTCTGAACGCAGCAGTATATACTGCCAATGGTTTGCGCCGTTGAATGTCCGCTGTGGTGATTCGTGGGTCATAATGCGGTGGGCGTTGTTCTGTTGGCGTAACAGTATGGGTGTTGTGTCCGCCACTTTTGTCCTGACCTTTTGTGTGTCTGTGGCTGTATTCTGTCAGATTGGTGTGTGTCATAATATGGTGAACAGAGATTCGCCACCACGGCAGTATGCTGGCAGCCATCAGCCGTCAGCCGTCAGCGTGGCTGTAGGCGGCATTTACCGCCAATGTCATAATGAGGGCCATTATGTATGTGTGGATTAGATATGCCGACGCACTTTTCACTGTCTATTCTTCCAAAGGAACCACCTTCCCCAGGGCACATCCAATTCCAAAACTTCCACGGGGACAGGTATTTAAATGACTTCTGAATATAAAGTTCTTCACGATATAATCAACAGTTCTGTAATAACTTTCTTAGTGATCTGATACAACAAGGTATATACATATAGGGCTTGAGAGGATACATGATAAAATGTAACTATTCATATAAGAATACTGTTGGAAAATGGGTTATTGGTAAGGGCAGGTAAGTACCTACACTTAGCAATAGGCCACTAACCTCCACTTAGGTCCAGTTAGGTCTCAGTAAATTAAACCCAGCTCAACCCTTCGTAGCTTGGCAACGAGCGACAAGGCTTAACTTAGGAGACAGAGGGGGTTATTACAACTTTGGAGGAGGTGTTAATCCGTCCCAAATGTGACAGATATACCACCAACCATATTACGAGTTCCATAGGATATAATGGACTCGTAATACGGCTGGTGGTATATCCGTCACATTTACAGTCACTTTTGGGACGGATTAACACCTCCTTCAAAGTTGTAATAACCCCCAGAGTGTAAATCATTCCAATATCACAAAACTGTAATTAAATAAAACACAGGAAACAGTTTAAAAATCCAAAACCAATTTATAACAACAGATTATATTGTCATCTTTAAAATGACACCAAAACTAATAAAATCAGATCAGGGGAACCGGAGATTTGAATTTTTAAAGAATTATTGTTTTTTTAGCGCCTAGAAACAAAAAGCGCCAATCGGGTCATCTGGTTGCACCTCGACTGGAGCAAAGTAAAAATGTAAGGCCGACCGCGATGGAGCCCGGCTCGGCTACAGCTCGCGGGAGACCTCGGTCAAAAGTTTACCTTCGCACTTAGTCATTTTTCTGAAGATTTTCTTCAGCCGGACGAACCTGCCAGTCCAATCTGACCACCTGGAACTCTTCTCCGGATACGCGTCGCGGAAACCCTTGGTGGAGATTTTTACCTTCGGACTTAGTTGTTTCTTCGAGGTGAAAATCCTTCGACCGGGGTAAACCTGGATCTTGATCTGACATCCTTGGAGCCCTCCTCAGATACGCTGGCTGGGAGGTCCCGGTCAACTTTGTACATTCGGACTTAGGCAGTCATTCTGACCGTGGCGGGCGGCGGTCGCCGCCCGCAATGCTGTCACTGCCGAATGACCGCCCCGCGGTCAAAAGACCGCGGCAGCCATTCCAACTTTCCCGCTGGGCCGGCGGGCGCCCTCCAAAAGAGTGCCCGCCGGCCCAGCGGGAAAGCCCCTGCAACAATGAAGCCGGCTCCAAATGGAGCCGGCGGAGTTGCAGGGGTGCGACGGGTGCAGTGGCACCCGTCGCGATTTTCACTGTCTGCTAGGCAGACAGTGAAAATCTTTGTGGGGCCCTGTTAGGGGGCCCCTGCACTGCCCATGCCAGTGGCATGGGCAGTGTAGGGTCCCCCAGGGGCCCCACAACACCCGTTCCCGCCAGCCTGGTTCTGGCGGTGAAAACCGCCAGAAACAGGCTGGCGGGAAGGGGGTCGGAATCCCCATGGCGGTGCTGCAAGCAGCGCCACCATGGAGGATTCCCTGGGCCAGGGGAAAACCGGCGGGAAACCGCCGGTTCCCCTTTTCTGACCGCGGCTTTACCGCCACGGTCAGAATAGCCCAGGAAGCACCGCCAGCCTGTTGGCGGTGCTTCCGCTGCCCTCTGCCCTGGCGGTCAGAGACCGCCAGGGTTGGAATGAGGGCCTTAGTCTCTTTTTTGGAGATTTTCTTCACCGGGACGAACCTGTAAATCAGGCCGGGTCGCGGTTGAGGCAAGCCGGCTAGAGTTGCCGCCGCGGGTCGGTCCCTCTATGGAGCTTTTTTTTTAAAGTTCTCCAAACTTCTCCAAACTTCTGGGTCTTCTCCCAGATGTTCTTTTAAGGTTCCTTTGGGGTCCACAGCTCACACCAATGGTCCAGAAGCTCTGAGATGATCCTTGGGGGGTGTGGACTACAACTCCCAGAATGCACCTGTCGCAAACTCCTTTTTGGCCACTGGGCAGTGGTCAGCTGGTTGATTTCTTCAGGCGTTGGTGCAGAGGACTCTGGTTAGCAGTTTTTCACCTGTAGCAAACAGGGAGTCCCTCCTTGAACCAGTTGAAGCCAGGCAAAGTCCTTCTTGTGGTGAAGCCTAAGTGTGCAGCTGGTGCAATCCTTCTGAATGCAGGTTCCAGGTGAAGGCCAGGGGTCCAGCAGGGCAGTCCTTCTTCTTCTGTAGTTCTTCCTGGTAGGGATGTGGTAGGGAACTGAGGTGTGGGTGCAGGTCTGCCAGTTTTATCATTGCTCCTTGGTGAAAAACAGGAGGGTTCTGATTCTCCAATCAGTTGCAGGGTCCTTTCCCCTGTGAGGACCACTTTCTCCACTTCAAAAATCCATCATGGCTGAAAATGATTTTTGGAGGTTAAATCTTGCTGAGCCCACCCACTGGTATGGCAAAAAATCATAAACACACCCCTCTCCTGCCCTCTCCTAATCTAATCAAGGGGGCACCCAGTTGTCTGGGTTTGCAGGATGTGGGGGTGTTGCTGGGTTGCTCCAAATGTCCTTCTCTGCCTTTGAAGACCAGTTTGGCAGCCCTCCCCCTTCCTGCCTTTCCATCTGCTGAGCGGGAATTCCCCCCCACAGGCACATCTCTTTGTGTGAAGCCAAGCCACTTCACACCTCATCAAGGCAGCCTGGCCAGGCTGCCAGAGGCTGGCCAATCAGAGCACAGCAGCAAAAACAATGCAGGGCTGAAATTGGCAACTTTTCAGGTAAAGTTTAAAACTCTTTACCTGAACAAGTTATATTAAATCCCACAACTGAAAGTTGTGGGAATTATTATAACAATTAATTTGATACCAAACTCTTGGTATCTGTCATTTATGGGGACTTTTAAAATTAAAATAAAGTCTCCCCATTCTAGCCTTTGAAGGCCATTCACTACAATGAGGGAAAAACTAATTTGGCTGTTTTTACCTCACCAGGGCTTATAAAACTACTTTTATAAGGTCCCTGCTTATAGTTACAAGGTACCCAGCCCTAGGGGCACATAGGGCACACCTTAGGGGTGACTTCTATGTAACAATAAGGTAATTTAAGACTTTGGAACTACTTTTAATTCCAAAGTCCAATTTGCATATAACTTTAATTAAAAAGCAGCCAGCAAGGCAGGCCTGCCTTTAAAATGACACTGGGCACCTCAGCAGTGCACCCATGGGTGCACTACCTATGCTGTGGTCCCTAAACCTACATGCTGTACCATATACTAGCGACTTATAGGTAGGTTGACTTAGCCAATTATAATTAGCCTATTTTGCATATGGATTTTACACAGAGCACAGGCCCTGAGACTGGTTAGCAGTACCCAGGGCACCATCAGAGTCAGGAAAACACCAACAAAAAGTAGAAAATGGGGCCAAAAAGTTAGGGGGCATCAGCAATAAGCCCTGTTTTCTCACAACTACAGGCAGGTAGGTCCGGTTACTTCCCATGCCTTGTGAGATTCATGCACCACCATGTGTTTGTGGAGTGGACATCACTCCAACCTAAGTGAATGACAGAATAGATGACACCCTTGATAATCCTGTGATAAATTATACATCCTTCTTAAAATTCATTTCACTTATGGTTACTACTAACCTTGCTAACTCTTGCCTTTTTCAGACGTATTAGACTAAAACAATTTTTTTGTGATAGACCTATGAAAGCAGACCCAAATAAATTGGGACTCAAGCTAGTATCAACATTTTTACCGAGTCTTGATCTCATTGGGCCAGAAATGGGGATCTTTGAGAAAACAGTAATTATGAAAATCCAACAGATGTTGAAATCGACATCATGCCACAATATAATCTTTCCAAAAATGAATATGATGCGCTTCTGCGATTACAGAAAGACAAGCAATTAATAGTTAAACCGTGTGATAATGGAGGAGAGATTGTCCTTATTGATACTGACACATGTAAACAGAAGATGCATTCAATGCTCAGTATTTCAAACATAACTGTATAGGAAAAAGCAACTGGGACCCAAGATCAAAAGTCGAAAAAATTAGCCAACCTGCCCGAGAGAGGGGCCTAATTTGTGACGAAGAATATGAGTTCCTTAATCCTAGTCATACTAAAGTATCGCACATTTACGGAGTTCCCAAACCCCACAAAAATGCATTAGATCCTCTGCTCTCTCCCATTGTTGGCTATTGGATCCATTACAGAGCCATTATCTAAATTTGTGGAGGTCTTCCTCAAACCATTGGTGAGCAGCCTTCCTGGCTATGTTAAAGATACTGGGCACATAATTTCTCAATTAGAAGGTAAGTCATTCACTCCTCTAATGCAATTTCTAGTGACCATGGATGTCGAAGCAATGTATACAAACATTCCTCAAAGACAAGCATTAGAGGCAGTCAATGAGTTTTTTGACTCTTTGGGAATGACTGACCATTACAGATTTGTATTACAGTGCTTAGAGATTGTCCAGGAGGAGAACTTCTTTGAATTCAATGGCATAATCTATCACCAAAAGAAAGGAGTAAGTATGGGAGCGGCCTGCGCCCTCAGTGTAGCAAATCTCTACATGGTTCTGTTTGAAAGGAGACATATATATAAAAAAGTGGCACCCTTCTATGAAAACATCCAACAATAGTCTAGATATATAGATTACATATTTTTTATCTCGACAGGACAGCAAGAGCTACTTATTGAGATGTTCATTTGGATGAATGCATGTGCAGTGTGTGGTGTCCGCGTGTGTGTATTCAGGGGTGTGTGTCCGTATGTGAATGCAACTGTGAATGTTGTGGTGTATGTGTGGTTGTATGCGTGTGAGTGAATGTGTGTATGAATGTTGAAGTGAGTATATGTCTGCATGTCAGTGTGTATGCATGCTTGAATGCTTGTGTGTATGCTTGACTGAATGCATGTGAGTATGTGTAACTGAATTCGTGGATGGATGCATGTGAGTGAGTGTGTGTATGGATGAGTGTGAGTGAGTGAGTGTGCGTAGGGAAGTGTAAGTGAGTGGGTGTATGTGTTGGGGGAATGGGGGCGCTATGTGAGTGGGGGAGTTGGGGCACTGTGACTGTAGGGGGGTGGGGGAGTCAGGTGCTTGCTGGGAGGGAGCTGTCTCCAAGTGACAGGGAAGGTAGCCCTACCGCCATGGTTTCCGTGGTAGTGCTACCACTGCAGAAGCCATTGGCTCCTAATAGTCTCCTGCGGTCCTCTGTGGACTGTTGGGTCAGAGATGAATATCTCCAGCCCGGTGGTTCATGCCGCCATGGCGGTATAGGTGGAGATGTGGCGGGTAGGCAGTGGCCAACCTGCCACACTCATAATGTGGTGGTCCTCACAGCCAGCATGTTGGCGGTGATACCGCCACATTAACCCTGGCGGTCATAATGACCACCATAGTCTTAGTTTTGGACTTGATTTATACTCTATTTAGCAGAACTATAGAGTACTTTCCAGTTTGAGTGGCCTTAATATGTCCTTGTTGTGTTCTATCATTTGTTTGCTGTCTTTTACTTGTTCCCTGATTCTGTTTTCTGTTTCCTGGTGTTGTAGATGATTATTGGTCTTATATCCCCCGAGAATTTGGGATACTTGGTTTGTGAACAATTGTCCATTTCAAGATGGCGGAGTCATTGCCTCATTTAGATGAATAGGATCTTCTGAATTTAAATCTTGCTCTCCACTTCCGGTCCTGCGACCTGGGTTGCCCGGGAGCCCAGTAGATTTCAGAACAGAGCATTTAAATAGATGCGTATATGTGAACGTTTACTTTCTAAATCAGGCTCTCAATTGAATGCGTATTGGATCCATCGTTACATTGTTCAGGTGAGATTCCAATAAAAGTGTTTGTGCCTTCGCTAGTCCAGACGCGCGCTAGTAATGAGCCATGACGGGGTGTCCTTGGTTAGTCTTTAGTCTGTGTATCTTATCCTCTGTACTCTGGGCAACAACTCCTAGAGTATACATACGGTTCAAGGGGGTCGAACCCCCTAAATACAATATTTTGATAACATATGTTTGGGAGACCAAGTAGCATTTATTCATATCATTAGCTTTATGGGCACAGACTGTCTTTTCCGTTTGAGAGGTGTTTGGTTGTTCTTTTTTACCATGGGACTTTTCCTAATACCATTTTTTTCCCTATTTTGTATTGAGCCCTTTAAAGTAATAGGGTTCGTTGTTCATCTATTCATCTGAGTTATGTCATATATCGTCAAGAAGTGTATGCCTCTTTGTAAGTTCAATCTTACCATGATGCATTATCGATTTAAGGCTATAACATTATGATAAAGTAATTTGGCTCGATGTTTTACATTTTGATTACGTTTATACTTATTGGGAAGTTTAATTCTATAACGCTATCATTTACAGACCCTCTAGTGTCTGCTTACATATGCTCTATCTGGAGTTGTGGAACAAATACCGTGGTTATGAACACAGCAGTTCAAGTCATCTGAAAGCATCTACACCCTGGGGTGTGATATAGTGCACTGCGGTGGAATTTAGTATGACACCATTAGAATGATCCTAGTGTAACATTTCCCCTAATATGACTCTTCTAGTACCAGTTTACTGCAGTCTGCTAATTTGCTGCTTCCATCTCTCAATTATAGCTCTATAGGAGAATTGAGAGCTCCAAAGAGATTCAGCAATCTATCTATAGATCGTATCGGGTTAGTAGTGACCATAATTGAAATGAACTTTAAGAAGGATGTATAATTTATCACAGGATTATCATAGGTGTGATAAATCCTGTCATTCACTTAGTTTGCAGTAATGTCCACTCAACAAACACATGGTGGTGCATGAATCTCAAAAGGTGTGGGAGTAGCCAGACCAACCTGTCTGTATTCTTATATGAATAGTTACTTTTGTATCATGTATCCTAACAAGCTCTATGTGTAAATATCTTGTTGTTTCGGATCACTAAGAAAGATATTACAGACCTGTTGATCAGATTGTGAAGAACTTTATATTCAAAAGTCATTTAAATAATTGTTCCCTGTGAAAGTTTTGGAATTGGATGTGCCCCGAGGAAGGTGGTTCCTTTGGAAAAATAGACACCGAAATGAGCACCAGCGTATCCAATCAGCATATACATAATATCATGCTTTATTTGGTCAACATTTAATCTCAGGTTTATCAAGTACCTATAGAACGCAATGGACTATTAAACTGATTATACTTGATCTGATTCATCAACACATGATTAAAGATTATGAGGAGATTAGTAGGTTGAAGTCCATGAAGCATATATAGAATTTAAGTCAATATGTTTGAATTGATTATCCTTGGGTGGTTGGTATGTTTTGTATATATATTTGAGTTTTAATCAGGAATTGATGTTTATTGTTATGTGTATGCCTAGATCTGAATGAGGTATAAATGGAGGTATGTTATGGTTTTTTTGGTGGTGATTTTCCTTTGGTGGGGGAGGCCTTGTTTGTGTTTCTATTTATGGACTATTTTTCTATAACGGGCAGAAAGGAATGATTTGTACATATGAAAAAATTAATTAATATTCTTGATATTTCAGTAAAGCAGATATTGTAAGATTTACAGACAGGCTTGAGAGGAATTTAATCTAATTTAATACATAAAGATATTCATCCAATGCTTGTGTTGATTTAACTAGGGTGGCTCACCTTCGTATGAATTTTGACCACTAAATATATATTCATGTACAATGTGTTATTTTAAACACTATTAAACACACCGAGTATGTAAAGAAAAGGATGTTTGTTTGCTTGCAGTGCCAGCACACAAAGATTTAGAAAGGAAATTAAGTGAGATATAAGATTACTTTCTATATCCCTTCAAAAAAATCTTTAAGTGTTCAATGTTGCATAGTGTACTTTTAATCAAAAAGATATTGAAGGCCACCAGTGTATTTGATTACTACAAGAACACCCATATTCCACTAGTATGGTATGTGCAATAATGAACTTTTGGAGGAGTCACAAATATATGTTTATCCAATTGGAGGGCACATTGGAGTGTGAAAACTAGAGTACAGCATTGGTGTGAAGATCACCATTTTATTTGTCTCATCACCCATCAGTGACATCTTTGGATCTCACACCATACACCTGCACAGGAAGTAACATTCCTGAATTTCCCATCATCCATCTGGACAGGAAGTGACATTACTGGTTATCCAGCCAAAACCACCTTTCCAAGAAGAAGCTAAGCAAGAGGATCTTATTTCCCATCACCTATTAGCACAGGAAGTGACATCATTGTATCTCCCTTTATGCACCTGCACAGGATATGGCATCACTGAATTTCCCATCATCCATCTGGATAGGAAGTGATATTACTAGTGTTCCTGCCAAAACAGTCTTTAAAATAAGAAACAAAGTAAGAGTACTTCATTTCCCATCACCCATCAGCAGAGGAAATTACATCATGGCACCCTGAACTTCTCCCCCCGCCCAGGACCTACCTAGTAATAGCTGCATCAAAAGGATGGGCAGCCAATCCGTGACTGTCCATGCCTCCCAGTGCAGGAAGCCTGGTCCGGTCACTTCCAAGTGATAATCTGCTGCACTTTTTAGGTCTCTAAACCCCAGACTTTGTTCCCCCCAACTGCTGCTCTGTCACACCTCACACCATAGTAGGAGTTTTCACCTGTACCCACTGTTGGTTCTGTTGGTTCTTCAGCAGTCACCCACCCACACCCCCCACACAAAACTAACAATGCCTTCAAAACCCCTCTCACCCTACATTACACACCTTAGCAAACTCACTCACATCAGCTCCTTCTGGTATGCATGTTTCTTGACACACAATCATTAAGCAAACACACAAGTGAAATATGGGACCTTGTGAGCAGCAACACACCTGACATCCTCTTCATCACAGAGACCTGACTGAACCCCTTATCAGCTCCCAACATTGCTACAGCTATTCTAGTGGGCTAAAAAATGTCACAACAAGACCACCTTCACAAGCCAGGACTGGCTGTCATCTACAAGGAATCCATCAAATGCAAAACATCCACATGGAGTACCATGCCATTCATAGAACACCTGCACTTAATGCTGCAAATCTTCTAATAATTCACCCTGAATAAAAGCCTCACCTACCGACCACCTGGACCCTGCACCAATTTCACCAACTTCATCACTGACTTTGTTGCTATGCTCACCATTGCCTCTAGAGCCTACATTCTCCTCAGTGACCTCAACTTTCACTTGGAAGACTAAAACGACCCATACTCCACAGTCCTTGAAACCTTGAGCAACATCGGACTCACGCAGCTCAACACAGAACCAACATGCACGGAAGAACACACACTGGACCCCATCTTCACCACAGGCAACAGCATCAAATACAACTCCACCACACAGCTCACATGAACTGACCACTCCATCATCCCCTTCTAAATTAACACACCTCAAGTTAATACTACGAGCAGGTTCTGCACTCCAATCCACAGCTGGAGCAAAATCACAGAAGCAGATTGGCTCATCGCCCTCAGCATTAATCAGCCTAGCCCCACAGAAAACCCCAGCAAGGACACCAACAAATTAACAAACTGAATCAAGAACTGCTCTTACTCCCTCACACACATCAAAGACAGCAAGCATAATAGGTCACACAAGTAGGCCTGCTGGTAAACATAAGACCTCAGAGACACCAATCGACACTGTAACGGCTAGAAAGCAAATAGAGAGCCTGGCACAACACTATTGACAGAACAATATACAAGGCTGCACACAGATGCT
Source organism: Pleurodeles waltl (assembly GCF_031143425.1). Lineage (NCBI taxonomy): Eukaryota > Metazoa > Chordata > Amphibia > Caudata > Salamandridae > Pleurodeles > Pleurodeles waltl. The sequence continues at coordinate 999,606,499 of NC_090437.1, forward strand.
ATCACCAGTAATTTAGAGACACCAAGAAAAAAGGACTAGTGGGGCCCATCAAAGGAAGCTCCAACAACTGCAAGGAGATCTTCATAATCATCAAGGATTTCACCTTGACCTCAGCCACCGTCAACAACTTTGCTGGCTTCCAACAACTCTGCAACAACCTATTCAACTTCTTCCACAGAAAAATCGCACACCAACACAACTATAGAGAACTCATTGCTAACTTACCCTCCACTTGCTAACATGTCCACCTGACTGAATAGACAATGCTCATCAGAAATGGTACAGCGGCAATCATGCAAACCCTCAACTCAGGGGTCAAAATGGGCCCATATCCACACCACATCCACAACTTAGCAACATCACCAATCAGCACCACCCTGACCCACATCTGCAACACCTCCATCACGTCCACCACTTTTCCATATTAATGAAATTTCGCAGAACTGAATGCCTCCCTTACACAGCCCACAGCCAACCTGAATCAACGTCCAACCCATCTCCCTGCTCCCCGATCCAGCCAAAGTGATTGAGAAGGCCATTAACAAGCAACTCACAACCCACCTCGAACTTCACCATCTACCAGACAACACACAATCAGGATTTAGAAAGAACCACAGCCTGTGTTCCCTTTAGGATGCACACCTGCATGTGTGTGCATATTTCCTTTAAAAAATACCCAGGATCACTTTTGAAACATGCACGCCAAACATGCACAGAGACTTAATCAACTACTCACTTAAAATGAGTGACTTGAAAATGTATCTTTGTGCATGCCAGGATTAATGCTCACTCTGCGAGGGATTTTAGAGCAGTGTGGGGGCACTCGGGCAGCATTTGTGGGCCTTTGTGCTGCAATTAATAGCATTGTTCTGAACGAAGCATAACCTTACAAACGTATTTGTTGCTGTTTATATATGGTATTGTAAACAAGAATTTGAAATGAACACTCTAAGGAGCAAAGTCCTAAAATTGTGTTGTCGTAAGTGGAGCAGACAGAGATCCTCGGCTCTCGCTGTGCTATGAGTACGGCTGACTTCCTTTTCCAACAGTATAATGGGTTATGCTAACTACTTATTAGGTGTTTATTTGTGTGTCTTCATCTTTTTATGTTTTTAATATTTATTTATGTATCTTTTTATTCATTTATTTAAATTTTGTGTCTATTTTTTAGCTACATGTATGTATGAATTCAGGTGATGTGCAAGACCCGCTAACAACCTAGGAGTTTCTGCCTAAATGCTTTGCAGAGGGCAGTAGGACATAGCATATGATATGTACCTAATGTGCTTCATTAGGGCAGAGCTGCATGGAGCAAAGGGTGGCTTTTGAGCACTTTACACAGGGAAATAAATAAAACAATAGACATCACCTCAAACACATCAACATACAACATACAATCTGAGCTGCTATGCAGCCACAGGCACTTCTCATAGAAGACATTTTAAAACACAATACAGTGGCTTATAAAACAATACAAATGCGAACTACAGTGACAACTCTGTGCCTCCGTCTGACACCTTGTATGACGAGCCAGTGCCTTCGCGCTCTGCTCATATGTAATTTTTGTATTGGCATTTGTATAGCACACAACTGACATTGCGTTGCATCGCTTGGTTGACACTGTGCGATGCTGTTTCTATTCTATGCTTGGGTAGATATTTTCCTGAGGGGAGTGGGTGGTAGCTGGGTACCTGAAAGATTAACTGCCTGTGATGGGTTTGGAGATTTGTGGATAGAATCTGGGAGTCAGGCGCAAGTAGCTTTTGGATTGGTCGGTAGTTATTCTGAACAACAGTGTTTGGCAGGTGACAGTGCTCTTTACTTCTTGTACACCACAAGAGGGGTGTTCTGTGGGCTGGCCATGTCGTGTCAGACTGGGGGCTGTGGAGGCAATGTGCACGCTCTGACCTCTTGTTTGCTACCAAACGTTTTCAGTTTCCTCCCATTGATACAGCTATTTGAAGTCCATAGATTTCCAGGACACAACAGTTGGAGCACAGTGGCAAAGGAAAGTGTAGGTAGCTGAGTGTTAGCAGAAGACACACAACGATCGAGATATTAACAGTGAAGTATAAGAGGTAGGAGGGTTTAGCAATGTAACAGGGCAGTCCGAGGAAAGTTTCTGGCTTTGCTCTAGGAGCCTGTGCACTAGGCAAGTGCTGATAATATGTGACAAGTAACCTATGTAACTAACATCATGAAAAAATATAAGAAAGCCACTTAAACGTTCCAAAAAGCATATTTGTTTCACACACGAAAGAGCTTCACTTTAGAACAGCTGAATATTTCACTGCATTGGAAAGCATTTAACAAAGCTGTCAGATATGACCTTAGAAACATGTATGCCTTCTGTACAAAATATGTTTTGTACAGCAGACATCCTCAGCTTACTTATTTCAGGATTCTCTCATATGCAATAATGAAGGAAAAATGGGTAAAGTTAAATAAAAAGTTTGCCTACAATCACACTATTTGGTCAAACAGGGAAGCAAAGATTGATCCCAGGCTGTTTGGTTTCTCATTGTGCAATTCTAGCACTAGATGGGTACCTCATCCTTCCTCCTGTTTTACATCAAGGGTTAATGTTTGTCTTTAATTCTTAGTGCATAAGCTTAGGGTGTGGATGGCAGGCACATGAAAGCCGAGCTCATTTTGCTCTTAAGGTTCCAAGAGGACCTCAAGGTGAACCAGAGCCAGGCATCTGGCCCAAGCCTCCAGTGGCTTGCCTACCTCTACTTAGTGTTGACAGTACCAAAGAAAAAGAAAATATATTATTTAGAGAGAGTGAAAACATGGTCCTTTGACAGCCAAGGTCATCGAGAAGATCGTCAACAGATAACTGACCCACTACTTTGAAGAAAACAACATCCTGGACACATCCCAATAAGGGTTCAGCAGAAACCACAGCACTGAAACTGCCCTCATCGCCGCCACCGATGACATCAGGGCCCTGCTTGACAACAGCAAAACCGCGGCCCTCATCCTCCTGGACCTCTCAGCCGCCTTCAATACCGTCTGCCACCGCACCCTATGCACACACCTCCACAATGCAGGGATCCGGGACAAAGCTCTGGAGTGGACCACCTCATTTCTCTCCGGCAGAACCCAGAGCGTCCGCCTCCCCGCTTTCTGATCTGAAGCCCCCAAGATCATATGCGGCGTCCCCCAAGGATCGTCCCTCAGCCCTACACTATTCAACGTCTACATGGCCCCGCTCACCCACGTCGCCCGGCTACACAAGCTCAACATCATCTCCTATGCCGACGACACCCAACTCATACTCTCCCTCACCAAGGACCTCTTCACCGCCAAATCCAACCTCCACGAACAAATGAAGGCCGTGGCTCAATGGATGAGGAGCAGCAAGCTGAAGTTGAACTCAGAGAAGACGAAAGTCCTCATCCTCTGCGCCAACCACTCAGCCTGGGACGACTCCTGGTGGCCGACCGCTCTGGGAGCAGCCCCGACACCCACCGACCACGCACGCAACCTGGGCGTCAACCTCGACTCAACACTCTCCATGACCAAGCAAGTCAGCGCCGTCTCCTCATCCTGCTTCAAAACCCTCTGCAAGATCTACAGATGGATTCCCACAGATACAAGAAGAACAGTCACCCAGGCCCTCGTCAGAAGCAAACTTGACTACGGAAACGCCCTCTACGCAGGAGCCCCGACCAAACTCCTCAAACAACTGCAACGCATACAAAACACCTCTGCATGCCTGATCCTTGACGCACCCCGCCACAGCCGCATCACTCCTGAGAGACCTACACTGGCTCCCTGTCAACAAAAGGATAACCTTCAAGCTCCTCACCCACGCACACAAGGCGCTCCACAACACCGGTCCAGCCTACCTCAACAGATGACTCATCTTCTACACCCCGACCCGCCAACTCCGCTCAGCCGATCTAACTCTTGCCACCGTCCCCCACATCCGAAGAGCGACCACTGGAGGCAGATCCTTCTCCCACCTCACCGCCAAGACATGGAACACCCTTCCTCTGCTGCAAGACAGACCAAAGACCTGCTGACTTTCAGGAAGTGCCTCAAAACCTGGCTATTCGAGCCATAGAAACACCCCTCCTGCTCCCCTCAGCGCCTTGAGAACCTTACGGGTGGGTAGTGAGCTCTACAAATGCATTGATTGATTGATTGATTGATTGATTGACGGGATGAAGGAAATGCATAATGGTAGAGGACATGTCCTGAAAGGGTGTGCCTTGCTTGACAATTTGGAGGAACCATTGATCCATAGTGATGGATAGCTAGAGAAATAAATGAAAAGGGACCCTCACCACTACAGTGCACATGTGTTCCATCGAGGGCATATCTATGGTAGTTTGGGGTTCTGGAGAGGAGGAGGAGGTCTTTGCTGCTGTTCTTAACACCCCTTAAAACTGCCATGTCCTCTGTAATGTGGCAAGAACTGGTTGGACAGCTACTATTGCACAGGTTATGAGAGGTGGTGCTGCCAAAAAGGTATACCTTTGGAGTAATTCCTGAACTTACAGTACTTTCTGTGGAGCTGAAGAGCAGGGGAAGGCAGGCCTAATGATGGGGCCATGGCACAACCCTGTTTAAAATACTCCAAGGGCAAGTCAGCCTTTTTGCCAAAAACATAAGCATCATCAAAGGGAATGTTCACAAGGACAAACCGGACATCCTCGAACAGCCAATTGATAACAGCCAGGTATAGTGATGCATGCCAATTATGAAGCCAACAACATCTCCAGCCATTTCACAGTATATAGGCCAAATCAGAAGACGTTCTCTGTGGCTGTGTCTAGACCATCAGGCAATACTTCTGCAAAATGGCCTCAAAAGTGATCAGGAAGGTTCGGGAAAAACATTTGTGCAATTTCCTAAAGATCATTAAAGTAACAGGCCAGAAGATAAGAAGCATTCGGTAAGTGAAAGAGCAAAGTACCCCAAAAAGAACACATTCTTCCTCATTGCCTCAGTGCTCTTAGACTACCTCTTGGGGAGTACGGAGGAAAGAGTCACGATGATGAGGAAGCCTGTACCACAAGACTCCCTGGGAGTGAGCCAGGAGAGATTGAGGGAGCCATCAGAGATGGGGAAACTTGAGAGCTCTTTTGAATGCTCTCCCACACTAGTCAAATTAAATTTAATTAATAGTACAAACATTTGAGTTCGGTCATTTCTGTGGCTTTGTAATGCAGGTGCTAGTGGAGTAAATGACATGGGAGATTGGTAGAATCATGTTAGTGTACATTCATCTGACTTAAATGTGATTATTACATGAAAATAATGAGTGAGTCAAAATGCACCTTTTACATTTAATTTGAAGTGTCAGAACCTATTGCCTTTGGTAGCTCACGCACTGCATCACTTGCATATTGAGTTGTTGTATGCCTTCAGCACACACAGCCTTGAATGCAGTGCACAGAGACTCTTCATTGCTTCATACAGAAGAATAACAATAGGGGGAACATTTACCACCGCACCAAAACAGCACTCATGGCTGCCATTGATAAAATTCTAAACATCCTGGACTGAGGAGAAACAGTGGCCCTCCTCCTTCCCTATCCCTCCATGGCCTTGGACACTGTCTCCCACAACACCCTCATCAGAAGGCTCGACGAGGATTTACTCTCAAAATCAGTGGCAGCTCCTCAGTTTGGGCCGAGGAGTTTCACCCCCGCCAGCAGCGGCAGCTGCAAAACCTTTTAAAGAAAACAATAATAAATTAGCACTCCCCCTCCACAGCACATGTGTATTTGGCCATCAGTCTCGGGCTGGCCAAACACACATGCGCTGTAGGCTCTCATCAGGCCAGCAACAGTGTTGCTGGGCTGGAGAGAGCCTGCACAGGCTCCCAGTCTGCCTGGGAGCGCTCTGGGTGGACGCTCCCAGCCAATCTTGGCGCTGCTCTGAGCAGCATCTGGACTGGCGCAGGGCAGGCTGGGAACCTGTGCCTGCAGCGAGGAGCATCAGGGGACAGAGGAGCGATGGAGGAGGTAAATACATTTTTAATAAAATAAAATTATATGTTTATTCCCTCCCTCCCCCTTCCCGCGTCTAACTGCCTGCCCCTCCCCTTCAGTGGCCTGCTAGCCGCTACTGCTCAAATGTATGTGTTCCTTCCTCATGGGAAGAACCCAAAGGGACCAAGAAACTGATTTGCAGTGTCCCACAAGGATCGTCCCTGAGCCCCAGTCTTTTCAACATGTACATGACACCACTCACCAACATCATCCAATCATCCAGTCCTATGCTGTTGACACCCAAATGTCCCCTCCCTGACAGACAAGACAAACACCATCGAACCAGCTTCACCAACTGCATGACCATGGTAGAAGACCCAACCAAACCAACTTCCTGAAGCTCAGCTCTGACAAGATGGAAGGACTGGTCTTTGGCAACAAGCTCTCCCCATAGGATTCCACCTGGTGGCCGTCGAAGCTAGGACTAACACCTACAGACCATGTAAGAAATCCAGGGATCATCCTAGATGACAAGCTCAAAATGACAGCTCAAGTTAAAGCAATGTGCACATACTGCTTCCACATCCTATGCATGCTACGAAATATCTTCCAAGGGTTGCCTCAGAACAGCAAACGTACCATAACACAAGCACTGCTCACACTTGTGAGTGCAGCAATTCCCAAAGGGGTCACAAATTGCGACCTATCTCATAAATATTAATGAGGTAGGTAATTTGCGAACCCATTGGGAATCACAAACAGTGTGAAGTACACTGTTGTACATATGGTTTTGCGACTCACAATTTGCGACTTGCAAATGAGTCGCAAGTTGCGAGTCGCAAACCTCTGGGTCGTACATCTGGTTCTAAATTCCATAAGGACACCATATGTCTGAGCAAACTAAAATAGCTGTGGGTTAGAAGAACATGGAAATTAATTACAACAAGAATTAGAAATCATGAATATAATTTATCAGTGATAAGCACTGCATGCACATCATTGAAACGTTGAAAGCAAATGAAAAGCAACTTGAAAGGCAACATCGGAATTAGTGTATAAAGAAAAGTGCTCATGTAACTGAAAATGTGTTATTTTAAAACAATTTAATCCTTAAACTCTGATGCTTGCTTTTGAAATGTGCACATTTCCTTACCTTCTGCCACCCTGCATTATCCCATCCTTCTAAACCATTTTGTTCATCCTCTCCACTTTGCCATAATGAAACAATGCTACACTAGAAACACTCAAATAGCTTCCATTCAACAACTTTCTGCAACTCTTTCCTATTTCCAGTGATTACACCAGATCACAAAATTTAGAAAAGCTTAAATCTGACTAGACTAGGATTATTGACCTTAACCCAACCAAGGATTCTCCACCTGGAGTTATGCCCTTCTTAACTAATCTGTAACTGTTCTGGTTCTCTGACCTTCTCTACTGGTCTTTTCCTGGTGCTAACCTTCATCCATGCTTCTCCCCATAAACCAATAGCAGGTTCCATGTTATGCACTGACTTTATCTTCCAGAAAGGGCACAACTCCATAACGACCCTTCTAACATGCATGATCTCATATGGTGTGCTACCTGTGGACATCTGGGAGGTAGTCCTGTGTGCCTGAATGAGATCCTTAACTGCTTTCACCATAGGTGTTTCATATTGCATTTCATAATACCTTGTAAAAACATTCCATCTTACCATTACCCTGAGAAATTGTAAATTCTAATGCTAAATTTATTTACAAAATACAAAAAAACAAATAGCACCACATGCTTCTCTTTCATAATTCCTGCCCTTGAAAAAAATTCCTAAAAATGTCAGTCACATTCCTTGTCAAGAATATAGTGATACTTTTGACCACCACCCATCTTGTCAAGCAGACAAACAACAATAAAGTACCTCAAATGTAAAGGCAATCAATCAATCAATCAATCATAGTATTTATAAAGCGCGCTATGTACCCGTCAGGGTTTCGAGGCGCTGAGAGGGGGGGGGGAGCGCTGCTGATTTAGCGGTCGAAGAGCCAGGTCTTGAGGAGCCTTCTGAATGCGAGGAGGTCCTGGGTCTGGCGAAGAGATGTGGGGAGAGAGTTCCAGGTCTTGGCGGCGAGGAAGGAGAAGGATCTGCCGCCGGATGTCTTGGGCCGGATTCGGGGTACGATGGCGAGGGCGAGGTTGGCGGATCGGAGTTGACGTGTTGGAGTGTAGAAGTTAAGTCTGGTGTTGAGGTAGGAGGGTCCGGTGTTGTGAAGTGCCTTGTGAGCGTGGGTCAGGAGTTTAAAGGTGATCCTCTTGTCTACCGGGAGCCAGTGGAGTTCCTTTAGGTGAGGGGAGATGTGACTTTGGCGGGGTATGTCGAGGATCAGTCGGGCGGAGGCATTTTGGATGCGTTGGAGTCGTTTGATGTCTTTGGTTGGGATGCCTGTGTAGAGTGCGTTGCCGTAGTCAAGTCTGCTGCTGACGAGGGCCTGGGTCACCGTCTTTCTGGTTTCTGTTGGGATCCACTTGAAGATTCTGCGGAGCATTCGAAGGGTGTTGAAACAGGAGGAGGAGACGGCGCTGACCTGTTTGGACATGGTGAGGGCGGAGTCCAGGATGAAGCCGAGGTTTCTTGCGTGGCTGGCAGGGGTGGGCGGGGGTCCGAGGACGGAGGGCCACCATGAGTCGTTCCAGGCCGAGGGAGTGCGCCCGAGGATGAGGACTTCCGTCTTGTCGGAGTTGAGTTTCAGGCGACTGTTGTTCATCCAATCGGCGATGGATTTTAGTCCCTCGTGGAGGTTTGTTTTGGCGGTGAGCGGGTCTTTGGTCAGGGAGAGGACGAGCTGGGTGTCGTCGGCGTAGGAGATGATGCTGAGATGATGTTGGCGGGCCAGTTGAGCGAGGGGGGCCATGTAGACGTTGAACAACGTAGGGCTGAGGGAGGATCCTTGGGGGACGCCGCAGATGAGGTTGGTGGCTTTGGAGCGGAAAGGGGAGAGACGGACTCTCTGCGTTCTGTCGGAGAGGAAGGATGAGATCCAGTGGAGGGCTTTGTCTTGGATGCCGGCTTCCTGGAGGCGGGTCAGTAGGGTGCGGTGGCAGACGGTGTCAAAGGCGGCTGATAGGTCGAGGAGAATGAGGGCTGAGGTTTCGCCGTTGTCCATTTGATGTCTGATGTCATCTGTGGCGGCGAGGAGAGCAGTCTCAGTGCTGTGGTTTCGTCTGAATCCGGATTGTGAGGGGTCCAGGATGGAATTGTCTTCGAGGAAGTGGGTGAGCTGAGTGTTGACGATCTTCTCGATGACTTTCGCTGGAAAAGGGAGGAGAGAGATCGGACTGAAGTTTTTGAGATCGTTGGGGTCGGCCTTGGGTTTTTTGAGGAGGGGTTGGATTTCTGCGTGTTTCCAGCTGTCCGGGAAGGTGGCAGAAGTGAAGGAGAGGTTGATGATCTTGCGGAGTTCGGGGGCGATGGTGGCGTTGGCTGAGTTGAAACATGATGGGGGCAGGGGTCCGTGGGGGAGCCTGAGTGGATGGTGTTCATGGTTGTTATGGTTTCTGCCTCGTCCATGTGGGTCCAGGCGGTGAGGCGGCAGTCGCGGGAGGAGACGTCGGGGTGGGGTCTGGCGGTGGACCGGTGTTGAAGCTGTCGTGGATGGTAGCGATTTTCTGGTGGAAGAAGGTGGAGAGGTCGTCGCAGAGTTTCTGGGAGGGCGGGATGTCGTTGGAGTTGGCTTTTGGATTGGAGAGTTCCTTCACGATGCCGAAGAGTTCTTTGCAGTCGTGGGCGTTGTTGTTGATGCGTTCGGTGAAGTGGGCGCGCTTGGCGATGCGGATCCGTTGGTGGTGTTCGCGGTTGGCGTTTTTGAGGGCGACGAGGTTGTCGGGTGTGCGTTCTTGGATCCATTTCTTTTTGAGCTTCTGGCAGATGCTTTTGGACGTGGTTAGATCGTCTGTGAACCAGGCTGGTTTTTTCTTTCCTTGGGTGGCGGTGGGTTTCTTGAGAGGGGCAAGGGTGTTGGCGCAGTCGAGGATCCATTGATGGAGGTTGATGGCGGCTGTGCTCGGGTCGGTTGCGTCGGGTGGAAGGTTGTTGATGAGGGTGCTGGTCAGTTGGTCTTGGGTGACTTTGCCCCAGCGGCGGTGGGGAGGTAGCTGGATGCGGTGTTGCTCTGTGGTTTTCTTATAGGTGAAATGGACGCAGTGATGGTCGGTCCAGTGGAGTTCGGAGGTGTGGCTGAAGGAAACTTGGTTGCTTGAGGTGAAGAGGGGGTCAAGGGTGTGTCCGGCGATGTGGGTGGGCGTGTTGACTAGCTGGCGGAGTCCGAGGTTGAGGAGGTTGGAGGTCAGTGATGCGGTGTTGACGTCGTTGGCATCTTCCAGATGGTAGTTCAGATCTCCCAGGAGGATGTAATCCGGGGAAGCGAGGGCGTGGGTGCTTGCAAGGTCGGCGATGGTGTCGCTGAAGGGGGCTCTTGGTCCTGGAGGGCGGTATATGAGGGTTCCTCTGAGGATCGTGTTGGGGTCCGTGTGGATCTGGAAGTGAAGGTGTTCGGCTGTCCTGAGGGTGTCGTCCGAGTGGGTGTGGATTTTGAGGGTAGCTTTGTGAGCGATGGCTATTCCGCCGCCGATTCCATTGGTTCGATCTCTTCTGGTGATTTTGTAGCCGTCCGGTATGGCGATGGCGATGTCCGGAGACGAGGAGTCGTTCCACCAGGTTTCGGTCAGGAAAGCCACGTCAGGATCAGTGGTGTTGAGCAAATCCCAGAGCTCGATGGCGTGTTTTCGTGCGGAGCGGGTGTTGATGAGGATGCAGTTCAGGTGGTTGGGGTTGAATGTTTCAGTAGTTGGATTGGTCGTTCTGATGCAGGAGAAGTTGCAGGTACGGCAGGAAAAAGGACCTTTAGTGTGCTTCGGGGATGCCCGGCAGCATTCAGTGGAGGGGCCGGGGTTGAAGGCGCGGAGTTCGTTGATCGAGTAGCGGATGCGGGGGGCGCGAGGGCCAGGGGGTGTGGTGCTGGGCGCGGTCCAGGCGCGGACGGGCGCAGACGGGCTTGCCTCTGGCGCGCCAGCCATTAAGAAGGGAGGGGGGAGGGAGGAGCAGCTGGGAGGCGGGAGGCGGGAGGGAGCGGCAAATGGGGGCGCGAGGGGGGCGGGGCCGCAGGGAGGCAGCGGCAGGGAACGGGGAGCGCACAAGGGGCAAAAAACACTGAAAACGAGCAAAAACTACAAGCAGTTACAATGAGAAAATACAATCAGAAATACAATCAGAAATCCAATAATGGCACAATACACGATCGGGGAGACAGCAATCAGGGGGGCACAAAGGGGGCAGAAGCGCCGGCGGCGAGGCGCTGAAAAAACGAAAAAGCCAAAAAACACTTACAGGACGGCGGAAGCGGCACACGGGTCAGGTGAGCCCACTAGCCACCAGGGATGAGGCGCAGGAGGATGCCTGCGGGTGGAGGATGGCCTCGAACACGCAAACGGCAGCGTGCTCGTGGGACAGAGGCAGAAGGCAGCAGGTTGGTGCTGCGGTCGTGGGGGGCGAGCTCAGGACCTGAAACAGGTCAGAGTTCGCTCACTCGCGACGCGCAGCGCCAGCCATTAAGAAGGGAGGGGGGAGGGAGGAGCAGCTGGGAGGCGGGAGGGAGCGGCAAATGGGGGCGCGAGGGGGGCGGGGCCGCAGGGAGGCAGCGGCAGGGAACGGGGAGCGCACACGGGGCAAAAAACACTGAAAACGAGCAAAAACTACAAGCAGTTACAATGAGAAAATACAATCAGAAATACAATCAGAAATCCAATAATGGCACAATACACGATTGGGGAGACAACAATCAGGGGGGCACAAAGGGGGCAGAAGCGCCGGCGGCGAGGCGCTGAAAAAACGAAAAAGCCAAAAAACACTTACAGGACGGCGGAAGCGGCACACGGGTCAGGTGAGCCCACTAGCCACCAGGGATGAGGCGCAGGAGGATGCCTGCGGGTGGAGGAGGGCCTTGAACACGCAAACGGCAGCGTGCTCGTGGGACAGAGGCAGAAGGCAGCAGGTTGGTGCTGCGGTCGTGGGGGGCGAGCTCAGGACCTGAAACAGGTCAGAGTTCGCTCACTCGCGACGCGCAGCGCCAGCCATTAAGAAGGGAGGGGGCAGGGAGGAGCAGCTGGGAGGCGGGAGGCGGGAGGGAGCGGCAAATGGGGGCGCGAGGGGGGCGGGGCCGCAGGGAGGCAGCGGCAGGGAACGGGGAGCGCACAAGGGGCAAAAAACACTGAAAACTAGCAAAAACTACAAGCAGTTACAATGAGAAAATACAATCAGAAATACAATCAGAAATCCAATAATGGCACAATACACGATCGGGGAGACAGCAATCAGGGGGCAAAATCTGGAGTGGCACCAAGAAACCTGTTCCTAATATCTACCAAGCCTTGCCTGAATTTGGTACTACTTGTGTTCACAGGCATATCCATAACCCAACGTTCATCACCGTTGCAACACCTGATACACTAACAGATATCTCCACCTCCCAAACAAGACCGGACGACCAGGAATCATTCCAGATTTTCATCATTGTGATGTCAATATCCGAATGCTAGCTCTGAGTTGCTTCTGAGATCTTCCTTCTGATACAAGTGAGTGGAACTGTTATTCGTTTTCCGACTAAAAGTTAGGGCTGGTATTAGGGAGGTAGAACATCAGGACGAGGGGACTGTGTTCATATACACCATCAGTAGCTACCAACCCAATTCTTAGCTAGCTCACAGTGCCTCACTTCAACCTCTCACCTTCCGAGGGTAACAGATGATTACATTAACCTTGAACATTACACTCTGACTCCCAAGGAAGTGATGGAAACAGATCTTACCCCTTTCATTGTTAACTCATGCATGCCCAGGGTAAACACAAGAAAGATATGAACAAAGGTTTTCAAGCACTTATGGAAAAAATTATTTCTTGCATAAAGAGATTGTGCTGCGATAATTAGCAGATGAAACAAACCATTGCAACCAACATTACTATCATGAAAAAAAGAAAAAAAGTCTAACCATTGTGGTATAAGATATATATGTTCCTACCTAGCTCTATCTACAATCTGAGAGCATAGCAGGTGTACCCTCTGCCTGTGCTCGCTCTGATAGGATAGCCTGAGACCCCCATACCTGGAGCTGAGTCAAGGTGCCAGCCTAGGGTGGATTAGGCAATCCTTCTCTGACAGACAAAAGATCACTGTCGGCAGAGATTAATGTCAAACACAGCATTTGTTGCGGAGCAGTTGTGGCTGGAGTGCTCCTACGACCTCCGGGTCAGTGCACCATTTATATAATCAAAGTCACACTGTGTTAGAGGCACAGCTCTGATGCAATGATATGTCTAGATGTTAGAAGCTGTCTCCAAACGGGCAACAAACGCACGTGGACACCTTGTATGTTGTTCCTATCCTTGAAAAGAGTGTACAGATTACATGCTGAGAAAGACTGACTAAAACAAGCAGAGTGTACAATGTATTTTTTGAATATTATCGTGCAGGCCAAAGTGTGTGCAATGTCATTGCTAAAGTGACGCCAGCTAAAGCATGTAAAATATAAAAATGAGCTAAAATGAAGAACCAATATGGGCCCAAGAAGGACCTACAACACCATTCCCTTGGCTGGGAAAGGGCACGCTTCCTAACAAAATAAAAGGAATAAAAATGTTAACGTCAGCAAGCAATGCAAGCCATTAAAATATACAAATTAAAATATAAAATGATCATGAACATTTTGATAAAACAATGGCCAAATTAAAAAATTGATGGAGGCTTCCAAGATGTCATTGAAGCTCACAATATCAATGGAATCCAGGATGGACCATGCCTGTGCAGACAACAGAGCCACAACGGCCTCAGTAAGAAAATCAGGAACAAACATGATCAGTACCTTCAACCAATGTCGAAAGTGTAACGTCATGTATTGTGCCCACTTTAGAAGAGCAAATGATAAGAAATCCAGGAGCCGCAGCATCCATTCCACAGGGAATAATGGCTCATAGAAGGCATCATGAGGCAATGGCAGTCTCATGGGACAACACCAAAAATGAACCCTCAACAGGCACATTTGGCGAACCATGTCCATAGACGGTACCAATTGCATTACAAGACAGGTGTAAGATGTGCATTCGAAAGGACAACAAAGACAGCGGAACACAGACTGCACACAATAGAACACTGGCCAAGAGGACAGGGACCACTTTTCATTAAGTTCCTCAAGCAAAGGCACTCCAAACTAATGCCTTGTGCATTCACAACACAGCTGGACATGCAGTAGTTCCATCACTATTTGGCCTTGAGGTTGATATCCATTGCAGAGCAGCAAAAATAAAAACAAAATACCACCAATTAGGAACAACTCAAATGGTAAGCCTCCAAATACGCTAGAAAACAAAGAGTATCTAAAAGATTGTATCACTCCGAAAACAGTCTGGAACATTCTGGCAAAGCTAGATCCAACTACTTTAAAAAAGTGTACACCTACTGTATTAGAAGCAATAAATATGCCACTCACAAGCTCACCAAAATGTCAGGGAAAGTTTGTGTCTCGCAGCTATTGTATTTTAGGGAAGAACCTTACAACTTTCAAAATTCTTTTATGGGCAGATGTAAGTGCCATGTTTTTCTGAAACAATAGGGCCTTTCGTCTGCTCAGCTTGTCAAAATTAACATGAAAGGTCGGAATGGAAAGCCACAAGCTTGCGACTCTAATCCCATTCATGGGAGGAAAAACCATATTATTGCAGCAAGCCACTATTTGAGAAGCAGAAACCACATAGGGGACGCCTGCTCTCATCCTACACAAGAGTAGATCATTCCACATCAAATAACTTCCTTCTGAAAGCAAGAGAAAAACTGGGTCAATCAAGGAAACTGGTACTACCTTCAAATAACACGCCAGATTGGCCACCGAAAAATTACAAGTCCATGTGAAATGTCACCTGTTTACAAGTCATGGAGTGGCTTGCACAAGTTTCACATTTGTTTCCACTGAGAAAGACATATTTGTACCCTCTCACACATTTGGAATCGAAGGGTAATTCCCACACCTTATAAATGAAACTCTCCCCCAAACCTTCATGCCTGCCTCCTGGAAAATGTTTCAAGCATGATGTGAACGAAAATGTTGAAATTAATGTGGGTTGTATACTCTGCTGTGCCAGCAGAGTTTTGACACTCACACTGCATTTGGAGAGCAGAGTTCGCAAATACTTCACCATCCACCTGCCCACTGCTAAAAAGACATGATTTTTCTCAAGTGTCACACTGAAAAAACAATCAAAATTTGCTTTGGCCCTGCTCGAGCTTGATGATTTAATAGCAAATAGTATTTCCTGTGTGTTCGCCCCACTTCCCCTTTTATCCTGTTCTGCAATTACTGAGATGCAGCTAGGAAACATCGTGCTGCAATTACATTTCTGACTGAACAGGGGTTCCGAGAGCCCGTAGGAAGAAGTGATGCCCTCTGAGGCATGCTTTCCTCAGCCGAGCCTTCAGTTTGTCAGGTGTTTAGCTGCATGACATGCACAGCATCACAATAATTGTTGCTACTATGTCGATTAACAAAACAAGCAGGAGTGACTGACATGCCACCAGGTGATGAATGTGTTGCCGCAACAGGAAACCATGTCAGCATGCATGTGGCCCACTGTGGAGCTGCCAGGCAAAACCACCTACTCCTCTGTAGAAACCTGCCACCTAGCAGGATATGGAGGAGACCGCCAGACAATTGTTTTCTGTGCAGAGCCATATCACATGCACTTCACAGGCCCATGTAGCCAACGAACAACTGGCTAGTGTTTCACCAATCCAGTCATCTGCCACATTACAGGCTAATGAAAATGCAAAATCTTTCACCCAAACCTGAGATAAGTGTTTATAGTGCACAATCAACCCAAGGTCATCATGCATCTCCAACATAACTTTAATATGTCTCCTCCAATATGACTGGATGCACTGAACCGGGTGTTAACCTAGCTCTGGCAGTACCTGGCTGTATTACAGGACAAGCAACACCCCTTAAGGGTGTATCATCAGAACATGGATTTCAGTGTGAAAAAATAACTTTTCTTGGAATTTTGCAGCATAATCATCATGTAAATGGCAGAGTAGGTAGAAGGAATTCAATTCATCATTGCAGTCAGGAATGGAATGAATATGATGGCACTGTTTCTTTGTGAACTTTAGGTTAGTTTCAGTGTGTATGTTTTGGTGTCAATGCGCCTGCAGACTACCAAACACAATTAAATGTTAATGAAATGGCTAAATCACCGCTCTAATTAATCATTTTTGTCAGTGTCATCAATTATTTTACGGTACTCTGCTAACAGTTTTGCGAGCAAATGCAGATAAGATTCTGTATATAATGTATGTATGCAAAAACAGGTCCATGAAGACAGCAACAAGGCTTGTCTCAAAGCCTCCACGAGCAGGATACTTGTGGCCTTGAGTTATTAACATGCTTACGCTTCATTCTGGGTACAATACAACCTCCAAACTCAGACAGGACAATAGCCCAAATATAACAACTGGTGTACAGCAGTCGGCATGACAGGCATTCTGTCCCTCGTCGAACTCTGCAGAATGCCACTGAGTTTTTGGGTAACTGAGGAATTCTATGGAGTCAAACTCTGCAAGCGGTGCCCAACCTTAGTGGAGTTTTGCAGTGTGATAGCTCCATGAATTAACCATACTGCTGATGGTGCTTTAGCTACTGTGAAAGACAATTTTTGTAATCTCTCAATAGTCACCATTGTATAAGTAGCATCTCTCTTTGCCATCATTTGTTGTTTACTTGTCAAGTTAAAAGACAAAAATAGTTCTGTTACATTCAAGGGCTTACAGGGCATGTGGTTTGATTTTAAAATGTTTAGTGTCCAACTCAACTGCATAATAGATCTAAGCTGACTTATACCTTGTTATAAAAAAGACATCGGGCCAGATGTATGAAAGCATTTTGCATTCGCAAACGGTGCGAATGCCCGTTTGCGAATGCAAAATGCCATTTCAGAATGTATGAAATACATTCTGAACGCAATTTTAAGGAATCGCTAAAATAGCGATTCCGTAAAATTGCGACCCTGTTTAGAGAGTCGCAAATTGAGACTCTCTAAATTAGAAATCGCAAATAAGGATTCCTTATTTGCGATTCCTTGGCACATGTATGAAGCATGTGCAAAATGTAAAAATGCATTTAAAATGCATTTTTAAATTGTACATGTAAAGCACACATGCCCTTTTGGCATGTGTGCACCTTACATGTTCCCCAAAAAACTTTTGGGGTGCAGCAGAGGGGGCCTTAGCCCCCCAGCACCCTGGGGTTTTGTATTTCCAAAATTGCGATTTCTGGTTCAGAAATCGCAATTTTGGAAATGCAAAAAATTCGCAGATATGGGCCAACAGGCCCATAGCTGCGAATGGGGCCGGTATCGCAATTTGCGAATCGGTAATAGCATTTGCGATTTTTAAGAAATCGCTATTACCAATTCGCAAATGTGATACATGGCACTTTGCGAGTCGGAAATAGCGATTTCTTAAAAATCGCTATTTCCGAATCGCAAAGGGCCTTGATGATACATCTGGCCCATCGTTCTGTAAAATATCAATTGCAGATGATATAATGTTATATAATGTTATTCAATGTGTAAATATGAATGGGCAAAAGCCAGTACTTTTTCCAAATTAGCCTGATCAATTTGCCTTATACAAGCAGCAACTTCCGTTTGCGAAAGCTTCCAAATTTCATTGCAGTTAGCTTAAAAAAAACGTTTGGAACATGGTGACCTAAGCCCTAACAATGCATTTTATAAATCAATGTTATCAGGGAGGAGAGAGAGGAGTTATTTTATGGCAGACAAAGTGGAAAATTACATTACAACCATATGTGTCCACTGACCACAATAATCACCCATTATGACTTAACTATGTAGATTCAAATATATTGTTCCGTACTATGGGGGTCATTCCGAGATTGGCGGGTGGCGGGCGCCGCCCGCCAAGCGGAAACCGCCAATTGGCCGCTCCGCGGTCAAAAGACCGTGGAGGCCATTCTGGCTTTCCCGCGGGGCCGGCGGGCGCCCGCCAAGGGACCGCCCGCCGGCCCTGCGGGAAAGGCCCTGCAACCCAGAAGCCGGCTCCGAATGGAGCCGGCGGTGTTGCAGGGGTGCGACGGGTGCAGTTGCACCCGTCGCGATTTTCACTGTCTGCTAAGCAGACAGTGAAAATCATGCTGGGGCCCTGTTAGGGGGCCCCTGCACTGCCCATGCCAGTGGCATGGGCAGTGCAGGGGCCCCCAGGGGCCCCATGACACCCGTTCCCGCCATCCTGTTCCTGGCGGTAAAAACCACCAGAAACAGGGTGGCGGGAAGGGGGTCGGAATCTCCATGGCGGCGCTGCTTGCAGCGCTGCCATGGAGATTCAGCCCAGACAGGAAAAATCCGGGGGGAAACCGTCGGATCCCCTTTTCTGACCGCGGCTTTACCGCTGCGGTCAGAATGGGCAGGGAAGCACCGCCAGCCTGTTGGCGGTGCTTCCGTGGTCGTTGGAATGACCCCCTATGTAATTTAGTTGTTCCTCAGTGTAATTTACAACATGTTGCCAATTTTCAAAATGTGCAATAGAGGGAGTATTCCATTCTTAAATTTTTGCTAGGCCCAATCAAGTGGTCTGCTGCACTGTGTCATTTAGAAAAGTCAACTGTAATGGAATTAAACAGGCTTTAAATAGGACATCCATGTCTTGCACTTGCCAATGTATTGTTCCCCAGGCTGATTTTAAATCAATTGTTTCTTTCCAATATTTGTAACCTTAATTGCTATTTGGTAGGTAAACATATTTGGGTAAATTAATTTTCTGGGTCAGCATAATTTTCCTTGCTTTTTATGTGATAATTTAAAGTAAAAGGAAGCTGGATCTGAGGTGTCATGCCCAGAAAAGCATGCAAATTTGTCTGAATATATTTTTAGACTACTAACTGGTGGTGTCAAGGCAATGTTCCTATTGTGTATTCTAAAAACTGTACACGGAGTACTAGCTCTATGTAAGTAGTGGTGGTCATAGTGATGGTAACAAAACATTTCACCATAATTCGAAGAATTCATGCACATAAACCCACTTTCAAATACACAAATACAGCATAAGATGCACACTCAGATAGCCTTGAAGTCACTGTTTTTGCATCCCATTCATCCAAAATAACAGCTGGGGCTTTTATGTCACCCATAGTTACTGACAGAAGGAATTTGCAAAGTTTTTGCAGGATCAGAAATATCATATGGGACCTTATCCCACACAATTTCATCAGAGACTGTAAAAGCAGAAATGCTTACTAAGCACAGGTCTCTTCCTACTTTGTGGGAAGACAAATGAGGTTTCAATGGTAATCCCAAAGCAGTCTGTGCAAAGGCAAGAGCCTCCACTGGTGAAAGAGAACTGATACACACTTCTAAAGGTGGTTCATCGTGAATAACTCTGTAGCTTTGAGTATCAGTGGAAAATTGTAGACCTGTGTCTGATGTGTTTCTTGTGTTTGCAGAGGTAAACAAAATCAACAGTAGTTAATTCTCTTCCCTCCTCAGCCAAGAGGGAAACTGTATTGGTGTTATTCATTATTGGCAGAAGTACTTCCTGTAGGGTAGTGAGGAGATAGGAAGGAAACTACCTAGGAGTCCTCATGGCCTACTATGTAGAATAACCTCACCATGGCATTTTACCTGATCAATTGAAGCAAAACATTTGTCTTTACAGCCAGCAAGTGGTAGCAAAATCACAGTTCTGGTATCTTGAATGACAACAAATGGCACTGGTGCACATTATGATGTGCCAACTCCTTCTTTACCGCAATGTGGAACATATCTGGATGCCAAAAAGGGTCTTGTGGGGAGTCCGGCCACCCAAAGATCATCTAGGTGGATGTTTTAATGTTCTCTGGACTCCATTCAAGTGATGTATTCAGCTACGACTTTAACCTAATACTTCAGCTATTAAGGATTGCTTTGAGTCTCAGTTCTTCCTCACCACAATAGTGCAAGCATCAGCCGATCATTGTGGCCACACCCATAGGAATCTGGAGCAAGAATCTACAGCAATTAAAATGTATTTTCATCCAAATTTAGGGGACCACAATGTTTTAGGTATACACATGGCAATGTTTTTTTGGAAACTAAGAGGGGTTCAGTGGGCGTTCAATGGTGGAACTTTGAATTTGCTGGTAAATGTCACATATTGTTTTGTCTCTTTTTACAGACCCTCCCACTAATACTGTTTCTGTCATAAAGAAATTGTGGTTGCCACACCTGCAAGGGAAGAACCTACACCCTCATGAGCAGCTATAAATAATTCTAACCTGTGGTCTTCATTGGGTGTCACTCGATCACCCACCCCTGGGATGGTAGCAAAAGAAACATTTTGGGCACTTAAGTAATAGGAGTATTTTGCTGTATTTCTTAGGTAATGGGGTGCCGTTCCTCGAAGCTTTTATGGCAACCATAATATCTTCATACACTCTTGTATGAGAACAGGTAATCACAGCTACTGTTGCAGTCTTGACTGCAGATTTGGTTGCTTCATCAGCAAACTGTTTTTCAGTTGTGCCACTTTTTCCCAAAGCAATTTATGCTTTATAATGTTTCCTTTTATAAACTCTAAATCGATTTATGTGCATGTAATATAAGTTTTCATTAAATGATTGGACACAGTAATATGAATCACACATTATAAGAGCGGGGAATTCTGGATCAGTATCTTCTAGTTCCAAAATCAAGGCTTTCAATTCACCAGTTGTGCAATGCAATCATTTAAGTGTTGGAAATTGGGCTATTAGTTGTATTGCCTGCACAAGTAATAGGTCCACAATTGCCCTTACTGGGAACCAAACATCCCATTGCAGCACTTGACTCTCACAGGATAGTGGAGCAGAGCCATCCAAGGCCTACTCAAGGGAGGTGGTGTGGGCTAGTAGTCGCTAATCAATGGCAAACAGTCTTAACAGTCAATAAGTGATTGTTCACTTATCTTTCTTTAGAAAAAGGATAAGTAGATTTTGTACAACCACTACTAAATAATACGCAATAATTTACAAAGATATACATTGACAGATGCAAAATACCATACCTGACATTGGATAATCACTTTCACCCCTAGAGGGCTCACACAAACATGTTAAGTGAGTCCATGGCTTTCTCAAGGTTTAAGAGCACTGTAGGCCAGCTAGTGCACCATGAATGCCCTCCAGGAATGATTTACTCTGCTGGACTTGAGTTACCAGTCCCTGGATGGTATTCCCGATGGTCGACTGACCCACAGAGATCAACCTCAGGAGGCCAATATCCTCCTCACTGAGTGCAGCAGGGCTGACAGGGGCAGGGGCAGAAATGCCTGCGGTGGGTAAGCAGGCACGGACAACTGGGTGGGGAGCTACAGGGAGGGCGATGGTAGTAAGGGGATGGCTGGCAAGGATGGTGATGGGGTGGTCCTAGATGGGTCCTCCACTGCCAGGGAGTGTCCCCTGGAGGAGGATTCCGAAGATGATGATGATCCAGTCTCCCCTGTGGAACTCCCCTCGCCCTCCGGGCCACCGGGTCCCTCGGTGTATGTGGTATCAGCACGCCAGGTCCCATGGCCTGCAGCATCTCCACTCACCTGTGCCCTGTCTCCTTTGCCTGCCAATTCTGATGCACACAAATAGCGAGAGGAAGGGAGAGAGAGGGAGAGAGAGGGTAATCATATTCTTTATATACACACATTAGAACATGCACAACTGTAGGTATACATCTTCTGGCTAGCAATCCCATATAGAAAACCACATATCCTACATCATGTCACATGTGTATGCGGCTAATACCATATGTTGCACTAGTATTGGTAGGCCATTGGCACCTATAGCATGGACATTGCACATTATCAGACAGTAGGACAGCCTAATCACATACCTGCTCTAAAACAAGGGCATTGGGATAATAGTGAATCACCTACAGTTCAATGGCATGGAAATGCATGATGAGGCCAAATATAAATAATCATACAGCCATAGTTGAATGTCCTTCCGTTACAACCTTCCCATACACCATAGTATGAATATGAAGGGACAATGGAAACACCTCCACAAACCCCTATGTACAGTCCTATAATGGCCATACTTGTTAACTGATTGAGATTCCAGCCTCACATAGAGTCAACACCTGTATCGGGACAAAAGGTAACTAGGCCCTGTACCATATATGGTAGGCACTCAGTGGTAAATACAGATGATCTACACAGATGGGAGAAGTCTGACATCTTAGAGCAACATACTCACATATTCAGATGTATGGACCTGGAAATACTAGATGCGTAGGATGATACAGCAGCTTACATACATATATATGGCTGGGTGGAGTCACACATATGGCAATGTCAATTGTGCATCCTCACATGCAGTCATAGATATACCTTGACATAGGTGATCTCAACGTTCACATGGCCAACCCTAATTCCAGATCTCCATCTATTAGTCAGGCAGTGTGAGTACTATGTATTCCCAATAGTCTACATACATGTAGCACCTACTACATTGTGAGCTGCTGAAGTGTGACAGCAAACACCATACTACCAGAGCCAAGTAAAAGGATACAGTCAGTACTTACCCCCTTGAGGCTGCTGTGCTGCCCTCAAACGTCCATCCACCTCAGGGTTGGCCACCACCAAAATGCGGACCATCGGGGTGGTCAGATTCCGATGGGCACCCCTCCCTCATTGGGAGGACATCCCTAGTTGCGCCTCAGCATTCTTTCAGCTCAGCGTCTCAGGTCCTCCCACCGCTTTCTACAATGGGTGCTCTGCCGGCTGGAGACCCCCAGGGTCCGCACTTGCTTGGCGATGGCACGACAAATCCCCTTCTTCTGATAGGTGTTGATCTGCATGAGTGACACAGAAAAAATAAGAAAGACATGTTGTCATAGTTTGACTCTTGCTTTGGGCAAGACTGCTGAATTAAGGATGACAGTACTTATGTTTGTAGGTGACTTTGCCAGTCCTACGACAAGTCGCAACAGTCGTCCCAACTCTCCCGGATCACTAGCAGTACCTCACCAACAACCCAAACAGTAAAAGGTGATTTATGGCAGCCTTTAATCATGGACTTAAGAGTGTAACATCTCCAGGAGTGTTGTGGTTAAACGGAGATTACCCCTTTCTCACATGGACAACATGTCTCAATCAAACACAGGCAATGAAGGAGATGCAGTAAAGTTTTAAATATGATTTATTTAACAAAACTGCAATCTGTGATAAGTTGCATGGGCTGCAATGATAAGGATAATGAACAATGGAAGAAACAGAATTGTTAAAATGAGAGTTGTTAGAAATGGGGTTTTTGGTTGGCAGTTAGGTTGCCCTCTGTAACCACTCTCCCTTCCACCAGGTCAGGGATGACAGCCTGAACCTGGTCCTCCCCTCTGGGGCTTTGTACCCTCCCTCCTGGAGCGGTACCCCCAGAGTCCAACATGGTCAGGGTGCTTACAGAAGTCACCCTGTACCATTCCTCCACCAGTGCAGGGCTGTTAACCTGCCACTGGCCCTCCAACCTGGGGCCTGTACCTTCAGGTTGGACTAGGGCCCGGGGTGAGGCTTCCCTCCCCCTGCCCTCCCTTCTGGGGTCCAGCACCCTCCAACTAGGAGTGGCCTCCTCAGAAGACAACATGGTAGGGGCACTGTTATCAGTAGCCCCTCCCTCCAGGTCCGGGGGGACACCCTGAACCTGGTCTTCCAGCCCAGGGTCTGTACCCTCAGACTGGATCACCGCCTGGCAAACCAGGACTTCCTGGGAGGCACACCTACCCCCCACCAGGTCAGAGTTTAACCTCTGCACCTGCCCATTCAACTCAGAGTCACCACCCTGAAGTTGAACAATTGCCTGGCACGCCAGGACTTCCTGGAGGGCACACTGACCCTCCACCAGGTCAGAGTTTAACCTCTGCACCTGACCATTCAACTCAGAGTCACCACCCTGAAGTAGAACAATTGCCTGGCGCACCAGGACTTTCTGGGAGGCACACCTACCTCCCACCAGGTCAGAGTTTAACCTCTGAGCCTGGTTCCCCAACCCAGGGTCACCACCCTGAGGTTGGGCAATTGCCTGGCACGCCAGGACTTTCTGAGGGGCACACCTACCCCCCACCAGGTCAGAGTTTAACCTCTGAACCTGGTCATCCAACCCAGAGTCAACACCCTGAGGTTGGACAATTGCCTGGCACAGCAGGGCTTCTTGGGAGGCACACCTACCTCCCACCAGGTCAGAGTTTAACCTCTGAACCTGGGTATCCAACCCAGAGTCACCGCCCTGAGGTTGAACAATTGCCTGGCACGCCAGGACTTTCTGGGGGGCACACCTACCCCCCACCAGGTCAGAGTTTAACCTCTGAACCCGGTTATCCAACCCAGAGTCAGCACTCTGAGGTTGAACAATTGCCTGGCACGCCAGGACTTTCTGGAGGGCACACTGACCCTCCACCAGGTCAGAGTTTAACCTCTGAACTGGGCCATTTAACTCAGAGTTACCACCCTGAAGTTGAACAATCGCCTGGCACGCCAGGACTTCCTGGAGGGCACACTGACCCTCCACCAGGTCAGAGTTTAACCTCTGAACCTGGTTCTCCAACCTAGGGTCACCATCCTGAGGTTGGACAACTGCCTGGTACACCAGGGCTTTCTGGGGGGCACACCTACCCCCCACCAGGTCAGAGTTTGACCTCTGAACCTGGCCATCCAACCCAGAGTCACCACCCTGAGGTTGAATCTTTGCCTGGCATGCCAGGACTTCCTGGGGGGCACTCTCACCCCCCACAAGGGACACGCCGTCCCCAAGGGCCACACAAGAGTGTGGTTGGCGCAGGTCTCCCGACCTCTGCCCATCCGGCAGAGTCTGGGTTTCCCCCAAACCAGAAACGGTTTCACCTGGGTCATTCCTGGGGGGCTCTGCTCTCAGAGCTGACCCCTGACTTTCAAGATCCTCCACTGGGGTCGGCCACCCCCTCTCAACCCTATGTCTGGACTTCTGCACCCCCTCACTAGGAGTGGTACTGCCAGACACCAGAACTGTTGGGATGCTGTCTACAGTCATCCCCCCAAGTTCTTCTGACACTGCGGGGCTTCCCTCAAAAGGTAGCCCTACGGTACAGGTTAGGCTCTGAGACCTACCTGGGACACTACAATCCTCTCCCACCTCACTTGGTCGGGAACCACCTAGACCACTCCCTTCAGGAGCACCCCCAAATGCCTCTTCAGACTCTCTGGTACTCACCCAAAAGTCTGCCTCCACTGTAAGTTCCCTGGGGTCAGAGAACTCACACTCCACCTGGTGTTGGCGTAGCTCTGGAAAATAAGGACCAGACATATGCTCTCCAGCAATTACATCACTCTGCCCTTCACATGTATTAACCACAGTACCCTTCACCCAACCACCTAGTAACTCAGCCTTGGAAAAGCACTCTACTTCACCCTCCTGAGACTGGTGAGACAGTATCTGTCTGTCCCTGACACTCAACCCAAACTCTTCTGGGATGTCTCTACACTCTATATCCAGGACGTCCACCAGGGGGGAACCCTTTTCTCTGTCACTCTCTGCTAGAGTCAGTAAAGTGTCCCTCCCCCCAGTAGGAATATGACTCCCTTTGCCAGTTCCCCAACCCTCCTCAGGGACCCTGTGCATAACGGGAACTACCTCATACCCTTGAACCACCCGGGGTGTGTCAACTCCCTTCTTCAAGTTGGGCACCACATCTCTGGGCTTGTGCCCTTCTTCAGCATTACTAGATGCAAGATTTTTGCTGCCACCATCTGAACTGGACTCAGCCCTTCCGGCCTCCAGTTTCAGCTCTTTACAGCTCAGCTCTTGAGCTGCAATCTTTTCTTCTTCCAGGGCTAAGAGACTTGCTGCCTCAGCCCTTTCAAGAAACTCATCTAGCTCTTCCATCCACCGTGCTTGAGCCATGAGCCATTCTTTTCTCACGGGGTCTCTTTCCTCATCTGAGTCGTCTTCCTCCTCATGTGAGTAGTCCTCCTCCTCCTCTGAGGGGTACTTAGTCATTTGGTTTCTTGCTGCCTCTCTCTCTGCCCATCTGTCTTCCTCCCAGACTATGTAGGCATGTAGCATCTCTGCTTTAGTAGATCTCTTTGCTACAGGAAGGCCACATTCTCTGCAAAGCTTCCTTAGGTCAGCCTTAGTGAGGTGGTCAGTAGGCAAAAAGAATAAGTAGGTAAGCGATCCCATTCTGATAGGATCTTACCAGCAAAAACCAAAATCCAAAGTCCAAAATATCAATAGTATATCCAGGAGGACATCAGAGACCAAAAGTCAAAAGAGATGAAAAATCAAGTTGACCTTCAACTGTGGGTAGGTAGTGAAATACTTAGCTACTGTATGTCACTGCACAAACACACGTCCTATCCTCACCGCTGATCACCAATGTTAGAAATGGGGTTTTTGGTTGGCAGTTAGGTTGCCCTCTGTCCAAGCAAGAACCCTCACTCTAGTCAGGGTAAGTCACACACAATCCAAAATCAGCCTGTGCTCACCCTCCGGTAGCTTGGCACGAGCAGTCAGGCTTAACTTAGAAGGCAATGTGTAAAGCATTTGTGCAATAAATCATACAACACCATAGTATAACACCACAAAAATACACCACACAGTGTTTAGAAAAATATAGAATATTTATCTGGATAATTGTAGGTCAAAACGATCAAAGTTGCAATACGAATTTGTAAAGATATCACTGAAAAGTGATATTAAGAGTCTTTAAGTCTTTAAAAAGCAATAAAGTGTCTTTCAAGCACAAAGTACCTGGTTTCTGGTGGGAAATCTCCTCAGAGGGCCACAGGAGAAGAGATGCGTGGAAAAAGGGGTGTGTGCGTCGATTTCTCCTCAGCACACACAGACTTGCGTCGTTCTTTTCCACGCGGGGAAGTCGGGCGTCGTTTTCCGGCGCGCAGACAGTCTCTTTTTGTGGGTCGCGGGGATTACCAGATGTCCCGGGTCTGTGCGTGGATTCTCCTGCTTATTTTCCGGCTGCGCGTCGTTCTGCGGGGCTGCGCGTCGAAGTTTCGATCTCACGGTAGGCGTCGCGTCGATTTCTCCTTGGAAGTCGGGCGGCGTTGTCCTTGCGAGGCCCTGCGTCGAAAGTTTGGTCTCACGGCAGGCGTCGCGTCGATTTCTCCTTGGAAGTCGGGCGGCGTTGTCCTTGCGAGGCCGTGCGTCAAAGTTTCGCACTCACGGTGGGCGTCGCGTCGATTTCTCCTGGAAAGTCGAGCGGCTTTGTCCTTGCGAGGTTGTGGGTCGAAGTCTCGATCGTCCCGAGGGCGTCGCGTCGATCAGCGTCGGTGTGCGGCGTTTTTCTCGCCGCGAAACAAGCTGTGCGTCGAAATTTTCGGCGCACGGAGCGTCCAAGTGAAAGGAAGAAGTCTTTTTGGTCCTGAGACTTCAAGGAACAGGAGGCAAGCTCTATCCAAGCCCTTGGAGAGCACTTTCACAGCCAGACAAGAGTTCAGCAAGGCAGCAGGGCAACAGCAAGACAGCAGTCCTTTGTAGAAAGCAGACAGGTGAGTCCTTTGAGCAGCCAGGCAGTTCTTCTTGGCAGGATGTAGTTTCTGGTTCCGGTTTCTTCTCCAGCAAGTGTCTGATGAGGTAGGGCAGAGGCCCTGTTTTATACTAAGTTGTGCCTTTGAAGTGGGGGTGACTTCAAAGAGTCTCTAAGAAATGCACCAAGTTCCCTTTCAGCTCAATCCTGTCTGCCAGAGTCCCAGTAGGGGGTGTGGCAGTCCTTTGTGTGAGGGCAGGCCCTCCACCCTCCCAGCCCAGGAAGACCCATTCAAAATGCAGATGTATGCAAGTGAGGCTGAGTACCCTGTGTTTGGGGTGTGTCTGAGTGAATGCACAAGGAGCTGTCAACTAAACCTAGCCAGACGTGGATTGAAGGGCACAACAAGATTTTAGTGCAAAGAAATGCTCACTTTCTAAAAGTGGCATTTCTAGAATAGTAATATTAAATCCGACTTCACCAGTCAGCAGGATTTTGTATTACCATTCTGGCCATACTAAATATGACCTTCCTGCTCCTTTCAGATCAGCAGCTGCCACTTCAACAGTGTATGAGGGCAGCCCCAATGTTAGCCTATGAAGGGAGCAGGCCTCACAGTAGTGTAAAAACGAATTTAGGAGTTTTACACTATCAGGACATATAACTACACAGGTACATGTCCTGCCTTTTACCTACACAGCACCCTGCTCTAGGGGTTACCTAGGGCACCCATTAGGGATGACTTATATGTAGAAAAAGGGGAGTTCTAGGCTTGGCAAGTACTTTTAAATGCCAAGTCGAAGTGGCAGTGAAACTGCACACACAGGCCTTGCAATGGCAGGCCTGAGACAAGGTTAAGGGGCTACTGAGGTGGGTGGCACAACCAGTGCTGCAGGCCCACTAGTAGCATTTAATATACATGCCCTAGGCACATGTAGTGCACTCTACTAGGGACTTACAGGTAAATTAAATAGTCAATCATGGATAAACCAATCAATAGTACAATTTACACAGAGAGCATATGCACTTTAGCACTGGTTAGCAGTGGTAAAGTGCTCAGAGGTCAAAAGCCAACAACAACAGGTCAGAAAAAATAGGAGGAAGGAGGCAAAAAGTTTGGGGATGTCCCTGTCAAAAAGCCAGGTCCAACAAGAGTCATTAATACAAAGACCCCCACCATCTTGCAATAACATAAACCCTTGTTACCTTGGAATGGGGTCGCTAGCTCAGACTCCGTAGGGACACAAAGACTGGGTCAGTGTCAAGGCAATGTGCAGCATCGATAGCAGCAATGGCATCTGGTCGGAATCCCTCTGACTATCTGTCTATGTGAGGTGCATTTACACAGATCTACTCGGACCCCTGACGTAGGTCTGTTCCCAAACCATAGATAACTAGACATGTTTGGGATGGCAATTTATGTAAACAATTCCCTCGAAGGCATGAAGAGGGAAAGTACCGAATGTGAATACCTACAATTTGTATATCTTTCTCGCTTGATATTGACGCCTTAGCGCGGTGGCACTGGTAAGGTGAAACTAAAACATTGGCCTAACTAGAAACAATGCAATTTCTTGGAAACATAGAATTAAATAATTGCGCTAAAACAGAGCAAGCTAAGTAGGGTAAAAGTCACTAGGTGACAGGGGCGCAGGTCCGAAAGCCACAAGGCTAACCTATCTCCAGCTTCCCATTAAAACAAGATGGGATTCACTACACCTTCCCCATTGCCGTAACAAGTATGACGCCATAGGAGGATGCCATTGTAGGTGAATGAATCCAAGCTAAAATGCTCTGGACTGAAAAAAAGCTAAAATCATTAAAATCTAGCTAAACAATTATATTTAAAAACATGTTACTAAAAATATACGAAGAGACTTTGGAGGTCATTACAACCCTGGCGGACGGTGTTAAAGCGGCGGTAAGACCGCCAACAGGCTGGCGGTCTTTTTTTTGGAATTATGACCATGGCGGTTACCGTCATGGTCATCCACCGCTTCTCCGTTCCGCCAGGGAGGAGACGACCACTGGGCTGGAGACCTGGGTCTCCAGCCCGGCGGCCGTGACAATACCGCTGCCGGGATTTTGACCCGGCTTACCGCCGTGTATTTCCAGTGGTAGGAACCGCCATGAAATCCATGGCGGTAAGCACTATCAGTGCCAGGGTCTCCCCCACCCCACCCCCACCCGACTCCCTCTCCTACACCCCCCACCACCCCTGCCACCCCTGAAGGGTGGCAGGACCCCCCTCCCCACCCCAACCCCCAAAATGACCGGACACATACACACCCGACACGCACGCAGGCACCACCAACACACATACACGCACACACACCGACACACATGCCAACATCCACACACACAGTCAGACACGCACACCCACATTCAAACATACACGTGCACATCCATACATACATACCTACAGACATTCACGCACTCATTCCCAAAACACGCACCACCCCTGCAAGCATACACGCACTCACACACCCCCTCTACATACACCCATGCACGACCCCATGCACCCACACAACACCCCCACACCCCCCTCCCCTGACGGACGATCGACTTACCTGTTCCGTCGATCCTCTGGGAGGGGACAGGAGCCATGGGGCAGCTCCGCCGACACCACACCGCCAACAGAACACCGTCGCGCAGAATCACAGGACGTGATTCGCTGGGCGGTGTTCTGTTGGCGTGGCGGTGGAGGTGGAGCAACCTCCACTTCCCTGCCGCCCGTCACCACGGCTGTTGACGGCTCTCCGTCGTAAAAATGACGTAGAGCTCCCAACAGTCATAATACGCCGAGCGGAAAACCGCCACCACTGGCGGTCTTCAGCTCGGCGGTCTTGTGAAAAGACCGCCGAGGTTGTAATGACCCCCATAATGCCGACCATGACAAGCACAGCAGGCCAAGTTAAGGGCAATAAATTCAACCTTTGGAATTTGGTAAGATAAGCCAGTCATACAGTCTATTTAAAAGTAGTCATGATTTTGAAGAGCATCTTCGAAGCCATTGAATGGAAATGACCTCAGGAAAGAAGCCACATTGTCAGATGTGAGATCAATGACAGTATAGGCAGACGGATTCACGGAGCAGTAGTGCATAGTAGCGTCTTGTGCAGGTCCACCTGCAGGAGTGGCACTCTCCTCAGTGCCAAAAAGAGCTAGATCGTTCACCAAGGGTGGCTCTTAAGTGGCCTTGCAAATCAGCCTTAGTCTCAAGGGGCACAATGTGAATGAACCCTCATCGGGGACATCAGCAGTGCTTGGTCCACAGGAGGCACTGGCGGAACAGCAAGACACGCTGTAGGCAAATGTTCGAAGAGGCACCCTACGCAGTGAAAAACTGTCTGCACGCCCCATAGGATTGGTTGGAATGACAATGAACAATCACGCTCCAACTCTTCCAACTCTTTAATACAACGGAGCATTAAAGAACTGAACCATGCGTTCACGGCACAGTTGAGCTGGTGGGATTGGCTCCATTATTCCGCTTAACTGGAAAGGCACAACCACTGCGAATCAGACCCAACAGCAGTAGTATTCCACCTATTAACGCCAAAATGATAGGAAAGCCGCCAAACACACTGGAAAAAAGTGAATGGATGGCTGAAGGAATTACTCTGAAGACAGTCTGGAAGATGGGAATGAATCCAGACTCGAAAGCCTTAAAGAAACACAATCCCTGTAATGCTCAAAGTGTTGAAAATTCTGCATACCAGCTCTCCCAAGTGCTTGGGGAAGTTGGTATTTAATAAGGATTGTATCTTGCCTGATGATCTTGCTATCTGGAGAGCATACATCCCCTGGCCGATATCAACGCAACTTGTTTTTGGAACAGTAGCGCCTTTAGGCCCATATTTATAGTCTGTTTGCCCTGGATTTGCATCAATTTTTTTAATGCAAATCCAGAGCGAACTTTACTCCATATTTATATGTTGACGCTAGACCCACCTAGTATCAAAAATGTGGAGTTTGCGTCATTTTAAGGATGCGTGAAACCGCCTTGCGTCAATGAGATCCAAGGTAGGCGTTCCTGTCCAGAAAATGACTCAAACACCTTAGCGCCATATTTATCCAGCAAGGCAAAAATGACAAACAGGTGGGAGGCAGACCTGAAAAATTACGCTAAGCCCAATTTGCGACAAATTTTAACACCTGGGTGAGGGCAGGCATTAAAATGAAGCAAAAACACTACTGCTTAAGGAAAACACACACAAGCAACATCATAGCTCAACAGGACAACATGAAGGGGCTACTGATGCAGCACGCTAGACGACGCAGAGCACAAGACCAACAGCAGCAGCCACCACCACCCCAACGTGGCCCCCAAAGGCAACTCAGAAGGCAGGAGAGGGTCTTCAGGACCATGACAACCCTCCAGGGCCTCATGGAACAGGACATCATCTAGAGGTATTGACTCAACTGGCAAGCCATTCAGCATCTGCTGCACCAAATTGAGCCACATATAACAGCCAGCCTGCAGACACCACACAATATACCACCAGTGACCAAGCTGCTGGCTGCCCTGCATATGTTGGCAAGTGGATCCTTCCAAACAGTGAGTGCCCTGGTCACTGGGGTATCACAGCCCTCATTCTCTGCCTTCCTTCTCAAGGTCCTAGATGCCATCATCTCCCTCACACCCGCCACATCAGCTTGCCCAACACCCAGCAGAAGCAGCAGGAAATCAAACAGGGGTTTTATCAAATACATGTCTTCCCACATGTGCTTGGTGCAATTGACTGCACTGATATCCGGATCGTACCACCTGTAGCAACAGAGCATCGATTCTGGAAAAGAAAGCACACCCACTCCATAAATGTGCCGGCCATAGTTGACCAACAGGGATTGTTTACCAACATCTTGGCCAAGTATCCTGGGAGTACATGATTCCTTCATCTTCCGCCACAGCACAATCAATCAGCACTTCCAGAACGGATGTTAGAAATGGGGTCTTTAGTTGGCAGTCAGGGTACCCCCTGTCCAAGCAAGGACCCTCACTCTAGTCAGGGTAAGTCACACACAGTTCAAATTATCCTGTCCCCTCCATATGATAGCTTGGCACTGAGCAGTCAACCTTAACTTAGAAGGCAATGTGTAAAGTATTTGTGTAATAAATCATGCAATAACACAGTAGAGCACCACAAACATACACCACACAGTGTTTAGGAAAATATATAATATTTATCTGATAAGATGCAGGTCAAAGTGATCAAGAGTCAATAAGTATACATTGAAATATCACTGTAAAAAATGATATAAAGTGTCCATAGTCTTACAAATCAACAAGTGTCTCTTGCAAGCACAAAGTACCTGGTTTGCATTTGAATTCGTCGCAAGGGACTGCAGAGGAGGAGATGCATGGAAAATGTGGAGGTGTGCGCCGATTTCTCAGGCCGCACACAGAAGATGCGTTGTTTATTTTCCACGCAGGGAAGACTTTGCATCAATTTCCGGCATGCAGACTTGTATCGTCTTCGGGTTGAGGAGTTTCCAAATTTCCCCGAGGACGATGCGTTGAAATCAGGTGAAGGATGAAGTCATAGGGGCAGCGTCGATTCGGTGGGCGATGGGTGGAAATTTGTAGCGCACTGCAGGTGCTGAGTTGATTTCTCTCAGGAAGTCGGGCTGCGTTGTTCCGGCCCGGCTTTGCGTCAATCCTGTGTTTCGAATTTCTGATCGCCAAGCTGGAACTGTGTTGAACTTCTCCTTGCGAAGTCGGGCTGCGTCGTTCAGCGTGCGGTGATTTTCTCTCTGCGATGCAGGCTGTGTGTCGTTTCTTGCTGGCTGTGCATCGATTTTCACCGCACACGGATTTCTTTTGCAGGAATGAAGTATTTTTGGTCCTGAGACCAGGAGGCAAGCTCTATCCAGGCCCTTAGAGAGCACTTCTCAGCACAGCCAGAGAGCAGCAAGGCAGCAGGGCAACAGCAGGGAAGCAGTCCTTTGCAGAAAAATAGGCAGGTGAGTCCTTTGGGCCGCCAGGCAGTTCTTCTTGGCAGGTTGCAGGTTCTGGTTCAGGGCTTCTTCTCCAGGAAGTGTCTGAGTTGATATGGTCAGAGACCTTGCTTAAATACCCAAATGTGCCTTTGAATTGGGGGAGACTTCAAAGAGTGGCTTAGAAGGGCACTAGGCCCCCTTTCAGTTCCATCCTGTCTGCCAGGGTCCCAGTAGGGGGTGTGGCAGTCCTTTGTGTCAGGGTAGGCTACTGTCCTTTAACATGCAAGTGTCAGGCCTTCCACCCTCCCAGCCCAGGAAGACCCATTCAATATGCAGATGTATGCAAGTGTGACTGAGCATCCTGTGTTTGGTGTTGTCTGAGTGAATGCACAAGGGAGCTGTCAACTAAACCTAGCCAGAGGTGGATTGTAAGGCACAGAAGGATTTAAGTGCAGAGGACTGCTCACTTTCTAAAAGTGGCATTGCTAAAATAGTAATATTAAATCCAACTTCACCAGTCAGCAGGATTTTGTATTACCATTCTGGCCATACTAAATATGACCTTGTTACTCCTTTCAGATCAGAAGCTACCACTCAAACAGTATATGAGGGTAGCCCTAATGTTAGCCTATGAAAGGAGCAGTCCTCACAGCAGTGTCAAATGAAATTAGGAGTTTTACACAACCAGGACATGTAAACTACACAGGTACATGTTCTGCCTTTTGCCTACACAGCACCCTGCCCTAGGGGTTACCTAGGGCCCACCTTAGGGGTGACGTCTATGTAGAAAAAGGGGAGTTCAAGGCTTGGCAAGTACTTTTAAATGGTGAGTCCAATTGGCAGTGAAACTGCACACACAGGCCTTGCAATGGCATGCCTGAGACAAGGTTAAGGGGCTACTTAAGTGTGTGGCACAATCAGTGTTGCAGGCCCACTAGTAGCATTTAATCTACAGGCCCTGGGCACATATAGTGCACTTTACTAGGGACATATAAGTAAATCAAATAAGCCAATTGGGTTTTAATTGATGTCACCATGTTTTAAGAGAGAGAGCATATGCACTTTCTCCCTGGTTAGCAGTGGTAAAGCGCGCAGAGTTCTAAAAACAGTAAAACAGTGTTCAAAAAGTGGAGAGAGACAGGCAAAAAGTTAGGGGGTGACCACCCTAAGGGTGTCAGGTCTAACAACGGACAATATAGCAATGGCCTTCTTGTCAGTGAGTCCATAAACCTAGCAATATACACACGAAACAGCAACCCTCTAAGACACACAATACTTACATCACTACATTGACACATGGGCAGGACGACACTGATTTGTGACACAGGTATTTATGTTGCACACCCTGACACAATGGGATTCACACCTATTGACAAATGATGGCTGCCACAAACATTAGCTGCCACACTAGAGATACAAGGGACCAATTTCAAAGCACACAGTGACAATGACATGGCCTGCAATGGAAGTACAACTTGGAAGATGAACCATTTACTATCACATTGGGCCGCATAGTCAATCCAACACCCTCCCAAGCAATATGTAGCGTGGAAGGGTTGTGCAGTGTGTGTTGCTGCAGGTCTAACACCATGAGACATATAGCATGATGATGCAGACTCACATGTAGGTGACACGGAAATACTGAGGCAGTCCCAACATCATACATCACTCCTGGGGTGCTGTTGCCAGGTAGCAATAAGGAAGTGGACTGTGTTATGAACACATATTGATGTGCCACTAATGCAAACTGCACACTGCTGCACACACTGAAAGTACAGGGAGATGGCCCTTCCTGCACAGATACATCCACCTCCACAAGGCAGTTAGCCAAGTTACCTGGAGCAAGTTTGGTAGTGTAGGTGCATGGTTGCCCATGAGCCACTGGCATAGGGAACTACAAAGGTTTGCCTCGAACCAAGTCACACATGGGACAATTGTGCATTGTCAATACTGAACACCTCAGTGCTGCCAACATATGGAGATGTGTTATGCATTGTCACAAAGCCTAATTAAAGGGCCTCACTGTTGCATTTCATCTGCAATGAAATATGTCTAATTGGATGGGTTGTCCAGGCCATGTAGTGCAAAAATGTTACCACCACATCGGAATCTATTGTGTGTGTGGAAGTATCATGTCCCCTCCAGTGAAAGCACACTAACACATGTAGGTCACTACACAATGCATGGTACATACATACTGACCAGCAGTTTGAAAGCAAAATCATAGATCCCAGGTCAATGAGCCAAACACAAGTTGTCAAATCAAACAACCCACTGCAGAAAAAACCTCACGCAAGCCCAGGATCTCACACAATACCACAAACACATATGAGTCAAATGCCATGTTACATGACATTCCTGTTGCAAAAAACTCACTCCTATTTTCTTTTCCAGCTGATCAGGGTTACGGGATCCAGGCATGGATCATGACCCCATTTCCCAACCCAAGCACAGCCGGAGAGCGTGCCTATAATGAGGCACATCGGAGGACACGCACCATTGTAGAAAGGACCTTTGGCATCCTGAAGTCCAGATTCAGGTGCCTGGACATCACAGGAGGCAGCCTCCTATATGCCCCACACATTGTTTGCTAAATCATACTTGCATGTGCTATCCTGCACACTATTTGTGTGAGGAGGAACATCCCCCTATATGAACTTGAGCAAGAACTGCTTAAGGAGGAGGAGGAGGAGGATGGTGCCTGGGAAAATGAGGGGGAACATCAAAACACAGCGGCAGGAATGCGCCGCAGACAGCAGATTGTACAAAACATTTTTTAACAATAGTCACTCTACACACCTTGTTAAGATATGTAATAAAAAAACCTTACTTGATCACACAATCCTGCTCTGGTTACTTCTTTCTCCATCACCTTCTTTAGGAATGTGAGTATTACCTCAGGGAGCTTGTTACAAAGACAAATCTGACTACTTCTGATGAAACATCACATGTGATGTGTATAATTGTACAGCAAAGATCACACACATGTAAAAAAATACTCATCTTTTGATTTTCACATATGAAGGACAAAATCAATGGACCACAGCATATGACACATATCCACGTTGCCATCATGGTCTACTGTAGCACATGACACACAACTATGACATCTCCAGTCATAAGGTAAATAAGCACACCATACACGAGGCCGTGGATGTGAAATATCAGTGGAAACGGGAATATATGAACAGACCCCTGACATTAGTAAGCGTGGCGTTTGCAATCTCTGCAAGGAGCCTGTTGGACAAGAGGGGCATAATTCCTGAAAATAGACGGCATGAGTGTCCAAGGTATGACAAGCAATGCTCACAACACAAGCCCTGCGCAGCCTACCCCTGGAAATAAGTCCTGCCACTGCCATGTGTTAAGGCTCTGCCCTCCCGTCTTTAGGGGGCACTGTAAATGGACTATCTGCACCCTGGCATTCATCATTAACACACACCCAGAGTCACTTTCTGACTCCTGTTTGCTTCCCTTTTCCATATGGCATGCTATAGAAGAACTAAATCAGACTGCATGGACTTCAGGTCCCATAATGCACTGTCTGGTAGTCGGTAAGACCTGTAATCTTCTGTCCATTGCTTCCCATGGAAAAAGCCCAGTTGTCCCTTTGTCCTGGATTCTCTCCTCCAGGACTTGTGAGAGACTGAAGCTGCACACACCTGTGACCTCTCTTGTGCAGCCTAGCCATGTGACTCTGCCCAGGCCTTGTTTCTGCCTGGAACTGATTAGAAGCTGCTATTCCCTGAAGCTCCCCGTCGTGCATTGGAGTCGGAATCATTTGTGTTCTAGACCCCTTGTTGGATTGCGTCACAGTCTTGATTACACCTGAACCTGCTCTCTGTTTACCCAGTCCTGTTCCTGCTTCTTCCAGGCAGATTCTGCTTCCTGTTTCTCAGCCTTGTTCATGCTTGTTTCTGCCATAGCCTGCTTTCTGTGACCCAAGCCTGTTCCAGCCTTTGCGTCAACCTGAGCCTGTTCCCTGTGCCTGGCTTTGCCCACTAGTTGGTTCCCTTGCTTTCTGTTTCCTCTTGGGTTATTGTGTCTGGTAAGTGTCCCATCTGTCCTCACCTATCCAGAAGTGTTTTTCTTTGTATTTGGTCTGGCACCTGGTTTCCAGTTGGCAAATCCAGCCCTCATCTTTTGTCTAATGTTGCATGTAGTCATTAGTGCCTAACACTGACAGTGTGCTATGGCTGTATTCCAGGAATTGTTACTGTGTCTCCAGCCGGACCAACAAGGGCTAGTCTTGTGTATGTAAGTACAATCATTGTTTGTGCCCTAAGGGTCCAGACACAGATTCAATTCTGCTTCCACCTTTCCATGGGGCTTGCGTGGTAACTAGCTGGAAGATTGTTCTGCACAGAGGCACTGACGTTCCCTGTTGCTGTGGGAAGTTCTAAGACCTACCCTGTGTACAATCTTAGTGATAAGCCCTGTGTGTTTGTCCATTACTGACCCATTCCATATTTGTCCACACTAAAGTTGCTCTGTATTCACTTTTCTATTTTTTTCTGCCTTACCATAGCTGCCCTATCCCCTTGTATGTCTTTAGCTGCTCTTCTGCTTTGGTACACTTCTTCTTTGCAAGATACTCAAGGGTTGACCCTAACAGACTCCTGACTAGACCCGCACGAAACCGTAACATCATGGAGCCCGATCCTGACACAGGGTACACATATCCACGTACTTGAACTGGACACTTTGTGGAATGCACATCTGAAAATATGTGAACACATACAGCCAGGGCAGCATGTCCACCACAGCAACATGAGTAACATAGTTAATTTTAATGAGTCAAACTGACGTGTGCATAACTTTTTTATGGGTGGAATTAAGGCACAGTGTCTCACACACTGTATGTACCAAACATGTACACATGGCCGACATATGGGTAGTTCACACACAAGTCACCATGAAGTCGTAGCCAACAATTAATGACATATGAGGGGTAAGATAGCTGACCTAGCACTCATCAGCCATCCTCAATCATCCCTGAGTTTTGTCGTGTGAAATGTAATGTCCCCAAAGTCAAACAAATACAAACATCAAATGAGTCAACACATATTACAAACACATATCATGACTGTTGTACATCACTGATTGCCATCTGATGTAGATACACATTTGTAACACATTCATACATGAGCATTACGTCAAATGTATTGCATGCTGTTCCTTCAGAAGCATACATATTGTTGTTACAGATCATTCACACACAAAACACACAGGCCATGATTCATACTTCTGTTGCGCCACATTGCCGTCAAATACAATTGTCTTTTGTAAGTTTGCGCTGCTTTTGCGTCAGAAAATGAAGGTAATGTGGCACAAAGAAAGTATAAATCTGGGCCACAGTTGCATGATCTACCACATGTGGCCAAACACTGTAGGCCATACCATCCTATCTCCATCTTGATACAGGGTAACTAAACATACATTGGCCCTTAACGTTAATTCCACCAGCGCACTACACACATGCGAATATCCATTAAAATAGAAGTTTCCCGGTAGTGCGTGGTATTTTGCTGCAAATGTAGGTTATGCATCGAAAATATTCATGCAAACATCGTATGCGTAAAAAAAAATACACGCAAGACAGAAAATGGACCGCAAAGGGGACAGGAAGTGAAGTAATAGGAAATCCTGTTTCCAGACATGGTACTGTGGGTGTACTTACACTTTCACTTTACAGCCTGTGCTTTTCCTTGACTGTGTGGCTGTGTCTTGGTGTTGCTGCGTTTCTTGTATCTTGTGGTGTCTCTCTTGTGTCTTTTGTGTATTCTATTTGTATATTGTACCTGTTTAAGTGCTTTTGTGTAGTTTAGTGGTTTTTGGATTGTATTTGTACTGTCGGTTGTCTGTTTGGGGGTTGCATTAGTTGGGGTTCGTAGTTTGGGCTGTAAGTTTCCTTTTTTCACATTTATTTCTTTCCTTTTTCCCTTTTTCTGTTTTGCATTGTTGTGCAAGGACATGTTGGGAAGGGTGAGGCTGACCCGCATGGGGGAGGAGGAGCTTGGGGTGTTTGTGTGGTTGGTGTGCCACTTTCTGCCGTTGGTGCTGGAGATGGGTAGGCGTGTGATACGGGGTATCACACAGAGGCAAGGCGGCTGCGGTTGGGCAATGTGCTCTACCACCTCAAACGTGTATTCAACACAACAAGGAATGAGCACCAGCTGAAGCATCGCTGGGCTGACCTGGTGGCCAGAGAAGAGGACCTGCAGGACCACCTGGGAGTGGTGATCGGTGGTATAGTTGGTGAGTATCACATTGACAAATGTGTACAGTAGAATGCTCCTGAGTGACAGTAGCAGATGTCTTGACGTGCTGCATGCAATGTTTGTGGCCATGTTGAATGCAAGTAGAACAAACTGTTAGTGTCCCAGTACTGAGATGTATTCCACATGTCTATGGGGGTTATTCTAACTTTGGAGGAGGTGTTAATCCGTCCCAAAAGTGACGGAAAAGTGACGGATTTACCACCAGCCGTATTACGAGTCCATTATATCCTATGGAACTCGTAATACGGCTGGTGGTATATCCGTCACTTTACCGTCACTTTTGGGACGGATTAACACTCCTCCAAAGTTAGAATAACCCCCTATATATGTTAACAATGCAGTCCTGAGCTTTGTTGAGTCATGTCTGACTATTACTTAGGGCCACATGTACCAAGCTATTTTTAATTCTCACAAATGGCCTAGTTTTCAGATTTTGTGAGTTTACATCAGGAAAAAATGTTTATTCAAATGCAGCACCCCCCAAATTTGCCATTCTGCTACCACATTGCGCAATCACAAAGCAGGGTTTGCTAGTGCCATTTAGGAAGGGGTGTTCCTTTCCTATTAGCGAGTCACAGTCCGCTGATTGATTGTTTGGTGACCGCAAATGCTGGCACTAAACAATTGCAGTTACCAGCTTCAAGTTGGTGCGAACCCATTTGCAAAAGGGGAAGGGTCCCCATGGGATCTCTTCC
Source organism: Pleurodeles waltl (assembly GCF_031143425.1). Classification (NCBI taxonomy): domain Eukaryota; kingdom Metazoa; phylum Chordata; class Amphibia; order Caudata; family Salamandridae; genus Pleurodeles; species Pleurodeles waltl. Next base: position 999,646,910 of record NC_090437.1, read on the forward strand.
CCTTTGTGAATGCATGCCCAAAATTTGTTTCTGAGCATGAAGTAATCGTACAGACCACTGACTGCTTCTTCAAAATTATTAAAGTCATAATATTGGTTTCTTAAATGCTTTTTGTTTACTCCTGATGAAATAAGGCTGCATTTAAATGAAAATATACATCTCTATTTGAAAGTAGTCACAGAGATGGTGGTCTGCTGAGCCCAGCAGGCCAGCATCCCTGTGAGTGCTGCCATTCCCAAGGGGTTTGCAAAATGAGACCTACCTCATCAAAATTCATGAGGTAGGTCATTTGCTACCCCATTTGTGATTTGCAAACAGTGTCATTGACAGTATTGTACCTCAGATCATCCTACTTTTAAATTGCGAGTTGCTAAGTCTCGCAATGTGTGACTCACAAAACCTGTTCTTGGTACATGTGGCCATTAGTAACACATTTCAGGTGCAATGACAACACCTGTACCCATGCATTCTGTCAACGATGATCAGGTAAGACACTGTCAGCATACCACATTTCACTATATTGGGACAGCAAAGTGGGCAATCCATGTTTATCGCTACATTGTCATCATTGCACACACATGATCCTTGCCATCATGTTGGCAAAGGGGGCATATACAGCTTAGGGGACACTGCCAATGGGGCATTTGTTACCTACTTACAACTATGCCACATCTGTTATGGACCACTGAATGCATGATAATTGCTGGCTGAAAATTGAGCCACATGTCCACCACACAGTAACTCAGTGTCCATTGATGCACAAGCCACAATACCTGAGTCACTTATATGCAGTGCACCAGGGAAGTGCCATTGAAAATGTCACCCAATTACAAATCATGACATGGAGTACCATCTGAAATGGATTAGCCACAAATGTTTGTTGTCAGGTTTAGCACCACATGATTGTTAGGCCCAGTGCATGTGTGCAGATGTGTGTCTATCACTCACTGGAGTGTCAGTGTCACTGTGAGTTTGCAGTGGTATGTTTGTTGGAATGTCTACACGCAGGATCAGCAGCTCACTCATATAAAATGGTGCACACTGTGATATGTTGTCCACACGTTTGTACAGTTATCTGACATTGAGCATATGTTTCCTTTTCCTGTCCTACAGGTGGACTGGCCCTCTACACCATCTGGGAAGTGGTTCGATTTCAGGATCCAGACGTATCCAGTAAGTGTGATAATGTCTGTCCTGTGTAGTGATTGCAGCTGTTGTGTGAGTGACTCTTGTATGTTGCACTCATTTCAAGATATGATGAGCTGGCATGTGATCTGATATATTACTTGACTGGATGTTGACATAGTGTTCAATGCAAGGGTTCGACATTCCCAGGCAGAGAGTCATATCTTGGTAGACTAGTGCTGCGCAATAGGCAGCAGCATGTGAACAAGGTGATTAGTAGCCACATGTAGGCCCACATGTGACTTGGAAGTGCTCCAGTGTCAGAATATTGTCACTGAGTCATACCCTCATTTTCACAAGACAGTGATGCATCAGTTTTCCGCACAAAAATGTGCATCCCTGTATTGTAATGTGCATGTAGGACTGTGTGGGTAACTGTCCCCCTGCATCTTGCCCCATACGTTGTACTCCATTTACGTCACACTTATGTGTTATGTAATAGGCATGCATGCAGGTCAAGGCCAGTTGTGTGCTGTCATCAATGTGGATGATTTTGGAATTGTGATGGCACATCAGGTGTTGATGGTTGTCCACAACTGGACACATGAATGTAGATGTGATTGACCTATGGATACCTCATTCCTAGGTGGCAGCCCTCCTCACATGTGTTCCACTCACTAAATCCATGTACAAGTGGACATGGCTTCCTGGTTGTGGTGATGTATTGCATGCCCATCCCCCTGAGGCACAAGGTTAGTGGAATAACGTGTATGTAGCTAGATGTGATGGTCACAGTGTAGATGACAGTCATCTCATTCAAGCATGCATGTGTCCCAAACAACACTGGCACTTTATGATTAGCAACTGCATACCATTACATTAATGCACAGATCAGTTTATTTGATACACCCCTTGTTGTGCTTTGCTGTGCTGTTAAATACTTGGTGGGTAGGCAGCATTGCCATTTCATTCGTCAGGGACATTATGGTGGTCATTACAACCCTGGCGGACAGTGTTAAAGCGGCGGTAAGACCGGCAACAGGCCGGCGGTAAAAAAATTGGAATTATGACCGTGGCGGAAACCGCCAACAAAGACAGCCACTTTAACACTCAGACCGCCACGGCGGTATAAACAAGCAGCGCGGCGGTCACCGCCAACAGACAGGCGGAAGACAATGTACCGCCCACAGTATCACAACCTACCAATCCGCCACCTCTTCCGGGGCGGATTCACCGCAGATAAAAACACGGCGGAAACAGCCATTTCAAAGGGAAAACGCTCACCTCTACACACTCCACGAGGAAGGAGGGCACCATGGAGCCGGAACTCCATATTCTGCCAGCGCTAGTCTTCCTGCTCCTCTACGAGGATCATCAACGCCGGCGGCGAAGACCACAGTGAGTACTGCACCTACGACATAGTGGAGGGGGGAGGCAAAAACACAGGGACACACACACTCAACACCCCAACCCCCACCCGACCCTCACCCACTACAACACACACACCAATGCATATCTATACATTACAGTAACACCCTCCAACCCCCCCGGAAGAATGCAAAGACAAAAGGAAATGAGTGGAACCATTGTAATATATCAAAATACAGAAAGCAAATATATACATATATATCTATATATACACAATAAACAAAATATACACCACGATTAGTAGTGCAGGTATTGCACCATTCATAGTCCGTGGACCACTGGGCCCAAAATGCATGGGCGAGGCCCACACAAGATACCCGATCCAAACGGAGAGAACACTGCAGGGGCGTCAGATCGAAATACAACAGGCACCTCAGGGGGAAGGGAAGGGGGGGCATCTCAGCTGGATGAGTGCACCAGGCCAGATCCACGAGGGGGCTCCATACCCATTGATGTATCCTAGGGAGTGCAAAGCCACAGTCTCACAAGTCCCTACAGTGGGTGGGTTGCCCACTGTGCAATCCTGGGGAGTGCAAAGCCACAGTCTCTCAAGTCTCTACAGTGGGTGGGTTGCCCACTGTTCAATCCTGGGGAGTGCAAAGCCACAGTCTCTCAAGTGGATGCAATTCTCCACTGATTCTGGAGGGGGACTGGTGCCCAGAGTGCTTCATCCTGTGCAGGACAGACGGAGTGGATGCTGTTCTCCACTGGTTCTGGAGGGGGACTGGTGCCCAGAGTGCTTCATCCTGTGCAGGACAGACAGAGTGGATGCTGTTCTCCACTAGTTCTGGAGGGGGACTGGTGCCCAGAGTGCTTCATCCTGTGCAGGACAGTTGGAGTGGATGCTGTTCTCCACTGGTTCTGGAGAGGGACTGGTGCCCAGAGTGCAGCACACACCCTGCGACGGTCCCAGTCACTGGCCCTGCCGCAAATGGGCTAGCGGTGCTTTCCATGGCAGTCTTTGCCCTGTTCAGCGGTCCTTGGCCTGTTCAGCGGTGCTTGAGTTACCAGTGTCAGACCTGTTCAGCAATGCTTTCCATGGCGGTCTTTGCCCTGTTCAGCGGTCCTTGCCAAGGCGGTCCTTCATTGCCCAACAGGGCTGTGACTGGCGGTCCTTTATGGGTCAGCTGGGCTGTGGCTTGCGGGGCCCTCCTGGCCAGCTGGGCTGTGGCTGGCGGTGGCCTCCTGGGAAGTGACGATGGGATTGGCGGTGTCCTCCTGGGCAGTGACCCTGGCGGTGGCCTCCTGGGCAGTGACGATGAGGCTGGTGGTGGCCTCCTGGCCAGTGACTCTGGGGCTGGCGGTGGCCTCCTGGGCAGTGACGATGAGGCTGGCGGTGGCCTCCTGGGCAGTGACTCTGGCGGTGGCCTCCTGGCCAGTGACTCTGGGGCTGGCGGTGTCCTCCTGGGCAGTGACGATGAGGCTGGCGGTGGCCTCCTGGGCAGTGACGATGGGGCTGGCGGAGGCCTCCTGGGCAGTGACGATGAGGCTGCCGGTGGCCTCCTGGGCAGTGCCTCTGGCGGTGGCCTCCTGGCCAGTGACTCTGGGGCTGGCGGTGTCCTCCTGGGCAGTGACGATGAGGCTGGCGGTGGCCTCCTGGGCAGAGACTCTGGCGGTGGCCTCCTGGCCAGTGACTCTGGGGCTGGCGGTGTCCTCCTGGGCAGTGACGATGAGGCTGGCGGTGGCCTCCTGGGCAGTGACGATGGGGCTGGCGGAGGCCTCCTGGGCAGTGACGATGAGGCTGCCGGTGGCCTCCTGGGTAGTGCCTCTGGTGGTGGCCTCCTGGCCAGTGACTCTGGGGCTGGCGGTGTCCTCCTGGGCAGTGACGATGAGGCTGGCGGTGGCCTCCTGGCCAGTGACTCTGGGGCTGGCGGTGGCCTCTTGGGCAGTGACGATGGGGCTGGCAGAGGCCTCCTGGGCAGCGGGTATGATGGCGGTCTTCTCCGCCGTGCTGCTCCTCCCAGACTTTGGAGATTTCTTCTGCCCTTCCCCACCTTGGGAGGAGTCACAGCTGAGTCGACACTCCCCCCGGGACCCCTGTGAGCGGCTTTGCTGGCTGGAGTCGTGCCCCTCTCCCGCCGGGCACTGTCCAACTTCTGGTGCTTCACAGTGGGGGGACTGGCTGTGCTGTGGCTCCGTGCCACACTGGCTGACCTGGTGGCCGGTGCACTCCACATACCTGTAACAACAGGCACCACTGGTCCCGGAGATTTTTTGGCTGAGGTGCTAGTACGGGACCTATGAGTTGGACGGGGGGGAATAGGTTAAAGGTGGAAAGGAAAAGTTTTTGGGAGACACAGGGATGGGTAGCTGGAGGGGGTTTGGGAGTGGAGGAAGAGGTGGTGGTTGTAGGAGATGTAACGTTTGTGGATTTGGGTGCACGGGCTGGAGGCTGTCGTGAGGTGGATGGCTGTTGGGTGGGTGTGCGCCTGTGTTTGTGTATCTTGGGAGGGGGCTTCACAGACACACTGGGAGAGGACACAGGGGATGTGGAAATGGTAGTGGGGGTGGTGACTGCACGTGAGCGGGGTGTGGTGGTGGGTGTGCTGGTGCAGGATGTAGTGGCTGTAGTGGTAGTGCATGCAGGTGTGAGTGTAGACGAGACTGGGAGGGAGGAGGGAGACGACGAGGAGGGGGACACAGTGGAGGCAGTGGATGTTGGGGTGTCTGTATGTGTGTGATGCTTGCGTGAGTGCCTGTGGGATGTGTGGTGCTTATGTTTGCCCGAGCTTCCCTTGTGTGGTGAGGTGTGTGCAGGCTGGTCTGATGGTGTGCTTGGGATAGGCAGAGGTACAGGGGATTGTGTCTGGTTGGAGGAAGTTGGAGGGGGGAGGTTAGACACAGGGACAATGGCTGCCATCAGTGCTGAGGCCAGAGTTTGCAGGGTTCGATGAAGGGCAGCCTGACCAGAATGAATGCCCTCCAGGAATGCATTTGTGTGTTGCAACTCCCTTTCTACACCCTGGATGGCATTCAAAATGGTAGACTGCCCAACAGTGAGTGACCTGAGGAGGTCAATGGCCTCCTCATTGAGGGCAGCAGGGGTGACAGGGGCAGGGGCTGAGGTGCCTGGGGCGAAGGTGATACCCACCCTCCTGGGTGAGCGGGCACGGGGCGAAGGCTGATGGGCTGCTGGGAGGGCGGTGCTGGTAGGGGGGGTGGCGGCTGTACCTGTAGAAGTGGCAGAGATGATGCCGCAACCACAAGGGAGCTCCCATCGGAGGATGAGTCCGTGTCGCTGGTTGCAGATCCTGTGAACGCCGTGGTGCTCCCCTCGCCCTCCGTCCCACTGGTGTATTCCGAGTCCGTGGTGTGGCCCTCCATGGCCATGTGGAATGCAGCTCCCTCGTGCTCCGGTGCCACTGTACCTCCGCCTGATGATGCTAATGCACACAAGAACAGGGAGACCACAAAAAGAGGGGGACGACAGAAGAAAGACAGATTGAGTGCAGGGCTTACCGCTACCGTTGGCAGACAATACAGACACAGCAGCCCCCTGCACTACGTCGCGCTGTTGGGCTCTACAGATGCAATTCCTGGGAAATGGCCTACAAGGCTATGGACGACATCTGCACACATAGATGACACAGGGGCATGAATACCTGTACTTGGCACTCTACAGAGGTGGGGTGGGGTGCCACATGGCCTGCATTACGGAGAGGCCTAGCCTATGGAACTCGCCCTGGCCTAGGGCAACCCACAGCCCTTCTCCCCCACCCAAACACCTTCACTGCACGCAAAGTCCGCTGAATGATAGTGTACTCACCCCCTTGTGTCTGCTGTGATGCCCTCAAGTGCCCATCCAACTCAGGGTAGGCCACCGCCAGGATCCTGAACATCAGGGGGGATCATGGTTTGACGGGCACCCCTCCCACGTTGGGAGGCCTTCCCCAGCTGAGCCTCCGCAGTCTTCTTGCTCCAGCGGCGAATGTCCTCTGATCTTTTACGGCAGTGGGTGCTCCGTCTGTGGTGGACCCCCAGGGTCCAGATGCCCTTGGCGATGGCACGCCAAATATCCTTCTTCTGGTGGGCGCTGACCTACATGACATGTACAGGGGAAGAAGAGAAGTCAATACCAACTGCACCGTCAAGGTGACTGGCCCACATCCCTACCCTTGCCATGTGGCACATGCATTCACAGTCCTTCATGCACGCAGAACTTTGCCCCCTTCCTTCTTACAACCAGCCCTCTCCACACAGGCATAGCCCATACAACATGCTCCCTGTGTACTTACCTGTTGGTCTGGAGGACCGTAGAGTAGCGTGTACTGGGGAGGACCCCGTCGACAAGCTTCTCCAACTCCTCTGCAGTGAAGGCAGGGGCCCATTCCCCAGACGCACGAGCCATTGTCTCTTCCAGACCGAGGTCACAGCAGCACTTGCAGTGTAGGTCCTCTTCTGTCGAAGATCAGGTATTGAGTGATTTAACAGCTAGAAAATGGCGGTGATGTCCGCGGCGGTCACGTCCGCGGCGGTGCGTACCATCACTGCCGGCGTACATCGTCATTGGCTCCTGGGACCCATAGGGTCCAATGTTAACCAATGCAGCATTGCGCCGCAGTCTTCGACCGCCTACCGCGACGGTGTACAACACCAGCGCAGTTACCTCACATCCCATTGTCACAGTTTAGAGGTCAGGCAGCCGCCATTTCAGGGGCCCACATTGCCTAATTACCAACTGCGTCACACATACCTAGGCCTTGTCTCACAACAGAAATACAGGCCACATTTTGTGTATGAATGGTGTTCTGTGTAGACTGTGGGTACATACCTCTGAGTTGTTTGACTCTGTGGTCGCTGTTGTCCTTCATAGGCACCGTCCGCTGGGACATGTGAGGAGATGGCGGAATCCTCCGGTGTACCGACCGCTGGTGGACCTGTCAACAATGGAGGAAAGAAGATTGATCATCACCCACAGGTTTGACCGTGCCACAATCCAGGAACTGTGTACCCAGTTGGAGCCTGACCTGATGTCAGCAATCCGCCATCCCACAGGAATCCCCCCTCAAGTGCAGGTGCTATCAGTGCTCCATTTCCTTGCAAGTGGGTCATTTCAAACAACAGTGGCCATGGCATCAGGGATGTCCCAGCCTATGTTTTCCAACGTGTTGTCCAGAGTGTTGTCTGCCCTTCTGAAACACATGCGGAGCTATATCGTTTTCCATCAGGTGGAGGATTTGCCTAGAGTGAAAGGTGACTTCAATGCCCGTGGACATATCCCCAACATCATAGGTGCCATTGATGGGACCCATGTAGCTCTGGTCCCCCCCCACAGGAGTGAACAGGTGTACAGGAACCGGAAGAGTTATCATTCTATGAATGTACAGATGGTATGTTTGGCAGACCAGTACATCTCCCAGGTAAATGCTATGTTCTCTGGCTCTGTGCATGACGCCTACATCCTGCGGAATAGCAGCATCCCTTATGTGATGGGTCAACTCCAGAGGCACGGGTTGGGCTATTAGGGGACTCTGGTTGCCCCAACCTGTCATGGCTACTGACCCCAGTAAGGAATCCCAGGACCAGGGCAGAGGAACGCTACAATGAGGCCCATGGGCGGACTAGGAGGGTGATCGAACACACCTCGGCCTCCTGAAGGCTAGGTTCAGGTGCCTCCATATGACAGGTGGTTCCCTATTCTACTCACCAAAGAAGGTGTGCCAGATCATCGTGGTCTGCTCTATGCTTCACAACTTGGCTTTGCGATGACAGGTGCCTTTTCTGCAAGAGGATGGTCCAGATGGAGGTGTAGTGGCAGCTGTGGAGCCTGTGGACAGTGATGAGGAGGAAGCAGAGGAAGAAGACATTAACAACAGGGACTCAGTCATCCAGCAATATTTCCAGTGACACACAGGTGAGAAAACATTCCTTCCTACTACAAGTACTTTAACACTTCTACCTCTATCCTGTCTGTCGATTTCAACCAGTATATGGTCACTGAGTTGTAAATTTCCCTTACGGTATCACAGGTGTGGTTTCCAACGTGTGTCATCTGCTTAGATTCCTCATGGACTTGAGGTGTGTGACATAGTTATGTTGACATTACATTTGAAAAAACATTTTGTCACTGTCATTGCTAATACACAATTAGACTGACTCCAGATTGTTTTGTGCTTCAAGGGTGTTATTGAAGTGCTCAATATTGGAGGGGGTTGTAAAATGGTGAGGGGTGATGGTGGAGGAATGTCCATGGCAGAGTCCAGTCTATTAGTCTCACAGGTGCATTGCCCATATGGGCATAGGAAGTGGAGCTGGGGCAGTTCCAATATAGACAGGGTTACAAAGTGTGACAGTTGTTTGACAATCAGGGTGGTCTCATTTCTTGGCATCGTGCTCTGTTTTGTTCCTGGATCTCAGGGACCACTTGCGGGGTGGTTCTCAGTGGTCCTGTGGCGGTGCCTCCTGTCCACTAGCGCCAGCAGAGGTGGTGGGCAGTTCATTGTTTATGCTAGTGTCAGGGGCCCCTTGTAGTGCCACGGTGTCCCTTCTGGTGTTAAGTATTTCCTTCAGCACCCCTACGATGGTGCCCAGGGAGGAGCTGATGGTTCTGAGTTCCTCCCTGAACCCCAAATACTGTTCCTCCTGCATGCGCTGGGTCTCCTGAAACTTGGCCAGGACCGTTGCCATCGTCTCCTGGGAGTGGTGGTATGCTCCCATGATGGAGGAGAAGGCCTCGTGGAGAGTGGGTTCCCTTGGCCTCTCCGTCCCCTGTCGCACGGCAGCCCTCCCAGTTCCCCTGTGTTCCTGGGCCTCCGTCCCCTGGACCGTGTGCCCACTGCCACTGCCCCAGGTCCCTGTTGTTGGGGTGGTGGGTTATCCTGGGTTCCCTGTAGTGGTGGACACACAGCTGATTGACGTGTCCTGGGCACGGAGGTATGGGCCCGCTGGGTGGGTGCTGTGCTGGTGTTACCAGAGGGTGGAAGGTCTGTGGTGGGCTGTGACTGGGTGAGGGGAACCGACTGTCCCGAGGCCCACGATGGTCCGGGCTGGTCATCTGGATCCAGTTGTACAGAGCTGCTGTCATCACTGTGGGCCTCTTCTGTGGGTGGGGTGGAGATGTCTGGACCCCCCTGTCTGGTGACGTTGGGTAGTGGTCCTGCAGGGGTGTAAAAGCATGATTATTGCATCTGTGTGTGTCATGGTGTGCAATGGGTGGGTGACTGTGTACCCCAGTGCTAGCATTCCTGTGTGGGGGCTTGTGTGATGATGGTTGAGGGGGGTGTTATGGGTATGTGCAGTGGGCATGCTTTAGTGATGGGTGTCCATGCTTTGTTGTGTCATGCAGGGCTTGGTGTTGGGATGTGTGGTTTGTGTTATTAGTACATTTGTGAGGAGTTGGAGTGATAGGGGAGGGGGCGAGGGTCTGTGATAGCATGCAGGTAGGGTGGGGGATATGATAGTTAAAGGTTTGACTTACCAGAGTCCATTCCTCCACCGACTCCTGCGAGGCACTCAGGATGCAGAATCGCCAAGACCTGCTCCTCCCATGTTGTTAGTTGTGGGGGAGGAGGTGGGGGTCCGCCGCCAGTCCGCTGTACCGCCAGGTGGTGTCTTGAGACCACGGAACGCACCTTCCCCGTAAGTCGTTCCACCTCTTCCTGATCTCCTCCTGATTTCTTGGGTGCTGTCCCACTGCGTTGACCCTGTAGACTATTCTTCGCCATAGTTCCATCTTCCTAGCTATGGAGGTGTGCTGCACCTGTGCTCCAAATAGCCGTGGCTCTACCCGGACGATTTCCTCCACCATGACCCTGAGCTCCTCCTCCGAGAACCTGGGGTGTCTTTGCCGTGCCATGGGGCGGTGTGGGTGATGTGTGAGGTGGTGTATGTGGTGATATGTAGTGGTGTATGGTGTTTTGTACGTGGAAGTTGTGTGGGTGATGGTGATGGTGTTGAGTGCCTGTGACTGCTAGTTTGTGGATGGTGGTGTCTCTCTCTGGCCTTCTTTCGGAATTTTTGGTCGTAGGGGTTTGTGGGTGATGTGGGTGTGTGTTTTATATTGTTTTGAGTATGTGGGAGTGGTGTATGTTTGTGTATCAGGTGTGTGCATTTCGATTTGTCCAATGTAGCAGTGTTTTGTAAATGTGTGTGTATTTTGAGCACAGCGGTGTGTACCGCCAATGGAATACCGCGGTTGAAAGACCACCATGTGGATTCGTGGGTCGTGATAGTGTGGGCGTATTTCTGTTGGCGTGATGGTGGAGGTTTTGTTTTCGCCAGTTTATCACTGACCTTTGGTGTGGCGGACTTGTGTGGGTGTCTGAATTTTGTCTGATTTCGAGATGTGGGTCATAATAGCTGTGGCGGAATTCCGCGGCCACAGCGGTGTGTTGGCAGTCTTCTGCATGGCGGTAAGTGGTTTTTACCGCCAATGTTGTAATGACCCCCTATATCATCTGTACTGTAATTTGGACTGCATGTGCAAATTGAGGGAGAGTGTTAGATTATCACCTGTACATGCATCACTCAATGATGACACTGATGGTTGCCTGTCTAATTTTTACAGCTGCCAAAATGAATGTAGGGGAGATCAGGAATTTCCAGAAGAGGGCAGTGAGGTACAGACACATATTGAATGTCGAGTTTGGGTACCGCAGGATGGCAAGATGCTATCAGAGAGAGAGAGTCACAGGAGAATGGTGGGCTTTCAGCCAAGGGGGACCGGCATTGGCCACAACAGTTGGAGCCACCACCACAACTGCACCGAGTAGCACAGAGGCCACATTCACATCAGCCCTACCTGCTGCACCATCATCCTCGGGACCACCACACCTGCTGCACCTTCAACGTCAGCACCACTCAACACCACACTTGCAGGAGCAATGACGTCTGCAACACAGACCACCACATCTTCATTGGACATGTCCACCATTTCCGAACTCCAGAGGGACATGACAAATGTTTTGAGAAAGCTTCACACTATAAAGAGGGAAGTGGACAAAAATACCCGGAGGCTCAAATCTATAAAGAAGACACTTAGGAGGGCAAACCTCTGAACTCCTGCCTCCCATCACCCCTAATTCAGTCCCCTCACTCCTAATTCCTCATCCAATATTTTTGTGGGTTTAGGGGGTTTAGTGATATGTGAGAGTAGGGTAGTAGTTTAGATAGGATAAGTAGGTTGGGGCGGAGGGTTTCATATTATTGCATGTTAGTTTGTGGGTGGGGGTTAATGTTGGTCTTTTGTGTATTTTAATTAAAACCACATTTAAAAAAAAAAAGTTTTAAAACAATGTGTTTGTTTAGTATTAGTATCTGTTTAGGTTATTATCTGTTGTCCTACATGTGTCTCATCATATAAGGGGGATGGGGACAAATGTTTAGAGTGTGTTGTTAAATGTGGTAAGTAAGCTTAGCATAGGGTAGTTAGAGCCAGTTGTGGTTTATGTATAGTTAGGATATATTAGGTTAACATAGGTGTGTTACATATTTTTAAGTTCTGTTTTGTACATAGTTATTAAAGATTTAGGTACTCCCTTACTGCATGTGTCATATACTTGGGGTGCAGGGTCTTTGCATGATTGTGAAGTGCCAATTGTCTGTAGGACTGTGTATTCCATCCTGCCTCCACATCTCTCTCCTGACATGTTAATTCCCACTTCCAACTGAGCTGTCACATTAGCAGCTACAACAAATCTAAATCTCAATGCATCTGCTATCCATTGTACCCACCACTCAACTTGACTATGGTTACCATGTATTGAACAGGTAGGTGTGGTCTTAAAGCTGTCATTGTTTGGGTCCTGTGTCAGGAATGTTAGGCACTGTAAGACTTCTGCCTGCAGCCTGATGTTCATGTGAACACTGCTAAACTGAGTAGTGTCAATTTCAGATGAGGTCAAGTATACAAATTTCACGCCTATATGTTTTACTTGTACTTCCAGCTGACATTATTTGCCAAACACTCTTACACTGCCATTCCTGCTGTATGTTGTGGATAATTATTAATATATATTTGTCCCCCCTGTGTATCTGTATTTTTGATTGATGGATTGGCCCTGACACAGTGGGGGTTACCAGGGCCTCCCCTGAAGGGTTGTCTAGCATGTTGTAGTTGAGGCATGTATATTTTAAAGCAAATGAAACATACACAATTAATTTTTTGTAGGGGATGTGGCCAGCATTGAGTTTCATCTTGTAGATACCTTGGTCCAGAATTATACTATTACTGCACTGCATCTGCCTCATTTTTTGACGCAAAAGCAGCACAAACTTACAACATACAATGATAATTTGTAAGTTTGCGCTGCTTTTGCTTAAAAAATGACACAAATGCAGTGCTGAAGATTTAGAAGTCAGGGTCCTTGTACGTAAATATCTGCCCACATTATTTCTGCACTCTGGTATTGACACACTGTGACTATAGACATGTTACATGCATCACAAATCTCCAGCAAAGTAGACGTGTCACATTTCACAGAGACAAAGTGGTTGTGTAGGTGCTGTTTATTTTAAAGTGCTGTAGTGCAATATTTACATAGTCCAGGTCTGTGACCCCATTAGTGTAAAGCATTCCATTGTGACACAACACAAGTGCAAGGTTGAGAGACATGTCATTGGACATGCTGAGATGAAGTGCCATTCAGTGCAGAGGAACATGAATTGCCAATTGAGTAGTGAGAGACATTGCAGTCCATGGTGGTAACGTTAACAGTGTGTTGGTGAAGAGTGCATTTCACCAACTGTAGCAACACTGGCATGTTGTCAAGCACAGGACAAAGGAAAATCAGTGCCCATGTGGCATGGGCTGGTGCTACCGGGTACTCCTACGGGTGACGATGATCTGTTCCTCATCTTCATCCTCTGATGTGTGGGTTGTCCTCTCTGCCCTTGATGGTGGTGGTAGTGGGTTTGAGGGGGCAACACACATATCAGTGGTTGGAGAAGATGACTCCAATTTCCCAGCAGCTGCCATCTGTGGAACTACATATGGCATAACTGCAGCAAGGAGGAGCTGCTGATTATTGAGTATGGCAGCAACATCCCTGTGGTAGGCAGCCATGTTTGCCCTGAGGGAGGCCAGTTCCCGGTATACGGAGTCCAGCTTTTTGTCATGCATGCAGCTGCAAGATTGGGATGGCAGGTGTTGTGGCAACTACCTCACAGCAGTGGTGAGGTCCCTCACACACTGTTGGACTCCTTGCAGTAGGGATTGTTTGACTTGTATGGCTGCCGACTGTTGTGCGGACGTCATCATGCACATGCACATCCCTTCATGGCTGGCTGCCATAGTTTGCATCCACACCTCCTTGGCCAGCTCCCGCTGTACTCCCACTACTGTCCTCTCAAAGGTGGTCCCCGTGTCATCAGAGTCCTCAGCTGTGTTTGAGCTGGCAGTTCGCACTATTGGGGTGGTGGGTGGGTCCTCTGGGATGGCAGCTACATGTGTGCTCCTCCTTACTACTGGAGGTGGTGTCTGGAGGGTTCCCAGGACATCTTGGAGGGTTTCCTGGCTGATGGTTGCAAGCTGGTCATCCAGGTCATCAGGGTAGTCCAGGACAGACAGATCCTCATGAGAGCCATCACCCTTTACAATGAGATATTGCACAATTAGTGTGTCTGTGTTGTACCAGTTGTAATGTGATGTCACTGACTCTCCTATTGGTGGTACAATGTTATCTTGGTTCCCATGCATTGTTCCTGTCATTGCTGTTTGCAGTCTCTCAGCCCTATGCCCCACCTGCATGGCACATGTAGTGTGGGCAGTTTGGGCAATTGTCTGTTTCACATCTTATAGGTGTGGGTTCTGTCCAAATTGTGGCTTGCCACCTTCTTGTCCTCATTAACCCTCCCTCTGCTTCCATTAGCATGGTGAGGCCTTGCAATGATTGTTGGTGTGCTGATGCCACATGCACCACACATAACAATATGGCCCTGTCCCAGTCTATCATTTTTCACATACACCTATGTGGTGCAGAGACCTAGCACCATACTATGTATTGCATTTCCATGAAATGATACAGATGTCACCATTGGTAGTTTCTCATGTTGATGTTTGCGTATGTGTGCTACATTGCATTGCACTGATGGGCCTGGCAGAGTTCCATTTGCTCTTATGACTGTGTGGGTGTGTTTGCCTACCTACACACATATGTGCTCCACCTTAATTCTGTTGTCTTAGCACTATGACATCTGAGATGTTGCATGGTGGCATTGCAGCTATTGTGACACAGGCACAGGTGTAAACCCTGGAATGGGCAGCATAGGTATGAGATTACTGCTGCGTACATCATAATGTATGTGACAGTGCCTGATGGTTATTGAGTCTATGGACATGAGCAGTTGACAGGAGTTGCACTTGGATAGGGATTGATGGTGATTGATCATGTAGTCATACTGAACCCTCATTTTGAGTGTGTTTGTGCCATGGGCACCTAACTGCCATTTCCTAATTGACCAGCACACACAGCACAGGTAGTAGTGGCAAGTGTTGTCAATGGTATATGCCGCTTGAGCCAATGGCCTGGGACTGAGCATTGTCCTCTAGTTTACATTCTGGCACTACCAGCTGTGCTGTGACAGCAGACCAGTTTTACGTTCTACCTTACCCTCCTGGTCTGCTTCAGCATTTCCAGCAGCCTTGTCATGGCGGTGTATCCCCATGCAAAGGTTGTTGGTGTTGTGCTGTGCCCCTGGATGCCCCTGCACTGCCCAGGCTAGGCTCCCTGGGGTCTCTCCTGGCTTCTGGGATCCATTTTGGGGCTCCTTAGCACTGTTTCCTCCGTTTGCGTCTCTTTTTTTATGCTATTCCAGTGAAAAATGGTGCATATCCGTTTTGCGAAGTTTTTCCATGTCGCACACTGGATTAGAGTCATTTTTCCTAGGTTAACGTCCTTTTGCCTTACAACAAGGTGCAATGGTTAGCGTCAGAAAAAATTACAATAACCTGTTCTTAGCGTCACCCAGCGACAAAGTATAAATTTGGCGCACAGGTGGCGTTAAGAAATTATGCTAGCCAGCGCTAACATTTTTTATGCTAAACTGCGTTAGCGCAGTTTTGTGCCAAAAAGTATATATCTGGCCCTTAGTGTGCTCAGCTTCTCATAATTTATATTAGCAGTATCAATGTGAGGCCACATTTCTGATACTTTTATCTCTTGAGTGGGTGGGAATAAAACATGTCCACAACCTGTAACGACCTTAGAGACTGAAATTGCGTAGGCAATTCCTGGTCGCATACTGCAACAGCTTTGGTCACTTAGCACCACATAACTTCCATTCGAAAGTACATGAAATGCTGGTCGAATCAAAGGGATGGGAGGACCCTTCAGAAAATAGGCCAAGTTCATGACCGCCACATTGCAAAGGCGTGAAGGTACACCTGCTTGCAGATCATTGAATGACTAACAGTAGTCTCACATTTGCTTCAGCTGAGAAAGACCTCTGTACCGCCGTTCAGACATTTATATTGGGCAACTCCCACTATTCTTTAATATAGCTATCGCCTAACTGCGAGATGTTTCAGGCATTTCAAAAAACAAAAAGTGGAAATGGGCAGATTAGTAATACCATGTAGGAGCCATGCTGATGATGGACTCTCTGCAACTGTGAAAGGCAACTTCTCCAACTTTTCTACGTGAAGCATGGTGAAAGTTGCTTCCCTTTTAGCCATCCACTGTTGTTCCTTGGATAAATTAAAAGCAGTAAAGAAGTCACTACCGTTAATGTACTTCCCCGGAACTCAACCGTTTTTCAAAGTTTGTAATGTCCAACCTAACTGCATTATGGAACGCAGCTGACTTTGCCCATGGGATAGTAGGGACATGTCTGTCTGAATTATGTCAGTCGCAGACAACACTATGGGGGTCATTCTGACCCCGGCGGTCCGAGACCGCCGGGGCCAGGGTCGGCGGGAGCACCGCCGACAGACCGGCGGTGCCCCGCAGGGCATTCTGACCGCGGCGGTTCGGCCGTGGTCAGATGCGGGAAACCGGCGGTCTCCCGCCGGTTTCCCGCTGCCCTGCAGAATCCTCCATGGCGGCGGAGCGTGCTCCGCCGCCATGGGGATTCTGA
Source organism: Pleurodeles waltl (assembly GCF_031143425.1). NCBI lineage: Eukaryota > Metazoa > Chordata > Amphibia > Caudata > Salamandridae > Pleurodeles > Pleurodeles waltl. Next base: position 999,663,476 of record NC_090437.1, read on the forward strand.
CACCCCCTACCGCCATCCTGTTCCTGGCGGGGCCCCCGTAAGAGGGCCCCACAAAGTATTTCAGTGTCTGCTATGCAGACACTGAAATACGCGACGGGTGCCACTGCACCCGTCGCACCTTCCCACTACCCCGGCTCAATTCTGAGCCGCCGTCCTCGTGGGAAGGTTGATTTGCCCTGGGCTGGCCTCCGCCGCCCGCCGAAGTTAGAATCACCCCCTATATTTGTTGGGGAATAGATTCTATTGGACAGAGTGTTCATGCTGATGTTGACAACAGCTAAAGCCTTTTCTTCATGTTCTTTGTCTATCTGCCTTAAACGTGCAGCAGCTTCTATCTGAGAAAGCTTCCAGCTCTCATAATATATGGCATAGATTAATCTTTTAGAGCGTGGCTTCCTAGTACCTAATAAGAAGTCCTGCAAGTCTATAACTTCAGAAAGAGTGCTAAGATGTTCCTTAACTGTAGCTAACGTGTTAGTCTGTACCCACTGTTGGCACAGTTTACCCACACTGTATGTTGTAACTATGCCTGTGTGTTGATCTGAGACAAAGCGAGGGTCTGGACGGCTAATCTTGAAACCCCCTGAGGAATTCACAAAACGTGCCTGACACCCATTTGTGTCTATTGGCCAAATTAACCACCCGCCGGGACTGGAAAGGGAAGAGTTATGGGTACCAGCCTGTATTTACGCATCTAGTTCTTCCTCGGTTACAATCAGGAAGCATTGCCAATTATTAAACTTTGCCGGTGTGTGGCTACTGGGATTATTTTAGTACATACATAACAATCTTTCGCATCCATAGTTTCCACATACTCATTTAGTAAGTGATAGAAGACATTAGTAGAAAGTTCTCCTTTTGCATTAGTTCCCTCATGCATGTGTCTTGCATCTTGCTCAAATCTCTCCCACGGTGTTAGTGTGGTAGTTTCAGATTTTGAAGTAGCGTTAATAGTTTCTTTCTCTATCCATGGCATTCCTACAATCACTCCCACAATTATTACTGCACACACAACACCTATTATAAGACCTAGCCAACCGCACACCTTACTTCCCTTGCTACTATTTCTATTGTAAGCCATGTTTATATAGAATCAGACAGTAGATCAACAATCAACTTGAGGAATTTTTTTTTTTTTTTTTCTTATTTTTTTTTCTCTGCGTATATTACAGCGTCTTCACTCACTCCAGGACCTCTTTTGTCAAATCATGTTAGCAGCTTGTCGTAATCAGGTTTAAAGTCAATCCAGTTTTTCGTGTCACTTTCAGTAGTTTATAATGTCTTCTTTTCAGTTTCAAGATTTTTCAGAATTTAACCAAGCTTTTCCCATATTTGTTCAGGTACCGTAGTATTGGCCTGGTACTTCTTGATCAAAGCAAAATGCTAAAAATTCTTGTTGCCATTCAGAAGTTGTAGCATACGCCCATTCAGGACCTGTATATCTTCTGTTTGCGATTCTTTTTCTTTTTAATCTTCGTTCACCCTGTTGTTCTGCTTCACTCAGATCATCCGCTCGAGATGCATTGTTCTCTTCTATTATTGTGTCATTTGATACATCTCTTATCTTGAAGAGTGGCTTATCTGGCCAATTGTCGCCTCTATGTATCTTTTCTCGATGTGTCCTTTCAGTACGTTGGACAGTACCCTCCTCTTGTGAAATTGTGTTTTCTCTTGATGGACCTGCAGCTGGTTCAGGAGACTCTGATACGTTCTGATTTCTCTCTACAATTTCTCCTTCTCCTTATTTTTCTGGTTCTGTGCCGGGTCCGAGCTCTAACCTGTATCCGTCTTCTTCTGGGAGAACCTCTCCTTGACTTAGTTCTCCTGCAGCCTCTACTGAGATAGGCACTCTGCCACCTCTCTCAAACTCATTGACTGTTTGAGGGACAAGGCTGTTCTCAGTGGGCTCTCCGGCAGTCTCAGTTTCTTCTTGACTGTTCTCTGGCCCTGAGACTTCTCTTTCTAAAGTTGTTGTGCCGGAAACTTCAAGTTCCTCTTCAACAGGACACGTTACCCTTTTCGTATGACTGGCATGTGTCCAGTTGGGAACTCCGGCACACTTCACAGCAGTAGTAGTTGTCAATATTACTTGATATGGCCCTTTTCAATGTGGTTCTAGACACGATTTTCTTACGTGCTTCTTGACAACCACCCAGTCACCGGCTTGTAGAGAGTGGCCTGGATCGCCGATCGGTGGCAACGTGTTAGCTTCCACCTGGTGATAGAAAGAGCGAATCACATCAGCCAAACCTTTGCAGTAATCCAACACCATATCATCTGTAATATTCACTAGTGCATTTGCAGGTACTGCTGGTAATCTCATAGCTCTGCCCATGAGGATTTCATGGGGGGATAGTCCCGTTTTATTGTCTGGGGTGTTTCTCATTGACATCAGCACTAGAGACAAGGCATCTGGCCACTTCATGTTAGTTGCTGCACACATTTTTGCCATTCTCGATTTCAAAGTACTGTTCATTTGCTCTACTAGTCCTGATGCTTCGGGGCGATAGCTACAATGCAGCTTCTGTTCAATGTTGAGTGCGGCACACATAAGTTTAATCACCTCATTGTCGAAGTGTCTACCTCTATCCGATTCTATAGAAACCGGAAACCCGAATCTTGGTATCAGTTCCCTAAGTAGTAGTTTTGCGACTGTAAGGCTGTCATTTCTACGTGTGGGATATGCCTCAATCCAGTGACTGAAAACACACACAATCACCAACACATACTTCAGTCCTCCACAAACAGGCATTTCAATGAAATCCATTTGCATTTTGTTAAATGGACCTCCAGCTCTTCCAATGTGGCTCAAAGTTACCACGGTTCCTTTTCCTGCATTCATCTGTTGACAGATGATGCATCTGTGACAAGTAGAATTTTGGGTTAAACCAATCAATTTTGAATGACCTGATCATGGCATCTCTTCCCAGGTGAGTCTGCCCATGGTAGAGCCTGGCGAATTGGGATAGAAGGCTGTTTGGCAAAACTAATTTCCCTTCCTCTGAAACCCATAAATCATCAGCTCTCTGGACACATTGCATTCTTTGCCAAGAGCGTTTTTCTTCCTTGCTTGCACGGCTTTGTAATGTTTTTAGTTCGTCCAATGTGTCAACTACCCGCAATGCTAGGTTTAAACATGTGTCATTTTCAGTTTGTGGTAACAATTCCCATTGCTCCTTGAACGATATACAGTTCAATGCGCAAAATCGTGCGACATGATCTGCATAGCCGTTTCCCATGGACACAAAGTCTTGTGATCTAATGTGAGCACTGCATTTCACCACGGCAATTTCAAGAGGTAACTGAATCGCATGTAAAAAATCCTTTATTTGTTCACCATTTTTCACAGGAGAACCAGATGAGGTCATAAAGCCTCTCTGTGACCAAAGTTGGCCAAAATCATGTACAATTCAGAATCCGTATCTGCTGTCAGTCTAGATAGTGACTTTCAAATTTACAGCTGCGTGGCATGCCTTTGTAAGGGCAATCAATTCTGCCACTTGTGCAGAAAACACTTTTTCGAGCCAGGAGGCTTCAACGATACCAGTTGTGGTACATACCGCATAGCCAGCTCCCAGTGTTCCTGCAGAATCTCTTAGGCAGGACCCATCAACAAACATAATACAATCATTTTCTTTTAACTGGGTGTCCTGTATGTCTGGACGAGGTTTGGTACACAGCTCAGTCACCTCAAGACAATCATGTTCAAATTCTTCCCCATCTTTGATTTCAGAATTTTCATTAGGTAGTAAAGTTGCCGGGTTCAGTACAGTGCATCTTTTAAGCGTGACATTTGGTGACCCCAGTATGATCGTCTCATATCTAATGAGACGTGCATTTGTCATGTGCTGAGTTTTAGTTCTAGTCAACAGAATTTCAACTGAATGTGGAACCATTACTGTTAGAGGGTATCCCATGACTATGCCTTCACATTGTAAAAGGCTCTGACCAATGCTGCAACTGCAAGCAAACAACCCGGTAAGGCTGCTGCGACAGGGTCCAAGGTAGCTGAAAAATATGCTACAGGGTGATTTGCATCTCCGTGGACCAGTGTTAAGACAGACAAAGAACAAGCATCACGTTCATGACAAAACAACAGGAAAGGTTTCTCGTAGTCTGGCATTCCTAGTGCTGGTGCCCTGCACATGCATTCTCTTAGCTCCATAAATGACTCAAACTCTTCTTTTGACAAAGTTATTGTATATGGCTCATCCTTTATTTCTTTAACTGTCAGTTTTATCAATGGCTTCGAAATGATTGAGAAGTTGGGTATCCACTGGCAACAGTAGCCCACCATTCCCAAAAACATCCTGACATCTCTTTTTGTTGTTGGGGAATTCATTTGCAAGACAGCTGTTATTCTTTCCTTTGATATTCTCCTGGACCCTTTTTCAATCAAATGTCCTAAGTATTTCACCTCTTTTTGACAGTATTGTAACTTTCTGGGTGACACCTTGTGTCCATTTTTCCCCAGATGATTTAGTAATACAATGGTGTCGTATTTTCAACTGTCCCTCGTTTTGGACACAATTAGCAAATCATCAATGTATTGCACAAGAGTTGAATTGAAAGGCAGTACTTGTGGCTCCAAATCTTTTTTCAATATCTGATTGAAGATGGACGGTGATTCGGAAAACCCCTGAGGAATTCTGCACCAACTGTACACCTTATCCAAGAATTTAAAACTGAACCACAATTGGCTGTCCTCATGAAGAGGTACTGAAAAGAATGCTTGTGATAGGTCTACTACGGTAAACCATTCAGCATCACAGGGGACCTGGAACATTATTACTGCTGGGTTGGGTACCACAGGGCAACACTTTATCACAATTTCGTTTATTTTTCTCAGGTCCTGCACAATTCAAACTTTTCCACAAGGCTTCTTTAACCCATTATTGGAGAGTTACATGGACTGCTCAAGACTTCTTTCAGAACTCCCTGTCTGAGAAAGTCTGCAATTATTTGTGACACTTCGATAAGAACATCTTGGGTCATGTGGTATTGTGGCACTTGAGGGAACACTGCATTCGGTTTTATCTGAACTTTAACTGGTTCTACTCCTTTTATCAATCCTACTTCTTTCCCAGTTAAGTCCCACACTTTCTCTGTTACTGTCCCTTGTAGTTCGACAGGCAGATCGATCAAAGAATGCATTGGGAATACAGTAATCAGAGGGTAGTCCTCATTTGTTCCTGTTTCTTCCTCTAAAAATTGATTTACATCTCCCTCATCATCGCTATTTGTCTGTACTTCAATTCCATCATTGGAACAGGTAATCAAACATTTTGTTTTACACAGCAAATCTCTTCCCAATAGGGAGACTGGACTTGAGTCACAGACTACGAACCTATGTAGCCCCTGGAAGTTGCCGTTCTCAACCTGCACTGGATCTGTAATCGGGTTAGTCAGATACTGATTTGCTACTCCAACCACTCTTATTGTACGCCCTGACAGAGGCAATCTTGGAACTTCCACACTTCTGACTGTGGAGCGTGTAGCTCCTGTGTCAACCAGGAATGAAACCTTATACCCCATCACCTTTCCCTCGACATATGGGCCTCTCTGATCCTCCTCTAAGGATGCTGCTATCCTGCATTCTTCACTGTCGGAGCTATCATCTGACCAATCTTCATTCATGCCATTTTCACCTCGTAATGGGAACTGTTGTACAGTATTGTTTTGATTTGTTACCTGGCCTGTGACCTGCTGAGGAAGCATCACCTGTTGCTGTCCCATCGGAGCCATTGGTAATTGCATTTGCTGTCTAGGCACCATAGGAATCTGCTGCTGCACTGGTTGCATTTGTATTGACTGAAAACGCGGCATTTGCATCTGCTGCATGGGCTGTACCCCTTGCATTTGTACCAAGTTGTTCTGAAAATTTGGGTTTTGATGTCTCACTTTCGGACCTCATGAATTTTGTAATGTACCAACATTAGTGCTTTGCTGAACTGCACCATCCTGCACCATATTCGGGCACTCCCGTTTCCAGTGCCCCACGCCCCCGCACGCGTGACATGGTGACATCTTTTTCGCCCCTTGAATGTCATTTTGAATTACAACCGTATTCAAATCTGAACCGCGGTTTACAAACCCTCTGCCTCGTCCTCTTGGTTGTGTCTGAGACATACCATTCATTTGCGGTTGTTGCTGTATCATCTGTTGAACTCCATTTCCCTGTATTCCAGCCTGTGCAGCTCTTATCTGCATCACCATCACCTTTTCCTTCAACGTTTTCTGCTTCAACTCAATCTCATCACTACAGTACTTTGCATACTGCAACACCTCATCAATTGGTTTAGCTTGCCAACAAATCAAATGATTCTTAATCATTTGGCTAACCTCTGGTCTCAATCCTTCTACAAATCTGAACACAAGGTGGTTCATGTCCTTTGGTTCAATAGTCTCAGTACCACTGTAATGCTTAAACGCTTTTAACAATCTCTCGTAATAAGCATGTATTGACTCTTTAACCTCTTGAGAGGTCCGGTCGATTTTCTGCCAATCAGTCACCTTCGGTGAAACCTTTTGTTTCAAAAACTCGATTACCTTATGATAATACTTTATCACCTCTTCAGAAGGTGCGCCGGTCACCTTATCTCTTGCCGGCTCCTTTGTCGGTCAATCTACCCCTCTCTTGCACTCGAGCCACAAATCAAGCTGAACAATGATCTCAAACAAGGTGTTCAAATCTTCCCAGAGTCACTTTGCAAGTTTCATAAACCTATCTGTTTGCTGATACCACTCGATCGGTTTCTCTCTCAATCTGGGATAATCATTAGTGAAGGATAGAATGTCTCCTCTAGTCCAAGGCACATGAACTAAGACACCACCAGCTGTCTCTCTCATAGGTAATATTTTTACCGATTCTAAATCAAGTGAGGTCTTGGCTTGATTAGACCCTGGGCTGTCACCTTTTCCCTTATCTCTTTTCTTTGCCCATCGGCCTTCCCATTTCTCCAGTGCACCCCAAATTTGTGCGCTTTGCAACAGTTCTCTCAAATGTGCCTTCATTCCTGCAGACCTCATGTGCTCAAAATCCTTTGTGTCAAAATCTAATCTGTAATTCCTTTTCAAATGCTTAGTGTTTCCGATATCTATATTGTATTTATCTGCCAGGTTTGATAATCTCTGATGCACCTTACCTATTTCTTTAGTAATCTTGGGGCATAGGTATCTCAATTCCGCCTCTGTGTATGACTCCAATCTATTCACTCCCATTGTCCCTTCTACTAACTCACCAGCTTCCGCCCCTAGTCGTACAAAGTTCAGGTATTCATCCTGCTTTTCTTTCTCTGGTTCGACTGTAACCACTGCGGTCTTCTGTGAAGTATAAGTCTTTTCTAACCATTCATTTAACTGTTGAACTGTAAAACCCTGTAGTGAAATGTTCCCTGCATGCATCATTGGGGAATGTGAGGTATTCGTACTCATGGTTTGTGGGGTTAGAACTCCCAATCCTGCTTGGCGCATTGCTTCGAGGGGTGCTCCTAACGGACTAAGGTCCATTAAGGGCCTAGGATGTTCAATTACTTGTTCTCTGTGGGCCATTATCTGTGGAGTTCCCATAGACCCTCCTCTTATCGCCTCCTGAGTCATCACTCCCTGATCACACACACCCGTTTTACCCTGTGCATACAATGGCACTGGTGGACCGACAGTAATGGGTAACGATATGGCGGCAGGTGTCTGACCCGGACCCAGACTTCTTGGAGCAGCAACTCCATAGGTCTGTTCCAATGTACCCTGAACGGGTACTAATGGTGGACCAGCTACTGGGTTGTACCCTGGTATCAGCTGTGGTTGTGGCTGAGATAGTAATTTTGGAGTTGATTCAATCTGTATTAATTTTGGCTTCGTGTATATCGGGTCTGGCGGCACTATCAAATTCGTAGTCGTCTCAAGCACTGGGACGTCGGGATAGATTTTCCGTATCTGCGGTGGAGGCTGCAACTGTATCGGTATGTCTGGAGCAGTGGGTACACTGACACCATTCTGTATCGAAGCTATATCGCTAGTCTGTACCATATCAGTAACTCCCTTTTCCTGCGTCTGGTTCCCAGGATCCAAGCTAGTACTTGGAGCACTGTCGCTCACCGCATATGGTGGCGGACGTTCATGTAATAATCTATCCATAAATTCCTCGTCGTCTGAATCATCTTCCTCTTCCCAAGATCTTTTATTCTCTTTAGATTTGTTCGAGTCTTTATCTGTTTTACAAGAGGCTTTCTTTCCCTGCGTCTCTTCTCCCTGTGCTATTGCTGGGAACAATTTTAATCCGTCTACAATTCCCTGTCTCCACATTTTGTTCTCATTATCCCACCTAGCCTCTGCATAGGATTTTTCTGCCCTTTGCAATCTTCTCTGAAACCTTTCTTGTCTATGTTTAAGTGCCATCAAGTCCCAAATTGCCAAAGCCTCATACTGAGCTGGTCTTGGAGGTGGTTTCTGTGTACTTAACATCCACCTCAAATTTTCCAGTACCTTTGGATTAAACATCCCATGTTCTGGGAACGCTAGACATCCCTCCTTCTCTGTTAATTTGTGCCATTGTTTCATCCATAAGCAAGGCGCAACACCTTTTTCTTCCATGACTATATAAGCTGGAGTACCCTCGGGTGGTGTAGGCTCTCCATCAGTTGCAACAATATACACGTCTCCCTTTAGAGCGCTCTTAAATGCTTTAACAAAATTCATTTTTGTGATTCTCTTAATTTTGTATTTAATCAGAAGTGACTTAGTTCCCAGGACATTCTTCACCCGCCCTTCTCAACCTATTGCCTCTCACGGACGGCAGCCAATCCGTGCGCGACCCCTCTCGTCAACCGACCTATCTCAGCGCGGCACCACTGACGTCACACTCACACACACTGCAGCTGACAAAGTCTTGCGGCTCGTCCGCTCCTCACTGAACCTATACAACCTCACATAAACTAATGCGATTATTGCGAGCACCTTAAATGACAACACAAATCTGCCGGTTTACTACAGGAAGGGTAACACATTCGCTTCAGAACTTTACAGAGATTTCACTTGAAGCCTCGGCCGCTACTTTCTCCGTATCAGTTCCCGCATGCGCAAGCAGAATTCGACCCGCAAATTCTACTCTCGACTTGTCAATGGCTTATTCTAGTGCACCTTAGAACTCACCAAATCTCCATCGAAGGTTTCATACACACATTATGACTCAAACTTGACTTGTCAACCACACCCGATTGACCTATTAAACCGCACAGATTACAACATAAACCATATTTTCTTTATACTCCGGAGTCTTAGACCTCAACAGGTCCGTACATAACAACCAACCACGTGGATAATTTTTGAGCATTAAGCGCTACTTTCACATGAAGTACGCCGACTTCCCTACTCTCATACTGTGGAGTGCGCCCACTCCTACTAAACAACACATATCTTGGCCTAAATACACACAAATCTTCACAATCTTCTGCAAAAGGCATAAGCTTAAGCAAGCGCAAAAACCCTAACCACATACATTATGGTGCCGAGAACATTCCCAACTTATTTAGGTAGGCTCCGAGATCCCGGGAAAGTCATGGTGAACTTAGAAACCCATCATACCTCCAATTTGCATTGTCACAGAAAAACAAATTAAACAATGAATCTCTGTCCTATGGCCCCCAAGGGCCAAACCATCCTCTGCTACCAGAACTGCTAACGCGTCCTTTTATGTCAATTTTGTACACATTAGGACTCGTTTTAGGCCGATGAATCTTTTGACCCAGTGGTGAGACACCGCAGGACGAGATAACTGATCAATATATCAAGCAATATATCAATGACGTCACCAATATTTATCATCACAATACACTTTACTTTAGATAAAGACATTGATTAAACTGTCGGCGCAATCATGACCTTTCAGTCATGAGTAACCACACCTTATTAGAATTTTTGTGAATTTTATTCCCTATTAATTACAATCTAATAGCAAAAGTGTCAATCTCAAAACCAAGAAGCAAAAGAGCATAGTCACGTTATGGCATCTGCGATAAGACTTTGATAATACAAAGATCACAAACATAAGAGCACCAACATAAAATATGCATAGATCAGAGTACATAAAATATCATATATGTCTCAGTTCAGCATAACACAATGTCAGTCATGTCTATTTATGTCAGTCAAAGTGATCGCCTAGCCTAACCACTAATTAGGATCAGCATGTTGGACTTCATGCAAAATAATTTTGAACACAAATTTGGAAAACATCTAGCTAAGGTCTCTATTCAAAAATTACAGCAGTTGGTACCTAGAAAGGAAAAGCAAACAGACAAATTACAATAGCATTGTCATAATTACCCTCCTCGGAATAAGTCAGCATACAGGATCATTCTTCGTCTTCAGGACATCAGTTAGATCGCCGTCAGTCTACTTCGTCTAAGGGACAGGGGACACTTTCCTCATAAGGAGGAAAAGTGTAAAAGGGCAGTCTATGGATGAGGATGTTTTGTTTAAGTCTCAAATCACCAAACAGAGTGACAGAGTTTCTGGATGCAATCAATATCATTCCCTACCTAGTTCTAATGACCCTTCTGTGTCATGAGTTTTTATCCCTTTTTCACAATACCTTCCCCCGAAATTCTATTGGATATTCGCTATACCCCACTATCTTCAATCTATCAAATTATACATTAGGTAATCCAAATTGTCACCCCACGATAATTCATAACACTTTGATTGGTCTTCATAATTGACGTCTTCGGAGGTGGCACATCCGGAGGGTGTCATCGCCTTGGCACGTTTCTCAGGTCAAAAGTTCTCTTTCAATGGTCAAATGTCATTGAATATTTCTACTTTTGTTGCAAAACGTATAAAGTCCATTGTACAATCAGCTAATATGAGGATGGGAAGAAAATCATTATGGCTACATGAAACGAAGAAAAAGAACAAATGCTGGGTCATGGCCCTTTGCGAGTCAGCACACTGGAAAACAGAAAATATGCTTTAATATGAGAGTTACACGGCTAAATCTTCGACTCACGCTAACTTAAGGCCTATAGGATTTTCAATGTAATATCGTAAATACTAATATAAGTTTGATTAATCATATTACAAACAAGTTTACTCATTATTGTCATTAGTTCAGTTTATCATAGTCATAATTCAAATGCACGTTAAGCAAATAACTAATTATTGTCGTTTTCTATGTGCAGCATTGTTAAGCACTTCACGTTAGCATATGTAATATTTAAGCTACGCTCTCTCAGTATCATTCAAAAAATATCATTTGCACAGGAATAAGGCACGCTCTAAATAAAGCTTCCCTACCCTGTATTTGGCAATCTTCTGTTCCCCATACCTTTTTAGGTCAATAGTGTTCTTCAAGTATTTGTAACCTTCAACTGCAAGACGGGAAACAGAGGTATCTGAATAAATCAGTTTTGTGTCAGTTAGCAACATTTTCCTAATTTGTGAAGGAGGTAATTTGAAATAATATGACAAATAATGTTGGACTCCACACAGGTGGCCTCCCCACAGGTGGTGTTGAACAGTGTTGGCACTGTGTGTAGTTTAATATTGATCTATGTCTAGTTGCACAGTGCAGCTAGTAATGTCCCCAGTTGTTATAGCAGAACATTTCCTCATAATTCTTTGTATTGGTGTATGCATATTCACTTTCAAATACTGAATAGTCCTTCATTTCAGTTAACATTGAATCAACTGTCTGGACATCCCATTCACCAGATACAACACCAGGTGTAATTAAATCAGTCATAGATATTTTAAAAACATATGGAATTTGAATGACCTCAGTGGCCCCGTATATAAAAAAGGGAACTTTGTCCAACACAATCTCATCAGGAATTAGTACAGCTGAAATGTTCACAAGGGACAAGTCTCCTCAGACCTTATGTGAAATAATGCTAAAAATCTCAAGCTAAACCTTTAATAGTTATTTTAAGCCACAGATACAGCTGACATGAAACATTTTCAATCACAGGAGTGGATGAATCTGAAGAAAAGTCGTCACTGAAATAACCACAAGCAGTCTCTGCAAACGTAGGAGCAGGTGGATAACCGGTGGATAGATCAACTTCACGCAAAGGCTCATTGTAGACGAGGTCACCAGTTTGTGTTGTGTTGGTGTAGAAAACAGCCATATCTTGGACAGGTGTTGTCGTTGAAGTGGTAGCTCATTTTCCACCCTCCCCACAGTCGAGGAAGTATTTGTAGCATCATTGGACATGTTTGTGTAGTCAGAAGTGCTATTGTTTCTGCTTTGAAGAGGTATGTCCTGTTGGGTAGTGAGAGGGGACCGGGAAATAACCAAGGGACCTCTGGGTCTACTATGCAGGATCAGCCAAATGGTGAAGTTTGATGTCGTCAATAGAAATGAATCTGTTAGCTTTAGAACCAGGCAGCAGTGGTAAGATGACAGTTCTGGTACCTTGTACTCCCAGGACTGGGACCGGTGCTCTGACCAAATTCCTTCTTCACAGCGATCTTCTCATGAACCAGATCCCCACTTTAGGAATCCAGCCATTAGAAGTTGTTGGTAAATCCCTTATTCCTAAGGTGGCAGCACTGGCTGATGATTTATCATCACAAAATTGCTGAAGCTCCTGTAAGACAGTAACATGTTAATTTATGTCAAAAGGTGTATCTGCTGCCACCAAACTAGGGCCATCAAGATGTAGGACATACATAGGTATCCCAAAGAGAACCTCATAGGGAGTGCGTCCCCCAAGGACCTTCTTGACAGATTATTCAGTGCTCTCTGGACCCCATATAGGTAATGTAGCCCACTGCGGCCAGAATCTAATACTCTAACTGTTAAGGACTTCTTTAGATCACAATTCCTCCTCTCCACAAATGAACTTCCCTCGGGATGGTGTGGTGAGGAGTAATGCAGTTCAACAGCCATCATCCCTATGCTGTCCCTGAATGCCTTAGAGGCAAAGGCAGGGGCCGGATCTGAATGGAATACTGCAACTTCATATGTACTGATAAAGATGAGCAAGTCTTTTATAACAGTTTGAGCATCAGGCAACCACTGAGGCCAAACCCACAGGAATCTAGAACAGGAATCTACAGTGACTAAGATGTACTGGTATGCACCATCAGGTTGAAGGGGACAGGAATGGTCCAGGTACACACATTGTAGCAGCCTATGGGACACAGAGAGGGATGTCTGCGGTGAGCATTTGATTGTGGAGCCCTTAATCTGCTGGCAAATGTCACAACAAAGGACGTATTGTTTTGTCTGTTTGTGTAGACCCAGCCAACAGGAACATTTCTGTAAGAGTGTTACTGTGGCCAAAATACCAGCATGAGCAGATGCGACACCCTTATGCACTGCTTTTCTAGATCTAATCTCTGGTCTTGGTTGGGGATTGCTCTCCAACCCCAGGAATGGTTGCATAGGTAACATTCTGCGAACTGATGTGGTAAGAGTATTTTGTAGGTATGCTTTTGGAATAGACTTGCCTTCAGCCAAAACCTTCACAGCAGTCAAAATTTCAGGATCCATTCTCGTCTGAGAATGAGTCACTGCAGCCATAAAAGCTGTAGCTACTGCAGATTTGGCTGCTTCGTCAGCCAAAGTATTGCTGATAATGTGTTCTCCTACACATTGGTGGCCCAATGTATGTACTACATGGACACAAGGTAGCTTATCCTTGAGATCAGCAATCCTCCCCCACAGAGTTCTGTATTTTATGGTGTTCTCTTTGGAGTCTCTAAACCCGTTCAATCGCCAATGATTAAGATAATCATTGTAGGACTGGTCCGAGTAGTATGAGTCACAGATAATCAAAGTCAGTAATCCTGGCTCTGTGTGTTCTAGCGCTAAGATAAGGGCTTTGAGTTCAGCCAGCTGAGCTGTGCAGTCCCCTAGGGTCTGCATGTAGGTATTGTGAGGGTGAACTACAGCACCCTTCATCACTCCGCTCACAGCTGCGCAAGCGGCTGAGTATTAATGTTTGGTACCTATAGCTTGTTGTGCTGAACCATCAGTATCTGGTATCTGTCAAGTGGCGTAATATCTAGAGGTGCGGGGTACTCTTGCTTGTATTGGAGGAATTCTTGTGTCTGGATATTTAGATCAAAGATGTAGTCAACGTCGGTGGCAGTCAGGGAGGTTGCCCACTGAATCCAGCGTTGATGTAATGCTTTAGCATTAGGAATGCTTGCTTTAGTGACAGCCTCTAAGGTGGGCACCGGGGTAATGACAATAATGCGTTTCCCTTGGGCAAGTGGCCTCTCCTTAATGACAGCCATCTGAACTGCAGTTAGAATTTTTTTGGTGGGTGCAAAACGTTGTTCTGCATTGGAATACAAATGTGATTTATATGCTATGGGTACTGTGTCACCTTCATTAAAGGTGACATAAGTGAACCCAATGGCATCAGCAATTATTCTGATGACCAAATTGATTTTGTTGTCACGGGTGTGCAAGTGTTTTGCTTCAAGCATGTTGTGTTGCAATTCCTTAAGGATGCGTGTGTGTTCTACTGTCCAGTGTCTGCTAGAAAAGTCAAGGCATATTAAGTCATAAAGGTGACTTGATATGTAGTGCATAGTCAGGAATGTAACTTCTGCCAAAGTTAATGAAACCAAGTAAAGACTGGAGTTTCTTAATTGTATTTGGTGGCTGGAGTTGAGCAAATTTTTCTAGAAGGTACCGGGCCATGCTCTTGCCCTCATTTGATAGCTCGTATCCCAGGAACAATACGCTGAGAAAGGCTATTTTAGTTTTTCTAAAATTAAATTTGTCGCCTAGGGCTGCGAACCCTATAATGATCTGATCGACCCTGGAAAGATGAATGTTGAGGTCATCATCTGTGAGATACGTCATCCACGTAAAACAGTGTCTCGGGATCAATATCATCTAATATTGATGTTACACGGGCTGAGAACAGCCCTAGGCTGTTCTTGTAGCTTTGGGGCAAACAGCAGAAGCGTTTTTGTGAGCCAAATGAGAATGCACTCTTGTCCAGACTTTTGTTTGCTAAGTTCTGGCAGAAAAAAACATTGGAAATATCCAAGGTTGTTTTATATTTTTTGTGCACTATGTTGTTAATTAGTGCTGTGCTATGTAAATTTGTATATCATATGTACGTGTATGACCGTTTAAGTGTCTGTAATCTAAGACTGTTATGAAGGAATGGTCTGGTTTTGCAACAGGGAATAATGGGTGATTCATTGCAGAGACACAGGGCTCAATTATACCCTAGTACTCAAGCTGAGTAAGGATCTCTCTCACTGGAGCTTTTGCTTCGTGCCTAACAGGATATTTGGATTGAGACTGAGTATAGACCTGATAGGTATTACATGAAAAGGAAAATCCTTGTCACAACCTACATGATTTCGGTACAATGCAGGAGCCGGCGCTAAAACCCAATTGACAGCGTAGGCTTGTTTTACCCCTTCTTGAACAAGGTCAGAGAAAGAAGGCAAAATTACATCTTTCCCATGTGAGTGGCCAGTCCCTCTAGGCCAGCAAGATATCACAACTAAGTTCATCCCAGAATATCACCCCAATGGTGCGCTTTACGTCTCCCTCAATTTGGATATTTAAATCATAAACCTTTTCAGGTGGGAAAATGTGCCCATCCGCAGTCTCGACTGCAATGTAATCGTTAGTTGCTGTCGCATCCAGATGATCTTTTAGACTCTGGCGACATATCATGACTTCTGCTGCACTGCCTAAAAGTGTCACTGCCCACGTCTTGTTCTTCAGCAATGTTCTCAAGTGTACAGGCATTTTTAATTTACAGTGGTGCCACCTTTTTTCATTTGAAACTTTGGCTTTTGTTGTAGGGACTTGTCTTCTTTTTTGGCTGAAGACTGTAGTGAGTCTTTCTTCTGTTTCACGTATTCAGGACGTCGCTCTGACCAGCCCACTTTCTTGCTCCATCCATCCAGTGCATCCTGTTAGGAACAAGAGGGACGTGAATCAGTATATCTGTCAGGAGCTTTTATGTTTTCTCTATTTCTGAGAGTATGTCTCCTGTCGGAGTCCTCCAGGTGAGAAAAATCTGCTCTCTGATTTCGTCTGTCTTTAAATTGTTTTTGTTTATCACATCGCTTTTTAGAACCCTCCTGTGCTTGTTTAGTACCTTCCTTAGTACTACTGGTACTTTGTATTTCAAATTTTTTCGGCTTGACTCCCAAAATATCCCGTCCTATACTGGTATAGGTGTCAGAAATAATTTGGGGTAGCTGTTTCTCCTGGTCCAAGTGTGAAATCTCTCAGCGGCGCTCCCATATAGCCAGTGCTACTGCTTCCCCTTTAATGTTACTGAGTATGACTGAGTAGACTGCGTGAAAGTAACGCATTAATTTAATCCCCAAATCTAGGGCTGGAGCAGCCCTGCGCTCATTCTGAATTTGTTTTAACACTTCTGGTAAATTGGCAAGTGTCAGGGTACCATGTGTGGTGGTATACATTGCAGCAAAGACTGTACCCCATGTGGTGCAGTCATCCACTGAGGCAACCATCCCGAAGGGCAAGCACATTGTGAGAATTTTATGTTTTTCCTGTGGTCCTGTATGGGGAAACCCAGCTTCCAGCTGATTTGTTTTCTGAGCTATCCAGAACAGGGTTTTCTCTCGCTCTGTGGGTACTTTACCCATGATAGAATGTTATGTTTGTGGATTAATCCCAGTAGTAGCCAATTGGTATTCAGGTGCTGGTGGTGCTGGACGCGCTGGTGTAATGTTCAGACTTTGCATTATGAACTGAACAAGTTGTCTATGTAGTGTTACTATCTCAATGTATAAGTTGAACAGATCTGCTGCCTGCAGGTTTTGTATACCTGGGTGAGGTGTGTATGTGGCAAATGTAGGCCATTTTGGTTCGTCATTATCTAAGGGACCTAATCTCATGGGTTGTATTACATGTGGTAGGGTAGCTGTTTTTCATGATACTGGTATGATTGGTATTGTTGAGGTACATTTGTAAATCTATATGTGTGGAATGTGAATGCAGTGTTGTCTTCCTCGTGAAAATGAACCCAGGAATAAAATGTTTTTGTTTGATAAGCTTCACTAGATTCTACTATGAATGTAACATCCCTGCCCTCTTCTCTTAAGCCATGCACTATTAGGTGTAGTGTTAATGCTTGTCCAACATTCTCAGGAATGTCTTTGGAGTTAGCCATATTGTATAATGGGTATAAGAGATGGAAAACCATGGGGAGAAAAGTCCTTTTAATGGTTCTAGCTCAAACAACCTACAGCCTAATTAGGTGGTCCCTGTTCAGCTGAGGAGGATCTTCCCCGAGACCACAGATGTCTCTGTATAATGGTACTTAGGGTACCTGTTGTAGGTGAGACAGTGATAGTCAGGGTATCCATAAATTAGTGCCTAAACACCATATTTGGTAGCTCCATGTTGTAGTTTAACTCTTGATCTGGGCAAGACTGGTGGTTTAAGGATGACAGTACTTATGTTTGTAGGCGACTATGCCAGTCCTACAACAAGTCGCAACTGTTGTCCCAACCCTCCCGGCTCACAAGCAGCACCTCACCAAAAACCCAAACAGTAAAAGGTGATTTGTGGCAGCCTTTACACATGGACTCAAGAGTGTGACATCTCAGGGAGTTTTGTGGTTAAACGGAGATTACCCCTTTCTCACATGAACAACATGTCTCAATCAAGCACAGGCAATGAAGGAGATGCAGTAAAGTTTTCAAAAGGTTTTATTTAGCAAAACTGCAATCTACGATAAGTTGCATGGACTGCAATGATAAGGATAATGAACAATGCAAGAAACAGAATTGTTAAAATGAAAGTCATTAATACAAAGACCCCCACCATCTTGCAATAACATAAAATGACATGTGATGTGAAATATGTCCTAATACCCTAGTTTGCTGAACCTAATCTCTAGCCTAATGAGAGCTAGGTGTGTTAAACTTAATCTGTCAATGCCATTTCCATGAGAAGAGCCCCCCAACCCCCGTTACCTTGGAATGAGGTCTCTAACTCGGACTCCGTAGAGACACAAAGACTGGGTCAGTGTCAAGGCGATATGCAACATCAATAGCAGCGATGGCATCTGGTCGAAATCCCTCTCTCTGTCTAAGTGAGGTGCATTTATACAGATGTGCTCGGACCCCTGATGTAGGCCTGTTCCAAACAATAGATAACTAGACATGCTCGGGACGGCAATTTATGTAAACAATTCCCTCGAAGGTGTGAAGAGGGAAAGTACCTAATGTGAATACCTACAGTTTGTTTATCTTTGCCGCTTCATATTGACGCCTTAACGAGGTGGCACTGATAACGTGAAACTACAACATTGGCCTAACTAGAAACAATGCAGCCATATTGGAAAGATATAATTGAATAATTGCGCTAAAACAGAGCAAGCTAAGTAGGGTAAATGTCACTAGGTGATTGGGGCACAGGTTCGAAAGCCAGAAGGCTAAGCTAACTCCTGCTTCCCATTAAAACAACATACGATTCACTGCAATGTACACATGCACCATACAGATTTGAGTGGTCAGTACACATCGGCCACAGCAAGTAGGCACACATACCCATCCTCTCTGCTCACATACCTTCACATTATGCCATCTACATGCATCTACACCCTCACAAGTTCACATGTCCCAAGCAACGTCACACACAACACCTGTCACACATGGTTAGAGCATTGGACTCACCTGTTCCTCTGGTGCCCCATATAGCTGTTCACACAGGGGTAGGACCTCCTCCACTAGCCTCTCAAGCTCTTCCGCGATGAAGACAGTGGCCCTATCACCTGCAGGACATGGCATGATGGCTCCCAGAGGTAGTACACAGCAGCTCACATTGTGGAGGTCTTGCTGGCAACAGTATCAGGAGTCAAGTTAGTAATACTGTAGAAATACTGCAGAAAATGGCAGTCACGGCCACCACGTACAGGACCGTCACCGCCGACGGTCATGGCCATTGGCCCAAGTCCACCACAGGCAGCATTGTTAACTAATGGCAAGTTGCACGGCGGTTCCTACCACATACCGCCATGACGACTTCCATCGCTTGGCTTAGGTCACTTCCAATTGTCCACTAGGGTAGGTCGCTCCCCCTGCCGCTGCAGCTCCTCCAGCTCCACCAGGTTCCTGAGACCTACCTTGCAGTAAGTACGCCCCACCTCCCAGCCCCTCGCCCTGCCCCGCGCTACTCACCCTCTCTCCTGCTCCTGCTTCTCTTCTTCCTCTCTGTTCTTCCTCCTTGCTCCTCTTCTGTAATCTTCTTCTGTACTCTTCTTTTCCCCGTCTTCTCTCTTCATCTGTGTGCTTCTCAGCCTCTCCTGTCGCCTCTCTTCTTCTTCATCTTCTTCTGTGGTCTTCTGCCTTCTGTTCTTCGTCTTCTGTATCTTCTTCTGTGATCTTCTGTCTTCTGCTTCTTCATCCTCTGTCTTCTGTTCTTCTGTTCTTCTGTTCTTCTGTTCTTCTGTTCTTCTGTCTTCTGTTCTTCTGCTTTCTTCGTCCTCTGTCTTCTGTTCTTCCCACGCCTGCCCTCCTGCTCCTGTCTCATCTCCCTCCCTCACTCGCCTCCCCCTCTCTATCATTCCTATCTACCCCGTTCGCTATCTGCCTCCCTCACTCCTCCTATCTACCTATCTCTCTATCTCACTATCTATCTCCCTCACTCTCCACCTCCTCCTATCTACCTATTTCTCTATCTCTCCACCCATTTCTCTATCTCTCCCCCCCTTCCCGCCACCCCCTCTGTTACCTATCTGTTACCTATCTTCCTATCCTCTCACTCTACCTCTCACCCTCACCCACCTCTACAACCCCCCTCCCCTATCTTCCCAACCCTACTCCTATCTCTCTCCCTAATCTCCTAAACTTCCTAACACTCACCCCCTCCACCCTTAAACCCCTCTCCCCCAGCTCTTCTCACTCTACCTGTCCCCCCTCCCTCCCACTTTCCCGCCGCGACCTCCTGCACGCCCCCGCCCCCCAGCTCCCATTCGCCCCCAGCTGACCCCTTCCCCCGTCCCTCTTATGGCGGCCGCTGCGCGACAGTGGTAGCGACCCTTGACCCAAGGGTAGGTCGCTCCCCCTGCCGCTGGAGCTCCTCCAGCTCCTCCAGGTTCCTGAGACCTACCTCGCAGTAAGTACCCCCCACCTCCCAGCCCCTCGCCCTGCCCCGCGCTACTCACCCTCTCTCCTGCTCCTGCTTCTCTTCTTCCTCTCTGTTCTTCCTCCTCGCTCCTCTTCTGTAATCTTCTTCTGTACTCTTCTTTTCCCCGTCTTCTCTCTTCATCTGTGTGCTTCTCAGCCTCTCCTGTCGCCTCTCTTCTTCTTCAGCTTCTTCTGTGGTCTTCTGCCTTCTGTTTTTCGTCTTCTGTATCTTCTTCTGTGATCTTCTGTCTTCTGCTTCTTCGTCCTCTGTCTTCTGTTCTTCTGTTCTTCTGTCTTCTGTTCTTCTGCTTTCTTCGTCCTCCGTCTTCTGTTCTTCCCGTGCCTGCACTCCTGCTCCTGTCTCATCTCCCTCCCCCACTCGCCTCCCCCTCTCTATCACCCCTATCTACCCCGTTCGCTATCTGCCTCCATCACTCCTCCTATCTACCTATCTCTCTATCTCACTATCTATCTCCCTCACTCACCACCTCCTCCTATCTACCTATTTCTCTATCTCTCCACCCATTTCTCTATCTCTCCCCCCCTTCCCGCCACCCCCTCTGTTACCTATCTGTTACCTATCTTCCTATCCTCTCACTCTACCTCTCACCCTCACCCACCTCTACAACCCTCCTCCCCTATCTTCCCAACCCTACTCCTATCTCTCTCCCTAATCTCCTAAACTTCCTAACACTCACCCCCATCCACCCTTAAACCCCCCTTCCCCAGCTCTTCTCACTCTACCTGTCCCCCCCTCCCGCTTTCCCGCCGCGACCTCCTGCACGCCCCCGCCCCCCAGCTCCCATTCACCCCCAGCTGACCCCCCCTCCTCCCTCTTATGGCGGCCGCTGCGTGACAGTGGTAGCAACCCTTGACCCAAGGGAAGGTCGCTCCCCCTGCCGCTGCAGCTCCTCAAGCTCCTCCAGGTCCCTGAGACCTACCTCGCAGTAAGTACCCCCCACCTCCCAGCCCCTCGCCCTGCCCCGCGCTACTCACCCTCTCTCCTGCTCCTGCTTCTCTTCTTCCTCTCTGTTCTTCCTCCTCGCTCCTCTTCTGTAATCTTCTTCTGTACTCTTCTTTTCCCCGTCTCCTCTCTTCATCTGTGTGCTTCTCAGCCTCTCCTGTCGCCTCTCTTCTTCTTCATCTTCTTCTGAGGTCTTCTGCCTTCTGTTCGTCGTCTTCTGTATCTTCTTCTGTGATCTTCTGTCAAAGCCCAGCTCACCTGAGTTCTTGTTCAGTTCTGATGGAGGTTGAAGACAATCCGACCCCACCCTGAAACTGCTTGTTCCAGCACACTAGTTTTTAACACAGTGCACTAAGAACAGAAGCTCAAGGGTAGGGGGGAAGTGGATAAAATAAAAAAGAGAGACAACACCGTTCTTGCGTTTCCACTGTTGAAGTGCTGCACAAATCTGCGGCCCTTTCTGACTTCTGTAGAAACTGGTGCCTAATGAAACATAAACAAAGAACAGATAAGTGCAACCTATTCCTAAATGGGTTCCTGACTATCCCTTTATTTATTAGAAATTCTCTTCTAAAAGTACCTCTTGAATCCTGGTCTCGAGTTTCCAGGTTTGGAATGTGTTACTGCTCTGGGATGTGCTTTCTATTACTGTAAAGCTTCTAAAACATTAAACAAATACCGTTATCAGAATTACCAATATCAAACATTCATCTTAATATAACTAAAGCCTAAATTCCCAATAGCAGACTCACTTTTCCCATATCTCCAGAATCTTTTGGAAAACAAATACTGTACTTTTACATCAAAATACAGCATGTAATTTGTGCAAGTCCTTGATTTACTGTTTGCCTTGCTGTTAATGGTTTCCACTGTTCGATTCTTAAAAGTTCCATAAAAAAAAAACAATGTTTGTTTCACAAAGCTCCGCAAGGTATTCTTGCAACAAAGAGCCTGAATCACAATGTTCGTGGAAGGTATCTTGCTTCAAACCGTCCACACACGAATCCAGAAATTGTTGTCAAAGTTCCTTCAGGTAATAAAAAGTTTTGCACTTACTTGTTGCTGGCAAGAGATACTGATCAGTCTAACCTTGTCTTCTTTCTCTTTTGCAGGTTGTTTGTAGGAGAGAGGCTGAGGCAAGGAGGAACCGGAAACCAGAAGAAGGAAGAGCCAGCAGCTGCGCCCATTGAAGCCAATGAAAGTCTGTAGAGAGCAGGAGTGCCAGCGCTGAGGGATCTGTTCTCAGGTAAGCGGGAGGTAGACGAGCACAAGCACTGGGTGAGGCTCGGGGGCTGCCTTTTATAGACAGGGCTGGGTGTGGTTCGAAGAGCTGGGTGTGGTTTGAAGGGCTGGGTGTGGTCCTCACATGCTGCACATGTTCTTGAAAGGTGAGCAGAGCTGGGTGTGGTTTGAAGGGCTGGGTGTGGTCCTCACATGCTGCACATGTTCTTGAAAGGTGTGCAGAGTTTCAGTTATTATGCAAATGAGTTGAATTAACACATGGCCTAGGGAGGAGTGTTTTAAAGAAGCCTTGGTAAAAGTAAGGCCCAATGTGTAAACAAAACAGCACATTAAACAACATACACAGAAGCCTAAGGGGGGGGGAAGGTGAGATAACAAGAAAGGGTTTGAATAGTAAGTTTAAAAGGGAGCTATTACAGAACCCACTAGTGCAGTGAGAGGGGACATGCTCTTTGCTGTGCACAAACCCTAACAGTTGCCCCCCTCAAAGGCCCTCCTACAGGACGGGGTTTTCCTGGGTTTTTTAAATAAAACCGTCTAATCAGCTGTGGGGCATGTACATATGATGCTGGTTCCCATGAATTCTCAGATTCATCATATCCTTTCCATTCTACTAAATAAAACAGACGTCCACTAATTCTTTTTGAGTCTTTTATGTTTTTCACTTCATATTCTAGATTTCCCTTAATTGGTATGGGTGGAGGTGGTGGTTCAGGTCGGGTTTTTGGGTTGTACGGCTTAAGCAAGGACACATGGAATGTAGTATGTACTGGATATTCTTTTGGTAAATCTAATTTTACTGTTACCGGGTTTACTATGGCAGTTATACTAAAGAGTCCAATGAAACGTGGTTGCAGCTTTCGGGATCCCTCTATGTTTAGGTTCTTTGTGGAGAGCCATACCTTGTCACCAATTTTATACATTGGGGCCTCAGATCTGTGTTTGTCTGCTTGTCTTTTCATGCTTTCCTTGTACTTTAATAAATGTTTCCTGGCTTTGTCTTGTATGTCACCTAACCTCGTTAGTCTATCCGTTACTGTAGGCAACAGGGACTCTTCTAACAAAATGGGTATAGCTCTTGGATGATACCCCTGCAAGAAATAGAATGGTGAGCAAAGTAGAGCTGAATGCTCAGTATTATTATAAACAAACTCCGCTACAGGGAGAGCTTCCAACCATTCACTAGAATAATCAGCCAATAAACAACGTAGCGTTTGAAGTAAGGTTTGGTTCAGTCGTTCAGTCTGTCCATCTGTCTCTGGGTGGAAAGCAGTGGATAATGCCACATCTATTTTCAGTTTTTCACATAATTTTTTCCAAAATCTAGAGTTGAACTGGCTCCCTCGATCTGACACCACTTTGCTTGGCAAACCATGTAAACGCACAATTTCCCTTATAAAAATATCGGCAAATTCTGCCGCCGTGGGTAATTTCCGTAATGGTACAAAATGTGCCATTTTAGATAAAAAATCCACTATAACCAACACTGTTGTGAAGGATTTTACAGGTGGTAAGCCTACAATAAAGTCTACACTCACAGTGTGCCAAGGTTGCTTGGGTGTTGGCATTGGTATTAACAAGCCGTCAGGGGCCTTATGAGAAGATTTATGTCTTGCACAAATTGGACAGGTAGTGACAAATTGCTTAATGTCCTTTCTTACAGTGTCCCACCAAAAGTGTTTTTGCACATTTTCCAGGGTTTTTACCCAACCAGGATGACCTGCCAACGGTGAGGTGTGATGCCAAATTATCACCTGTGTTTGTAATTCAGAGGTGGGCACTAACAGCATGTTGTCGTGATACAATAAACCTCGTTGTATTGTGTTATGGGAATCCTTTAACCAATCCTGAGGTGCTATTTGCATGTGTGCATTATATAGATCTGTGATGAAATCCTTCTGTTGTACTGGTGCCAAAAACTTTTGGGGAGGAATAATGGGTTCTCCTATTTTATCTTGTTTCATGTCTGAGGTATGTCCGTATCTAGATAACACATCAGATTGAATTTGTTGTGCACCTGGTCTATAGGTTATAACAAAGTCAAATGTGCTAAAAAAAATTAACCAGCGCATCTGACGTGGTGTTAGTGCTTTAAGTGATCCAAAAAACTGTAGGTTCTTATGGTCAGAAAAGATTGTAACTGGGTACTTGGCTCCCATTAAATGATGCCTCCATTCTGAAAAGGCTACTTTGATAGCTAGTAGTTCCCTTTCAGCCACAGTGTAATTTTGTTCAGCTGGTAATAACTTTTTGGAATAGAAGGCTATAGGATGTAACTGGCCATCTACTATATCTCGTTGAGAGAGAACTCCTCCTAAAGCTACTTGTGAAGCATCCGCTTCAACAAAAAAGGGCAAGTCAGGATCAGGATGTTTCAGAATTGGGGCTGAAGTGAACTTTTGTTTTAGGAGTTGAAAGGCGTGTGCCGCCTCATCAGTCCAAAGAAATCGTTGCCCTTTCCGCAACAAGGTAGTTATTGGGGCCGCAATGTCTGCAAAATGTGCAATAAACCTCCTATAAAAATTGGCGAAACCCAGAAATTTCTGAATATCTTTTACAGAGGATGGTTCTGGCCAATCAGCAATAGCACTGATTTTCTTTACATCCATAGTTATTCCTTGAGGTGACAGGCAGTATCCTAAAAAGTCCACCTTGCTGACATTAAAAGTACACTTTTCTAACTTAGCAAAAAGATGATTTTCTTTTAACTTTGATAATACTGCACGAACATGTTGGGTATGTTCTTCTGAGTTCTTAGAGTAAATGAGGATGTCGTCTATGTATACTATGACACAAACGTCCAGGAATTCGTGTAGGACCTCATTTATAAAGAACTGAAAGGCCGCATTACATAACCCAAAGGGCATTACTGTGTACTCAAATAAACCAAACTTTGTCTTGAAAGCTGTCTTCCACTCATCCCCCTCTTTTACTCGGACCAGGTGGTAAGCTCCCCGCAGATCTAGTTTAGTGTATACAGTAGAATGTCTTAATTGATCCAACAACACAGGTATTAGAGGAAGAGGATATTTATTCTTTATTGTAGCCTTATTTAGTCCTCTATAATCGATACACGCGCGCAGGGATTTATCCGGCTTCGGGATAAAAAAGAGTGGAGATGATACCGGAGATGTGGAATGACGGATGAACCCAGACTGTAGTAGGTCATCTAGGTAGGTTCTTAAGTATTTGGTTTCTTCGTCAGTCAAAGCATATACTCTGTTATTAGGTAAAGGGGCCCCTGGGATAAGATCTATACGGCAGTCATAAGACCGATGTGGGGGCAGCACACTAGCCTTTACTGGATCAAAGACGTCTTTAAAGTCAGAATATTCAGGAGGGAGACTTGGTTCATCTTGTGTAACACTAGCACAGTGTAATATTGTGCTCTGTTCTGTACCTGCTTCTTGATAGCAATTGGTTCTACAGAAAGAGGAATCCAAAGTAACAGTTCTGTTCACCCAGTCAATTTTTGGGTTATGAGTTGTTAACCAGGGTACCCCGAGAATCAAACCAAAATTAGGAGTATCTATCAGATCAAAGCTAATCACCTCTGTGTGCCCGTTCTGACAGACCATAACAAGTGGACTTGTTTGTTTTGTGATTAATCCAGAGGTCAATTCTGACCCATCCACTGCACATACTGCTTCTGGACAAGGCTTTAGGCACATAGGAAGTCCTAAGTTTTCAGCTAACTTATTATCCACAAAATTTCCTGTCGCGCCTGAGTCCAGTAGGACAGGGAGAGAATGCCTCACTTGGGTAGTAACAATTAAAACAACCTGAATTATGAAATGTCTAGGTATGTGCGGTACCATGAAGGCTGCAGCATTAGAGGTTTGATTAAAATGTTTTCTCGAACAAGTAACCTCTCCCCTTGTCGAGCTTAATCGTTTCCCGATTCAGTTGAGGAGGTGGAGGAAACAGCACCCTTTTGTGGAGTTTTAGGCTTTACTGGACATTCTCTGGCAAAGTGACCTGCCCTGCCACAATATAAACATAATTGAAGTTTTCTCCTTCTTTCTTTTTCCTCTGATGTGAGTGGACCTCTGAGTGTCCCTATTTGCATAGGCTCAGGTTCAGGGAGTTTATTATCTGTGTCTTTCTTCTCGTGTTTAATAAAAGTTAACCGTGATTCCAGTTTGTATTTATCTCCCTTTCTTTCTCCTAGTCTATGTTCTAATTTCACAACTAAATCTACAAAGTCCGAATAGTCTTCTGGCAAATCAACGATATGAGCCAGCGCGTCTTTTAACTCGTCTCTCAAACCTTTATAAAAAAGGGAGACACGCTTTCCTTCTGGCCACTGTGTCTCGGTGAGTAAACGATTAAAACTAGTGAGATAGGTCAATAAATCCTTGTTACCTTGTTTAAGATTTAAAAGCTCATTATCACTTGCCTGCATGAAAGTGTGTTTTGCAAAAAGGCTGGTCATGGTACGTTTAAATTGATTCCAATTATGGAGGATGGGATCATCTCTATCCACGAAAGGAATTGACCAATTGGCTGCTGTGCCACCCAAATAAGACAAGACGAATGCCACTTTCGTAGCATCAGTAGGGAACTGTTGTGGCTTACAAACGAAGTGTAATTGACATTGATGGATAAAAACATGGAATTTGTTACTATCTCCATGAAAACGTTCAGGTGCTGCTAAGGGCACAGCATTAGGAACATTAACAGTAACCTCAACTGGGGGAGGCAAAGTTGTATGTTTTGATGGCGCCCCTGTCTCTGAGGTGGTTTTAAACAAAGGCGTAAAAGCTGTGTTCCACTGAGATCCCCTAAATTTATACCTGCTTAAATCCTGTTTTAAAGAGGTATTCTCCATCTTTAATCTCTCTATTTCCTCTTGCATATGTTGTAAGATGCCAGACACTGATTCATTATGAGCCAAGTCCTCATTTAGGGCCTGCGCCATATCCGTGACGTCAATGCCCTCTATTTCTTCCCCGGTATTCATCGTCCACCAGAACTGAAATTTTTTAAGGCTTGTGCTTCTGTCAAAGCCCAGCTCACCTGAGTTCTTGTTCAGTTCTGATGGAGGTTGAAGACAATCCGACCCCACCCTGAAACTGCTTGTTCCAGCACACTAGTTTTTAACACAGTGCACTAAGAACAGAAGCTCAAGGGTAGGGGGGAAGTGGATAAAATAAAAAAGAGAGACAACACCGTTCTTGCGTTTTCACTGTTGAAGTGCTGCACAAATCTGCGGCCCTTTCTGACTTCTGTAGAAACTGGTGCCTAATGAAACATAAACAAAGAACAGATAAGTGCAACCTATTCCTAAATGGGTTCCTGACTATCCATTTATTTATTAGAAATTCTCTTCTAAAAGTACCTCTTGGATCCTGGTCTCGAGTTTCCAGGTTTGGAATGTGTTACTGCTCTGGGATGTGCTTTCTATTACTGTAAAGCTTCTAAAACATTAAACAAATACCGTTATCAGAATTACCAATATCAAACATTCATCTTAATATAACTAAAGCCTAAATTCCCAATAGCAGACTCACTTTTCCCATATCTCCAGAATCTTTTGGAAAACAAATACTGTACTTTTACATCAAAATACAGCATGTAATTTGTGCAAGTCCTTGATTTACTGTTTGCCTTGCTGTTAATGGTTTCCACTGTTCGATTCTTAAAAGTTCCATAAAAAAAAAACAATGTTTGTTTCACAAAGCTCCGCAAGGTATTCTTGCAACAAAGAGCCTGAATCACAATGTTCGTGGAAGGTATCTTGCTTCAAACCGTCCACACACGAATCCAGAAATTGTTGTCAAAGTTCCTTCAGGTAATAAAAAGTTTTGCACTTACTTGTTGCTGGCAAGAGATACTGATCAGTCTAACCTTGTCTTCTTTCTCTTTTGCAGGTTGTTTGTAGGAGAGAGGCTGAGGCAAGGAGGAACCGGAAACCAGAAGAAGGAAGAGCCAGCAGCTGCGCCCATTGAAGCCAATGAAAGTCTGTAGAGAGCAGGAGTGCCAGCGCTGAGGGATCTGTTCTCAGGTAAGCGGGAGGTAGACGAGCACAAGCACTGGGTGAGGCTCAGGGGCTGCCTTTTATAGACAGGGCTGGGTGTGGTTCGAAGAGCTGGGTGTGGTTTGAAGGGCTGGGTGTGGTCCTCACATGCTGCACATGTTCTTGAAAGGTGAGCAGAGCTGGGTGTGGTTTGAAGGGCTGGGTGTGGTCCTCACATGCTGCACATGTTCTTGAAAGGTGTGCAGAGTTTCAGCTATTATGCAAATGAGTTGAATTAACACATGGCCTAGGGAGGAGTGTTTTAAAGAAGCCTTGGTAAAAGTAAGGCCCAATGTGTAAACAAAACAGCACATTAAACAACATACACAGAAGCCTAAGGGGGGGGGGAAGGTGAGATAACAAGAAAGGGTTTGAATAGTAAGTTTAAAAGGGAGCTATTACAGAACCCACTAGTGCAGTGAGAGGGGACATGCTCTTTGCTGTGCACAAACCCTAACATCTTCTGTCTTCTGCTTCTTCGTCCTCTGTCTTCTGTTCTTCTGTTCTTCTTTTCTTCTGTTCTTCTATTCTTCTGTCTTCTGTTCTTCTGCTTTCTTCGTCCTCCGTCTTCTGTTCTTCCCGCGCCTGCCCTCCTGCTCCTGTCTCATCTCCCTCCCTCACTCGCCTCCCCCTCTCTATCACCCCTATCTACCCCGTTCGCGATCTGCCTCCCTCACTCCTCCTATCTACCTATCTCTCTATCTCACTATCTATCTCCCTCACTCACCACCTCCTCCTATCTACCTATTTCTCAATCTCTCCACCCATTTCTCTATCTCTCCCCCCCTTCCCGCCACCCCCTCTGTTACCTATCTGTTACCTATCTTCCTATCCTCTCACTCTACCTCTCACCCTCTCCTACCTCTACAACCCCCCTCCCCTATCTTCCCAACCCTACTCCTATCTCTCTCCCTAATCTCCTAAACTTCCTAACACTCACCCCCCTCCATGCTTAGGCCCCCCTCCCCCAGCTCTTCTCACTATACCTGTCCCCCCCCTCTCCCGCTTTCCCGCCGCGACCTCCTGCACGCCCCCGCCCCCCAGCTCCCATTCGCCCCCAGCTGACCCCTCCCCCCTTCCTCCCTCTTATGGTGGCCGCTGCGCGACAGTGGTAGCGACCCTTGACCCAAGGGTAGGTCGCTCCCCCTGCCGCTGCAGCTCCTCCAGCTCCTCCAGGTTCCTGAGACCTACCTCGCAGCAAATACCCCCCACCTCCCAGCCCCGCGCCCTGCCCCGCGCTACTCACCCTCTCTCCTGCTCCTGCTTCTCTTCTTCCTCTCTGTTCTTACTCCTCGCTCCTCTTCTGTAATCTTCTTCTGTACTCTTCTTTTCCCCGTTTTCTCTCTTCATCTGTGTGCTTCTCAGCCTCTCCTGTCGCCTCTCTTCTTCTTCATCTTCTTCTGTGGTCTTCAGCCTTCTGTTCTTCGTCTTCTGTATCTTCTTCTGTGATCTTCTGTCTTCTGCTTCTTCGTCCTCTGTCTTCTGTTCTTCTGTTCTTCTGTTCTTCTGTTCTTCTGTTCTTCTGTCTTCTGTTCTTCTGCTTTCTTCGTCCTCCATCTTCTGTTCTTCCGTGCCTGCCCTCCTGCTCCTGTCACATCTCGCTCCCTCACTCGCCTCCCCCTCTCTATCACCCCTATGTACCCCGTTCGCTATCTGCCTCCCTCACTCCTCCTATCTACCTATCTCTCTATCTCACTATCTCCATCACTCACCACCTCCTCCTATCTACCTATTTGTCTATCTCTCCACCCATTTCTCTATCTCTCCCCACTTCCCGCCACCCCCTCTGTTACCTATCTGTTACCTATCTTCCTATCCTCTCACTCTACCTCTCACCCTCACCCACCTCTACAACCCCCCTCCCCTATCTTCCCAACCCTACTCCTATCTCTCTCCCTAATCTCCTAAACTTCCTAACACTCACCCCCCTCCACCCTTAAACCCCCCTCCCCAGCTCTTCTCACTCTACCTGTCCCCCCCTCCCTCCTGCTTTCCCGCCGCGACCTCCTGCACGCCCCGCCCCCCAGCTCCCATTCGCCCCCAGCTGTCCCCTCCCCCCCTCCCTCTTATGGCAGCCGCTGCGCGACAGTGGTAGCGACCCTTGACCCAAGGGTAGGTCGCTCCCCCTGCCGCTGCAGCTCCTCCAGCTCCTCCAGGTTCCTGAGACCTACCTCGCAGTAAGTACCTCCCAGCCCCTCGCCCTGCCCCGCGCTACTCACCCTCTCTCCTGCTCCTGCTTCTTTTCTTCCTCTCTGTTCTTCCTCCTCGCTCCTCTTCTGTAATCTTCTTCTGTACTCTTCTTTTCCCCATCTTCTCTCTTCATCTGTGTGCTTCTCAGCCTCTCCTGTCGCCTCTCTTCTTCTTCATCTTCTTCTGTGGTCTTCTGCCTTCTGTTCTTCGTCTTCTGTATCTTCTTCTGTGATCTTCTGTCTTCTGCTTCTTCGTCCTCTGTCTTCTGTTCTTCTGTTCTTCTGTTCTTCTGTCTTCTGTTCTTCTGCTTTCTTCGTCCTCCGTCTTCTGTTCTTCCCGCGCCTGCCCTCCTGCTCCTGTCTCATCTCCCTCCCTCACTCGCCTCCCCCTCTCTATCACCCCTATCTACCCTGTTCGCTATCTGCCTCCCTCACTCCTCCTATCTACCTATCTCTCTATCTCACTATCTATCTCCCTCACTCACCACCTCCTCCTATCTACCTATTTCTCTATCTCTCCACCCATTTCTCTATCTCTCCCCCCCTTCCCGCCACCCCCTCTATTACCTACCTGTTACCTATCTTCCTATCCTCTCACTCTACCTCTCACCCTCACCCACCTCTACAAACCCCCTCCCCTATCTTCCCAACCCTACTCCTATCTCTCTCCCTAATCTCCTAAACTTCCTAACACTCACCCCCCTCCACCCTTAAACCCCCCTCCCCAGCTCTTCTCACTCTACCTGTCCCCCCCTCCCTCCCGCTTTCCCGCCGCGACCTCCTGCACGCCCCCGCCCCCCAGCTCCCATTCGCCCCCAGCTGACCCCTCCCCCCCCTCCTCCCTCTTATGGCAGCCGCTGCGCGACAGTGGTAGCGACCCTTGACCCAAGGGTAGGTCGCTCCCCCTGCCGCTGCAGCTCCTCCAGCTCCTCCAGGTTCCTGAGACCTACCTCGCAGTAAGTACCTCCCAGCCCCTCGCCCTGCCCCGCGCTACTCACCCTCTCTCCTGCTCCTGCTTCTTTTCTTCCTCTCTGTTCTTCCTCCTCGCTCCTCTTCTGTAATCTTCTTCTGTACTCTTCTTTTCCCCATCTTCTCTCTTCATCTGTGTGCTTCTCAGCCTCTCCTGTCGCCTCTCTTCTTCTTCATCTTCTTCTGTGGTCTTCTGCCTTCTGTTCTTCGTCTTCTGTATCTTCTTCTGTGATCTTCTGTCTTCTGCTTCTTCGTCCTCTGTCTTCTGTTCTTCTGTTCTTCTGTTCTTCTGTCTTCTGTTCTTCTGCTTTCTTCGTCCTCCGTCTTCTGTTCTTCCCGCGCCTGCCCTCCTGCTCCTGTCTCATCTCCCTCCCTCACTCGCCTCCCCCTCTCTATCACCCCTATCTACCCCGTTCGCTATCTGCCTCCCTCACTCCTCCTATATACCTATCTCTCTATCTCACTATCTATTTCCCTCACTCACCACCTCCTCCTATCTACCTATTTCTCTATCTCTCCACCCATTTCTCTATCTCTCCCCCCCTTCCCGCCACCCCCTCTGTTACCTATCTGTTACCCATCTTCCTATCCTCTCACTCTACCTCTCACCCTCACCCACCTCTACAAACCCCCTCCCCTATCTTCCCAACCCTACTCCTATCTCTCTCCCTAATCTCCTAAACTTCCTAACACTCACCCCCCTCCACCCTTAAACCCCCCTCCCCAGCTCTTCTCACTCTACCTGTCCCCCCCTCCCTCCTGCTTTCCCGCCGCGACCTCCTGCACGCCCCCGCCCCCCAGCTCCCATTCGCCCCCAGCTGACCCCTCCCCCCCCTCCTCCCTCTTATGGCAGCCGCTGCGCGACAGTGGTAGCGACCCTTGACCCAAGGGTAGGTCGCTCCCCCTGCCACTGCAGCTCCTCCAGCTCCTCCAGGTTCCTGAGACCTACCTCGCAGTAAGTACCTCCCAGCCCCTCGCCCAGCCCCGCGCTACTCACCCTCTCTCCTGCTCCTGCTTCTTTTCTTCCTCTCTGTTCTTCCTCCTCGCTCCTCTTCTGTAATCTTCTTCTGTACTCTTCTTTTCCCCATCTTCTCTCTTCATCTGTGTGCTTCTCAGCCTCTCCTGTCGCCTCTCTTCTTCTTCATCTTCTTCTGTGGTCTTCTGCCTTCTGTTCTTCGTCTTCTGTATCTTCTTCTGTGATCTTCTGTCTTCTGCTTCTTCGTCCTCTGTCTTCTGTTCTTCTGTTCTTCTGTTCTTCTGTCTTCTGTTCTTCTGCTTTCTTCGTCCTCCGTCTTCTGTTCTTCCCGCGCCTGCCCTCCTGCTCCTGTCTCATCTCCCTCCCTCACTCGCCTCCCCCTCTCTATCACCCCTATCTACCCCGTTCGCTATCTGCCTCCCTCACTCCTCCTATCTACCTATCTCTCTTTCTCACTATCTCCCTCACTCACCACCTCCTCCTATCTACCTATTTCTCTATCTCTCCACCCATTTCTCTATCTCTCCCCCTTCCCGCCAACCCCTCTGTTATCTATCTGTTACCTATCTTCCTATCCTCTCACTCTACCTCTCACCCTCACCCACCTCTACAACCCCCCTCCCCTATCTTCCCAACCCTACTCCTATCTCTCTCCCTAATCTATTAAACTTCCTAACACTCACCCCCATCCACCCTTAAACCCCCCTCCCCCAGCTCTTCTCACTCTACCTGTCCCCCCCTCCCTCCCGCTTTCCCACCGCGACCTCCTGCACGCCCCCGCCCCCCAGCTCCCATTCGCCCCCAGCTGACCCCTGCCCCCCTCCTCCCTCTTATGGTTTCCGCTGCGCTACTGCGCGCAGCGGGCGCGCCGCTGGCGCGCCAGAGGCAAGCCCGTCTGCGCCCGTCCGCGCCTGGCCCGCGCCCAGCGCCACGACCCCTGTTCCCCAGCTCTCCCAAACCCCGCTGCTCCGCTACGACCCCACCACCCTCCACGCCCTCAACCCAGGGCACTCCAACACCTGCTTCCAAGCTCACCCCAAACGCACCCATGGACCCTTCGCCTGCAACTCCTGCAAACGCATCTTCCAATACACCACGACCACCAGCCCACGCGCCATCAACCACCTCAAGTGCATCCTGGTCAACGCTCGATCTGTCCACAAGCACGCCATTGAACTCTGGGACCTCCTGGACTCCACAGCACCGGACGTCGCCTTCATCACGGAGACCTGGATGAACGCCTTTTCGGCCCCAGACATCGCCACTGCCATCCCCGAAGGCTACAAGATTTCCAGAAAAGACCGCACCAACCAAGTAGGAGGAGGTATCGCCATCGTCTTCAAAGACTCCATCAGCGTCACCACCTCCACCGAAGACACCCCCTCGCCGCTTAACCACCTGCATTTCCAGATTCACACCGACCCCAGGACCACCCTCAGAGGATCCCTCGTTTACCGTCCCCCCGGACCGCGCGCCCCTCTCAGCGACTCCATCGCCGTCTTCGTCTCCCCGCACGCCCTCGCCTCACCGGACTACATCCTCCTAGGCGACCTCAACTTCCATCTGGAACAAAACAACGACCCCAACACCACCGCCCTGCTCGACAACCTCGCCAACCTCGGCCTCAAGCAACTGGTGAACACTGCCACCCACATCGCCGGACACACGCTTGACCCTATCTTCTCCGCCAGCAAACACGTCTTCTTCAGCCACACCTCCGCTCTACACTGGACCGACCACAGCTGTGTACATTTCACATTCCGACGCGAGACCCGCCACCTCCGCACTCAACCCATCCCTCGTCGACAGTGGAACAAAATCCCCGAAGAGCAACTCTTCTCTGCACTCGCCGTCAACCAACCTACCCTCACCACCGACCCCAACGTCGCAGCCCTCAGCCTCTCGAACTGGATCTCCAACTGCGCAGACAACCTTGCTCCACTCAGATGCACGCATCAACAGGCCACCACCAAAAAAACCTCTCTGGTTCTCTGACACCCTCAAAGAATCGAAGAAAACATGTCGCGCCCTCGAGAAGGCCTGGCGCAAGGACTACACCGCCGACAACATGACCGCCCTCAAAAACGCAACCCGCGAACACCACCACCTGATCAGCGCAGCCAAAAGGAACTTTTTCACCGACAGACTGGACAAAAACAGCCAAACAGCAGAGAACTTTTCAGCATCGTCAAAGAGTTCTCCAACCCCAACGCCAACGCCAATGCCGTCACGCCCTCACAAGACTTGTGCAACTCCCTCGCCACCTTCTTCCATCGCAAGATCAGCAACCTCCACGACAGCTTCGGACACCAGACCCAACCAAGCATCACCGAACCCACACCCCCGGCCATCCCCCTCTACGACTGGACCCACATCAACACTGAAGAAACCAAAACCACCATGAACTCTATCCACTCCGGCGCCCCATCGGACCCCTGCCCTCACTTTATCTTCAATAAAGCCGACGACATCATCGCCCAGCACCTCCAGGTCGTCATCAACTCTTCTTTTTCTTCTGCTACCTTCCCCGAAAGCTGGAAACACGCCGAAGTCAAGGCCCTACTAAAGAAACCTACGGCTGACCCTAGCGACCTGAAAAACTTCCGCCCCATCTCTCTCCTCCCCTTCCCTGCCAAGGTAATAGAGAAGACCATCAACAAACAGCTTACCACCTTCCTGGAAGACAACAACCTGCTCGACCCTTCACAAACCGGATTCCGAACCAACCACAGCACTAAAACCGCCCTCATCTCAGTCACAGACGACATCAGAACCCTGATGGACAACGGTGAAACAGTCACCCTCATCCTCCTCGACCTCTCGGCTGCCTTCGACACCGTCTGTCACCGCACCCCCCTAATAACCCGCCTCCGCTCCACCGGGATCCAAGGCCAGGCCCTGGACTGGATTGCCTCCTTCCTCTCAAACAGATCTCAAAGAGTTTACCTCCAACCGTTTCGCTCAGACCCCACCGAGATCATCTGCGGCGTAACTCAAGGCTCATCGCTCAGCCCGACACTCTTCAATGTCTACATGAGCCCCCTCGCCGACATCGTACGCAAGCACGACATCATCATCACCTCCTACGCCAACGACACCCAACTTATACTCTCCCTCACCAAGGACCCCGCCAGCGCCAAGACCAACCTACAAGAGGGCATGAAGGACGTCGCAGATTGGATGAGGCTCAGCCACCTAAAGCTGAACTCTGACAAAACGGAAGTCCTCATCCTCGGCAACACCCCGTCAGCTTGGGACGACTCCTGGTGGCCCACGGCCCTCGGCACCGCACCGACCCCCTCAGACCACGCCCGCAACCTCGGCTTCATATTGGACCCTCTTCTCACCATGACCAAGCAAGTCAACGCCGTGTCCTCCACCTGCTTCCTCACCCTCCGCATGCTCCGCAAGATCTTCCGCTGGATCCCCGCCGACACTAGAAAAACCGTGACCCACGCCCTCGACACGAGCTGCCTGGACTACGGCAACGCCCTCTATGCTGGGACCACCGCTAAACTCCTAAAACTCCTGCAACGTATTCAAAACGCCTCGGCCCGCCAAATCCTCGACGTACCCCGCAACAGCCACATCTCCGCACACCTGAGACACCTGCATTGGCTCCCAGTCAGCAAAAGGATCACCTTCCGACTTCTCACCCACGCACACAAAGCCCTCCACAACAAGGGACCGGAATACCTCAACCGTCACCTCAGCTTCTACGCCCCCACCCCTCTCCTCCGTTCCTCTAGCCTCGCGCTCGCTGCCATCCCTAGCATCCGCCGCTCCACGGCGGGTGGGAGGTCCTTCTCCTTCCTGGCAGCCAAGACCTGGAACACCCTCCGCACCAGCCTCAGGACCACCCAGGACCACTCCGCATTCCGGAGACTCCTCAAAACCTGGCTTTTCGAGCAGCAGTAACCCCCCCTTCCCCCTAGCGCCTCGAGACCCGCACGGGTGAGTAGCGCGCTTTATAATGTAAATGTTAATGATTTGATTTGATTTGACTTAATCTCCACAACGGCCCTCATAGCACTTGGATGCCTGGCTTCACCCTGGGGCTGTCCAGGAGTGGGCACCTCACAGGGAAAAGCCAGGAGGGGTTCCACAGTGGTATGTGTACAGTGCGTTGAGACCCTAGTGGGTGAGTAGTGCGCTATACAAGTATGAAGCTTACAGCTTAGCCCAGGTCCCCAGCACTCTGTCCTGCATTGCTCAACTTGCTGACTTGAGCAATGTCTTTGTGGGACCCTCTTTTGTAGTGTTGAGACGACCACCATGCTCAGTTTTCTGAACCCGTGTTCAAGTACTTCTGTGGGTGCTGCCTTCTTGTGCATGGGTTATCTGTATTGCTTAGGGCCCCCTCTGTCTCCTCACCCAAGTGGCGACATCCTGGTCCTTCCTGGGCCCAAGCAACACCCTTTTTCATCAACCGTGACCTTTGCAGCTAGCAAGGCTTCCTTGTAGTCTTTCTCTAAGGACACAACACAGCATCCTCTAGCATTCCGTTGGACATCTTCTGCACAAAGGAAAGGTTCCCAGCACATTTCGTTGCTGCAGAATCTTCAGCTTCTTCCATCCAGAGGCAGCCATTTTGCACCTTCATCCGGGGTTTAGTGGGCTCCTGCCCCCCCGGACACTTTCATGACTCTTGGACTTGGTCCCCTTCCTTCACAGGTCCTCAGGTCCAGGAATTCATCTTCAGTGCTTTGCAGTCTGTCGTTTTCTTTGCAGAATCTTCTATCACAAGTTTAGTGTGTTTCTGGGGAAGTAGTATCACTTTACTCCTACTTTTCAGGGTCTTGGGGTGGGGTATCTTGGACACCCTTAGTGTTTTCTTACACTTCCAGCAACCCTCTAAACACTACACTAGCTTTGTGGTTTGCATTCCACTTTCTTAGTATATGGTTTGTGTTGCCCCTAGGTCTATTGCATCCTATTGTATTCTATAGTGTTTGCACTACTTTTCTAACTGTTTACTTACCTGATTTTGGTTTGTGTGTATATTTTGTGTATTTTACTTAACCCCTAAGGGAGTATATCCTCTGATATATTTTTGGCACATTGTCACTAAAATAAAGTACCTTTATTATTAGTAACTCTGAGTATTGTGTTTCTTATGATATAGTACCTATATAATATAAGTGGTATAGTAGGAGCTTTGCATGTCTTCTAGTTCAGCCATAGCTACCTCTATCAGCCTAAGCTGCTAGAACACTACTAATCTACTAATAAGGGATAACTGGACATGGCACAAGGTATAAGTACCATCAGGTACCCACTATAAGCCAGGCCAGCCTCCTACATTGGTGGTGCAGCGGTGGGACAAGTAGTTGTAACTGCTTTACCACTTTGTCATTGGTGCTTTTCATAAGAAAATACTTAAAAATATACACAGTTAACCTGAACAGTCTAACTCTCTTTCTGAAAACTTTCTAAAAGTTTTGAAATGTTTGTAAAAGTTTTTCTCTTTTCTTTAAAAAGTTTCTAAACTTTTTTCTCTCTGTCCTAAACTCTCTCTTGCAACTATGTCAGTAGTAGAGGCCACTCCCAATGTTGCCCAGGAAACCTATGGCAGTTTAAACTTTAAAAGTTTGAGGGGTCTCTGCATAGAAAGAAGTTTAAGCATTGGTAAGAACCCTACCAAAGATCTTCTCCTAAGCCTTCTCCTAGAAAGTGACCAGAACTAGTCTGGCCCATCCCAGGAACAGGTGGTAGAGGAGGAGGGTACCCAGGAAGAATCAGGGGAGGGCCCTAGACAGTGAACTCAGAAAGCTGAGGTTGGAAGATGCCAGACTGAAGCTGAGACAGCAGCAGTCGGCCTTAGACAGGGAGTCTCTAGATGTAGAGAGGGAAAGACATCAGTTGGGATTAGTTCCCCATGGTGGCAGCAGCAGAGTTCTTGATAGTCATCCTGTAGGAGAATCAGATTCAAGAAATCTGCACAAATTTGCCCCCCCTTACAAGGAGGGGGATGACATGAACAA
Organism: Pleurodeles waltl; assembly: GCF_031143425.1. Taxonomy (NCBI): domain Eukaryota; kingdom Metazoa; phylum Chordata; class Amphibia; order Caudata; family Salamandridae; genus Pleurodeles; species Pleurodeles waltl. The sequence goes on from NC_090437.1 coordinate 999,701,910, forward strand.
GTGGTTTGCTGCACTTGAGAGGGCCTGTATGGTACAGTTGGTCCCTCAAAGGCAGTGGGCTACTATCCTGTGGCTATCTTTCACTGGCAAGGGTAGGGATAGGCTCCTTACTGTCAGAGAGAGTGATGCCAACAACTACAATGTTTTGAAAGATGCACTCTTAGATGGATTTGGCTTAACCGCTGAACAATACAGGATAAAGTTCAGAGATACCAGAAAAGAGTCCTCTCAAGACTGGACAGACTTTATAGACTGTTCAGTGAAGGCCTTGGAGGGATGGTTAGATGGCAGTAAGGTGACTGACTATGAAAGCCTATATAATCTTATTTGAGAAAGCGTATTTTGAATAATTGTGTGTCTGACTTACTCTCACTAGTACTTGGTAGACTCAGATCTGACCTCTCGCCAAGAATTGGGAAAGAAGACAGACAAATGGGTCAAAACAAAAGTGAGCAGAAAAACTCATACAGGGGGTGACAAGGATGGCAAGAAGAAAGATGGTGACAAATCTCAGGATAAGCATGGGGATAAAGGTAAAACCAAAGATCCTTCTTCACATCCTAAACACTCTTCAGGGGGTGGGGATAAATCATCTTCTAACTCTTCTTCACAACCCACACACACTAAAAAGCCTTGGTGCTATGTGTGTAAAAATCAAGGCCATTGGCCAGGAGATAGGTCCTGCCCAGGTAAAGCCCCTGAGCCTACCACCACTAATACATCAGACTCTAGTGCCCCTAGCAGTAGTGGTAATAGTGGTGGTACTGCTGGCAACAGTCAAAATAAAGGTGTAGTTGGGTTCTCTTTTGGGTCCATAATAGAAGCTGGGGTAGTCAGTCCCACAACAGTTTCTGTCACACCTGGTGGCATTGGCCTTGCCACACTGGCTGCTTGTCCCCTTACAATGGATAAGTACAGGCAGACAGTTTCAATAAATGGTGTTGAGGCCCAGGCCTACAGGGACACAGGTGCCAGTATTACTTTGGTGCCTGAGAACCTAGTGTCTCCTGCACAACACCTCATTGGACAACAGTACAAGATTATTGATGTCCATAACTCCTCTCAGTTCCTCCCCTTAGCTATCATTTAGTTTAGTTGGGGTAGAGTTACTAACCCAAAGCAGGTGGTGGTATCACCTAGCTTACCTGTAGATTGTCTCTTAGGTAATGACCTAGAGGCCTTAGGTTGGGCTGAGGTAGAGTTTAGTACCCATGCATCCATGCTGGGTATCCCTGAGGAATTGCTTCCTCTCATTTCAGCTGAAATGAAAAAGCAAAGGAGAGAAAAAGGCATGAAATCTCAGGATCCTTCTCCAACAAAAGGTAAAAAGGGTATCAAAGTATCCCCTACCCACCCTGCCATTAAGGATACCATTCCTGTGGTGGTAGAAACCTCTCCTGGGGTGGAACCTGTACCAAGGGACCCATCAAGTACCACAGATGTACTCCCTGATGTAAAAGTACCTCTCTGTGGGCTAACTAATCGTGATGTAAAAAATTGAACCATTTTAGTTAACATGGAGCATCCCTTCAATCCTCCCAGAGAAACTTTAGTGCAGCAGCCCTGCACTACCTCAAAACACTTAGGACAGCAGCCCTGCCCTAGTGTGGAGCTTATAGGACAGCAGCCCTGTCCTGCTCCCACTCAAGAGAAACAGCAACCCTGTTCTCTCTTAAAGCCATATGGACAAACCTTTTGCCCAGCCATGGCTTTATTGAGACAGCATCCCTGCCTGGCATTCTCATCACTTTATATAGGCCCAGTGGACCTAACCCACTGCTGTAAACTAAAACATACTAATAGGAACTCTCTTACACTCCCAGTGACCCTCTACACACTATACTAGCCTAGGGGCCCCTTTGTGGTTCGCATTCCACTTTCAGAGTATAAGGTTTGTGTTGCCCCTCGGCCTATTGCATCCTATTGTATTCTACAGTGTTTGCACTACTTTTCTAACTGTTTACTTACCTGATTTTGGTTTGTGTGTATATTTTGTGTATTTTACTTATCTCCTAAGGGAGTATATCCTCTGAGATATTTTTGGCACATTGGCCCTCATTACAACCCTGGCGGACGGGGGAGGAGTGTCAGTAATACCGACAACAGGCCGGCGGAAAAAAAAATTGAATTAATACCATGGCAGTTACCGCCATGGTCATCCGCCACTTCTCCACTCCAACCGCCAGGGCAGGTGATGACCGCTTGGCTCGGGACTTCGGTCTCCAGCCCGGCGGCCATCACCAGACCGCCGGCGGTATCACGACTCTGCATACCGCCATGGATCTCGGGTGGTTTGGAACCACCACGAAATCCATGGCGGTAGGCACTATCAGTGCCAGGGAAGTCCTCCCCCCACACCCCCCCCCTCTGCCACCCCCCAAAGTTTGCAGGACCCCCCTCCCCACCCCTACCCCCAACATGCACAGACACACACCCCCTCCCCACCCTCAACATGCACAGACACACACCCCTACACGCACACATACACTGCAACAACACATACCCGCAAATATACAAACAGACAGGCACACAGACCGACCCGCACACATTTCCCATACACACAACACACCCCTGCATGCATACACACACTCACACACCCCTCTACATACTCACATGCACACCCCCATGCACGCACACAACACACAACACCCCCGCCCCCCTCCCCTAACAGGCGATCAACTTACCTTGTCCGTTGATCCTCGGGGAGGGGACGGGATCCATGGGGGCTGCTCCGCCACCAGCACCCCGTCACCAGAACACCGCCATACCGAATCATGGGATGTGATTCGGTGGGCGGTGTTCTGATGACGGGCGGTAGAGGTGGAGCAACCTACACTTCCCCACCGACCGCCAGTATGGCTGCTGGCGGCTCTCTGTTCGAAAAAGGACAGAGGGCTGTCAGCAGTCATAATACGCCACGCGGAAAACCGCCTGCACTGGCGGTCTTCAGCACGGCGGTTCCTCGGCAAGTACCTTTTTTTTTTGTAACTCTGAGTATTGTGTTTCTTATGATGTAGTTCCTATATGATATAAGTGTTATTGTAGGAGCTTTGCATGTATCCTAGTTCAGCCTAAATTGTTCTGCTAAAGCTTCCTCTATCAGCCTATGCTGCTAGAACACTACTAATCTACTAATAAGGGATAACTGGACCTGGCACAAGGTGTAAGTTCCATCAGATACCCACTATAAGCCATACCAGCCTCCTATAGTGGAGTCCCTTTGAGGCCCCAGCCTCTGGCCCACAGCACCCCTCCCACGCACCATACCCCCAGGTGCCTGTGCCCCTGTCACAGGTTGCCCACTTCCAGTGGTAGCAGGTCCTTCATTGTCAGGGATGTCAAGGTTCAACTCAGGTCCATGTACTGTGGGGTACCCAATTGATTGAACAGTCCTTGGGACATAGGTTTGGGGGTGAATGATTGCCTGTGATGTAGATGCACCAGTGGTGGGGTGTTTGATGTGGCCAGGTTGAGGCAGGGAGCCGTTGACTGACCAGATGTCACAGATGGGCCAGGTTCTTCGTCATTGACCAGAAATCCTGGTGTGTTGTCCTCACTGGGGCCTTCATCCTGAGGGAGACAGGCAGTCTCAGGGACCCTCTCCATGGTGGCAATTACAGATTTACCTGTGGAGGGAGTGAAGCACAGAGTTCAGGTTAGAATGTGTGTTTGGTTACCTCTTTGTGAGATTCTGAGAGTGGCTTTACATGATTCCCTGCAATGACATTAACGGATGCTGCACAGCATACCTTTGTTGTACATACAACTCTCTTACTTACATGTTGGAAGCTGTCACACAAGTTTGGTACAGATTGCACAGCAGATGGGTTCTCTGTTAACTAGTGAATAGTCAGACTTGCTAGATGTCACACATTAAAGCTGCACAATGCCAAATGATGTCCTAGTGGGAACACAGTATGTGAGTATGCAAGGGTAACAGTCCTGTATCTAGATGTTGTGCATGTGCATCGACTCAGCCATCTTTCTTTCCAACCCAGATCAGTCTATTTCTGGCTTGGGATATTTGATCTGTGGCCATTAGGAATGGTTACTAAGCTATAGCTGTGTTTTGCTATGTTTGCTATTCTGAGTGTGCCATGTGTGCCTATTGTGTAAAGATGGTATATCTATAATATGACCTGCTCTCTGGATATCTGAATGGCGTTTTTGTTGCAAAGGATTGTGGGTTGTGTAGGGGTGTGTTATATGGTGCAGTGAGTAGGTGTGTTGGGTGTGTGGATGTGTGGATGTGTGTCAGGTGTAGGGTATTCAAACTATCCAATTAGGTGAGGTGTTCTGACTGATGTGAGTTCTGACCACGGCGGATTGCACCACCAATGGTTTTCTTCCATGAAAAACTACTGTGGTGATTTGTGGCACAAAATCTGGTGGGTGGATTTTTGTCAGGCTGGTGTCCTGGCGGTGGGACTGCCTCTTTCCCGCCCTCCAGTGTGCTGGTGGTTTCGGGTTTATGGCTGAATTTGGTCCATCTTCATAGTGTGACTCTTAATACAGCAGTCAGATTACCACCAACATGGCAGTCTTTTGGCGGTTGCCACCGCAGCGGTCTTCCGAAAAGACCGGCAAACTCGTAATGAGGCTTTAAATCTTAGTATAGCACTTAGAAACACAATAGCTTAAACTGGGGCTATCACGACTTCTATCACGACTTCTTGACAGAGTCATTCCCAACAGTCCAATGCCACTCACAGGGGAGTGCAAGCTAATCATGGAGACACAAGGACCACAGGTACGGTACAGTACATTGGAAAATGAGGAAACAAAGATGCTGCACAGAGTCAGGGAGATGAGGCATCGCTAGAGCCAATGCGGTGTTGGTTCCTTACTGTTATCTGGGATGTGAGGCATTGTTTCCTCACTGCTAGGCAGGAGAGGTGAGGCATTGGTTCCTTACACTTGCAGGGGAGGTGATGCGGCATCAATAGCGAGGCGTTGGTTCCTTACAACAAGGCTGGTTTGATAAATCCAGCAGGTAAAAACGTGAGGCATTGAGTTCACAGTCGTTGCACTCAGAGGTGACCACGGGTCCGGTGCAGGCAACAGCACAGAGTCAGACAGTGATGCCAGTTCCGAAGTCACTCTGGAGTCAACTTTCTTGTTTCTTCCTGGTTACACCAGAAGTTACTCCCAAGGGCCCAGGAACTGGATTTGGTACCTCTTGGCAAGTTAGGACTCTTAGCAAGAGAACCCATGTGCTGGCAAATGAAGTCTTTGATGTCTTTCAGACTTTGTAACAGGAGGAAAGCTCAGTCCAAGCCCTTGAAGAACATTTGGAAGCAGGATGCAGAGAGCAAAGCCGAGTCCTTTTACTAGCAGGACAGAAGCAGCATGCAGCAGGCCAGCACAGCAAAGCAACAGGCAGACTGTCAGTCCCTCCTACTGCATCCAGCTCTTCTTCCTGGCAGCATGTCCTCAGTCCAAAAGGATTCTAACTTTGTGGGGTCGGGGATCCAGTATTTATACCCATTTCTGCCTTTGAAGTAGGCAAACTTCAAAGAAAAATTTATGTAGTGCATGAGACTCTGCCTTTCCTGCCCTGGCCACCAAACTCAGTCCAGGGCATTGTGTAAGGACCGGCACAGTCCTATTCAGATGCAAGTATCAGCTCCTCCCACCACTCTCACACAAGAAGACCCTTCAGGATATGCAGGGCACACGCTAGCTTCTTTTGTGTCCCTGTCTAGAGTGAATTCACAAACAGCCCAACTGTAATCCTGATCCAAATGTGTATTTCACAGCCATGCAGAGGCACATAATTTTTCTAAGTGTGACATTTTCAAACTTACAATTAAAAAAACAACTTCACCAAAAGATGTATTTTTAAATTGTGAGTTCAGAGACCCCAAACTCCAAATTTCTGTCTTCTCCCAATGGGAAATTAGACTTAAAAATATTTCAAGGCAATCCCCATGATACCCTTTGGGAGGCGATAGTCCTTGCCATAGTGAAAAACTAATTTAGCTGTATTTGACTATCAGGACATGTAAAATACACCAGTGAATGTTCTACCTTTTAAATACAATGCACTCTGTCCATGGGGCTTCCTCGACCTACCTTAGGGGCGATTTAAATGTAGTTAAAGGGGAAGGTTTGAGTTTGGCAGGTGGGGTGCTTCCTAGGTTAAAAGGGTGTCATGGAGAGACTCTTGTTATGGTAACAAGACTGCTGGATTTGGGCGGCAGCACCACCGAGCATGGGGGACTAAGTCTGATCTTACGCCATGTGACAGCTGTCGGTCTAACTCTTCCGGCCAGCTAGCAGCACCTCACCAGTACCCAAGAGTAAATGTGATTTGTGGCAGCACTTTGCATGACTTCTCGGATTTCTTAGGGAAACTGTGGTGGTTCAGAGCATACTTATTTCTCTCAGTCACACATGTATCATACAGTCAAGCGACAAATAGAAGTTGGACTAGGTTCAATAAGTTTTATTGTATCAACTGCATTCTATGTAAAAAGTAATGTATTGCAATTATAAGGATGACAAACATAATAAAAGCAATGCAGTGACAAGGAAAATAAATCATAGGAAAAGTCCCACCCTACTGTCACAATAATGGTTCTAGAATCCCTATCTGCACTACTATTATTCTATACAAGAGCATGGCAGAGTAAGCCTTAATCTGCCCATCAGCCCCCCAGAAGGAAACCATCCCAGCTAACTATGGTTGTAGGTAAAGAAGAGGTCTACTGGTCTACTCACAGTCCTCCCACTTATAGACAGAGGAGGCATCAGATCTCAACAGAAACTTCAAAGTTGGCACGCACCTCGCAATGGCAACTTGTTGGAAATCCCCTCCAATATAAAAGGGGCAGTGAGGTGTTTTATAACAAAAAACCATATGTTCTAAGACACTGCTCTGACATGACAACACGTGTACTTCGGCGTATAAAAGATGGGGACATAATGAACACTTTGTACTGGCAAGAGCTAATAAGCTTCTGATAGTCAGCCTTGGAGAAAGCACAGAGTGAATATGTTGTGCACGAAAAGAATAACAGAACTCTACACATAGGAACAAATGGTAAAATAATAAAAACATGTCCACTAAACAAAGCCTTTGCTAAAATAAGGAAATGAATAACATTTCATGTATATAGATGAAAGGGCACAAGCTGCAGGCCTAAGTTACAAAAAGGCTAGAAGAATATGCTCATATACTAGCTAAAGAAATCTTACAACAATGGCAGTTTACTACTGCCCACACAGACACTGCAGTGGCAGGTCTGATACATGTTTTCAGGGCTACTCATGTGGGTGGGCCAATCAGTGCTGCAGGGCCACTAGTAGCGTTTGGTTTGCAGGCCCTGGGAACATATGGTGTACTATACTATGGACTTACTAGTAGATCAAATATGCTAATCATGGATGAACCAATCACCAATACCATTTAGACAGAGAGCACTTGCACTTTAGAACTGGTCAGCAGTGGTAAAGTACCCTGAGTCCTAAAGCCACCAAAAAAATAAATTCAGCACAGGTTTAAAATCATGAGGTTGGAATCCAAAAGAAAGGGGAAACGTTGGCAAGAACTGACAGGTCTAACAGAATTGAAATGTTAAAATCGACAGGTTAATCACTCCATCTATTAAACTCACTGTTGATGGTATTTCCGCCACAGTAAAAGACAACTTTGCCAACTTTTTTGTTAAGAATGATGCAACCAGCTTCTTTCTTAGCTATGATGGGGGTCATTACGACCCCGGCAGTTGGTGGGAATATGGCAGTTAGTACTCAGGTAACAGCCGCCGGGCTGGAGATATCCATCTCCAGCCCGGCAGCCGTCATTGTTCCACCTGTGGGATTATGACCCCGCCTATCTCCATGGGTTTCATGGCATTTGTAACACTACGAAAACCATGGCGGTAGGCCATTTCAGTGACAGGGAATTCCTTCCCTGTCACTGATAGGGGTCTCCCCAGTCCACTCCAGTTATCCCTCCCACCTCTCCAGACCCCCACATTCATGCCACCTTCACATACACACACACACACACGCATACACACACCCTTTCCAACATGCATCCATGCATGCATACATCCATTCACTCACACATCTGCACACACTTTCACACACAGACACGCATTTACATTACAAAACAGACACGCAGTCACACCTCCATACATGCACACACGCATTCATCACACAACATACACCCACATCCACGCACACACAAACATTCACACACCCCCACACAGACACAAATCACAACACCCCCCTCCCCTGTTGGACACCCGACTTACCTATAATCAGGGGGTCCTCCGGCAGGAGATGGGATAGGGCACTGCTACCACCAGCAACGCCCGCCAGCGGAACACCGCCAGGCTGTATTATTTCTCATAATACAGCTGGCGGCAGTCTACTGGCGTGGTGCTGCTGGTGGCAACAGTGCCACCTTACAGCCATCCGCCGGCATGCGCACAGCCGGATTTCCACCCTTCTTGTGGCAGAAATCCAGCTGTGGTCCTAATACGGCGGACGGCTGGTAACCGCGGCGACAGTCTTTTGGTGTCCGTTGCCACCGCAGTAGGCGGTTTGTACCGCCAATGTCTAAATAAGGGCCTATATGTTGTTTCTGTGCCAAATTCAATGCAGCAAATACCTCTTTAGAGGTAACCTACCTCCAAGGCATGTGGCCATCCTTAAGAACTTGTAGCGTCCAAATCAACTACACAATGGACCGAAGTTGATCTGTCCATGGTGAAATGTTATTTTGAATAATGTCGTTTGCAGAAGACATAGGCACACATTATGACCTTGGTGGTAAATACCAAATACAGCTGTGCTGACTGCCGTCAGCATACCGCTGTGGAGGCGAACATCCGTCCGTCACATTATGACACAGAAATACAAAATCGACAGAAAACAGCCACAATCACAAATCCACCAGACCCACTGAACGTGATAAATTGCCGGTACTACCAAACATACTATTTCTCCACTAATACTACGCCCTCCAAATAATGACCCACCAATCACCACAGCGGACATTCAACAACGGTAAACCATTGGCAGTGAACACCGCCGCGGCGGATGAGGACATCCAAAGTCAAAACAAAACAACATTGGCCAGAACAAAAAACCCATGCCTGACACAATTATACATACCCCACACACCCACCAACAGCAGTATAAGACACACACCCACATCACCCACAATCCTTTGCTAACATGAAAAGATCACAATAGCTAACCACACAAATCACAGAGACAACTTCACCCACACATCACAACCACCTATTCATCCGTCATTCACCACACACCCTACACCCCACCACATTACTCAACAGCCTCTGCAAAACACACACCACACAACACCCATGTCCCCAAAAAAGGCATCCCCGTTTCACTGATGAGGAGTTGCTGGTATGGTTGAGGATATAGTCAGGATAGAGCCACAGCTGTTTGGAGCCAGATCCAGCAGATATCTATTGCCAGGAAGCTTGAGCTATGGCGGAGGATCATGGACAGGGTGAATGCCATGGGACAGCATCCATGAACAAAGGACGACATCAGGAAGAGGTGGAACAACCTACTGGGTAAGGTGCCTTCCACTGCAGCAAGGTACCAGATTGCCATTCCGAGGACTGGCGGTGGACCCCCGCCCCCTCCCCCACAGCTGATAGCATGTGAGGAGCAAGTCTTGGCAATACTACATCCTGAGGGACTCACTGGAGTTGCCGGAGGACTGGACACTGGTGAGTCAATATTTTCTACCTATCACCCCCATACCTGCATGCCACCACCTGCTCTCACCCTGACACCCATCGCTCCACTCCATCCCACATAGTGCACCACCACAATTAACAAACCAAAATGCCAAGCCCTACATGCCATACCCACTGTATGCACATCCCTTCCAGCCCTGCATGTACACCCACCACCAGTGCATGCACAGCATGGAGAACTAACAATCCCACAATACATCACCATACACAAACAAAGTTGACAGGGAAACACCAACAATATAGGGGAAGCTAGAAATGCAGGATATGTCACAGACGTGTAGCTTAATACACCACTTACATCCCCACAGGTGTCCCAGCGACTCTATGCAGTGAGGCGGTGCCACAGCTACCCAGTCCCCCACCAGAAGATGCCCCCAGTGATGACAGCAACTCTGGATTCTGGATGAACTCCCTGGTCCATCAGGGACCATTGGTCAGTCCGCTAGCCCAACCCTCACCCAGTCCACCACAGAGCCTCCCCCCTCAGTATCCAACACCACAGCAGCCACCCAAAGTCCCCAGACTTCTGTCCCCAAGACACATCAATCAGCAGTGTGCCCACTTGTACAGGGATCCCAATCCACACCTCACAGTCAAGACGATGAGGGTCCTGGGGTCAATGGCAGTGGGCACACCATTCAGGGGACTCTGGCACAGGATGCCAGGGACACTCGGAGGACAGCTGTGCACCAGGGGGAGGACAGGCCCAGGGAACCAACTGTTTATGAGGCATTGTCCTGGGGGCTTACCAACAATCCCAAGACAAGATGGGTCCGGTGATAGAAATCATGCAGGAGAACCAGCGGCTACAGGAGGAACACCACCAGGAGATCAAGAAAGAATTGCAGGCCCTGAACACAACCATGGTCTCCATTGCAGGGGTGCTGGGTGATATGGCCAACATTATGAGGGACTACACATCACACCAGCGGGCCCCTTCCACTAGCCAGTCAGCTGGCCAGCCCTCCATATCTGCTGTATCTAGTGGACAGGAGGCCCTGCCACAGGACCCACAGGCCTTCAGCACCCCTACCTCTGCAGAAGGTAAACCACCCCACAAATGGTGCCTGCGACCCAGACAGACATTAGAGACTGCTGCTAAGACCAAGACCACCACCAGGAAATGAGCCCCTCCTGAATGTCCCCCTTGTGTTCCACTGTGTCACCTTGTCCACTTTGAACTGCCATTGCTCCCCTTCCAATGGCCCCTTGGACATTGGACCTGTGCTACAAACAGACTTGACCACTACCCTGGACTATTCCCAACATTCACCCCACTCTATTGCACTTCCCATTGTAGAACAATTTTCAATAAACACCCTTGGACACAACTTGAGTAATAGTGCTTTATCTACAGGTAGTGTGCAATGTAATGAACTGTAATGCACTGCATGGTCCTGTGTAAATATCCGGTAACATGTTCATCCATCCAACATATGTGTCTCAGCAATCTGTACACATCACAGCAGTACACTGTTGAAACAACACCAACATCTGCAATAAGGGAAGGCATAGGTGACAGTCAGGTGGGATGCAAAGGGAATGACTGGCATTAAGCTGCAGTCACACAGTACAACACTAAAATATATAAATGTTTAGTTCAACAGTCTTATCTGAGTGTCATTAGAAGTACTTCTGGATTGATCAACTGTGACCTGTTATCTACATCCTCCTCCTCTTACTCCTCCTCACTGTCCTCAGTGTCCACTCTTGCCACAGCTTCATTGTCACCCCCCTCCTCCTACAGATAGCTTACATACCGTTTAAGGGCCAAATTGTGCAACATGCAGCACACAACAAAGATTCTGCAGACCTTCTCAAGGGAGTAGCATAGGGATGCATCTGTCAGATGGAGGCACCTGAACCTAGTTATGAGGAGCCCGAAGGCCCTTTCTACAATCCTCCTGGTATGGCCATGAGCACCATTGTACCTATTTTCAGCCCCTGTTCTTGGATTTCTAACAGGGGTCATGAGCCATGACAGGGTTGGGTAGCTGGAATCACCTGCAAGAAGTAAGGGACACACATTAGCCCTGCACAGTGAGATGGGCTATGACTCCTGAGGGCATACACTCACAAATATTAGGTGGGGACACAGGCTGACCTATCAGCCGTACTCTGTGCCTCTGTAGTTGTGCCATCAGCTGTGGCACACTGCTATTCCTCAGGACAAAGGCATCACTCAATGACCCTGGATACTTGCCAGTGACGTGGGAGATGTACTGGTCAGCCTGGCACACCATATCGACATTGAGTGAGTGGAAACTCTTCCAATTCCTGTACACTGGTTCATTGGCCCTGAGGGGTTCTAAGGCAATATGGGTCCCGTCAATGTCCCCAATAACATGAGGTATATATCCCATTGCATAGAAGTCAGCCTTCACAGTGGGTAAATCATCTATCTGGGGGAATGCAATGTAGCTGCACATGTGTTTGAGCATGGCAGACAAACCCCTTGCAAGCACAATAGAGAACATTGGTAGGTACATCCTTGCAGCCAAGCCCAATGTCACCTGCAAAGAGCCTGTTGCTAGGAAATGGAGCACCGAGAGTACCTGCAGAATAGGGGGGATTGCTGTGGTGCTACGGATAGTAGGTAGAAGATCAGGCTCCAATTGTTCACACAGCTCTGTGATTGTGGCACTGTCCAAACAATAGGTGAGTATGATGTGCCGGTCCTTTATTGTAGGAAAGTCCATAAGGGGTCTGTACACCGGTGTGTGCCTCCTATTCCTCCGCAGTGGTTGGTACCCAGGGGACCCAAATATAAGAAAGGAGTGACAGGAACCATAAACACACTACAGCAGTGTACATAGAGCATGCTTGTATGTTGGACACTGGAATTGTGTAGGTGAGTTCATTCGACTACAATGACACACTAATTAATCTGTACATGTGTACCAGCATTAGAAAATGGCACCCGCATGTCCTGTATTCATGGACAGGTGGAAGTGACCTCACTCCGCTGGCGTTCGCGTCATGACGGAAGGCGGTCTGCACCACCGTGCAATTCCTCAGTGGCTAGCGTGGTCCTCTATGGATAATAGGAACCAATAATGATCAACGCCGGAGATGACGGTGTTTACCGCCGCGGACGTGCCTGCCAATTCCTTTCTACCACTTCACTTGATTTCTGACTTTCCACAGGACGACATCTCCACTGCGTGTGCTGCTGTGGCCTGTGTCTGGAACCTGCCATGGCTTGTGCAAGAGGGGAAAGGGCCCCAGCCTTCACGTCTGAGGAGTTGGAGTGCCTCGTGGACAGGGTTATACCCCAGTATGGCCAGAGTACACCATGGGTACATTGCATGCGACATGAATACATGGAGATGTGTGTGTGCTGGCAGTGTGTCAGGTGGGGGTGGGGTATGGCTGGTGGCATCATCAATGCAGGGCTACGGGTCATGTGTGTGCCTGATATGGGAAATGTTTTTTGTGGGCCATATGTGTGACAGGCTGGATTATTAGGTTCATGGTGTCCCGCCTTCTGACTTTCCTCTGCAGGTCAGCACCCATCAGAAGAAGGGGTTGTGGCAAACCATCACCAAGGACGTGCAGATCCAGGGGGGCTATGGCAGGCGGAGCACCCACTGCAGGAAACGATGGAGGACCTGAGACGCTGGGCCTGGAAAACTATGGAGGCCCAGTTGGGGATGGCCTCCCAACGAGGGAGGGATGCCCATTGGAACCTGATCCCCCCTGATGGCCCGCATACTGGCAGTGGCCTACCCAGAGCTGAAGGGCTCTTGAGGGCATCACTGCAGCCACAAAGGGGGGAGTACAGTGTGTTTGTCAACCATCTCTGTTGCCTGGCATGGGATGTGGGTGCAGGGTACTAGTCAGTGGATGCCCCCTTATGCCAGTTCAGATATTGCTGTGTGGTACATCTCAGGTTAATAGGGTGGAAAGCATGAATTAGAAAGCTAGATAGGTGGTTTCCATCTCAGACAGGGCTTTCCTGGTCCCAGTTAGCATGTAGCTGGCAGTGTTTGGCTCCTACCTGCTGTGGTACTTAGCCAATGGTATGCCAGTGTGGTACATACTGCCCATTCTCAGTCTCAGTATGTGACAGTGATGTGTCTGCCATCTGTGCTGTTGGTGCTGAGATTGACCCTGTGTTCCCTTTCTCCCACCCTCCTTTTGTCATCCTGTCCATGTGTACATTACGCTGAGAGGACCAGTCGGACGGAGGGGACGGAAGGGAGCACCACCGCGGAAACAGGAGGTGACACCACTAACTCTGATTTGTCCTCCGATGGGAGCTCCCTGGTGGTGGCGGACCTCTCTGGGACCACCCAGGCTACAGGTTTTACTGCCACCTCCGTACCAGCACCGCCATCCCCGTAGCCCCCCACTGAGTTGCCCGTGCCCTCTCACCCAGGAGGGTGGGCATCTCCTTTACCGCAGGCACCTCAGGCCCTGCCCCAGTCAGCCCTGCTGCCTTCAGTGAGGAGGCAATTGACCTCGTGAGATCCATCTCTGTAGGGCAGTCAACCATTGTGAATGACATCAAGGGGCTGGCATCCCAGATGCAGCAATGCAATGCTTTCCTGAAGGGCATCCACAGTGGGTTGGTGGCCCTACAGAGATCGTTTCAGGCTCTGGCCTCTTCACTGATGGCAGCCAGTGTCCCTGTTTCCTACGTCCCCCCTCCAAGTATCACTACACAGTCCCAGTCTCCTCACTCCTAACCCATCCAACGCACACATTGTGACAAACGTGCACCCAAAACAACGCACAGTCAAACACAAGCAGCACACTTCAGTCCACAAGCACTCACACAGCTAACACCCAGATGCACACACAACATCATCCATTGCTTCCACTGTCTCCCTCTCCTGCTCCTCCCTCACAGTCACATCCGCACTCACACCTGCATGCACTGCATCAACAGTCCCTGAACCTGCCACCTGCACAGCCTTGCCCACAGTCACCACAACAGCAGACCCGCAGATATGCACCTCACTCACCACATGCACAGTCACCACCACCACCACCTCATGCAGTACACCCACCTCACTTGCAGACACCACCACAACATCCATCCACATATCATGTATGTCCTCTCCCACGCTGTCTGCTCCCCTCCAGTGATACACACATGCTTGCATTCAGACCCCCATCAGCCATCCACCTCACACACGCACACCCTGCATGCACCTGCACCCAAGTCCAGCACACCTCCTCCTCCTACAACTACTCCCTCTACCTCAATACCCATCCCTCCTCCCACATTCCACCCCATTGTCCCAAAGAAGCTTTTCCTTGCCTGTCTTGACCTCTTTTCTCTCTCCCCCGTCCTGCCCGTAATAGGAAGGTCACACCACTCCAGCTCAGTACTTCAAGCACCCAGTCTGACAGAGCTCCACCCCCAAAGTCTCCAGCTACCACAAAGGGGCACATGAGGAGAAGCCGCCCCCCGCACCAAGCACACTCGTCCCCCCACAAAAACGGAGGGCTAAAGTGCTGCCCCCTCCCAAACAGAATGGAAACACCATGGGGCCACCTCCAAAACCTGGGGCCAAGGAGGCCTTAACAAAATCCCTGCCCAAGGAGGCCCCAGCAAAATCCCTGCCCACTGAGGCCCCACAAAAATCCAAGGCCAAGGAGGCCCCCGCAGAAATCCAAGGCCAAGGAATCCCCCAGAAATCCAAGGCCAAGGAGGCCCCCCCAGAAATCCAAGGCCAAGGAGGAACCCCAGACATCCAAGGCCAAGGAGGACCCCAGAAATCTAAGGCCAAGAAGGGCCTCCCACACATCCAAGGACAAGGAGGCCTCCCAGACATCCAAGGCCAAAGAGGCCCCCCAGAAATCCAAGGCCATAGAGCCCCCAGTCAAAATTGTGGCCAAGGAGCAGCACCCGGTACCAGAGGCCAGGGAGCAGCATTCGGAACCAGAGGCCAAGGAGCAACATCCGAAACCAGAGGCCAAGGAGCAGCATCTGGAACCAGAGGCCCAGGGGCACTATCAATAACCAGTGGACAGGCAGCCCCCTCCAGAACCTGTGGGCAGGTAGCCCCCTCCTAAACCTGTGGGCAGGCAGCCCCCTCCAGAACCAGTGGGCAGGAAGCCCCATCCTCAACCTGTGGGCAGGAAGCACCCTCCCGAACCAGTGGGCAGGCAGCCCCCTCCAGAACCAGTGGGCAGGTAGCTCCCTCCTAAACCTGTGGGCAGGCAGCCCCCTCCAGAACCAGTGGGCAGGAAGCCCCTTCCTCAACCTGTGGGCAGGCAACCCCCTCTGAAACCAGTGGGCAGGCAGCCCCCTCCAAAACCAGTGGGCAGGAAGCACCCTCCTCAACTTGTGGGCTGGAAGCCCCCTCTTAAACCTGTGGCCAGGCAGCCCCCTCCTACACCCGTTTGCAGGCTGCCCCCTCCAGAACCAGTGGGCTAGGAGACCCCTCACAATGAGATGCAACCATCACCCACCCCACCTCCCACCCCCTGAAGTGCCTGTCCTGCCTATTTCCAACATGATGCCCCTGAACAGTGGAGTCCTGATGTTGTCAGGAGTCAAGTTGGGGATTGGACTTTGCCCTGTGGGCATTTGTGACTTTGGACTGGCCTTTGGGTCTGCATTTATTTATTTCTGCAGCTGTGCGTGTTTTTGCATTTTAAATATTCATACAAAAGGAATACAGTGGTTGAAACTGTGTATGCGTCCAGGGGTTATTTACTCCGGGGTTCTGTTACTGTTATTTTCCTGTGCATGTGTTTCTGGGTGTGTGTATGGTGTATGTTGTGCATGTGTATGTCACTTTCCTCCCCACCACCGATGTGTTCTAGGGGGCTGTACTCACCGTTGTTGTCTTCATCGGCGTTGGTGCTCCACGACAGCCATGTCATGGTACAGCATCAGAAATACTTGCAGTTCAGATTCCATGGCGGCCGCTGACTCCTGTGTGTCCTTGGAGGTGAGTGTCTCCTCTTAAATGATGTGTTTCCGCCTGGTTTTTGGTGTCTCTGCTACCACCCGTGAAATTGTGGCGGTGTGGTATGTCATAATATGGTGGGCAGATCCTTGTCTTACTCCTGCCTGTTGATGGCTACCGCCGTGTTTGGTGTTCGTACAGCGCTGGCAGTTGGTGTAGTACATTGGCTGTCTACAGGAGGGATCACCGTCATGGTCATAATTTGACAGTCATTACCGCCAGCCTATTGGCAGTGATACCGCCACATTACCCCTGGCGGTCAAAAGACTGCCTGGGTCATAATGACCACCACAATGTTGTTTAATGTGTAAATGCGGTTGGACAATGTGTTAATATCTTTATCTGAACGCCTAGAGCTTTCTCTAAATTCTCTTTATACATCTGCTTTAAACCTGCAGCAGCTTCCATTTGTGAAAGCTTCCGTAGTTCCTTAAATATTGCATATAAGAATATTTCGAGCATGGTTTTCTGGGACCTAACAAGAAGTCTTGTAGGTCTACGCCATTGGAAAGGAGACTAAGATGTTCTTTTACTGCTGTTAATGTGGAAGATTATAACCATTATTGTCAAATGTTGTCCACGCTGTATGTGGTCATGATACCAGAGTGTTGTGTGGTGACGTAACAAGGGTCAGGTCTGCTTGCTCTAAAACTCTGTGAGGAGTTGACAGAACATGCATGAAAACTATTTGTGTGCACTGGCTACAATAACCACCTATCAGAACATGAAAGTGACAAATTAAAGGTATCGTTCTGAACCCAACATTGAGCAGTCCTTGAGTGACATTAAAAATATTTTGCCAATTATCAAGTTTAGCTTGTGAGGGAATACTGGGTCAATTAATTTCTTATATTTCCCCCAAGCCTAAACAAGTTGTTGCAGGATCAGCCACATGGTGCAATGTAACGTTGTCAAATGAAACAAATCAGTTTTCTTTAAAACCAGGCAGTGGAGGTAGAATGACAGTTCTGGTACAGTGCATTCCCAGCCCTGGAAACGGTGCTCTGTAGGAAGGGCCAAACCTCCTCCCAGGTATCTTTTCACAAACTACATCCCCAACATTAGGAATCCAGCTTGTGGATGGTGCCAAATCCATCATTCCTAAGGTGGCAGTATTTGCTGATGAATATTCATCAAAGAACTCTTTTATGTCAAAAGGTGCTTCTGCTGATACCAGGCCAGGACCATCAAGACATGGGCAGATTACTTAGTTTTCTCTGGACTCCATACGGATGATGTAGCCAACTGTGACCTGAACCTAATACTCTAGCTGTTAAGGATTGCTTGAAGTCTTGGTTCTTCTTCTCCACAATGGAATTTCCCTCGTCCCTCGAGATGATAGGGAGATGAAAAATGCACATCAACATCTATAATTCCCATGGTCTCTCTGAATGCCCTGGAGGCAAAGACAGGGGCCTGGACAAAATGTAACGCTGCAACTACATATGTCCAGAAGAAGGCTTGAAAATCTTTAATAACATTTCAAGCATGAGCCAATCATTGTGGCTACTCCCATAGAAATCTGGAGCATGAATCAACAGCAACAAGAATATATTTATATGCATCATCTGGATGCAAGGGACAGCAATTGTCCAGGTACACACATTGTAATGGTTTATTGGAAACTAAGAGGGGTGTCTGCGGCGGGCGTTGGACGGTGTATCCTTTTATTTTTTGGCAAATGTTGCAACTAAGGATGTATTGCTTTTTCTTGTTTGTATTGACCAGGCCACCAATTGTGTTTCTGCAATAGTGAGATGGTAGCCACCACACCAGCATGGGCAGAAGCAACCCCTTCATGTGCTGCTTTGATGAGATCGAATCTTTGGTCTTGGTTGGGGATCATGGGATCACCCTCCCCTGGTATTGTTGCAAAGGCAATGCTTTGGGCACTTAAGTGGTAGGAATATTTCGTAGCATATGCTTTAGGTAAAGGCTTGCCATTTGCCAAAGCTTTCATGGCAGCCAATGTTTCATCATCCAGTCTTGTATGAGAATGAGTAATTGCAGCAACAGAAGCCATAGCTACTGCAGATTTGGCAGCTTTGGCAGCCAATGAATTTCCTACAACGTGTATTTCGACATGTTGATGACCCAATGTATGTACTAAATTAGCCCATGGCATCTTCTCTTTGAGGTCTGCCAACTTTCCCCATAAGAATTTGTGTTTTATGGTGTTTCCCTTGGAGTATCTGAACCCATGAAGGCACCAGTAGTGTAGGTATTCAATAAAGGACTGGACACAATAATATAAATAATGAACAATCAAAGTGGAAAGTTCAGGATCCTTGTGTTACAGTGTCAAAATTAGAGCCTTAGGCTCTGCACTTTGTGCTGTGCAATCCTCTAGGATCTGTGTCATCCCTCCTTACTTCCCAGGCAGCTGTACAAGCCGTGGAGTATGGGTGACTAGTACCTACAGCTGGTTGAGCTGAACCATTGATGTAAATGATGATTCTGAATTGCTCAAGATTCAAAGGGCCAGATATACTAAGCAGTTTCCACGTCGCAAACAGCGAATTTTGCTGTTTTCTGACATGCAAAATGCACTTTGTAATGCACAGACCTCGTTTTGCGATTTGGTAACCTGGTTACCGAATCACAAAACGGGTTTGCGAGTCGCAAAAAGGAAGGGGTGTTCCCTTCCTAATTGTGAGTAGCAGTGCAATGCAGGATTGCTTTGTGACCGCGAACGCGGTCGCATACCAATCGCAATTTGCACCCTTTTGTAATGGGTGGTAACCCATTCGTAAAAGGCAAGGGGTCTGTTAGACTTTTCATCCTTGGCGTGGTCTCACTTAACTTTTTGCCTCTGTTCCCCAGGTTGACACAGGAGCCAGGGTGACTACAGTGAGGAGTCAGCTGGTGTCTGAAGAGCAGATAGATCCCCGGGTACTTCACCAAGTAGTTGCAGTGGACAACTCAGAGCAGCTGTGCAGAGTGGCGCAGGTTCCCTTTGAATGGGGGGGGGGTTTCAGGTTCCTTGAAGGTAACTGTGAGTCCAACCATGCCTGTTGATTGCTTGCTAGGCAATGACCTAGAGGATTCCCCTTGGAAGGAGGTGGAACACAGGTCTCACTTGGAGATGTTGGGTCTGCCTGGGTGGGTATGCGTATCCACCCAGTCAATGGCAGCCCATCAGGGTAATCAAGAACCCCTGGAGCCTGAAACAGTGGCCCAGGGGACCGCCAAGAAGAGGAAGGGGAGGCGGCACTGGAAACCGGCCCCAGAAGTTCCCATGGTCCGGGAGGAGGCGGAGCCTGAGGGTGACGCCCCGGAGCCTACAGGGAAACAGGTGGCTGAACTGGGGGAGGTCCCTGAGCTGTCACAGTGGCTGCCGGAAGGGGGGCCCACCAGGGAAGCATTCTGTGCAGCACAGAAGACATGCCCTAATTTGGAGGGTTTGTGGCAGCCGGGCTGCAGACCAGGCGGCTGGCAAGAAGTCAGGATCACACCTGATCTATTGGGAGGATGAACTCCTATATAGCGAGCCTAAGGTTCCTGAGCCTGGGTCAGTGCGTGTACTGGTGGTAGACCAGTGCTTCAGGGCCTTCCTACTGGGGTTGGCTCATGATGTGCCTTTAGCTGGACATTTGGGGCAGGCCAAGACCTTTGAGTGGTTTGTCACCCACTTTTTCTGGTCCCTAATGCGCAGGTACTTAGATGCACATTGCAGGACTTGTCAGACTTGTCAGGCAAGTGGCAAGAGTGGGAGGAAATGTAAGGCTCCCTTCCAACCTTTTTCTGTTGTCAGTACTCCCTTTGAGAGGGTAGGTATTGACATTGTGGGGTCTCTGGACCCCAAGACAGTCTTGGCCCACAGGTTCTTCCTGGTCTTGGTGGACCATGCAACACGGTACCCAGAAGCCATTCCTCTGAGATCAGTCACTTACCCTGTGGTGGGTCGTGCACTGATGGGGGTTTTTACCCGCATGGGGTTCCCCAAAGAAGTGGTGTCTGATAGGGGTACAAACTTCATATCCACGTATATGAAGTCTTTCTGGAAGGTGTGTGGCGTAACCTACAAGTTCACCACACCTTACCACCCCCAAAGTAATGGTCTGGTTGAGAGATTCAACCGCACCTTGAAAGGCATGATCATGGGCCGTCCTCTTGCCATGCCTTTTGTTCGCCTACAGGGAGGTGCCTCAAAAGGGGCTTGGGTTTAGCCCCTTTGAGCTGATTTATGGCCACCCTGTAAGGGGACCTTTGAGTCTGTTTAAGGAAGCTTTGGAGAAAGCTCCTAGTAAACCCCCCCCGGAAGTATTCAGTTACATGCTGGCGTTGAGAAACTAGACTGCCCGCCTCAGGAGTCTCACTCAGGAGAACCTGGAAGCAAGCCAGGAGGACATGAAATGCTGGTATGACCAGAATGCCACTCTGGTCGAGTTTCAACCTGGATAGAAAGTGTGGGTGATGGCACCAGTGGAGCCAAGGGGGCTCCAGGATAAGTGGACTGGGCCATTTGAGGTGGTGGAGCGCAAGAGCGAAGTCACCTACCTGGTGGACTTACGGTCTCCTAGCAACCCTTAGAGGGTCCTGCATGTCAACCGCCTCAAACCTCACTTTGAGCGGACTGAACTGTCCGTGCTCCTTGTGACAGATGAGGGGGTATAAGAGGAGAGTGAGCCTCTTCCTGACCTCCTGTCTGCAGGAGAAAAAGATGGGTCAGTGGACGGAGTGGTCCTCTCCCCCTCCCGACTGAGGAGCAGCAAGGTGACTGTCGCTACGTGTTGGGACGGTTTTCCTCACTGTTTTCCCTGATCCCTGGAGTCACACACTTGTGCACACATGATGTGGACACTGGGGACGGTACACCTATTAAACAGAAGGTTTACAGGGTGACTGACAGGGTCAGGGCATGCATTAAGGATGAGGTATCCAAAATGCTTACCCTAGGGGTTATTGAGCACCCCAGCAGTCCTTAGGCCAGCCCAGTGGTCTTGGTCCCTAAGGCTGCAGCACCTGGTGCTACTCCATAACTCAGGTTCTGTGTGGACTACCTGGGACTCAATGCGGTCAGCAAGACTGACGCACACCCCATTCCCCGAGCTGATGAGCTCATTGACTGGTTGGGAGCTGACAAGTGCCTCAGTACGTTTGATTTAACATCTGGGTACTGGCAGATTGCCTTAACTGAGGGGGCCAAGGAGAGGTCAGCATTCTCTACACCAGATGGCCACTTTCAATTTAAAGTGATGCCATTTGGAATGAAGAATGCCCCTGCCACCTTTCAGAGGTTG
This sequence comes from Pleurodeles waltl, assembly GCF_031143425.1. NCBI lineage: Eukaryota > Metazoa > Chordata > Amphibia > Caudata > Salamandridae > Pleurodeles > Pleurodeles waltl. The sequence goes on from NC_090437.1 coordinate 999,723,831, forward strand.
TTCAACCATGTGTTGGCCGGGCTGGATGAGTTCAGTGCCGCCTACCTGGATGATATTGCTGTGTTTAGTTCCACCTGGGAGGAACACCTGCAACATCTCTGGAGAGTGTTAGATGCCCTGCCGAAGGCAGGCCTCACTATTAAGGCTAGCAAGTGCCAAATAGGGCAGGATTCTGTGGTGTACTTAGGACACCAGGTGGGGAGTTGCCAGGTGGCACCCCTACAGCCTAAGATTGACACAATTCTGGCTTGGGATACTCCCAAGACCCAGACTGAAGTGAGAGCCTTTTTAGGTCTCACAGGATACTACAGGAGGTTTGTTAAGGGATATGGTACCATTGTTACCCCCTTAACCGAGTTGACTTCTAAGAAGCAACCCAGGAAAGTGATCTGGACAGAAGCTTGCTAGAACGCTTTTGATGTCCTGAAGGCTGCCATGTGCACAGCACCTGTGCTGAAGGCACCTGACTACTCCAAGGAGTTCGCTGTGCAAAAAGACGCCTCAGAGCATGGCATTGGAGCACTAGTCTCACAGCTTAATGAAGAGGGCCTAGATCAACCTGTAGCCTTCATTAGTAGGAGGTTACTACCAAGGGAACGTAGGTGGAGTGCCATGGAACGTGAAGCGTTTGCTGTGGTCTGGGCACTGAAGAAGCTAAGACCCTACTTATTTGGGACTCACTTCCGAGTTCAGACCGACCACAGGCCCCTCAGATGGTTAATGCAGATGAGGGGTGAGAATCCAATATTGTTGAGGTGGTCCATTTCCCTACAGGGGATGTACTTTACGGTGGAACACTGTCCTGGTACAGAGCATTCCAATGCTGATGGTCTGTCCAGGTTCTTCCGCCTTAGTGATAAGAACTCCCATGAGGTTGGGTAGTTGCTCCCCACTTTCAGCTGGGAGGGACACGTGTTAGACTTTTCATCCTTGGCGTGGTCTCCCTTAACTTTTTGCCTCTGTTCCCCAGGTTGTTGATGTGTGCTGGACTCTGATTTTGCTGTTTTTGTTACTCTGGGCACTTTACCACTGTTAACCAGTGCTAAAGTGCAAGTGCTCCTTTACAAAATGTGTATGTAATTGGCTTATCCATGATTGACATATTTGGTTTACTAGTAAGTCCCTAGTAAAGTGCACTAGAGGTGCCAGGGCCTGTAAATCAGATGTTACTAGTGGGCCTGCAGCACTGGTTGTGCCACCCACATGAGTAGCTCTGTAATCTTGTCTCAGACCTGCCACTGCAGTGTCTGTGTGTGCAGTTTTAACTGTAAATTCGACTTGGCAAGTGTACCCACTTGCCAGGTCTAAACCTTCCCTTTTCTTACATGTAAGACATCCCTAAGGTAGGCCCTAGGTAGCCCCAAGGGCAGGGTGCAGCATATTGTTAAGGTAGGACATACAGTATAGTAATGTGTTTTATTTGTCCTGACAGTGAAATATTGCTAAATTGGTTTTTCACTGTTGCAAGGCCTGTCCCTCTCATAGGTTAACATGGGGGCTACCTTTAAATCTGATTAAAGTGTAGATTCCCTTTGGGAGTGGATGGACATGTGGAGTTTGGGGTCTCTGAGCTCACAATTTAAAAATACATCTTTTAGTAAAGTTTATTTTAAGATTGCGCGTTTGAAAATGCCACTTTTAGAAAGTGAGCATTTTCCTGCTTATACCAATTCTGTGACTCTGCCTGTTTGTGGATTCCCTGTCTGGGTCAGTTTGACAGTTGGGCTGGTTGCACCTCACACTAGACAGTGACACAAAGGGAGCTGGGGTGTAGTCTGCATTTCCTGATGAGCCATCTGTGCTAGGAGGGAGGGGAGGAGTGGTCACTTTCACCTGAAAGGGTTGTGCCTGCCCTCACACATTGCAGTCTCCAACCCCCTGGTGTGTGTCTGAGGACTGGCCTGGGCAAAGCAGGGTTTCACTAACAAGAGATACTTTCCTTTGAAGTAAGCCTACTTCAAGGGGGAAAATGGGTATAAGAAGGGCACCCAAAACCACAGACTTTAGATCACTTCTGGACATCAAGAGGAACCTCTACCTGGAGAAGAGCTGAAGAGCTGAGGAGAAGTGCTGCCCTGCCTGTGACTGTGCTTTGTGGAGCTATCCTGCAGCTGCTGCTTCTGCAAGAGTAAGAGGGCAAAGACTGGACTTTGTGTGCCTTCCATCTTGTGAAGAAATCTCCAAGGGCTTGATTTAGAGCTTGCCTCCTGTTGTTTGAAGTCTCAGAGACAGCAAAGACTTCTTTCTGCCAGCACCTGGAGTCTCTGGAGAGATTCCTGCTCTGACAAGTGGTGCCCTATCCAGTCCCTGGACCCTTGAGAGGAAAGCTGGTGGAAATCCAAGGAAATCGACATTGGATGACTTTGGAACAAAGCCGCTGCAGCCCCGCTGAAGTCTGCAACTCCATTGAAGTCGCCGCACCATGTCGTGATTGATGCCGCTCGAAGTGCGTGGATTCAATGTTTCACACAGACGCCGCAATCCCCGACTTCACGCATCGACTTGTTTTCACTCTTTACCAAAGGTACTGTACTTGGGGGTCTACACGACTCCGTGTCCGGCGTCGCTCGTGTCGGCTTGTTGGAAATGACTCCGTCACGACGCCGTGTTAACACCTCATCGAAGCACTTTGTGTTTCTAAGCGCTATTTTTTAGTTTAATCTTTAAAAATTCATAACTTGACTTGTGTATGTCAGATGTTTGTTATTTTGGTCTTGTTTTGTTTAGATAAATATTTCCTATTTATCTAAACTGGTGTTGTGTCATTTTGTAGTGTTTTTATTAAGTTACCGTGTGTGTTGGTACAAATATGTTCCACCTAGCACTCTGAAGTTAAGCCTACTGCTCTGCCAAGCTACCAAGGGGGTAAGCAGGGGTTAGCTGAGGGTGATTCTCTTTTACCCTGACTAGAGTGAAGGTCCTTGCTTGAACAGGGGGTAACCTAACTGTCAACCAAAGACCCCATTTCTAACAGGGTCCCCATGGGACCCCTTCCCCATTGAGAATGGCACTGCAAAAACAAATTCAGAACAGACAAAGGTCCTATGGACCACTGCATGCTCTGAAAAAAGGAAACAAAAACGTTTAATTTTTCGTTTTTGTAATTCATCTTGTTTTCCTTTAAGGAAAACGGGCTGCATTACAAAAAAAAAACTGCTTTATTAAAAAGCAGTCACAGACATGGTGGTCTGCTGTCCTCAGCAGGCCACCATCTCTGTGAGGGCCGCCATTCACAAGGGGGTCGCAAATTGCGACCCACCTCATGAATTTTCATGAGGTGGGCCTTTGCGACCCCCCTGCGAATCGCAGATGGTGTCAGGTACACCATCCAACATTCTGAATTGCGACTCGCAAATTGCAAGTCGGTCTGACTTGCAATTTGCGGGTACCAATTCAGAATTTTGCTACATCAGGCTCAAAATGTTTGTGGACAGGGGGTATTCTGGTTTGTACTGGATACATTCTTGGGTCCTTAGTTTTGGATCAAAAATGTAATCAACATCAGTGGGTGTCACAGAGGAATCCCATTGTATCCAATGTGGATGTAATGCATTTCTGTTCAGGATGCTTGCTTTTGTTACAGCCTCAAGGGCTGGTATCGGGGTAATGGCAATAATGTGTTTCCCTTGGGCTAGTGATCTCTCCTTTATGACAACCATTTGGATAGCAGTCAGTACTTGTTCTGTTGGTGCAAAATGCTATTCAGCGTTGGAGTACAAATGTGATTTGCATGCTATAGGTACAGTGTCACCTTCATTGAATGTGACATAGGTGAACCCAATGGCAGCACAAATTATTGGGATTGCCAAATATGTTTTGTTGTCACATGTGTGCAAGTATTTTACTTCAAGCATGTCAATCTGTAATGCTCTGATTATTCGTGTATGTTGTGGTGTACAATGTTTGCTTGAGAAAGCTGGACAAATTAAATCATAACATGGTTTTACGCATTGTGCATATTCAGGAATGCACATTCTGCCAAAGTTAAAGAAACCTAGCAATGACTGCAGTTTCTTGATGGTATTTAGTGGTTGTAGTTGCGCACATTTCTCTCAAAATTGTTGTGCCCGGCTCTTTCCCTCACTCAATAGTTCATATACTAAGAATAGAACACTTAGAAAAGCATTTTTTTTCTTGAAATTGAATCTGTAGCCTTGTGCAGTGAATCCCAAAATGATGCATTCCACCCTGGCTAAATGTGTATTGAAATCATTGTCTGTCAGACAGATATCATCAACATAAGACAATGCCTCAGGATAAATATCATACAGTATTGATGTCACATGGGAACAATCCTGGACTGCTCTTATCCCTTTGAAGCATCCTATAAAATCATCTTTGGGAATCTGCTTTTAGGCGTTAGAATTTGGCAGAGTAAAATCATTAGAAACATCCAAGGTAGTTTTGAATTTTTTTAAGCACTATGTTGTTTAAGGTATTTTGTATGGCAAATATGAGTGTGTGCCTGTTTAAGTGCTGTAATCTAAGACTATCCTATATGAATAGTCCGGCTAAGCTACAGGAAACAGAGGGTCATTCATAGCACAGACACAGCATTCAAATACTCCCTGATACTCAAATTGTGAGAAAATTTCCCTCACTGGTGCTTGAGCCTCATGCTTAATCTGATATTGAGGTTATTTTTGAGGAGTGGACCTTATTGATATAACATAGTAAAAGGAATCCCTATCCCACCCACATGGTTGCAGTACAGCGCCATTGCTTGCGCCAAAGCCAATCTGCAGTATAAGCTTCTCTTACTATGTCTAGAACAAGGACTAATAAAGAAGGCAAAATGATATCTTCTCCTTGTGGCAGTGTGCAGACAAAATCAGGTGGACAATCGCTTTCTGCCAATAGTATGTTATATTTAGCGTTAACCTTCCACAGAAGATTACTTTAATGGTGTGCTCTATGTCTTCTTCAATTTGAATCCCTAATCTATAGATCCTATTGATTGGGGAGACCTGACTGTCCGCAGTTACAACTTCAAGGAAGTTGTTTGTTGCTGTAGCATCTAGAAGCTCTTGAAGATTCTGGTGAACTATCATGACCTCTGGTACGCTGTCTAGCAGAATCACTGCCCACGTCCTGTTCTCTAGTAATGTTCTCAATATGTGTGGCATGTTTCGCCAAAATTGCTGTACATTTTTTCTTTTTGAATTGGGGTTTTTGTTGTGGTTGTTTCTCATCCTTTTTAACCAAAATCTTCAATGAACACTGAGACTCCTTTCTTGGTTTTACTTACTCATTTCAGGTGATCTGACCACCCTCTTCTTTCACTTCATTTGTCGCGCGAATCCTGGATGGAACAAGATTGGCAAGTATCAGTATATTGATATCTGTCAGGAGTTTTTAAGGTTTCTCTATTTTTAAGGTTGTACCGTTTTTCTGAAGTCTCCGAATGCAGAGATTTTCCTCTCTTTTTAGGTTTATCTTTGTTATTTTTCTGCTTATAGCTCTTGTGCTTATTTGATATTATCCTTGTTGGAATTACCCTGTAATTGTGGTTCATTTGGTCTGGTCCTCAGACTATCCCGACCTATACTGGTAGAAGTTTCAGAAATAATCTTAGGCAGCTTGTGTTCCTGCTCCTGTTGAGGAATGTCCTGGAGCCACTGGTGAACTGCCAATGTTATAGCTTCCCTTTTAAGATTACTTAATATAATTGAGGACACTGACACTGTGGTAAAATTATCCATTAATTGCATCCCCAAATCCAGGGCAGGGGCAGCCTCGTACTCGTCCTGAATTTGTTTTAGCACTGAGGGAAGATTCACAAGTGTTGGTATACCGTGTGCAGTAGTATAAATTGCAACAAATACTACACCCCAAGTGGCACAGTTATCTGCTGAGGGAACCATCCCAAAGGGCAAGCACGTTGTGAGAATTTCATGTTTATCTTAGGGTCCTACATGGGGAAACACTGCTTCCAGCTCATTTATTTTTTGTGCTAACCAAAACAGAATTTCTTCACATTTGGTGGGTACTTTACCCATAATTGAATGCACAGCTGCTGGATTTATCCCGTTTGTAGTCAAATGTGGTGCTGAGGAGGTGTTTAAAGTCTGTATTAAAAATTGTATTAAGTGCCTACATATATCTTCTAATTTAATCTATAAGTGGTGTAAAACTGATACTGGCATATTTGCTACATTGGGATGTTGTGTATATGGATATAGTTTTAGCATGTAGGTCCTTCATTACTTAAGGGACCTAATCTGACATTGTGTACAACATGTAATAGGACATCTTCAAACCAATTTTGTTGTTCTTGATAGGAAAGTGGTATATCTAAATCTGCATAATATCAGTATTGTGCAGATGTTTCTGTTATTGGCATTTGTAGAAAAAGTGTTTGATTTCATCTGCTGCTGGAAAGGTGACCCAGGAATAGAACATTTCTGTTCTGTTCACATCATGTGCCACTACCATGAAAGTAACATCCCCACCTTCATCAGTTAGTCCATGAGCTAATAGATATTGTGTGAGAAGTTGTCTCATATTTACTGGAATTGCTACCTGTTGAGGGTCCACCATCTTTTAGAATGGTAAGTTCAGGCAGAAACACCAAGTTGGGGAATCCTTTTAAGTTTCAAGCTTGAACAATCTACAGCTTAAAATAGGTACTACCTATTTAGCTGAGAAGGATATTTCCTTAATACCACCAATGTCTTCGTATAGGGTTATTAGGGTGCCTTTAGCATGTGAGAGACAGAGATATTCGGGAGATCTGTTAAATTAGTGCATAAAGAACGTTGGTGGCGCTATGTCATAGGGCTCTCACCATGGGGGTAAGAGTGCTTGGTTTTGGGCAGCAGTATCACCGTGTGTGGGTGACTGAGTCAGTCACACACTGACTGGAAGCTGTCAGGCTGAGCTCATCAGCTAGCTAGCAGCACCTCATCCAATCCTAGACAGTAAAGGTGATGTGTGGCACCATAGAAACATGATACTCTGACTCCTCATGGAAGTTGTGGTGGAACAGATCATACCCTTTCTCTCAGTTGCACAAAGTCTCACACATGCGAAGGCAGACAGACAGAGTGATGCAGGATAACTTTCAATGCATTTTATTGAAGCAACTGCATTCTATGAATGAGCTGTGATGATTAAAAGGATAAAACATAATACAATGAAGCTAGTGACCATTAGAGTGAAACATATAAACAGTCCCATCATCCCTACCTAATCATAAATCTAAGAATTCCTACCTACACCCTTACATCTAACATGAGAACCTAGCAGTGTTAGCCATTCTGCCCATCCCAGTCTGTGGAAGGAGCCCCGACACCCAAACCTGAAAGGAGGCAAGAGTCTGCCTGTGATTCTGCTGGAAGTCCTCTTGGTTGGTTAGAAAGACAAGGCCAAGATCAGCAAAGATGTTGACGAAGTGGTACATAGCATAAAATGGCTGGTTAGAATATCCCCTCTACCCTTCTTCAGCCTATGTGGTGTTCATATAACAAAACATACAGCGTTCTGAGAACAGTCCTGATGTGATAATATGTCTATAGTTGGATGTAACTCTTGGATCTGCAATTCTATGTAGACTATTGTGTATAAACATAACAGCCATGAGCAGGGCACAGAGTGAACTGCGTGCAAGGGACAGATAAATGAGGAACACAAACAAATATGTTTTGTACAGAAAAGCAACTGATAAAATATAAACCAACAAGCTGTGCTAAAATATAATAAAAGTGTATGCATCACAAAGGCACAGGCTATGGGTCTAAGAGCTCAAATATGGGTGTCCAATCTCATGGAGCCAAATTAAAAATGTTCAATTTAAGAATTTTAAAAAAAATAGATAAATGCCAAACTAACAATAATCATGATCTCCGAAGAGGTCTCCTAGCGCATCGATGGAAAGGGAATCCAGGATGGACCCTATGTCAGTAGGCAATAAATTAACCAGCTCATCAAATAAAAGGTGGAAGGATCACATTTGATCTGTCATTTCAGCCTCGGCTCTAGCTAAGGGGGCTGCATTCCATGCTACGCCAGATGTTGGAGCACTAAATCCACAAAGGCTGCTCATAGAAGGTATTCCACAACATTCGCAATCTCAATCACAATCTCAATGGACAAGTCTGGCATTGAGTTCTCATCAGGAACATTATCAGATGTATGTCCAAAGAAGGTACAGGTTGTAGGGCAAGACACACCTCCAAAGCATTTTCAAAGGGGCACCACTAGCAACGGAAGACAGGCTGCACACAATTAAGAACCGGTCGAAATGATAGTAACAAATTTTTGTCTAATTCTCCCAACAGTGATGCTCCGAAATACTGCATTATGCGTTCATAACACAGTTGGACTGGTAGGAGCTCCCTCATGTCTCTTGGTTGAGATGAGTCAGCCATTGCAAATCAAAAATAGCAACAGCAGGATACTGCTTATTAATGCCAATGTTATCGGAAATCCTCAAAAAAAACAACAAAAAAGGGAGTGAATGGTTGAAGGTATTACTTCAAACACAGTCTGAAAGGTGCTGAGTATTCCAGAACCAAATGACTTAAAATGTACAATCCCAGCGGTGTTAGATGCCTTAAAGATGCAACTTACCAATTCACCAAACTGTTTCGGAAAGTTGGTATTTAAGAGGAACTGTATCTTTTAGGATGGCCTTGCCATTTGTAGGTCATAGGTTTTACGGGCTGATATGAGAGTCTTGTGTTTTTGAAATAAAGAGGTTTCAGTAGGCTCAGCTTGTCAACATTTACATTATAAGTAGCAATGTGAGGCCACAATTCAATTACTTTTATCTCATGCTTAAGAGTCCTACGACATCCTCACCCATGGACTTCCTCCAGTCTGACTGGGATAAAAAAAGCACCAAAGGACACTGAGTGGACCATGCCTTACTCAAGTCTCACTGAAGCCCCTTCTCAGGGTCCATGCCACCACCATGAAGACCAACCAAGGACCATATAGATCCCAGTAAAAGGTTTAAGAGGTCAGTTTGAGTCCATCACTGCCTCCTTTCACTACATTGAATCAACATAGGACTTGTCCCCTCCTATTGAGCCTTGCATGGTGATTCAGGACTCCAGGTCATGTGCGCTGAGGCTAGCACACCAACAATGTACCAGAGGCCTGCTTCTGACAGTGCATCCTCCGCATCCTCACCTGGAGCATACACCACTTCAGTACACCTAAAGTGCACCCAACAGAAGTCCGCCAGGCAAAGTCCTACACAGCCTGTCTTTCAGGCAGTTCAGAGTAACAGTCCTAGACAGAAGTGACTATATCATCCCAGTCCAAAACACAGTATCCCTTCATGTAAGATAGGCCCCACCTTTCCTCGTGGTTGGGTCAATGCAGGAAGAACCACTTTCTGCACCTTTCTATGTGCTGCCCCCATCAGGGGCGTTCAATGCCTTCAAACTTGGGGTGTTGAGGGTCCCCAAGGCATCCCCTCCAAGGCTGATACACCAACGATGCACCAGTAGGCAGGGGCCTCCTGCACACCCTCACCATGCCTGGGGGCCAGACCTACTGGCCAAACCAATGCCTAGCAGATTAGGACTTCTAGGGGCCCCAGGGCATCCAGCCCAGGGCTGGTACACTAGCAATGCACCAGGCAGGGGCCTGCTTAAAGCAGGACATCCTGTGTACCCTCAAACTATGCTGGGGCCATACCCACCAGTGACAGAGCTTCCACCCTTAGTCCTGGGAACTGACCCCACAGGACCCACCCATTGGACCTTGCCACAGCCACCACCTCAGGTACAGAAAAGAACAATCATAGGATGACATCCTACATTGCTCTCTGGCAATTGCCTACCCTACCCTAATACCTCAGGGTCCACCACTAATCCACCTCAGGAATAGAGAGAGTCATACTCACCTCTCCTCAGGGTCAGCCACTACACTTTAAACCAGGCGAACCATCCCTCCACAGGGCCACTCCCCTCTATGAGCCACCGTAGGCTACCTTCCCTTCTCTGCCAGATAGCCACTGGGAACCATGGGAACCACAACCTTCTCACACCCCTCACTGTGGTGATATTTGTCAGGCACCTCCCTCCCTCCTGGCGGGAAGCACAATAATTTCCTGGAGCCATCCCTCCACAAGGCCACTCTAGGCTACCTTCCACTGTCTACCAGATAATCAATGGGAACCATGGGAACCACAACCTTTTGGCACCCATCACTGTGGGAATATTTGTCAGGCACCTCTTACCCTCCTGGCAGGAAGCATAAGAATTTCCTGGAGCCCCTGAACACCTCCCACCACTAGAAGTAGGGCCCACCACAACACACAGATCTATGGTGTATCTATCTGTTGTAGCCCCTAAACCATACAGAAGAATCCTCCTCATACAGTCCTAGTACATAGTGCAGGGGATTTAAAGTTCCCTCTATAGTCTGTAACACTCTAATGGGAACACTGTATGTGAAAGCCCACACGCCATCAGATTGTTTAAAACAAAACGTAAACTAGTCCCAACAAACCCAGTTAATACATTTGCAAACAAATAGTGCTTTCATGTGACATGTGTGCAGGGGCTTTCCCTCCCACTTCTAGAGTTCACCCAATCAAACCTTCGAACCCCACTCAGTCTTGCTTTCTGATATTTGTATTTTAATGCATAGGGATTGTGCAGCAAAACTGGACTTATCAAATATCATCAATGCCTACAAGAACTGGCTCCACTATTATCCTGGCACTGAGTACCAATGTTGAAAATTGGGCTGTTAGTTGTGTGGCCTGCACAAGCAATATGTCCACAATTATCCTTACTGGGAACCAACCACCCCATTGTAGCTCTTAACTCTCACAGGGTAGTTGAGCAGAGCAGTCCAAAGCCTACTCAAGGGAGGTGGTATCGGCCAGTAGTCACCAATTATTTGCAGGCAATAATAACAGTCAATAAATGACAGTCCAGTCAGTACTTTTTATTTAGGGAAAAAAGAGAATTACATTTATTATACATGCACTACTAAATACTGAATACAAAGCTATACACTACAGATGGAAAATACCATAAATGGCATTGCATAACCACCTTGACCCACTAAAGGGGTCATATTATCATATTAAGTGAGTCTTTTGGCTTTGTCAAGGTTTAAAAACAACAAAGCACATGTTAAATCATCGTGTGTACCTAGATGCAGCTAACAAAAATAATACTCCAGCATGACTGCACTTGTTCAGGACAGTAAAACATACATATACTGTGAGCAGTATTCATCATTATAGGACCCAATAAAGCATTTTTATAATTTTTATGGTGAACCAATAAAGCATTTGAAATCATTATGGTGAAACAAGAATTTGGAAAGAATTAAACTTGTGTCTGTGTATTTTTTTTATACATTTTGGAGGGGTGCTACATAATTGATTTTCCTGCAAAGGTTACACTCCAATTCAAGAAATCAATGACCTCTGCAAGCCAAGGGGGAGTGAAACTACACTCTAAGGCAGTTCCCTCTCTATATGTATAATGGGGAGCTAACTTAGACAAAACACTAGGCACACTTACATTCCCTAATATTGCACACTACCCTCATAAGGCCTATCCCAGGTGAATACCTAATCTTGCAGAGTCCCCATTGTGCCAAGCTACCTGTGCACTGTCACCAGGAGGAGCCTGACAGTAGTCTCCCACGTGCAGCCTGCACATGTGTGCACATGCGTGTGGACATGTGTTCATGTATGACCAGTCAAGTGCCCCTTACCCTTCGTGTGTTGCAGCAGCCTTATCTTAGAAGGTGGGCACTGATGGTAAACATGTGCAGTCCATTTACCATAAGATTACCATGAGTGAGATACCGGTAGTGCAACACACGCACAGTAAAAAGTCTAAAACAGGGTGTTAGAAACTGGGTCTTTGGTTGACAGTTAGGTTACCCCCTGTTCACGCATGGACCCTCACTCTAGTCAGGGTAAAAGAGAATCACCCTCAGCTAACCCCTGCTTACTCCCTTGGTAGCTTGGCAGAGCAGTAGGCTTAACTTCAGAGTGCTAGGAGTAAAGTATTTGTACCAACACACAGTGTAACTTAATGAAAACACTACAAAATAACACAACACAGGTTCAGAAAAATAGGGAATAGTTATCTAAACAAAACAAGACCAAAACGACAAAAATCCCCAATACCCAAGTCAAGTTATCAATTAAAAATCAAAAAGAGTCTTTATGTAATTTTAAACACACTCTACCACTGTTAGTGTGAAAATATACCTTGGGTGCGTCAAAAATAACCCCACACGGGCGAGTGTGCGCCATAAAGGGCTTGGATGCGTCGATTCCACTCACGAGCGGGACCTTACATCATTTCTCCTTTCTTCGGGTCAGGGCGCGTCATTTCTTCTCTCCGCAGGAGAGCGATGCGTCGATCTGGTCAGCACTCTCGGTGCAGGCAGGCCTTGCGTTGTTTTTACACACCCAGCGGTACTTGTATAAGAAATCCAGCCGCACGATGAATAAAAAAACACCCAGCTCTGTGCGTCGATTCTTTGGTCATATTTCTGGCGAGCGCCGATTTTTTGCCTCAGAGCCGGCGGCGCATAGTTTCTTCAGCCACAGATCGGAATCGCGTCAATCTTTTCCCCGCATGGTGCTCTGTGTGTGGATTTCCTCCTTTTAGGCTGCTAGCTTCTCCTTTCAGGGTCCCCGGAACTGGATGGGCACCACAAGGCAGAGTAGGAGCCTCTCCAGAGACTCCAGGTGCTGGCAGAGAGAAGTCATTGCTATCTCTGATACTTCAAACAACAGGAAGCAAGCTCTAAATCAAGCCCTTGGAGAGTTCTTCTCAAGATGGAAGGCACACAAATCCAATATTTGCCCTCTTACTCTGGCAGGAGCAGCAACTGCAGGATAGCTCCACAAAGCACAGTCACAGGCAGGACAGCTCTTCTTCCTCAGCTCTTCAGCTCTTCTCCAGGCAGAGGTTCCTCTTGTTTCCAGAAGTGTTCTAATGTCTGTGGTTTGGGTGCCCTTCTTATACCCATTTTATCCTTTGAAGTAGGCCTACTTCAAAGCAAAGTCTCTCCTGAATGAGAAATCCTGCCTTGCCCAGGCCAGGCCAGGCCCCATACACTCACCAGGAGGTTGGAGACTGCATTGTGTGAGGACAGGCATAGCCCTTTCAGGTGTAAGTGACCACTCCTCCCCTCCCTTCTAGCACAGATGGCTCATCAGGAAATGTAGACTTCACCCCAGCTCCTTTTGTGTCACTGTCTAGTGTGAGGTGCAATCAGCCCAACTGCCAAACTGACCCAGAAAGGGAATCCACAAACAGTCAGAGTCACAGAAATGGTATATGCAAGAAAATGCTCACTTTCTAAAAGTGGCATTTTCAAACACACAATCTTAAAATCAACTTTACTAAAAGATGTATGGTTAAATTGTGAGCTCAGAGACCCCAAACTCCACATGTCCATCCGCTCCAAAAGGGAATCTACACTTTAATCATATTTAAAGGTAGCCTCCATGTTAACCTATAAGAGGGACAGGCCTTGCAACAGTGAAAAACAAATTTCAGGACATATAAAACAAATTACTATGGGGGTCATTCTGACCCTGGCGGCCGGCGGTATGTTGGCGGTAACACCGCCAACAGGCTGGCGGTGTTCCGCCAGCAATTCGGACCGTGGCGGTAAAGCCACGGTCTGACCGCCGGCCCCTCCACTTTCCCGCCAGGCTTCCGCCTGGCGGGCTTAATCCCCAGGGCAGCAGTGCAAGCAGCGCTACCCTGGGGACTATGAGTCCCCGACCGCCAGCCTGACCGTGGCGGTAAACACCACCATTGAAAGGCTGGCGGTAAGGGGACTGGGGGTGCCCCTGGGGGCCCCTGCACTGCCCATGCACTTGGCATGGGCAGTGCAGGGGCCCCCAGGCATAGCCCCATCGCGCATTTCACTGCCCGAATTCCGGGCAGTGAAATGCACGATGGGTGCTGCTGCACATCAACATTGCCGCCGGCTCCATTACGAGCTGGCGGCAATGTTGATGTGCCATTTCCGCTGGGGAAATGTCAGAATAGGGAGGCAAGAATACCGCGGGCAATGGCGGTATTCTGTCTCCCCCGGCCTCGGAGGTCTTGCGAAAAGACCGCCGAGGTCAGAATGACCCCCTATATGTCCTACCTTAACCATACACTGCACCCTGCCCTTGGGGCTACCTAGGGCCTACCTTAGGGGGGCCTTACATGTAAGAAAAGGGAAGATTTAAACATGGCAAGTGGGTACACTTGCCAAGTCGAATTTACAGTTAAAAGTGCACACACAGACACTGTAGTGGCAGGTCTGAGACATGATTACAGAGCTACTTATGTGGGTGGCACAGCCAGTGCTGCAGTCCCACTAGTAGCATCTGATTTACAGGCCCTGGCACCTCTAGTGCACCTTACTAGGGACTTACTAGTAAATCAAATATGCCAGTCATGGATAAACCAATTGCATACAATTTACACAGAGAGCATATGCACTTTAGCCCTAGTTAGCAGTGGTAAAGTGCTCAGAGTTTAAAAGCCAACATCAACAGGTCAGAAAAAATAGTAGACAGGAGGCAAAAAGATTGGGGATTACCCTGCATAAGCAAAAAAGTCCAACACCGGGTAATCAGAAAAGCAAAGAAATCTGGATCTACTGAAGGGGCGGAACCCAAGTGCAATTTTAAGGAATGCATCAGAGTTTTTTGAGGATGGAATTTCCCATCCTTCATTATACCGTGTACCATAGTGAAAGCAGTAGAGTTTTAATTTTTGGTGCCTGTAGCAGGCTGTGCTGAACTATCAGTACAGATAGTCTGTATATACAGATCAAGAGCCAATATGTTATTGAGCATGGGGTATTTTTTACATACTTGAGAAATTCTTGAGTCTGTAGTGTAGGGTCAAAGTCATGGGACCTGCTGGTCCTGCCATTAGAAAACCATGCTCCACCTTGGTGGTCAGCCTTGGCAGTCCGCCTACCCGATTTAGATGTTGGCAGGACCATAGATGAAAGAACACTCAAGTCCTGCTGACTATGCCAGGAATCTCCAAACACATCGAAGGTACTACAGTATAGGAAGTAGTGGCTGGCTGCGAGACTCCAGCCACTCTTCCCCCCCGCCCAAAGTGGGATGTGTCTTCCCGGCAAGGCAACTGTGGTGGTGTTACCGTCACACCTGAGTTGACGGATTGGAGGGGAAAGGAGACAAATATTTACCTTTTTCCCTGTTTTTGCTTCCATTTAGGACTAAACAGTACTGGGCAACATCTGTCGTTGCTGCTGCCACTGGGCCACGGAGGACACGTTATCTCGCCATTGCCGGACTCAAAGGTAAGTGTTAGACTTGGCATCCTTGGCGTGGTCTTCCCTAACTTCTTGCTTCTGTTTCCCAGGTTGTTGATGTGTGCTGGACTCTGTTTTTGCTGTTTTTGATGTTCTGAGCACTTTACCACTGCTAATCAGTGCTAAAATGCAAGTGCTCCTATGTAAAATGTATGTGTAATTGGCTTTTATGATTGGAATATTTGGTTTACTAGTAAGCTCCTAAAACAGTGCACTAGAGGTGCCCAGGGCCTGTAAATCAAATGCTACTGGTGGCACAATGGTTGTGCCACCCACATGGGTAGCCCTGTAAACATGACTCAGACCTGCCACTGCAGTGTCTGTGTGTGCAGTTTAAACTGCCAATTTGTCCTGGTAAGTGTACCCACTTGCCAGGCCTAACCCTTCCCTTTTTATATATGTAAGGCATCCTTAAGGTAGGCCCTAGGTAGCCCCATGGGCAGGGTGCAGTGTATGTTTAAGGTAGAATATATACAAGTGTGTTTTACATGTCCTAAGAGTGAAATAATGCCAAATTAGTTTTTCACTGTTGCAAGGCCATCTCCTTATAGGTGAACATGGGGGCTGCCTTCAAGTATTATTAAAGTGCAGATTCCCTTTGGGAGCAGAGAGGAATTTGGAGTTTAGGGTCTTTAAAAATACATCTTTTCGTATAATTTGTGTTTAGATTGTTTGTTTGAAAATGCCACTTTTAGAAAGTAGGCATTTTCTTGCTTAAACCATTCTGTGTCTCTGCCTATTTGTGGATTCCCTGTCTGGGTCAGTTTGACAGTTGGGCTGTTTGCACCTCTCCTCTAGACAGTGACACAAAGGGAGCTGGGGTGTAGCCTGCATATCCTGATGAGCCATTTGAGCTGGAGGGAAGGGAGGAGTGGTCACTTACACCTGAATGGGCTGTGCCTGCCCTCACACAATGCACTCTCCAACCTACCTGATGTGGGCCTGATCAAGGCGGGATCATACAAACAAGAGAGACTTTTCCTTGAAGTTTGCCTACTTCAAAGGCAGAAAGGGGTATATAGTGCACCTAAAACTCCTGAAAATTAGATCACTTCTGGAATCAAGAGGAACATCTGCAAAGGCGAAGGAGAAGAGCTGAGGAGAATTGCTGCCCCTGCCTGTGACTGTGCTTTGTTTGGCTAGCCTTCAGATGCTGCTTCTGCCTGTGAAAGGGGGCAAAGACTGGACTTTGTTGTGCATTCCTGCATGAGAAAAATCTCCAAGGGCTTGTACTGAGCTTGCCTCCTGTTTTTGAAGTCTCAGGGCCATCAAAGACTTCCTCTGCCAGCACCTGGACTCTGCTGAGACTTCTGCCCTGCCAACTGGTGCCCTATTCAGTCCCCGGGCTCTTGAAAGGTGAATTTGGCAGACAAGAACTCAAAATCCATGCACAGAATGCCATGCAGGGAAATTTTCGATGCACCTTCTCCAACGCAGCTGATAAACGATGTGCGGCCGGCTTCACAGCTGAAATCGACTCTCCATCTGCATCACGATTGAGAGATCGATGCATAGTGGCTGGAGAAACGACGCGCAATACCTGCTTACAGAGGCTGATAACGACGAAAACCCCACACAGCGTGGTTTTCTAACACTGTGCGACTGGGTTTTTCACACATTGTCCATGGGCGTCAAAGTTAACCGACTCTGCGTGGATCCGTGGTGCCCCATCCAGAAATCGACGCATCACTCTCTTGAGAGGGAGAAAAATGATGCATCGCTGACCCAACCGGAAAAGGAAACGATGCACAGCCTCACTTGCGAGTAAAGAATTGACACATCGCTACCCTTTTCTGACTCACTCTCGCATGTGCAGCTTTATTTTTCACACTAACCAGGTACTTTGTATACCAACAGCATTCTCACTGTTTTCTAAGGATTGAGGCTCTTATTCTTTTGAAATTTCACATCTTGACTTGTGTATGTTGGATTTTTTGTTGTTGTTTTGTTCTTGTTTGAGTTAGATAAATATTGCCTAATTTGTCTAAACTGGTGTGCTGTCCATTTTGTAGTGTTTTCAATGTATTACTGTGTGTGTTGATACAAAAACTTTACTCATTGCTTCTGAAGTTAAGCTTGCCTGCTCATGCCAAGCTACCAAGTGGGTGAGCGGGGATTAACTGGGTGTGGTTCTCCTTTACCCTGACTAGAGTGAGGATCCTTTGTTGGACAGGGGGTAACCTGACTGCCGGCCAAAGATCCCATTTCTAACAGTAAGCATTATGTATTACCTGTGGGTGTTGTTTAGTCACTGCACATGAGCTCAGGACCACTGCAGTCATATACACGTCACAGTTCTTTATTTAAAAATAATTTTGAGATGCATAAATCTTTTTACATCTGAGTCAGATCTAAATCAAGCCTATAGTCTACATCAGTAGCTATCAGGGAAGTGGCCCATTGTATCCATTTGAGGACTTTCACTTTAGGAACACTGGCCTTTGTAACAGCCCCAAAGGCTGGAACAGGAATGACAAAAATGATATGTTCCTCTTGAGCCACTGGTCTTTCCTTCTAAACTGCAGTTAGAATTTTTTCAGTGGATGCAAAACACATTTCTGCATTGTAATAATAATGTGATTTAGATGCAACGGACACTGTATAACCCTCATTAAATGTGACAAACGTGAAGTCAATGGAACCTGGAATTATATGGATTACCAGATGTGTCTTGTTCACATGTGTGTGCAGATATTTAGGTGTAACCATGTCATATTTTAGTGATCTGAGAATCTGTGTTCGTTCTGATGTCTAAAGTGTACTGGAAAAGTCTAGATGAATTGGATTGTATAAGGGTTTATGTGTTGTGCATAAAATACTATGTATTTTCAGCCAAAATTAAAGAATTCTACAAAGGATTGTAATTTTTAATGGTGTTTGGTGGCTGTAATAGAGCACATTTCTCTAGGAAATGTGGAACCATGCTCTTTCCAAGATTTGATAACTTGCATCCTAAAAATAGGAAACTGAGTAAAGCAATTTAGGTTTCTTGAAATTAAGGGGGTCATTCTAAGTTTGGCGGGTGGCGGTTGCCGCCCGCCAAACGGGAACCGCCAATTGGCCGCTCTGCGGTCAGAAGACCACTGGGGCCATTCAGACTTTCCCGCTGGGCCGGCGGGCGCCGGCCAAGGGAGCGCCCGCCGGCCCAGCGGGAAAGGGCCGGCAACACTGAAGCCGGCTCCGAATGGAGCCGGCGGTGTTGCAGGTGTGCGACAGGTGCAGTAGCACCCGTCGTGCTTTTCACTGTCCGCTATGCAGACAGTGAAAAGCTTAATGGGGCCCTGTTAGGGGGCCCCTGCACTGCCCATGCCAGTGGCATGGGCAGTGCAGGGGCCCCCAGGGGCTCCAGGACACCCGTTCCCGCCATCCTGTTCCTGGCGGTGAAAACCGCCAGAAACAGGCTGGCGGGAAGGGGGTCGGAATCCCTATGGCGGCGCTGCTTGCAGCACCGCCATGGAGGATTGCGCCAACCGGGGTTAATCCGGCGGGAAACCGCCGGACCCGGTTTTCTGACCGCGGCTTTACCGCCGCGGTCAGAATGGCCCAGGAAGCACCGCCAGTCTGTTGGCGGTGCTTTCCGTGGTCCGCGGCCCTGCTGGTTTTTACCGCCAGGGTCGGAATGAGGCCCTAAATGTGGAGCCTTGATCATCAAATACTAAAGCAATGCGGTCTACTGTGGCTAGATGCGTGTTTAAGTCATCATGCGTGAAATGCATGTCATCAGTATAGAACAATGCTTCTGGGTCAATATCATGTCAAAATTATGTTACACAGGCATCAAACAATCCAGGGCTGTTTCAGTACCCATGAGGTAGCTGACAAAAATGGTGTTATGATCTGAGCGTAGAGAAGGTGGTCACATCTTTGCTTTCAGGCACTAAAGCCCCTTGGAACTATTCAGGGTTGTTTTGTATTTTTTACAGACAATAATGTTACTCAATACCGTACTGTGTAACTTTTGAATTGCAAATATGTGTGTAAGAATATTCAAGTGTCTATAGTCTAAGACTATATGGTATGAGTGGTCAGCTACTGGGAATAAGGGGTTATTCATAGGAGATACGTAGGGTTTAATTACTCCCTGGTACTCTGCTAGTGAGAGAATTCCCCTCACAGGAGATTTTGCTTCATGTTTAATTGGGTATGGTGGTTCCACTTGCAGGCTTTGGACCTCATGTGTATAACGTGATCAGGCAAATCCTTATCCCAGCCTACATGGTTGTGGTATAGTGCAGGGACTTGTGCAAGGGCTCATTCTGCAAGCATACACTTGCTTAACTTCTTCAGGAATAAGGGCAGAAAAAGACAATGTTATTACATTCTCTCCTTGTGGGGGTGTTGTAACAAACTCCAATGGCCAGCCTCTTTCGGCCAAGAGAATGTCACAGCTAAGTGTTAAATGTTCCCAGAATATTATTTTAACTCTTTTGCTGCTAGACCTTTTTCCTCCCAGTACTAAGACATTTTTGGCTGTTTGAGGTATTTCACACTTAGGACCCCATATCTTTTTGTGCACATAATCTATCCATACCAATTTTGCTTCCTTATTACCAACATCCTGGGGATTCAAAAGGTGACCAGGATTTGTGGATTCCCTTAGAGGGGACTGGGAAAATAGGCAAAAAATTACAAAATTTTGAGTTTTTGAGAAAAATAGGGAAAGTGTTCGAGATAAAAGTGTCTGTTTTTTTTCCTTCAAAATTACATCCACAAATGGTTTGCTGTACTAAAGGCACATTTTGTAGCCTATTTGACCTATTTCTAATGCTCTCAACTTGTTTCCAGTTTGTGGTGGAAGTCAGTGGGACACCCACTATATTCTCCCTCCCTGCCCCACACTTGTAGACCAGACCTCATGGTTACATAGGTTGGTAGGCAGCATTTATAGACATTGTTCACCTTCGAGGTCTTGGTATATAAATCCTGTCAACCTCATATGCAAACTCTTCCAGGAAGGCGTAAAAACAAGCTGAGCATGACAATTCTTTAAATTTTGAGGATAAAAAATGTAGGAATGGAGTTCATACCTCTCTGAACACCTCTTCTTTGTAGTCTAGCAAGATAATTTCCTCATCCCTAGTAAATTCTAGATTCTCTGAAGTCAGTCTCTAGGTTGGGGTGGGGGAGTTATTGTTGTCCCAACAAGCAAGAATAATTGATGCCCTGCACACAATAATAAGACTATTTGTCTGCCTCTCATTAAATGTACTGGAAATGTTAGCTTGTTGGGGAGGCGCAACATATGATGGGAAGCGTATAAGCTATGTGTCAGACATGATATAAAAGTCAAGAACTTGTTCAAAATCGATGGACAATTTGACAGCTACAAAAAAAGTGTAGCACAGACCCATTGTTTCTGTAGCCTCACCAGTAATTTGTGGACTTCTCTGATACTTACTTGCGCCATCGGGTGGGGGTTAGATGCTAATATGAGATTTTTATAATTGTTTTTCTCCCTGTCGCTTACTGTACTGTGTTAAGGATACCGTGGACTATACCCTCCCACTCTCTATCTGAGAGGTTTCTCCCAAATTCTCCTCCCATATCCGCTGCCCCATCACTCTCTCACATCTGACCACCCAAGTTAGCATCTTGTATATATCTGAGAGCAAATAATTATCTTCAGATCTGGGGACCAACCCTTTTTTGAATGACGTTAATTGAAGCTACATCACTTTGCCTAATATACAATTGCATACATGGGAATCATGCATTTGCTCTTTATTATGCAAGACCATAATCTTTTTAAGCTTTTTGACGGGATAATCCCTGTTGTGTCAAACAGTTGGCATCCAGCTGCTTGCCAGAACATATAGCCCATGTGGTCTATTTCCTATGTAGACTAGACCCTTCTATATGTGTTAACATCAGTGTTTCTTTGACCTTTATCAATGTAATTCAGCCATAGAGTGCTCCAGTTCTCTTATGTACGGCTTTCAACATCCGGACTGTCCCTTCTTGTTACTGCCTGTTTTTTCTTGCCTTGTTTTATTCTCACTGGCAGAGACCCCAATCAGCTCGCCTCTGACTACTACTGTTGTCACAGATTTGGGAACAACACTATTCCTCTAGAGTTATCAGCTGGATATCAGTCATTACTGACTGTGCTTGCCCAACAGTAGACTCGGGATTGTAAAGTATTACCTCTTAGTCGTCAGGTGTCTCATTCTCTATGTGCACCTCCGATCTGAAGTGTAGTGCTAATGGGGGTATGATTGGAAAGTGATACAATGCCCATACCTGTCTCCAGTATTTTATTTTTATTGCAGGGGGTTCCTAGGAAAACATCTATGTGCAGATATGTTTGATGGGCAGATAAGTAGAAGGAGTAATATTTTTGCGTGAGTTGTGGCCATCTCCATAAAAGTTATGCTAAGGAGCATAGGGCCTGATTACAACTTTGGCGGAGGGTGTTAATCCGTCCCAAATGTGACAGATATCCCACCCACAATATTTCAAGTTCCATAGGATATAATGGACTCGTAATACGGCGGGCGGGATATCCGTCACATTTGGGATGGATTAACCCCCTCCGACAAAGTTGGAATCAGGCCCATAATGTGTTTTGAAATGGATACTTATTTGATTTGGTACCTGGAAGGGGTATTGTGTAGGGATTCCTTCTAGATACTGAACCAGTATCATACGGATCAATGCTTTGAGACCAAAATTGAATCACAAAACATTCATATTTTATCGACTTGCAAGTTGTGGTGCTAGCTCATACAAAAATGCACAAAAAATGTACATTTGCAAATGTCCAAAATTGTTTGTTTAAAAGGAGGCATTGGTCCATATTATTTTTCCTTTTGGAATGTAGTCCCATTTACTTTTACCCCTTGCATGTGCAGGACGGCTTGAAGCCGTCCGCGCATATGGTGGGCCCATGTTAAAGACGGCTCCAAGCTGTCCCCGCACCCACCCACTGGGGAAATTCTGCAGCTCCCCCGTTGGGCCACTCCTCTGAAGCCCCCTCAAAGGATGGAAGCTGAAGTGCTTCCCTGTGACCCCCAACTCCCCTGTCAGCGATCTGATGACCCCCTTCATCAAGTGCAGTCAGTGACACACTGGAAGGCATTTGTTTCCAGCAGGTCAAGAGAGAGGATCTTAATTTGGTAAGTCCTTCTCCACGAGGTGGATTGTTTTGGGAAAACAGACACAGGGAGAAATTAAACAAGCTTTTCTTTCCCCTGTGCCTGTTTGGAATAGATTCGTGCTTCACAATCACAGTGAGGGCCACAATCTTGCAGCAGGAATCCTACCACTGGACCCTGTGTTGAGGGAGCGACCCTTTGGGCAAGGATCGCTCCCGATGGGGGCATAATATTTATCAATGTTTCACCCTTCTATGGGTTAGATTGGTCTTTTTTCAGTCGATTTGCCCCCGGGGGGTCACAACTCACTAGATCACTATGGATTTTAATTATTGGCATTGATTAAGGGGAGTGGCCCCTTGGGCAAGGGTGGCTCCCCTTGGGGGAGAATTGTTTTGGGTGTTCCACTCTGTTTTTAGGCTGACCTTCCCTCTAGGTGGGGCGGAAGCTACTAGACACCAGGGATTTTGTGCAATTAGCACCACTTGGGTGCATATTTTGGTGGTTTCTCACCCCCTTCGGGGCAGAACCAGCCATATTTTTGGACCTATTTGCCCAAAGGGGGCAGAAGCCCAATAGATACCAGGGATAATAGTTAGTGCAAGTTGGGGGGCTACCATTTATTTTGGACATATATTTTGTCCATTTCTACTCCCCTTGGGGGCAAACCGTTAATACTATAAGGTGCATTCACCACAAGAAGGACTGAAAAACACCTGGAAATGTTTCTGTGTGAGTCAGAACTTGAGTTTGACTGATGGTCTGTCTGTACAGGTATTTGGCTGACTGTGTGTGTACTGGCATCTGTCTGGCAGGGGTGTGTGGACCTGCGCTTGGTTTGTGGTATGTGTAGTCTAGCACTTGACTGGCAATGTGTCTAGACTGGGACTTGCCTGGCAGTGAGTGTGGACTGGTGCTTGCCTGGTGGTGTGTTTCAACTGGGGATTTTGCTGGTCGTGTGGGTCGACTGGCTTCTGGCTGATGGTGTGTGTTGACCGGCTCCTAGCTGGCGATGTGTGTGGCTGAAATTTGGGTGGTGATGGACAGACTTCGTAGTGTTCATTTGCGTTTCTGATCGTATTTTAATGCAAAGCTTGTTAAGAATTTGTTTTTGTACTATTTACTCCAAATGAGTATTATTACCATGCATGAATGTGTTTTCTGTAAATGGTGTAGTGATATCAGCATATTTAGCTTCTATTTTATTGTGTATCTAATTCTCCTTGTGCAAGATGGGTATTGTGCTGTGTCTGTGCAGACTTGGTGCAGGTGACCCTGCGTCAAGCTGTCTCTAGCAAGTGAGTGGAATCATTTTTGAGTATATCAGTCTTCGTATTGATTGACTTTTCCTTTCAGAATACTATATGCCAGTAGTTTTACTTTCTGTTTGATAAAGCCCCACATTACTTTTTTTTTACTCAAAGTTGATTATTGTTGACTTACTTGTTATGTTACTTTTATTAGTAAGGCTTATAGCTAGCTGCAGGATTACTGCTCAGCAGGTTATTGGTTTGCGCTTCCAATCTTCCTCTGACCATGGTTCTGAGACTGGCTCTGCATCTGAGGCTGAGGAGGAAGTCTAAGATTATGGCAGTGAATTTTCTGTCTGAGAGGAATCATTGGATGATGAATCCACTCAGTGCGGAGGAAGTGCCTCTTTTAGAGGAGGACACTGGTATACCGATAGTTCAGAAAGAGGAATATGGATTGCAGCCTGGGGCTGAAAGGCTTCCCATTGGAAGTGCTTAGCCTTGGGTTGCCCTAAACAGAGTGCAATCTGTGTTGCCTGCCTTACTACAGAGTATAGGGTGAATACTGAAATCCTTTTGCTTATGAATTTCTTTCAGTTGTTTATGGACAATGTATTTTTGGATGAGATTGCTGACCAGACTAATTTGTATGCTGAACAGTATTTGAGGGGCAACAGTGCCAGACTTAAGCCCTCCTCTAGAGCTACCCTGTGGACTCCCACAAATCTGGATGAATTGAAGACGTTGTTGGGTTTAATATTTTTGATGGGATTTATAAACAAGCCGTTGCTGACTTCATGTTGGTCTACTAGCCCCTGGATGGCAAGGGCTATATTTCCTGCAACCATGAGTTGTGATCAGTATTTGGTTCTGCTGCATTATGTTGATAATGCTTCAGCATTGCCACAAGATCACCCTGATTGTGACCATCTGTTCAAAATTCCTCCTGGATTGGTCTCCAGATTCAAAGATGGCTTTCATTCAGTTTCAGCAGTCTGTTATAGGCAGGCTTGTTGTAGTGGAGCAGGCAAGTGATCCTAGAGTAGGAGTGGTAGAAGAGTGGTAGAAGATGTGGCTAGATTGAAATATCACCACTTTCCTGATTACATTCCTCCTGCACCCAAAAAAAAAGTTCCCTATAGGAGATGTAGAGTCTGTATCCAAAGGGGCGTGCAGAAGGAGAGTTGTATGTATTGCCCCTAATGTCCTTCTAATCCTGGGCTATGTGTGCCTCCATCTTTTAAATTGTACCAACCACAATGGAATTACTGGGAGCAACCATGAGTGTAAAATTGAACTGACTGGTCTGTCCCATTTTATATTTTTTTGTTTAGATTTCACTGTTGGCATTTGTGTGATGTATTTAGTTAGAGCTGCTGTGTTTGTATTTATAGTTTTTCATCTACTTCGAATTAGTTTGTGTTTTCTTTTTTGTTAAAACAAATGTGATGATGGGGTGCATGGACTGGTGTTTGGCTGACAGTGTGCATGGACTGGCACTTGGCTGGCTGTGTGTATGGACTGGTGCTTGGCTGGTGGTGTACGTGGACTGGTACTTGGTTGGTGGTATGCACAGATTGGCATGTGGCTAGCACTGTGTGTTGGCTGGCATTTGTCTGACTCTCGTGTGTACTTGAGGAATAGATCGTTGTGCAGTAGCATTTGTCCTTTTTGTCATTCTCTCCCATGGTATACATTGTCCTAGGGAAAATGTACCAACTCTAAATATTTTTGCAAACTACAGAGCCTGGGGGATTACAGGGTGGTATCTCTCATGAATCTCATCAATTTTTTTCTTACCCACAATGCCCTCTAACCTCAAAATGTTACTAAAATCACACATTTGCTTTGCATTTCTATGCCATATTCTTCCAGAATCAGAAGAAAACCACAAAATTCCTACCACCCAGCATTTTGCCACTTGTCACAATAGAAATGCTGCCTCACTTGTGTGGCTGGGACTAGTGCCCATGACAGGAACAGATCAAATTAACATCAATGGGAGTCCTCGCAAAGGGACCCTTATTAACCTTGGTTTAATTTGTTCTGTTGCAGGAATTAGGCCCAGCCATACAATTGAGGTACCAATTTTATCAGAAGACATGGAGGAATGCCCAGTGGAAGGAAGATTGTGGTTCTCTGCAGATTCTAGATCTTTCCATCACAGAAATGTGAGGAAAATGTGTTATTAGTCAAAGTTTGAGGTTTGTAAATGATTCTGGGTAATACAACCTAGCAATAGCCATGTAAGTCACTCCATCCTGATATCCTCTTAGTGTCTAGTTTTCAAAAATGAATAGACTTTTTAGGTTTCCCTAGGGGCCAGCTGAGCCAAGGCCCAAAATCCACAACTAGGCACAATGCAAACAAAGGTCAGTTTTCATTGGAAAAATGTGATGTGTCCATGTTACGTTGTGGGCCTTTTCCTGTCATGGGCACTAAGCCTACCCACTAAAATGAGGTACCATTTTTATCAGAAGACTTGGGTGAATGCTGGGTGGAAGAAAGCTTTTGGCTCCGTGCAGATTTCAGAACCTTCCATATCCAAAGAAGAGAGGCAAGAATATGGGACACGAGCTTCATCGGTATGCTTCATTTTTTATTACCCCAATATTGACTAATAGGATATTATTCACTATTAGTATAATGAAAAATGGGTTGAAAATAAGGAATGTGAGCTTTCTCAGTGTTCTTGACACTGATTTTGCCACCTCTGAGGCCAGGGGTCACAATGGCAGTGATGGGGGCCGCAAGGGGAAAGCCAGAGGTAACAGCTACAACCCCTGGCGACTCATAAATGATGTCTATGCCAATACAACTCTCTTTAATTTCAGCAGTTTCCACTCTTTGCACACGAGCAAAGATGCCACTATTGAAGAGCTAATGGTGGGCACAAATCTTCTTAGGATAGATCTGAAAGTGCTAGGACCTGATATTTTTGTGAATTAACAACCATGTATTACCATGTCAGCCTTGGGGAACTCTTTCCCCAAACCCTTTCCATTCACCCTCCTATTTTGCTGAATTTGTTTTGTTGGCCTTAGGACTCTGTACTTTTTACCACTGCTTTTCAGTGTTAATGTGCTTGTGCACACATCCTGCAGCATGGCAAAATTGGCTTACACTTAATTGGCATATTTATTTTATGAATACGTCTCTAGAAAAGTATTATACCATACAGCCAGGCCCTATAAATTAAATGCTACTAGTAGGCCTGTCGCATTTATTGTACCACCTATTCAAGTAGCCTCTTAAAACACATATCAGGTCTGCCATTACAGCCTGAGTGTAGTTTGATACTGCCAAATCCACTTGACATAATAAACCTATTGCCAAGCCTTAAACCCTCCTTTTATTATGCATGTCACCCCTAAGGTAGGCACTAGGTTACCCAAAGTACATGCATTGCAATCGAAAGGTCGGGCACATACCTTTAGGTTTTACGTGTCCTGATAGTGAAAAACATCTAAATTCATTTTTCACTACTGTGAAGCCAACCTCCCTCATAGGATAACATTGGGTTGCCTTATTACATTTATTAAGTGCTAACATTTGATTGGGAACAGGTAACAATTTCATGTTCGGTTTCTGAGAAATTTAAATATAAATTCTTTCATGAGAATGCTGGATTTTAAGTTACAATCTTGAAAATGCCACTTTTAGAAAGTTGGTATTTTCTTGCCCTAATTATTTGGTTCCTGCAACCCGTTTCTGGGTCACATGACTGAGTGTAGTTGGCAGTTGGACTTTGTTTATTCCTCCCAGATAGCCACACAATAGAGGGAGTAGGTATGCTTAAATTAGTCATCACTGGCAGATGGTTGGTGGGTGGAGCTGGGCACAGCCCCAGTTGTCAGGATTCTGCCATTCTGCCACTGGGGTGCTTTGAGAATCAGGCCTAACATCAGCATAGGAAAGAATACACATTTCCACCTAGCATACTTCTCTACTCAACTCTAAGTCCAGGTTTTTTCCTACTTCCCTGATGCATTATGGTCCTTGTAGTTCCCTCTGCCTCTAAACTTGCCCTGATCATGTCCTGGTAGTGGAAATCTCTATCTTGATTCCTGGATCCCACGGCCTGTGTGACCTATTTATATCTGCCTTCTGGACTTTCCTCTCTCTATGCTCCTATCCATATTCTGCCTCTGACTTTTCTGTATCCTGTACTGTGGCTGCTGGTTTCCCTGGTCTTCCGCATGTCATGCCCTAGTTCTAGCTTCCTTTCGTTTTTGGTGATTCCTTGTACCTAGCTCTCTCCCTGTATCTGTGCTCCTCCCTTGAGCCTCCAGCTATTTCAGACCCGTGAGCACATAGTGCAGTGGCTCACAACTGACTCTGCTGCTGTGTCTACTTGCTTACTTGATGATTCTCTATCTATATTGCAGGCTCACCTTTAACTTCAGTTTACACTGTTGTTTGGTTCTATGTTCCTGTCCTGATTAGTTAGCTGCCTATGTACTCGGTCTCTTGTTTATCCTGCCTCTTTCTTTCCATTTACCTTGACCTAGATCCTGTCTGTATACATCCAGACCTGTCTTGTACAGATCCTTGTCTTGTATTACTGACCTGGCTGCATATTTCTGTCCTGTCCTATTTAGTGGGCAGATGCCTCTTTGTTTCTGTGTTTGCCTTGGTTCTAGTTCTGACTGCACACATCTAGACCTGTCTTGCATATGCAGATTCATTGTCCTATATTCCTGTGTTCTGGCTGCATATTCCTGTCCTAAGTAGTGTGCAGATTTGAAGTACATTCAGTTGTTTGTTTTTAAGTCCTGTTCCTGATCCTAATTTTAGTCTAGTTTTTCTCAGAGCCCAGATCCTGTAGCTGTGTACTTTCCACTGTTCTCCTTTGTGTTGAATGTTTATATAATATCCTGATTTTTCACTGCTTCTAAAAGTGCCAGTTAGATTCCAAGGCTTTTGAACTTTAGAACAGAGAACCACCTAGCGCTCTTTCTCCATAGGAGCCTCTGGTGTCTCCCTGAACTCTTTGAGATTAATCTGTTCCTTGCCTTCCTCTAAGATCTTTTTATATTCACAGAAAGAGCACTTCCAAGAAGCAGACAAACTATCATTGATGATAGTTTGTCTTTTGTTTTCCTGCTTTTACTGACCTATTTGTTATTGTATCTTCTTGATATTTTACTCTGCAGAAGTCATGTTCCAACCTGCTTTTGACCTGCTTCCCTCCTAGCCTGCTGGTTTTCTCTTGTTTGTATTAAACCCCATCTCTAGAAATCACTTTTGCCTGCATACAGCAAGGACATCCCACTGAGCTGCCTTGTCCTGAAATCAGTTTGTCTCCATGACAGTTTCACCCAAACTAACTAGATGCATGATACCTCTTGCATAGGCTGTGTCCTGCCTTCTCACAAAGGAATTGTCACCAATTTATTTTTCTTACATCCAGCCTGAAGCCAGGGCAAGTGAGGCCCTGAGTCCGAACATCTTCACCGCCACTTCATCCAGTGGGTCCCCGACGATAACACCTCCTCCTTGGACACTCCTGCAGCCTTGCCCTGTGAACATCTACCTTCTCAGAACATTTTTCTTGACATTTCTTGTGCTCGGGGTCAGTGATATTTTTAGACTTTGGCCCAGACTCGTGCCACTAGATATCTGCAGTTGGCACTTCAATCTTTTAGGCACTAGGTTTTAACATTAAACTTAAAAAATTCATAAATCCAATTCTACAGTTTGGATTCTTGTCGATTTTGTGTCAAATACTAAAATTTACTTTTTTTGTAAATAGTTGGGAATTTTCTTTTGTTGTGTTTTCAGTTACATACTCAGGTGTGCTGCATAAATGCTCGACACACTGTCTCTAACTTAGGCCTGACTGTTTTGTGCCAAACTACCAGAGAGTTAAGCACAGATTACTTTAGTGTTCTTTGTTGTTCACCCTGATATGGATTGTGGCTGTTGCTTTAGCAAGGTTAACATCTCACTCAAACAGCAACCCGATTCATCACACCATGTTTTGCAGGTGTTCTCCTTAAGCGCCTCCAACCTGGCCATGTGAGGGTTCCTCCCAGATAAAACGATGCCTTAGTAGTATAGTTGTACATTTGAAAAAATCAGTTTGCCAATTTGCACTTGGTTTCACAAGCATAATTGTGTACTCATTATTGATGCTATTTGAACAACTAAGAGCACACGTAGCTTGGTGAATCGGGATCCTAGATCGGGGAGTTGTGACATGAGGAGCCATTATTTATTATTCTAATTGGTAAAGCCCAATGAAAACATAAATAATTATTATATATTTGAAGCAAAACTATGATGCCCCTGTTCCAGTACATAGAATTCCTGACTCCCAATAAGTGTGTTGGGTATTTATGTCAACCTCTTCATAAATAATCTTATCGAATGGGTTAGCAGATAGATCGAAAAATAGATACACTTTATCTTGTTTTTAGGACTGCTACACAGCCATTGGATACAATCAGGTTTATCCTTATGAAAAACTGGAGGCTCCATTGTGTTCGGTCCTAGACCACTTATTTTTAAGTTAATTAAATATGTATTTTCAACTGACATAAGATTTGTACACCTCTTTTAGGAAAAGTCATTAACAAAAAAGAATGGTAATCCTCACTCACACTAGGTGACATGCTACATCACAGGTGCCTAACTTACCAGCACCATTTTAGTGTAAAGGTGATCCCATTCTGAGTTTGGTTTTAGTTTAAAATGATTTTTTTTACTGGTTAAATTGTTAAAATGGTATTAGGGTGGAATACTATAATACATTTTTTGTGCATTCCTGTTCTCCATACAATTAAAAATAAAATAAATGTCAAGTCGGATGAAGGATATTTATTAGGATTCCTCTCTTACTCATTCCATTTCAACACGTTTAAACCTTAGAATTAGTACGTATATCTGTATCTGTTGAAGTGTGGTATAATTGTAATCCTCACTACCTGAATAGTGTAGCTTCCAGGAGTTATAGCATATAGTACATTTCCCTGCCCTGTTCCATACAGTGTGGGAGTTGGGTAAACACTTGGGCCCAGATTAAAGAAGGCCTAGGATCATTCTAATAACACATTGGTGTCATTTTGTACGCTACTGTGGGGTTAGATGGCCCAAAATGCTGCACCATATTTACAAAGTGGTGCAATGCATGCCAGGCTAGCTTGAATCCAGTGGCATAGTGATATTGCTTGATTAAACCCAGATCTGTGACTGGGGTGAATGTTTGATTTGCTCTGTATTCTGTCCCTCATCTGTTGTTTCTGCATTTGTTGTCCCAAGTGGAAAGGGTATGCCCAGACGTGGGTGCCGTGCTCGCTATGCCACCAGATTCAAGCTAGCCTGGCTGATAAAGGGTGATACCCTGAATCTGGTCCCAGGATGCTTGTTTCTGGTCCAGGGAGGACCTGGCCTGGCATTTGGGGCTGGACTGTTTCCATGGGGAACAGGGTCCAGACTGATTTACATATGGCTGGGTCCAAACTGGAATGGCATGGTAAGCAAACAAAAATGATGATTAAACCCAGATCTCTGACTGTGGTGAACGTTTGATTTGCTCTGCATTCCATCCATCATCTGCTGATTTTGCATTTGCTGCCCCAAGTGGAAATGGTATGCCCAGACATGGGTCCTGTGCTTGCTATGCCACCAGATTCAAGCTAGCCTGGCTGATGAAGGGTGATACCCTGAAACCAGTCCCAGAATGCTGGTTTCTGGTCCAGGGAGGACCAGGCCGGGCATTTGGGGCTGGACTGTTTCCACGGGGTACAGGGTCAAGACTGATTTACAAATGGCTGGGTCCAAAGTGGGACGGCATGGCAAGCAAAAAAACTGATGGATTAAACCCAGGTCTGTGACTGGGGGTAAATGTTTTATTTGCTCTGCATTCCGTCCATCATCTGTTGCTTGTGCATAACTCATTACAATGGATACAGCCTAGATCCGCTGTTGTCATCAATTCTAAAAGTATGCTTCTCCGATCACTCCATTTTTGGACTAACCATGTCATAATTAATTCTGACAATCAAAAAGAGTTGGTTCACAGCAAAATTGGCTTGCTAGTACTTTACCCGGTTCTCCATCTTTAAAATGGCCTCTAACACTCTGTATGTAACATTTTTTCAAACCCTTCCTGAGGTGATCAGCTACTGTCAAGTCCTCAAAATGAGATGTGTACAGCTAATACAACAGCAGTAACAGTAGCCATTGAACATAGGGGCAATTTAAATCCACAAAACTGTCATAATCAACTATTGCTTTTTTCCGCCTAATAAAAAGGCTAATTTTGCACATAAAGATGATTTTGTGCTTAGCTATGTTTTTGCACCCGTTAGACCTGGCACCCTTAGTGTGATGTTCCCCTAATGTTTTACCTTCCTTCTTCCTATTTTAGCTGACTTCGTTTTTGCTGGCCTTATGACTGCACACTTTACCACTTCTACCTAGTGATAAACTGCTTGTGCTTTCTCCCTAGAACATGTTAGAGTGACTTATGCCCAAGTGGCATATTTCATTTACTTGTACAACCCTAGTAAGGTGGCACCACCTGTGCCCAGGGTCTATGAATGAACTGCTACTAGTGGATCTGCAGCACACATTGTGCCACCCACAATCTAAACATCTGCAATCTTTCCCAAACCTCATTGACAAATTTGGAGTTGTCCCTGGCCAATTTCTGACATGTAATGCTCTGGCATGCTCACTTAAACTCACATGGAGGCAGAACCAGACCGAGCCGTGGACCTGTGAGGCCCTGCAGCTCATGTTGGACCATGGTGGTGGCAGGAAGATGGTTACTCTCATGTATATGGCACTGATGGAGGAAATGCATGTTGGGGAAGTACCCTTATTCAACAGGTGGTACACTGTTATAGGGCGGGTCTTGTCGGATTGTCAATGGGATGCTGCCCTGCAACACATTAAGCTGGGGTCTAGGAATCAGAGGTTTACATTTATTAAGTCAAATTATTTACATCAGTCATACCTCACCCCAGCACGGCTCCACCACATGTATGCAGGGGTGAATCCACTTTGCCCTAGATGCAGCACAGAGGGGCCATACTTCCAACATATGGTCTGGACCTGTCCAATGGTAGCCCGATACTAAAAGGAAGAAGTGACCATCATAGCCGAGATCACACACTAACCACTCTCATGGGTCCCAGAAATGTGTCTCTTCGTTGTTGTCCCACATGAAGAAACAAAAATATATCATTAAATTCATAGCCCTGGCTTACGTTCTAGCAAAGAGGTAATTTGCCATTGTGTGGAAGTTGCTGGTAGCCCCGCTAGTGCATACCTGGTTGAAAGACCTCCTCCAGTGGGCGAAAGCAGAGGCTGACACCTGGACTACAGGCACACATAGGGGCTTAGGGGCTCACCGGAGGATATATGGGATGATTACCTCACCACACTATTGTCTAAATCTGATGACAGAATACCCTGTGGGGAGGGTGAAGGAATGTACTGCTGATCACAATTCATTTCTACCCGTAAAGTAATTGTACATGGGACACACATCAGCGCACACTGATCATAGCACACAGGAGCGAAGGGTGGGTCTTGCAGTACCTGGAAGCTTAAGACTCACTGGAGACCCAGCATGGTACATCCAATTGCACCAGGCATGCCCCTCCCACCCAAGCCAAAACTGCATCCCAGTGGTGCACCACACTGGACTAGCAGTGATTCATGTTGTGAGATTGTTGTAGATGCGATGGGGTGGAGTATGTACTGTTGATGTGATGGTGACCTCCACACAGGTTGGATCAGGTTCTTTACTCATTAGGGTGCTCATGTTTGTGATTAGTTGTTTCTCATAAAGAACTGACTGTAACATGATTTATTCTCTATCACCTGATTAGTTTGGTTCCCTTATCAGCATTTTACAATGGACACCTCGACCCCCATCGTATAATCTCTCTAACACACGACCAACTGATTACTCTACAAATGTGTGGGAATAGATGGTGTTTGCCTTGCTGATGAGCATAGCAGCTCCATTGTTACTTGCTGGTTGTTCTACACATGTCTGCATATATGTAAAATCAATAAAAAGAACTATAAAAAGTAGCACTTTAAACAAGTCTCAAGACTGTAATTGCATCCTCTGTGTGTGCAGTTTGGAACTGCCATTTTAACCTAGCAAAGTAAGCCTTTTGCTAGGCCTCAAACCCCTTTTTAATACATATGTCAACCATGGGGAAGGCCCTGGAGAGACAGGAGTGCAGAGTGCAATGTTTTTAAAAGTAGGACATGTTCTTTAAAGATTTACATGTCCTATTACTGAACAACTCTTACATTTGTTTTTCACTACTGCAAGGTTTACCTCTCCCAGAGGATAACAGTGGACCTGCCTTATTACATTTTATAAGTGAAAGCAATTTCCAAATGGGAAAAGGTAATCAGTTTATGTTTGGCCTCTGGAATTGTAATGAAAAATCTTAACTTGTGGTGAAGTCGGATTTTAAATTATAATTTTGGAAATGCCACTTTTGGAAAGCCAATATTTTCTTGCCTTAGCGATGTAGTGCCTGTAGCCTGTCTCTCGATCACATGCCTGGGTGCAATTGACAGTTGGGCTTTGTGTATTCCCCTTAAACAGCCACACACAATTGAGAGCTTAGGTGTGACTGGATGTGCCATCACTGGCAGAATGAGAGGGAGGAGCTGGACCCAGCCCCACATACACTTTAATAGTCTGTATCCTGTTTCCACACAAAGGGTTGCATTCTGTCTGCAGCTATTTTGGACAAAGGCCAGAAAAGCAGGGCACCTGAGCACTTCAAATGCATGCCTCTTGAAGGTTTTCCCCTACTTTAAAGGCATAACTGGGTACAAATACTGGAATACAGACACCACCACTTCAGTACACTACTGTACCTGGTGATACACTGCCAGGAAGAAGTACGGCTGTGTTGCTGAAAGGACAGCCACTCTGCTGGTCTGCTGCTCTGCAGGACTGCTGCTTGCTGCCCTGCTGCCTGCTGCCCTCTTGAATAGAAGAAAAGGGCTGAACTTTTATCTCTTGAACCCAGAACCCAGAGTAATCCTGAGGGCTAGTTGGCAGGCCTTCTGATCTGAAACCTCATGGAAGTAGCAGGCTTCCAACAACCTTGCACCTCCACCTGGACTCTGCCATTTATGAGTCTACCCTGCCAAGTGGTGCCATCTCAGTCTTGGACCCTTGGAAGTGGGCTTAAAGTGCTCTGCCAGCCTCTGTGGATCCATTGGAATCAATGCATCACTGCTGCTGCACAGATTTGACCCATCACGAAGACCTGCATCACCTTGCAGCTCCTTATAACTGACACATTGCCCGACTGCATGCTACATCCTTGACACCAGACTTGACATTGCAAGCCCCATTGATGGGATCCTTGATGATGACACAGGCCCCTACCGCACCTTTGAAACAATACATTGCTTCAGCTGCACAACACGTCTCCTACGCAGATCCTCTGAATATACTGCAAACCAGGAGTTAAGGTACTCTGTTCACTGAGTCTAATTAGTTCCCTGTAGCCAGCCTGTGCTCTAATAAGGTTGACTGGAACGTGTGACTTTGTCACCAGCCGGTGCGACCAGATTTCCACAGTTGGCTCTTTCAATAACATTTTTAAAATTGCATATCTCCAGTTCTACTGATTGGGATTTTTTGTTTGGGTCTTGTTTTATTCATTTAAAAAAATCTATTATTGTAACTTGATATGAGTTCGTCTTTGTTTGATGTTTGTATTCTAATACTGTTTGAAGTGTTGCACAAATACTTTGCACATTGTCTCTAAGTTAAGCATGACCGCTCTGTGCAAAACTACCACAGGGTTGAGCACAGGTTACTTTAGGATTGGCTTGTGCCTCACTCTGACAAGGATTGTGGTTGATACTTGATCAGGGCTCAGGCCTCAGTCAACCAACAGCCCAGTTTCTTAAAGCAACTAACAGCAATTGTTTTCTCCAAATTATATATTTCCACCCTCCTGATGATATTGCACTAGGGCTGCCGTGCTGCTCTTTTTTATTTTCTAAGGTGGTGGTGCTGGTGCTAGGACACCGCAAATTTGGACAGTAAAAATAGGGCACCATTATAGAAGGCAGGGGAAGAGCCAGGTTCCACTTTCACTATAGACTGTGTATGTAAAAAAGTGTTAATCATTAAATAAACATTGTTACTTATGATACTTCAAAGGATAACAGAATCAATAATATTTCTTGTCATGGATATAAAAAACATTGAACCAATGTCATTGAGTGGCAGGGATAATATTATTGACTCATTCTTACTCAAATAAATTAGCATCTGCTTTGTGATTAGTAGGAAATGGCCATTTTTGGTGTGATTTCCCCACCAATTGCTACCCTACCTGTTTTACTGCCAATATAACTGTGCTACACAGGAGTAAAGTGTCCATGCTACCAATTTAAACATGGTAAAATTGGCTTATACCTGATTGGCATATGTTATTTTCACCCTAGAAAATGTCAAAGTAGAGATTATAAACTTTAATCACTTACTTTAGACAGTGGCTAGAATATTTATTTAACCCCTTAGCTGCTGGGCCTTTTCCCCCCCCCAGTGCTGAGCCTTTTTTTGGCTATTTGGGCTAGTTCGCGCTTAGGGCTTCATAACTTTTTGTCCACATAAGCTAACCACGCCAAATTTGCGTCCTTTTTTTCCAACATCCTAGGGATTCTAATGGTACCCAGAGTTTGTGGTTTCCCCTGGAGGAGACCAAGAAAATAGCCAAAATACAGTGAAAACTTTGTTTTTTCCAAAAAAATGGGAAAAAAGGGCTGCCGAAGAAGGCTTGTGGTTTTTTCCCTGAAAATGCCATCAACAAAGGGTTTCTGGTGCTGAAATCACTATCTTGCCACCTTTCAGGAACGGGCAGACTTGAATCAGAAAACCACATTTTTCAACACAAATTTGGCATTTTACTGGGACATACCCCATTTTTACTATATTTGGTGCTTTCAGCCTCCTTCCAGTTAGTGACAGGAATGGGTGTGAAACCAATGCTGGATCCCGGAATGCTAAACATTTCTGAAAACTAGACAAAATTCTGAATTCAGCAAGGGGTCATTTGTGTAGATCCTACAAGGTTTTCTTACAGAAAATAACAGCTGAAATAAAAAAATATTGAAATTGAGCTGAAAACAACAGCCATTTTTCTTTATGTTTTACTCTGTAACTTTTTCCTGCGATGTCAGATTTCTGAAAGCAATATACCGTTTTGTCTGCTGGACTCATCTGGTTGCGGGGATATAAAGGGCTTGTAGGTTCATCAAGAACCCTAGGTACCCAGAGCCAATAAATGAGCTGCACCCTGCAGTTGGTTTTCATTCTATACTGGGTATGCAGCAATTCATTTGCTGAAATATGAAGAGTGAAAAAGAGGTATCAAGAAAACCTTTGCATTTCCAAAATGTGATAAAGATAAGGTTTTGAGGAGCAGTGGTTATTTGCACATCGCTGAATTCCGAGGTGCCCATACTAGCATGTTAATTGCAGGGCATTTCTCAAATAGACGTCTTTTTTACACACTCTCTTATATTTGGAAGGAAAAAATGTAGAGAAAGATAAGGGGCAATAACACTTGTTTTGCTATTCTATGTTACCCCAGGTCTCCTGATAAAAATGATACCTCACTTGTGTGGGTAGGCCTAGTGCCCGCGACAGGAAATGCCCCAAAACACAACATGGACACATCCTATTTTTTTTATAGAAAACTCAGCTGTTTTTTCCAAAGTGCCTACCTGTAGATTTTGGCCTCTAGCTCAGCCGGCACATAGGGAAACCTACCAAACCTGTGCATTTTTTAAAACTAGAGACCTAGGGGAATCCAAGATGGGGTGACTCGTGGGGCTCTGACCAGGTTATGTTACCCAGAATCCTTTGCAAACCTCAAAAAGTGGCTAAAAAAACAAGTTTTCCTCACATTTCGGTGACAGAAAGTTCTGGAATCTGAGAGGAGCCTCAAATTTCCTTCCACCCAGCGTTCCCCCAAGTCTCCCGATAAAAATGATACCTCACTTGTGTGGGTAGGCCTAGCGCCTGGGACAGGAAACGCCCCAAAGCGCAACGTGGACACATACAAATTTTTGGAAGAAAACAGAGGTGTTTTTTGCGAAGTGCCTACCTGTAGATTTTGGCCTCTAGCTCAGCCGGCACCTAGGGAAACCTACCAAACCTGTGCATTTCTGAAAACTAGAGACCTAGGGGAATCCAAGGAGGGGTGACTTGCGGGGCTCGGACCAGGTTCTGTTACCCAGAATCCTTTGCAAACCTCAAAAAGTGGCTACAAAAACAAGTTTTCCTCACATTTCGGTGACAGAATGTTCTGGAATCTGAGAGGAGCCACAAATTTCCTTCCACCCAGCGTTTCCCCAAGTCTCCCGATAAAAATGATACCTCACTTGTGTGGGTAGGCCTAGCGCCCGCGACAGGAAACGCCCCAAAGCGCAACGTGGACACATACAAATTTTTGGAAGAAAACAGAGGTGTTTTTTGCGAAGTGCCCACCTGTAGATTTTGGCCTCTTGCTCAGCCGGCACCTAGGGAAACCTACCAAACCTGTGCATTTCTGAAAACTAGAGACCAAGGGGAATCCAAGGAGGGGTGACTTGCGGGGCTCGGACCAGGTTCTGTTACCCAGAATCCTTTGCAAACCTCAAAAAGTGGCTAAAAAAACAAGTTTTCCTCACATTTCTGTGGCAGAAAGTTCGGGAATCTGAGAGGAGCCACAAATTTCCTTCCACCCAGCGTTCCCCCAAGTCTCCCGATAAAAATGATACCTCACTTGTGTGGGTAGGCCTAGCGCCTGCGACAGGAAACGCCCCAAAGCGCAACGTGGACACATACACATTTTTGGAAGAAAACAGAGGTGTTTTTTGCGAAGTTCCTACCTGTAGATTTTGGCCTTTAGCTCAGCCGGCACCTAGGGAAACCTACCAAACCTGTGCATTTCTGAAAACTAGAGACCTAGGGGAATCCAAGGAGGGGTGACTTGCGGGGCTCGGACCAGGTTCTGTTACCCAGAATCCTTTGCAAACCTCAAAATTTGGCTAAAAAAACACATGTTCCTCACATTTCTGTGGCAGAAAGTTCGGGAATCTGAGAGGAGCCACAAATTTCCTTCCACCCAGCGTTCCCCCAAGTCTCCCGATAAAAATGATACCTCACTTGTGTGGGTAGGCCTAGCGCCTGCGACAGGAAACGCCCCAAAGCGCAACGTGGACACATACACATTTTTGGAAGAAAACAGAGGTGTTTTTTGCGAAGTGCCTACCTGTAGATTTTGGCCTTTAGCTCAGCCGGCACCTAGGGAAACCTACCAAACCTGTGCATTTCTGAAAACTAGAGACCTAGGGGAATCCAAGGAGGGGTGACTTGCGGGGCTCGGACCAGGTTCTGTTACCCAGAATCCTTTGCAAACCTCAAAATTTGGCTAAAAAAACACATGTTCCTCACATTTCTGTGGCAGAAAGTTCGGGAATCTGAGAGGAGCCACAAATTTCCTTCCACCCAGCGTTCCCCCGAAGTCTCCCGATAAAAATGATACCTCACTTGTGTGGGTAGGCCTAGCGCCTGCGACAGGAAACGCCCCAAAGCGCAACATGGACACATACACATTTTTGGAAGAAAACAGAGGTGTTTTTTGCGAAGTGCCTACCTGTAGATTTTGGCCTCTAGCTCAGCCGGCACCTAGGGAAACCTACCCAACCTGTGCATTTCTGAAAACTAGAGACCTAGGGGAATCCAAGGAGGGGTGACTTGCGGGGCTCGGACCAGGTTCTGTTACCCAGAATCCTTTGCAAACCTCAAAAAGTGGCTACAAAAACAAGTTTTCCTCACATTTCGGTGATAGAAAGTTCTGGAATCTGAGAGGAGCCACAAATTTCCTTCCACCCAGCGTTCCCCCAAGTCTCCCGATAAAAATTATACCTCACTTGTGTGGGTAGGCCTAGCGCCCGCGACAGGAAACGCCCCAAAGCGCAACGTGGACACATACAAATTTTTGAAAGAAAACAGAGGTGTTTTTGGCGAAGTGCCTACCTGTAGATTTTGGCCTCTAGCTCAGCCGGCACCTAGGGAAACCTACCCAACCTGTGCATTTCTGAAAGCTAGAGACCAAGGGGAATCCAAGGAGGGGTGACTTGCGGGGCTCGGACCAGGTTCTGTTACCCAGAATCCTTTGCAAACCTCAAAAAGTGGCTAAAAAAACAAGTTTTCCTCACATTTCTGTGGCAGAAAGTTCGGGAATCTGAGAGGAGCCACAAATTTCCTTCCACCCAGCGTTCCCCCAAGTCTCCCGATAAAAATGATACCTCACTTGTGTGGGTATGCCTAGCGCCTGCGACAGGAAACGCCCCAAAGCGCAACGTGGATACATACACATTTTTGGAAGAAAACAGAGGTGTTTTTTGCGAAGTGCCTACCTGTAGATTTTGGCCTTTAGCTCAGCCGGCACCTAGGGAAACCTACCAAACCTGTGCATTTCTGAAAACTAGAGACCTAGGGGAATCCAAGGAGGGGTGACTTGCGGGGCTCGGACCAGGTTCTGTTACCCAGAATCCTTTGCAAACCTCAAAATTTGGCTAAAAAAACACATGTTCCTCACATTTCTGTTGCAGAAAGTTCGGGAATCTGAGAGGAGCCACAAATTTCCTTCCACCCAGCGTTCCCCCGAAGTCTCCCGATAAAAATGATACCTCACTTGTGTGGGTAGGCCTAGCACCTGCGACAGGAAACGCCCCAAAGCGCAACGTGGACACATACACATTTTTGGAAGAAAACAGAGGTGTTTTTTGCGAAGTGCCTACCTGTAGATTTTGGCCTCTAGCTCAGCCGGCACCTAGGGAAACCTACCAAACCTGTGCATTTCTGAAAACTAGAGACCTAGGGGAATCCAAGGAGGGGTGACTTGCGGGGCTCGGACCAGGTTCTGTTACCCAGAATCCTTTGCAAACCTCAAAAAGTGGCTACAAAAACAAGTTTTCCTCACATTTCGGTGACAGAAAGTTCTGGAATCTGAGAGGAGCCGCAAATTTCCTTTCACCCAGCGTTCCCCCAAGTCTCCCGATAAAAATTATACCTCACTTGTGTGGGTAGGCCTAGCGCCCGCGACAGGAAACGCCCCAAAGCGCAACGTGGACACATACAAATTTTTGGAAGAAAACAGAGGTGTTTTTTGCGAAGTGCCTACCTGTAGATTTTGGCCTCTAGCTCAGCCGGCACCTAGAGAAACCTACCAAACCTGTGCATTTCTGAAAACTAGAGACCTAGGGGAATCCAAGGAGGGGTGACTTGCGGGGCTCGGACCAGTTTCTGTTACCCAGAATCCTTTGCAAACCTCAAAAAGTGGCTACAAAAACAAGTTTTCCTCACATTTCGGTGACAGAAAGTTCTGGAATCTGAGAGGAGCCACAAATTTCCTTCCACCCAGCGTTCCCCCAAGTCTCCCGATAAAAATGATACCTCACTTGTGTGGGTAGGCCTAGCGCCCGCGACAGGAAACGCCCCAAAGCGCAACGTGGACACATACAAATTTTTTGAAGAAAACAGAGGTGTTTTTTGCGAAGTGCCCACCTGTAGATTTTGGCCTCTAGCTCAGCCGGCACCTAGGGAAACCTACCAAACCTGTCCATTTCTGAAAACTAGAGACCAAGGGGAATCCAAGGAGGGGTGACTTGCGGGGCTCGGACCAGGTTCTGTTACCCAGAATCCTTTGCAAACCTCAAAAAGTGGCTAAAAAAACAAGTTTTCCTCACATTTCTGTGGCAGAAAGTTCGGGAATCTGAGAGGAGCCACAAATTTCCTTCCACCCAGCGTTCCCCCGAAGTCTCCCGATAAAAATGATACCTCACTTGTGTGGGTAGGCCTAGAGCCTGCGACAGGAAACGCCCCAAAGCGCAACGTGGACACATACACATTTTTGGAAGAAAACAGAGGTGTTTTTTGCGAAGTGCCTACCTGTAGATTTTGGCCTCTAGCTCAGCCGGCACCTAGGGAAACCTACCAAACCTGTGCATTTCTGAAAACTAGAGACCTAGGGGAATCCAAGGAGGGGTGACTTGCGGGGCTCGGACCAGGTTCTGTTACCCAGAATCCTTTGCAAACCTCAAAAAGTGGCTACAAAAACAAGTTTTCCTCACATTTCGGTGACAGAAAGTTCTGGAATCTGAGAGGAGCCACAAATTTCCTTCCACCCAGCGTT
This sequence comes from Pleurodeles waltl, assembly GCF_031143425.1. Lineage (NCBI taxonomy): Eukaryota > Metazoa > Chordata > Amphibia > Caudata > Salamandridae > Pleurodeles > Pleurodeles waltl. The sequence goes on from NC_090437.1 coordinate 999,765,666, forward strand.
CCCCCAAGTCTCCCGATAAAAATTATACCTCACTTGTGTGGGTAGGCCTAGCGCCCGCGACAGGAAACGCCCCAAAGCGCAACGTGGACACATCCAAATTTTTGGAAGAAAACAGAGGTGTTTTTTGCGAAGTGCCTACCTGTAGATTTTGGCCTCTAGCTCAGCCGGCACCTAGGGAAACCTACCCAACCTGTGCATTTCTGAAAACTAGAGACCAAGGGGAATCCAAGGAGGGGTGACTTGCGGGGCTCGGACCAGGTTCTGTTACCCAGAATCCTTTGCAAACCTCAAAAAGTGGCTAAAAAAACAAGTTTTCCTCACATTTCTGTGGCAGAAAGTTCAGGAATCTGAGAGGAGCCACAAATTTCCTTCCACCCAGCGTTCCTCCAAGTCTCCCGATAAAAATGATACCTCACTTGTGTGGGTAGGCCTAGCGCCTGCGACAGGAAACGCCCCAAAGCGCAACGTGGACACATACACATTTTTGGAAGAAAACAGAGGTGTTTTTTGCGAAGTGCCTACCTGTAGATTTTGGCCTTTAGCTCAGCCGGCACCTAGGGAAGCCTACCAAACCTGTGCATTTCTGAAAACTAGAGACCTAGGGGAATCCAAGGAGGGGTGACTTGCGGGGCTCGGACCAGGTTCTGTTACCCAGAATCCTTTGCAAACCTCAAAAAGTGGCTACAAAAACAAGTTTTCCTCACATTTCGGTGACAGAAAGTTCTGGAATCTGAGAGGAGCCACAAATTTCCTTTCACCCAGCGTTCCCCCAAGTCTCCCGATAAAAATTATACCTCACTTGTGTGGGTAGGCCTAGCGCCCGCGACAGGAAACGCCCCAAAGCGCAACGTGGACACATACAAATTTTTGGAAAAAAACAGAGGTGTTTTTTGCGAAGTGCCTACCTGTAGATTTTGGCCTCTAGCTCAGCCGGCACCTAGGGAAACCTACCAAACCTGTGCATTTCTGAAAACTAGAGACCTAGGGGAATCCAAGGAGGGGTGACTTGCGGGGCTCGGACCAGGTTCTGTTACCCAGAATCCTTTGCAAACCTCAAAAAGTGGCTACAAAAACAAGTTTTCCTCACATTTCGGTGACAGAAAGTTCTGGAATCTGAGAGGAGCCACAAATTTCCTTCCACCCAGCGTTCCCCCAAGTCTCCCGATAAAAATGATACCTCACTTGTGTGGGTAGGCCTAGCGCCCGCGACAGGAAACGCCCCAAAGCGCAACGTGGACACATACAAATTTTTGGAAGAAAACAGAGGTGTTATTTGCGAAGTGCCCACCTGTAGATTTTGGCCTCTAGCTCTGCCGGCACCTAGGGAAACCTACCAAACCTGTGCATTTCTGAAAACTAGAGACCAAGGGGAATCCAAGGAGGGGTGACTTGCGGGGCTCGGACCAGGTTCTGTTACCCAGAATCCTTTGCAAACCTCAAAAAGTGGCTAAAAAAACAAGTTTTCCTCACATTTCTGTGGCAGAAAGTTCGGGAATCTGAGAGGAGCCACAAATTTCCTTCCACCCAGCGTTCCCCCAAGTTTCCCGATAAAAATGATACCTCACTTGTGTGGGTAGGCCTAGCGCCTGCGACAGGAAACGCCCCAAAGCGCAACGTGGACACATACACATTTTTGGAAGAAAACAGAGGTGTTTTTTGCGAAGTGCCTACCTGTAGATTTTGGCCTTTAGCTCAGCCGGCACCTAGGGAAACCTACCAAACCTGTGCATTTCTGAAAACTAGAGACCTAGGGGAATCCAAGGAGGGGTGACTTGCGGGGCTCGGACCAGGTTCTGTTACCCAGAATCCTTTGCAAACCTCAAAATTTGGCTAAAAAAACACATGTTTCTCACATTTCTGTGGCAGAAAGTTCGGGAATCTGAGAGGAGCCACAAATTTCCTTCCACCCAGCGTTCCCCCGAAGTCTCCCGATAAAAATGATACCTCACTTGTGTGGGTAGGCCTAGCGCCTGCGACAGGAAACGCCCCAAAGCGCAACGTGGACACATACACATTTTTGGAAGAAAACAGAGGTGTTTTTTGCGAAGTGCCTACCTGTAGATTTTGGCCTCTAGCTCAGCCGGCACCTAGGGAAACCTACCAAACCTGTGCATTTCTGAAAACTAGAGACCTAGGGGAATCCAAGGAGGGGTGACTTGCGGGGCTCGGACCAGGGTCTGTTACCCAGAATCCTTTGCAAACCTCAAAAAGTGGCTACAAAAACAAGTTTTCCTCACATTTCGGTGACAGAAAGTTCTGGAATCTGAGAGGAACCACAAATTTCCTTCCACCCAGCGTTCCCCCAAGTCTCCCGATAAAAATGATACCTCACTTGTGTGGGTAGGCCTAGCGCCCGCGACAGGAAACGCCCCAAAGCGCAACGTGGACACATACAAATTTTTGGAAGAAAACAGAGGTGATTTTTGCGAAGTGCCCACCTGTAGATTTTGGCCTCTAGCTCAGCCGGCACCTAGGGAAACCTACCAAACCTGTGCATTTCTGAAAACTAGAGACCAAGGGGAATCCAAGGAGGGGTGACTTGCGGGGCTCGGACCACGTTCTGTTACCCAGAATCCTTTGCAAACCTCAAAATTTGGCTAAAAAAACACATGTTCCTCACATTTATGTGGCAGAAAGTTCGGGAATCTGAGAGGAGCCACAAATTTCCTTCCACCCAGCGTTCCCCCGAAGTCTCCCGATAAAAATGATACCTCACTTGTGTGGGTAGGCCTAGCGCCTGCGACAGGAAACGCCCCAAAGCGCAACGTGGACACATACACATTTTTGGAAGAAAACAGAGGTGTTTTTTGCGAAGTGCCTACCTGTAGATTTAGGCCTCTAGCTCAGCCGGCATCTAGGGAAACCTACCAAACCTGTGCATTTCTGAAAACTAGAGACCTAGGGGAATCCAAGGAGGGGTGACTTGCGGGGCTCGGACCAGGTTCTGTTACCCAGAATCCTTTGCAAACCTCAAAAAGTGGCTACAAAAACAAGTTTTCCTCACATTTCGGTGACAGAAAGTTCTGGAATCTGAGAGGAGCCACAAATTTCCTTCCACCCAGCGTTCCCCCAAGTCTCCCGATAAAAATGATACCTCACTTGTGTGGGTAGGCCTAGCGCCCGCGACAGGAAACGCCCCAAAGCGCAACGTGGACACATACAAATTTTTGGAAGAAAACAGAGGTGTTTTTTGCGAAGTGCCCACCTGTAGATTTTGGCCTCTAGCTCAGCCGGCACCTAGGGAAACCTACCAAACCTGTGCATTTCTGAAAACTAGAGACCAAGGGGAATCCAAGGAGGGGTGACTTGCGGGGCTCGGACCAGGTTCTGTTACCCAGAATCCTTTGCAAACCTCAAAAAGTGGCTAAAAAAACAAGTTTTCCTCACATTTCGGTGACAGAAAGTTCTGGAATCTGAGAGGAGCCACAAATTTCCTTCCACCCAGCGTTCCCCCAAGTCTCCTGATAAAAATGATACCTCACTTGTGTGGGTAGGCCTAGGGACCGCGACATGAAACGCCCCAAAGCGCAACGTGGACACATACACATTTTTGGAAGAAAACAGAGGTGTTTTTTGCGAAGTGCCTACCTGTAGATTTTGGCCTTTAGCTCAGCCGGCACCTAGGGAAACCTACCAAACCTGTGCATTTCTGAAAACTAGAGACCTAGGGGAATCCAAGGAGGGGTGACTTGCGGGGCTCGGACCAGGTTCTGTTACCCAGAATCCTTTGCAAACCTCAAAATTTGGCTAAAAAAACACATGTTCCTCACATTTCTGTGGCAGAAAGTTCGGGAATCTGAGAGGAGCCACAAATTTCCTTCCACCCAGCGTTCCCCCGAAGTCTCCCGATAAAAATGATACCTCACTTGTGTGGGTAGGCCTAGCGCCTGCGACAGGAAACGCCCCAAAGCGCAACGTGGACACATACACATTTTTGGAAGAAAACAGAGGTGTTTTTTGCGAAGTGCCTACCTGTAGATTTTGGCCTCTAGCTCAGCCGGCACCTAGGGAAACCTACCAAACCTGTGCATTTCTGAAAACTAGAGACCTAGGGGAATCCAAGGAGGGGTGACTTGCGGGGCTCGGACCAGGTTCTGTTACCCAGAATCCTTTGCAAACCTCAAAAAGTGGCTACAAAAACAAGTTTTCCTCACATTTCGGTGACAGAAAGTTCTGGAATCTGAGAGGAACCACAAATTTCCTTCCACCCAGCGTTCCCCCAAGTCTCCCGATAAAAATGATACCTCACTTGTGTGGGTAGGCCTAGCGCCCGCGACAGGAAACGCCCCAAAGCGCAACGTGGACACATACAAATTTTTGGAAGAAAACAGAGGTGATTTTGGCGAAGTGCCCACCTGTAGATTTTGGCCTCTAGCTCAGCCGGCACCTAGGGAAACCTACCAAACCTGTGCATTTCTGAAAACTAGAGACCAAGGGGAATCCAAGGAGGGGTGACTTGCGGGGCTCGGACCACGTTGTGTTACCCAGAATCCTTTGCAAACCTCAAAATTTGGCTAAAAAAACACATGTTCCTCACATTTCTGTAGCAGAAAGTTCGGGAATCTGAGAGGAGCCACAAATTTCCTTCCACCCAGAGTTCCCCCATGAAGTCTCCCGATAAAAATGATACCTCACTTGTGTGGGTAGGCCTAGCGCCTGCGACAGGAAACGCCCCAAAGCGCAACGTGGACACATACACATTTTAGGAAGAAAACAGAGGTGTTTTTTGCGAAGTGCCTACCTGTAGATTTAGGCCTCTAGCTCAGCCGGCACCTAGGGAAACCTACCAAACCTGTGCATTTCTGAAAACTAGAGACCTAGGGGAATCCAAGGAGGGGTGACTTGCGGGGCTCGGACCAGGTTCTGTCACCCAGAATCCTTTGCAAACCTCAAAAAGTGGCTACAAAAACAAGTTTTCCTCACATTTCGGTGACAGAAAGTTCTGGAATCTGAGAGGAGCCACAAATTTCCTTCCACCCAGCGTTCCCCCAAGTCTCCCGATAAAAATTATACCTCACTTGTGTGGGTAGGCCTAGCGCCCGCAACAGGAAACGCCCCAAAGCGCAACGTGGACACATACAAATTTTTGGAAGAAAACAGAGGTGTTTTTTGCGAAGTGCCTACCTGTAGATTTTGGCCTCTAGCTCAGCCGGCACCTAGGGAAACCTACCAAACCTGTGCATTTCTGAAAACTAGAGACCTAGGGGAATCCAAGGAGGGGTGACTTGCGGGGCTCGGACCAGGTTCTGTTACCCAGAATCCTTTGCAAACCTCAAAAAGTGGCTACAAAAACAAGTTTTCCTCACATTTCGGTGACAGAAAGTTCTGGAATCTGAGAGGAGCCACAAATTTCCTTCCACCCAGCGTTCCCCCAAGTCTCCCGATAAAAATGATACCTCACTTGTGTGGGTAGGCCTAGCGCCCGCGACAGGAAACGCCCCAAAGCGCAACGTGGACACATACAAATTTTTGGAAGAAAACAGAGGTGTTTTTTGCGAAGTGCCCACCTGTAGATTTTGACCTCTAGCTCAGCCGGCACCTAGGGAAACCTACCAAACCTGTGCATTTCTGAAAACTAGAGACCAAGGGGAATCCAAGGAGGGGTGACTTGCGGGGCTCGGACCAGGTTCTGTTACCCAGAATCCTTTGCAAACCTCAAAAAGTGGCTAAAAAAACAAGTTTTCCTCACATTTCGGTGACAGAAAGTTCTGGAATCTGAGAGGAGCCACAAATTTCCTTCCACCCAGCGTTCCCCCAAGTCTCCTGATAAAAATGATACCTCACTTGTGTGGGTAGGCCTAGGGACCGCGACAGGAAACGCCCCAAAGCGCAACGTGGACACATACAAATTTTTGGAAGAAAACAGAGGTGTTTTTTGCGAAGTGCCTACCTGTAGATTTTGGCCTCTAGCTCAGCCGGCACCTAGGGAAACCTACCAAACCTGTGCATTTCTGAAAACTAGAGACCTAGGGGAATCCAAGGAGGGGTGACTTGTGGGGCTCGGACCAGGTTCTGTTACCCAGAATCCTTTGCAAACCTCAAAAAGTGGCTACAAAAACAAGTTTTCCTCACATTTCGGTGACAGAAAGTTCTGGAATCTGAGAGGAGCCACAAATTTCCTTCCACCCAGCGTTCCCCCAAGTCTCCCGATAAAAATGATACCTCACTTGTGTGGGTAGGCCTAGCGCCCGCGACAGGAAACGCCCCAAAGCGCAACGTGGACACATACAAATTTTTGGAAGAAAACAGAGGTGTTTTTTGCGAAGTGCCCACCTGTAGATTTTGGCCTCTAGCTCAGCCGGCACCTAGGGAAACCTACCAAACCTGTGCATTTCTGAAAACTAGAGACCAAGGGGAATCCAAGGAGGGGTGACTTGCGGGGCTCGGACCAGGTTCTGTTACCCAGAATCCTTTGCAAACCTCAAAAAGTGGCTAAAAAAACAAGTCTTCCTCACATTTCGGTGACAGAAAGTTCTGGAATCTGAGAGGAGCCACAAATTTCCTTCCACCCAGCGTTCCCCCAAGTCTCCTGATAAAAATGATACCTCACTTGTGTGGGTAGGCCTAGGGACCGCGACAGGAAACGCCCCAAAGCGCAACGTGGACACATACAAATTTTTGGAAGAAAACAGAGGTGTTTTTTGCGAAGTGCCTACCTGTAGATTTTGGCCTCTAGCTCAGCCGGCACCTAGGGAAACCTACCAAACCTGTGCATTTCTGAAAACTAGAGACCTAGGGGAATCCAAGGAGGGGTGACTTGCGGGGCTCGGACCAGGTTCTGTTACCCAGAATCCTTTGCAAACCTCAAAAAGTGGCTACAAAAACAAGTTTTCCTCACATTTCGGTGACAGAAAGTTCTGGAATCTGAGAGGAGCCACAAATTTCCTTCCACCCAGCGTTCCCCCAAGTCTCCCGATAAAAATGATACCTCACTTGTGTGGGTAGGCCTAGCGCCCGCGACAGGAAACGCCCCAAAGCGCAACGTGGACACATACAAATTTTTGGAAGAAAACAGAGGTGTTTTTTGCGAAGTGCCCACCTGTAGATTTTGGCCTCTAGCTCAGCCGGCACCTAGGGAAAACTACCAAACCTGTGCATTTCTGAAAACTAGAGACCAAGGGGAATCCAAGGAGGGGTGACTTGCGGGGCTTGGACCAGGTTCTGTTACCCAGAATCCTTTGCAAACCTCAAAATTTGGCTAAAAAAACACATGTTCCTCACATTTCTGTGGCAGAAAGTTCGGGAATCTGAGAGGAGCCACAAATTTCCTTCCACCCAGCGTTCCCCCGAAGTCTCCCGATAAAAATGATACCTCACTTGTGTGGGTAGGCCTAGCGCCTGCGACAGGAAACGCCCCAAAGCGCAACGTGGACACATACACATTTTTGGAAGAAAACAGAGGTGTTTTTTGCGAAGTGCCTACCTGTAGATTTAGGCCTCTAGCTCAGCCGGCACCTAGGGAAACCTACCAAACCTGTGCATTTCTGAAAACTAGAGACCTAGGGGAATCCAAGGAGGGGTGACTTGCGGGGCTCGGACCAGGTTCTGTTACCCAGAATCCTTTGCAAACCTCAAAAAGTGGCTACAAAAACAAGTTTTCCTCACATTTCGGTGACAGAAAGTTCTGGAATCTGAGAGGAGCCACAAATTTCCTTCCACCCAGCGTTCCCCCAAGTCTCCCGATAAAAATTATACCTCACTTGTGTGGGTAGGCCTAGCGCCCGCAACAGGAAACGCCCCAAAGCGCAACGTGGACACATACAAATTTTTGGAAGAAAACAGAGGTGTTTTTTGCGAAGTGCCTACCTGTAGATTTTGGCCTCTAGCTCAGCCGGCACCTAGGGAAACCTACCAAACCTGTGCATTTCTGAAAACTAGAGACCTAGGGGAATCCAAGGAGGGGAGACTTGCGGGGCTCGGACCAGGTTCTGTTACCCAGAATCCTTTGCAAACCTCAAAAAGTGGCTACAAAAACAAGTTTTCCTCACATTTCGGTAACAGAAAGTTCTGGAATCTGAGAGGAGCCACAAATTTCCTTACACCCAGCGGTCCCCCAAGTCTCCCGATAAAAATGATACCTCACTTGTGTGGGTAGGCCTAGCGCCCGCGACAGGAAACGCCCCAAAGCGCAACGTGGACACATACAAATTTTTGGAAGAAAACAGAGGTGTTTTTTGCGAAGTGCCCACCTGTAGATTTTGGCCTCTAGCTCAGCCGGCACCTAGGGAAACCTACCAAACCTGTGCATTTCTGAAAACTAGAGACCAAGGGGAATCCAAGGAGGGGTGACTTGCGGGGCTCGGACCAGGTTCTGTTACCCAGAATCCTTTGCAAACCTCAAAAAGTGGCTAAAAAAACAAGTTTTCCTCACATTTCGGTGACAGAAAGTTCTGGAATCTGAGAGGAGCCACAAATTTCCTTCCACCCAGCGTTCCCCCAAGTCTCCTGATAAAAATGATACCTCACTTGTGTGGGTAGGCCTAGGGACCGCGACAGGAAACGCCCCAAAGCGCAACGTGGACACATACAAATTTTTGGAAGAAAACAGAGGTGTTTTTTGCGAAGTGCCTACCTGTAGATTTTGGCCTCTAGCTCAGCCGGCACCTAGGGAAACCTACCAAACCTGTGCATTTCTGAAAACTAGAGACCTAGGGGAATCCAAGGAGGGGTGACTTGCGGGGCTCGGACCAGGTTCTGTTACCCAGAATCCTTTGCAAACCTCAAAAAGTGGCTACAAAAACAAGTTTTCCTCACATTTCGGTGACAGAAAGTTCTGGAATCTGAGAGGAGCCACAAATTTCCTTCCACCCAGCGTTCCCCCGAAGTCTCCCGATAAAAATTATACCTCACTTGTGTGGGTAGGCCTAGCGCCTGCGACAGGAAACGCCCCAAAGCGCAACGTGGACACATACACATTTTTGGAAGAAAACAGAGGTGTTTTTTGCGAAGTGCCTACCTGTAGATTTTGGCCTCTAGCTCAGCCGGCACCTAGGGAAACCTACCAAACCTGTGCATTTCTGAAAACTAGAGACCTAGGGGAATCCAAGGAGGGGTGACTTGCGGGGCTCGGACCAGGTTCTGTTACCCAGAATCCTTTGCAAACCTCAAAAAGTGGCTACAAAAACAAGTTTTCCTCACATTTCGGTGACAGAAAGTTCTGGAATCTGAGAGGAGCCACAAATTTCCTTTCACCCAGCGTTCCCCCAAGTCTCCCGATACAAATTATACCTCACTTGTGTGGGTAGGCCTAGCGCCCGCGACAGGAAACGCCCCAAAGCGCAACGTGGACACATACAAATTTTTGGAAAAAAACAGAGGTGTTTTTTGCGAAGTGCCTACCTGTAGATTTTGGCCTCTAGCTCAGCTGGCACCTAGGGAAACCTACCAAACCTGTGCATTTCTGAAAACTAGAGACCTAGGGGAATCCAAGGAGGGGTGACTTGCGGGGCTCGGACCAGGTTCTGTTACCCAGAATCCTTTGCAAACCTCAAAAAGTGGCTACAAAAACAAGTTTTCCTCACATTTCGGTGACAGAAAGTTCTGGAATCTGAGAGGAGCCACAAATTTCCTTCCACCCAGCGTTCCCCCAAGTCTCCCGATAAAAATGATACCTCACTTGTGTGGGTAGGCCTAGCGCCCGCGTCAGGAAACGCCCCAAAGCGCAACGTGGACACATACACATTTTTGGAAGAAACCAGAGGTGTTATTTGCGAAGTGCCCACCTGTAGATTTTGGCCTCTAGCTCAGCCGGCACCTAGGGAAACCTACCAAACCTGTGCATTTCTGAAAACTAGAGACCAAGGGGAATCCAAGGAGGGGTGACTTGCGGGGCTCGGACCAGGTTCTGTTACCCAGAATCCTTTGCAAACCTCAAAAACTGGCTAAAAAAACAAGTTTTCCTCACATTTCTGTGGCAGAAAGTTCGGGAATCTGAGAGGAGACACAAATTTCCTTCCACCCAGCGTTCCCCCAAGTTTCCCGATAAAAATGATACCTCACTTGTGTGGGTAGGCCTAGCGCCTGCGACAGGAAACGCCCCAAAGCTCAACGTGGACACATACACATTTTTGGAAGAAAACAGAGGTGTTTTTTGCGAAGTGCCTACCTGTAGATTTTGGCCTTTAGCTCAGCCGGCACCTAGGGAAACCTACCAAACCTGTGCATTTCTGAAAACTAGAGACCTAGGGGAATCCAAGGAGGGGTGACTTGCGGGGCTCGGACCAGGTTCTGTTACCCAGAATCCTTTGCAAACCTCAAAATTTGGCTAAAAACACATGTTCCTCACATTTCTGTGGCAGAAAGTTCGGGAATCTGAGAGGAGCCACAAATTTCCTTCCACCCAGCGTTCCCCCGAAGTCTCCCGATAAAAATGATACCTCACTTGTGTGGGTAGGCCTAGCGCCTGCGACAGGAAACGCCCCAAAGCGCAACGTGGACACATACACATTTTTGGAAGAAAACAGAGGTGTTTTTTGCGAAGTGCCTACCTGTAGATTTTGGCCTCTAGCTCAGCCGGCACCTAGGGAAACCTACCAAACCTGTGCATTTCTGAAAACTAGAGACCTAGGGGAATCCAAGGAGGGGTGACTTGCGGGGCTCGGACCAGGTTCTGTTACCCAGAATCCTTTGCAAACCTCAAAAAGTGGCTACAAAAACAAGTTTTCCTCACATTTCGGTGACAGAAAGTTCTGGAATCTGAGAGGAACCACAAATTTCCTTCCACCCAGCGTTCCCCCAAGTCTCCCGATAAAAATGATACCTCACTTGTGTGGGTAGGCCTAGCGCCCGCGACAGGAAACGCCCCAAAGCGCAACGTGGACACATACAAATTTTTGGAAGAAAACAGAGGTGATTTTTGCGAAGTGCCCACCTGTAGATTTTGGCCTCTAGCTCAGCCGGCACCTAGGGAAACCTACCAAACCTGTGCATTTCTGAAAACTAGAGACCAAGGGGAATCCAAGGAGGGGTGACTTGCGGGGCTCGGACCACGTTCTGATACCCAGAATCCTTTGCAAACCTCAAAATTTGGCTAAAAAAACACATGTTCCTCACATTTCTGTGGCAGAAAGTTCGGGAATCTGAGAGGAGCCACAAATTTCCTTCCACCCAGCGTTCCCCCGAAGTCTCCCGATAAAAATGATACCTCACTTGTGTGGGTAGGCCTAGCGCCTGCGACAGGAAACGCCCCAAAGCGCAACGTGGACACATACACATTTTTGGAAGAAAACAGAGGTGTTTTTTGCGAAGTGCCTACCTGTAGATTTAGGCCTCTAGCTCAGCCGGCACCTAGGGAAACCTACCAAACCTGTGCATTTCTGAAAACTAGAGACCTAGGGAAATCCAAGGAGGGGTGACTTGCGGGGCTCGGACCAGGTTCTGTTACCCAGAATCCTTTGCAAACCTCAAAAAGTGGCTACAATAACAAGTTTTCCTCACATTTCGGTGACAGAAAGTTCTGGAATCTGAGAGGAGCCACAAATTTCCTTCCACCCAGCGTTCCCCCAAGTCTCCCGATAAAAATTATACCTCACTTGTGTGGGTAGGCCTAGCGCCCGCAACAGGAAACGCCCCAAAGCGCAACGTGGACACATACAAATTTTTGGAAGAAAACAGAGGTGTTTTTTGCGAAGTGCCTACCTGTAGATTTTGGCCTCTAGCTCAGCCGGCACCTAGGGAAACCTACCAAACCTGTGCATTTCTGAAAACTAGAGACCTAGGGGAATCCAAGGAGGGGTGACTTGCGGGGCTCGGACCAGGTTCTGTTACCCAGAATCCTTTGCAAACCTCAAAAAGTGGCTACAAAAACAAGTTTTCCTCAAATTTCGGTGACAGAAAGTTCTGGAATCTGAGAGGAGCCACAAATTTCCTTCCACCCAGCGTTCCCCCAAGTCTCCTGATAAAAATGATACCTCACTTGTGTGGGTAGGCCTAGGGACCCGCGACAGGAAACGCCCCAAAGCGCAACGTGGACACATACAAATTTTTGGAAGAAAACAGAGGTGTTTTTTGCGAAGTGCCTACCTGTAGATTTTGGCCTCTAGCTCAGCCGGCACCTAGGGAAACCTACCAAACCTGTGCATTTCTGAAAACTAGAGACCTAGGGGAATCCAAGGAGGGGTGACTTGCGGGGCTCGGACCAGGTTCTGTTACCCAGAATCCTTTGCAAACCTCAAAAAGTGGCTAAAAAAACAAGTTTTCCTCACATTTCTGTGGCAGAAAGTTCGGGAATCTGAGAGGAGACACAAATTTCCTTCCACCCAGCGTTCCCCCAAGTTTCCCGATAAAAATGATACCTCACTTGTGTGGGTAGGCCTAGCGCCTGCGACAGGAAACGCCCCAAAGCGCAACGTGGACACATACACATTTTTGGAAGAAAACAGAGGTGTTTTTTGCGAAGTGCCTACCTGTAGATTTTGGCCTTTAGCTCAGCCGGCACCTAGGGAAACCTACCAAACCTGTGCATTTCTGAAAACTAGAGACCTAGGGGAATCCAAGGAGGGGTGACTTGCGGGGCTCGGACCAGGTTCTGTTACCCAGAATCCTTTGCAAACCTCAAAATTTGGTTAAAAAAACACATGTTCCTCACATTTCTGTGGCAGAAAGTTCAGGAATCTGAGAGGAGCCACAAATTTCCTTCCACCCAGCATTCCCCCGAAGTCTCCCGATAAAAATGATACCTCACTTGTGTGGGTAGGCCTAGCGCCTGCGACAGGAAACGCCCCAAAGCGCAACGTGGACACATACACATTTTTGGAAGAAAACAGAGGTGTTTTTTGCGAAGTGCCTACCTGTAGATTTTGGCCTCTAGCTCAGCCGGCACCTAGGGAAACCTACCAAACCTGTGCATTTCTGAAAACTAGAGACCTAGGGGAATCCAAGGAGGGGTGACTTGTGGGGCTCGGACCAGGTTCTGTTACCCAGAATCCTTTGCAAACCTCAAAAAGTGGCTACAAAAACAAGTTTTCCTCACATTTCGGTGACAGAAAGTTCTGGAATCTGAGAGGAGCCACAAATTTCCTTCCACCCAGCGTTCCCCCAAGTCTCCCGATAAAAATTATACCTCACTTGTGTGGGTAGGCCTAGCGCCCGCAACAGGAAACGCCCCAAAGCGCAACGTGGACACATACAAATTTTTGGAAGAAAACAGAGGTGTTTTTTGCGAAGTGCCTACCTGTAGATTTTGGCCTCTAGCTCAGCCGGCACCTAGGGAAACCTACCAAACCTGTGCATTTCTGAAAACTAGAGACCTAGGGGAATCCAAGGAGGGGTGACTTGCGGGGCTCGGACCAGGTTCTGTTACCCAGAATCCTTTGCAAACCTCAAAAAGTGGCTACAAAAACAAGTTTTCCTCAAATTTCGGTGACAGAAAGTTCTGGAATCTGAGAGGAGCCACAAATTTCCTTCCACCCAGCGTTCCCCCAAGTCTCCTGATAAAAATGATACCTCACTTGTGTGGGTAGGCCTAGGGACCGCGACAGGAAACGCCCCAAAGCGCAACGTGGACACATACAAATTTTTGGAAGAAAACAGAGGTGTTTTTTGCGAAGTGCCTACCTGTAGATTTTGGCCTCTAGCTCAGCCGGCACCTAGGGAAACCTACCAAACCTGTGCATTTCTGAAAACTAGAGACCTAGGGGAATCCAAGGAGGGGTGACTTGCGGGGCTCGGACCAGGTTCTGTTACCCAGAATCCTTTGCAAACCTCAAAAAGTGGCTACAAAACCAAGTTTTCCTCACATTTCGGTGACAGAAAGTTCTGGAATCTGAGAGGAGCCACAAATTTCCTTCCACCCAGCGTTCCCCCAAGTCTCCCGATAAAAATGATACCTCACTTGTGTGGGTAGGCCTAGCGCCCGCGACAGGAAACGCCCCAAAGCGCAACGTGGACACATACAAATTTTTGGAAGAAAACAGAGGTGTTTTTTGCGAAGTGCCCACCTGTAGATTTTGGCCTCTAGCTCAGCCGGCACCTAGGGAAACCTACCAAACCTGTGCATTTCTGAAAACTAGAGACCAAGGGGAATCCAAGGAGGGGTGACTTGCGGGGCTCGGACCAGGTTCTGTTACCCAGAATCCTTTGCAAACCTCAAAATTTGGCTAAAAAAACACATGTTCCTCACATTTCTGTGGCAGAAAGTTCGGGAATCTGAGAGGAGCCACAAATTTCCTTCCACCCAGCGTTCCCCCGAAGTCTCCCGATAAAAATGATACCTCACTTGTGTGGGTAGGCCTAGCGCCTGCGACAGGAAACGCCCCAAAGCGCAACGTGGACACATACACATTTTTGGAAGAAAACAGAGGTGTTTTTTGCGAAGTGCCTACCTGTAGATTTAGGCCTCTAGCTCAGCCGGCACCTAGGGAAACCTACCAAACCTGTGCATTTCTGAAAACTAGAGACCTAGGGGAATCCAAGGAGGGGTGACTTGCGGGGCTCGGACCAGGTTCTGTTACCCAGAATCCTTTGCAAACCTCAAAAAGTGGCTACAAAAACAAGTTTTCCTCACATTTCGGTGACAGAAAGTTCTGGAATCTGAGAGGAGCCACAAATTTCCTTCCACCCAGCGTTCCCCCAAGTCTCCCGATAAAAATTATACCTCACTTGTGTGGGTAGGCCTAGCGCCCGCAACAGGAAACGCCCCAAAGCGCAACGTGAACACATACAAATTTTTGGAAGAAAACAGAGGTGTTTTTTGCGAAGTGCCTACCTGTAGATTTTGGCCTCTAGCTCAGCCGGCACCTAGGGAAACCTACCAAACCTGTGCATTTCTGAAAACTAGAGACCTAGGGGAATCCAAGGAGGGGAGACTTGCGGGGCTCGGACCAGGTTCTGTTACCCAGAATCCTTTGCAAACCTCAAAAAGTGGCTACAAAAACAAGTTTTCCTCACATTTCGGTAACAGAAAGTTCTGGAATCTGAGAGGAGCCACAAATTTCCTTCCACCCAGCGTTCCCCCAAGTCTCCCGATAAAAATGATACCTCACTTGTGTGGGTAGGCCTAGCGCCCGCGACAGGAAACGCCCCAAAGCGCAACGTGGACACATACAAATTTTTGGAAGAAAACAGAGGTGTTTTTTGCGAAGTGCCCACCTGTAGATTTTGGCCTCTAGCTCAGCCGGCACCTAGGGAAACCTACCAAACCTGTGCATTTCTGAAAACTAGAGACCAAGGGGAATCCAAGGAGGGGTGACTTGCGGGGCTCGGACCAGGTTCTGTTACCCAGAATCCTTTGCAAACCTCAAAAAGTGGCTAAAAAAACAAGTTTTCCTCACATTTCGGTGACAGAAAGTTCTGGAATCTGAGAGGAGCCACAAATTTCCTTCCACCCAGCGTTCCCCCAAGTCTCCTGATAAAAATGATACCTCACTTGTGTGGGTAGGCCTAGGGACCGCGACAGGAAACGCCCCAAAGCGCAACGTGGACACATACAAATTTTTGGAAGAAAACAGAGGTGTTTTTTGCGAAGTGCCTACCTGTAGATTTTGGCCTCTAGCTCAGCCGGCACCTAGGGAAACCTACCAAACCTGTGCATTTCTGAAAACTAGAGAACTAGGGGAATCCAAGGAGGGGTGACTTGCGGGGCTCGGACCAGGTTCTGTTACCCAGAATCCTTTGCAAACCTCAAAAAGTGGCTACAAAAACAAGTTTTCCTCACATTCTGTGACAGAAAGTTCTGGAATCTGAGAGGAGCCACAAATTTCCTTCTACCCAGCGTTCCCCCAAGTCTCCCGATAAAAATGATACCTCACTTGTGTGGGTAGGCCTAGCGCCCGCGACAGGAAACGCCCCAAAGCGCAACGTGGACACATACAAATTTTTGGAAGAAAACAGAGGTGTTTTTTGCGAAGTGCCTACCTGTAGATTTTGGCCTCTAGCTCAGCCGGCACCTAGGGGAACCTACCCAACCTGTGCATTTCTGAAAACTAGAGACCAAGGGGAATCCAAGGAGGGGTGACTTGCGGGGCTCGGACCAGGTTCTGTTACCCAGAATCCTTTGCAAACCTCAAAAAGTGGCTAAAAAAACAAGTTTTCCTCACATTTCTGTGGCAGAAAGTTCGGGAATCTGAGAGGAGCCACAAATTTCCTTCCACCCAGCGTTCCCCCGAAGTCTCCCGATAAAATGATACCTCACTTGTGTGGGTAGGCCTAGCCCCTGCGACAGGAAATGCCCCAAAGCACAACGTGGACACATACACATTTTTGGAAGAAAACAGAGGTGTTTTTTGCGAAGTGCCTACCTGTAGATTTTGGCCTCTAGCTCAGCCGGCACCTAGGGACACCTACCAAACCTGTGCATTTCTGAAAACTAGAGACCTAGGGGAATCCAAGGAGGGGTGACTTGCGGGGCTCGGACCAGGTTCTGTTACCCAGAATCCTTTGCAAACCTCAAAAAGTGGCTACAAAAACAAGTTTTCCTCACATTTCGGTGACAGAAAGTTCTGGAATCTGAGAGGAACCACAAATTTCCTTCCACCCAGCGTTCCCCCAAGTCTCCCGATAAAAATGATACCTCACTTGTGTGGGTAGGCCTAGCGCCCGCGACAGGAAACGCCCCAAAGCGCAACGTGGACACATACAAATTTTTGGAAGAAAACAGAGGTGTTTTTTGCGAAGTGCCCACCTGTAGATTTTGGCCTCAAGCTCAGCCGGCACCTAGGGAAACCTACCAAACCTGTGCATTTCTGAAAACTAGAGACCAAGGGGAATCCAAGGAGGGGTGACTTGCGGGGCTCGGACCACGTTCTGTTACCCAGAATCCTTTGCAAACCTCAAAATTTGGCTAAAAAAACACATGTTCCTCACATTTCTGTGGCAGAAAGTTCGGGAATCTGAGAGGAGCCACAAATTTCCTTCCACCCAGCGTTCCCCCGAAGTCTCCCGATAAAAATGATACCTCACTTGTGTGGGTAGGCCTAGCGCCCGCGACAGGAAACGCCCCAAAGCGCAACGTGGACACATACAAATTTTTGGAAGAAAACAGAGGTGTTTTTTGCGAAGTGCCCACCTGTAGATTTTGGCCTCTAGCTCAGCCGGCACCTAGGGAAACCTACCAATCCTGTGCATTTCTGAAAACTAGAGACCAAGGGGAATCCAAGGAGGGGTGACTTGCGGGGCTCGGACCACGTTCTGTTACCCAGAATCCTTTGCAAACCTCAAAATTTGGCTAAAAAAACACATGTTCCTCACATTTCTGTGGCAGAAAGTTCGGGAATCTGAGAGGAGCCACAAATTTCCTTCCACCCAGCGTTCCCCCAAGTCTCCTGATAAAAATGATACCTCACTTGTGTGGGTAGGCCTAGGGACCGCGACAGGAAACGCCCCAAAGCGCAACGTGGACACATACAAATTTTTGGAAGAAAACAGAGGTGTTTTTTGCGAAGTGCCTACCTGTAGATTTTGGCCTCTAGCTCAGCCGGCACCTAGGGAAACCTACCAAACCTGTGCATTTCTGAAAACTAGAGACCTAGGGGAATCCAAGGAGGGGTGACTTGCGGGGCTCGGACCAGGTTCTGTTACCCAGAATCCTTTGCAAACCTCAAAAAGTGGCTACAAAAACAAGTTTTCCTCACATTTCGGTGACAGAAAGTTCTGGAATCTGAGAGGAGCCACAAATTTCCTTCCACCCAGCGTTCCCCCAAGTCTCCCGATAAATATGATACCTCACTTGTGTGGGTAGGCCTAGCGCCCGCGACAGGAAACGCCCCAAAGCGCAACGTGGACACATACAAATTTTTGGAAGAAAACAGATGTGTTTTTTGCGAAGTGCCCACCTGTAGATTTTGGCCTCTAGCTCAGCCGGCACCTAGGGAAACCTACCAAACCTGTGCATTTCCGAAAACTAGAGACCAAGGGGAATCCAAGGAGGGGTGACTTGCGGGGCTCGGACCAGGTTCTGTTACCCAGAATCCTTTGCAAACCTCAAAAAGTGGCCAAAAAAACAAGTTTTCCTCACATTTCGGTGACAGAAAGTTCTGGAATCTGAGAGGAGCCACAAATTTCCTTCCACCCAGCGTTCCCCCAAGTCTCCTGATAAAAATGATACCTCACTTGTGTGGGTAGGCCTAGGGACCGCGACAGGAAACGCACCAAAGCGCAACGTGGACACATACAAATTTTTGGAAGAAAACAGAGGTGTTTTTTGCGAAGTGCCTACCTGTAGATTTTGGCCTCTAGCTCAGCCGGCACCTAGGGAAACCTACCAAACCTGTGCATTTCTGAAAACTAGAGACCTAGGGGAATCCAAGGAGGGGTGACTTGCGGGGCTCGGACCAGGTTCTGTTACCCAGAATCCTTTGCAAACCTCAAAAAGTGGCTACAAAAACAAGTTTTCCTCACATTTCGGTGACAGAAAGTTCTGGAATCTGAGAGGAGCCACAAATTTCCTTCCACCCAGCGTTCCCCCAAGTCTCCCGATAAAAATGATACCTCACTTGTGTGGGTAGGCCTAGCGCCCGCAACAGGAAACGCCCCAAAGCGCAACGTGGACACATACAAATTTTTGGAAGAAAACAGAGGTGTTTTTTGCGAAGTGCCCACCTGTAGATTTTGGCCTCTAGCTCAGCCGGCACCTAGGGAAACCTACCAAACCTGTGCATTTCTGAAAACTAGAGACCAAGGGGAATCCAAGGAGGGGTGACTTGCGGGGCTCGGACCAGGTTCTGTTACCCAGAATCCTTTGCAAACCTCAAAATTTGGCTAAAAAAACACATGTTCCTCACATTTCTGTGGCAGAAAGTTCGGGAATCTGAGAGGAGCCACAAATTTCCTTCCACCCAGCGTTCCCCCGAAGTCTCCCGATAAAAATGATACCTCACTTGTGTGGGTAGGCCTAGCGCCCGCGACAGGAAACGCCCCAAAGCGCAACGTGGACACATACAAATTTTTGGAAGAAAACAGAGGTGTTTTTTGCGAAGTGCCCACCTGTAGATTTTGGCCTCTAGCTCAGCCGGCACCTAGGGAAACCTACCAATCCTGTGCATTTCTGAAAACTAGAGACCAAGGGGAATCCAAGGAGGGGTGACTTGCGGGGCTCGGACCACGTTCTGTTACCCAGAATCCTTTGCAAACCTCAAAATTTGGCTAAAAAAACACATGTTCCTCACATTTCTGTGGCAGAAAGTTCGGGAATCTGAGAGGAGCCACAAATTTCCTTCCACCCAGCGTTCCCCCAAGTCTCCTGATAAAAATGATACCTCACTTGTGTGGGTAGGCCTAGGGACCGCGACAGGAAACGCCCCAAAGCGCAACGTGGACACATACAAATTTTTGGAAGAAAACAGAGGTGTTTTTTGCGAAGTGCCTACCTGTAGATTTTGGCCTCTAGCTCAGCCGGCACCTAGGGAAACCTACCAAACCTGTGCATTTCTGAAAACTAGAGACCTAGGGGAATCCAAGGAGGGGTGACTTGCGGGGCTCGGACCAGGTTCTGTTACCCAGAATCCTTTGCAAACCTCAAAAAGTGGCTACAAAAACAAGTTTTCCTCACATTTCGGTGACAGAAAGTTCTGGAATCTGAGAGGAGCCACAAATTTCCTTCCACCCAGCGTTCCCCCAAGTCTCCCGATAAATATGATACCTCACTTGTGTGGGTAGGCCTAGCGCCCGCGACAGGAAACGCCCCAAAGCGCAACGTGGACACATACAAATTTTTGGAAGAAAACAGATGTGTTTTTTGCGAAGTGCCCACCTGTAGATTTTGGCCTCTAGCTCAGCCGGCACCTAGGGAAACCTACCAAACCTGTGCATTTCCGAAAACTAGAGACCAAGGGGAATCCAAGGAGGGGTGACTTGCGGGGCTCGGACCAGGTTCTGTTACCCAGAATCCTTTGCAAACCTCAAAAAGTGGCCAAAAAAACAAGTTTTCCTCACATTTCGGTGACAGAAAGTTCTGGAATCTGAGAGGAGCCACAAATTTCCTTCCACCCAGCGTTCCCCCAAGTCTCCTGATAAAAATGATACCTCACTTGTGTGGGTAGGCCTAGGGACCGCGACAGGAAACGCACCAAAGCGCAACGTGGACACATACAAATTTTTGGAAGAAAACAGAGGTGTTTTTTGCGAAGTGCCTACCTGTAGATTTTGGCCTCTAGCTCAGCCGGCACCTAGGGAAACCTACCAAACCTGTGCATTTCTGAAAACTAGAGACCTAGGGGAATCCAAGGAGGGGTGACTTGCGGGGCTCGGACCAGGTTCTGTTACCCAGAATCCTTTGCAAACCTCAAAAAGTGGCTACAAAAACAAGTTTTCCTCACATTTCGGTGACAGAAAGTTCTGGAATCTGAGAGGAGCCACAAATTTCCTTCCACCCAGCGTTCCCCCAAGTCTCCCGATAAAAATGATACCTCACTTGTGTGGGTAGGCCTAGCGCCCGCGACAGGAAACGCCCCAAAGCGCAACGTGGACACATACAAATTTTTGGAAGAAAACAGAGGTGTTTTTTGCGAAGTGCCCACCTGTAGATTTTGGCCTCTAGCTCAGCCGGCACCTAGGGAAACCTACCAAACCTGTGCATTTCTGAAAACTAGAGACCAAGGGGAATCCAAGGAGGGGTGACTTGCGGGGCTCGGACCAGGTTCTGTTACCCAGAATCCTTTGCAAACCTCAAAATTTGGCTAAAAAAACACATGTTCCTCACATTTCTGTGGCAGAAAGTTCGGGAATCTGAGAGGAGCCACAAATTTCCTTCCACCCAGCGTTCCCCCGAAGTCTCCAGATAAAAATGATACCTCACTTGTGTGGGTAGGCCTAGCGGCCTGCGACAGGAAACGCCCCAAAGCGCAACGTGGACACATACACATTTTTGGAAGAAAACAGAGGTGTTTTTTGCGAAGTGCCTACCTGTAGATTTAGGCCTCTAGCTCAGCCGGCACCTAGGGAAACCTACCAAACCTGTGCATTTCTGAAAACTAGAGACCTAGGGGAATCCAAGGAGGGGTGACTTGCGGGGCTCGGACCAGGTTCTGTTACCCAGAATCCTTTGCAAACCTCAAAAAGTGGCTACAAAAACAAGTTTTCCTCACATTTCCGTGACAGAAAGTTCTGGAATCTGAGAGGAGCCACAAATTTCCTTCCACCCAGCGTTCCCCCAAGTCTCCCGATAAAAATTATACCTCACTTGTGTGGGTAGGCCTAGCGCCCGCAACAGGAAACGCCCCAAAGCGCAACGTGGACACATACAAATTTTTGGAAGAAAACAGAGGTGTTTTTTGCGAAGTGCCTACCTGTAGATTTTGGCCTCTAGCTCAGCCGGCACCTAGGGAAACCTACCCAACCTGTGCATTTCTGAAAACTAGAGACCAAGGGGAATCCAAGGAGGGGTGACTTGCGGGGCTCGGACCAGGTTCTGTTACCCAGAATCCTTTGCAAACCTCAAAAAGTGGCTAAAAAAACAAGTTTTCCTCACATTTCGGTGACAGAAAGTTCTGGAATCTGAGAGGAGCCACAAATTTCCTTCCACCCAGCGTTCCCCCAAGTCTCCTGATAAAAATGATACCTTACTTGTGTGGGTAGGCCTAGGGACCGCGACAGGAAACGCCCCAAAGCGCAACGTGGACACATACAAATTTTTGGAAGAAAACAGAGGTGTTTTTTGCGAAGTGCCTACCTGTAGATTTTGGCCTCTAGCTCAGCCGGCACCTAGGGAAACCTACCAAACCTGTGCATTTCTGAAAACTAGAGAACTAGGGGAATCCAAGGAGGGGTGACTTGCGGGGCTCGGACCAGGTTCTGTTACCCAGAATCCTTTGCAAACCTCAAAAAGTGGCTACAAAAACAAGTTTTCCTCACATTCTGTGACAGAAAGTTCTGGAATCTGAGAGGAGCCACAAATTTCCTTCTACCCAGCGTTCCCCCAAGTCTCCCGATAAAAATGATACCTCACTTGTGTGGGTAGGCCTAGCGCCCGCAACAGGAAACGCCCCAAAGCGCAACGTGGACACATACAAATTTTTGGAAGAAAACAGATGTGTTTTTTGCGAAGTGCCCACCTGTAGATTTTGGCCTCTAGCTCAGCCGGCCCCTAGGGAAACCTACCAAACCTGTGCATTTCTGAAAACTAGAGACCAAGGGGAATCCAAGGAGGGGTGACTTGCGGGGCTCGGACCAGGTTCTGTTACCCAGAATCCTTTGCAAACCTCAAAAAGTGGCTACAAAAACAAGTTTTCCTAACATTTCGGTGACAGAAAGTTCTGGAATCTGAGAGGAACCACAAATTTCCTTCCACCCAGCGTTCCCCCAAGTCTCCCGATAAAAATGATACCTCACTTGTGTGGGTAGGCCTAGCGCCCGCGACAGGAAACGCCCCAAAGCGCAACGTGGACACATACAAATTTTTGGAAGAAAACAGAGGTGTTTTTTGCGAAGTGCCCACCTGTAGATTTTGGCCTCTAGCTCAGCCGGCACCTAGGGAAACCTACCAAACCTGTGCATTTCTGAAAACTAGAGACCAAGGGGAATCCAAGGAGGGGTGACTTGCGGGGCTCGGACCACGTTCTGTTACCCAGAATCCTTTGCAAACCTCAAAATTTGGCTAAAAAAACACATGTTCCTCACATTTCTGTGGCAGAAAGTTCGGGAATCTGAGAGGAGCCACAAATTTCCTTCCACCCAGCGTTCCCCCGAAGTCTCCCGATAAAAATGATACCTCACTTGTGTGGGTAGGCCTGGCGCCTGCGACAGGAAACGCCCCAAAGCGCAACGTGGACACATACACATTTTTGGAAGAAAACAGAGGTGTTTTTTGCGAAGTGCCTACCTGTAGATTTAGGCCTCTAGCTCAGCCGGCACCTAGGGAAACCTACCAAACCTGTGCATTTCTGAAAACTAGAGACCTAGGGGAATCCAAGGAGGGGTGACTTGCGGGGCTCGGACCAGGTTCTGTTACCCAGAATCCTTTGCAAACCTCAAAAAGTGGATACAAAAACAAGTTTTCCTCACATTTCGGTGACAGAAAGTTCTGGAATCTGAGAGGAGCCACAAATTTCCTTCCACCCAGCGTTCCCCCAAGTCTCCTGATAAAAATGATACCTCACTTGTGTGGGTAGGCCTAGCGCCCGCGACAGGAAACGCCCCAAAGCGCAACGTGGACACATACAAATTTTTGGAAGAAAACAGAGGTGTTTTTTGCGAAGTGCCTACCTGTAGATTTTGGCCTCTAGCTCAGCCGGCACCTGCGGAAACCTACCAAGCCTGTGCATTTCTGAAAACTAGAGACCAAGGGGAATCCAAGGAGGGGTGACTTGCGGGGCTCGGACCAGGTTCTGTTACCCAGAATCCTTTGCAAACCTCAAAAAGTGGCTAAAAAAACAAGTTTTCCTCACATTTCGGTGACAGAAAGTTCTGGAATCTGTGAGGAGCCACAAATTTCCTCCCACCCAGCGTTCCCCCAAGTCTCCCGATAAAAATGATACCTCACTTGTGTGGGTAGGCCTAGCGCCCGCGACAGGAAATGCCCCAAAACACAACGTGGACACATCACATTTTTTCATAGAAAACAGTGCCTACCTGTGGATTTTGGCCTCTAGCTCAGCCGGCACCTGGGGAAACCTAGCAAACCAGCACATTTTTAAAAACTAGAATCCCAGGGGAATCCAAGATGAGGTGACTTGTGGGGCTCGGACCAGGTTCTGTTACCCAGAATCCTTTGCAAACCTCAAAATGTGGCTAAAATAACAAGTTTTCCTCACATTTCGGTGACAGAAAGTTCTGGAATCTGAGAGGAGCCACAAATTTCCTTCCACCCAGCGTTCCCCCAAGTCTCCCGATAAATATGATACCTCACTTGTGTGGTTAGGCCTGGTGCCTGCAACAGGAATAGATCACACAGCAGTCAATGTTGGTCCTTACGTGAGGCAGCTGTTGACCCTGGGGTGATCCATTCCTGACACAGGCACTAGGTGTAGGCACTCAAGTGGGGTAGTGTTTTTATCAGGACAGGTGAGGAGTTACTGGGTGGTAAGAATGTTGTGGATCCCAGCATATTCCTGTAGTTTGTGTGACAGAAATGCGAGAAAAATTTAGTTTTTTTTCAACATTTCAGCTTTGCAGGGTATTCTGGGTAAGAAAACTTTGGGGAATCCACACAAGTCACACCTCTGTGGACTCCCCCGAATGTCTAGTTTCCAGAAATGTTTGGGTTTAGTGTATTTCTCTATATGGCCGCCGAATCCAGGACCAAAAACACAGGTGCCTGCCTTACAAAACCAGTTTGTTTTGCCATAGATAATTTTGATGTCTCCACAATATGATTTGGGTGGTGGAATTTGGGGCTGAACTAAATTGGGGAGCTCCCAAGAGAGCACTCTCTCTCTGCTTGCCGCCGCATTCACCTGCTCTCTGGGTTGGCCTAACCCACTATTACCCAGTTGCACGAACAGCTAGCGAAGGGACAGCAGGACTGTCCTCATTACCTCCCTCATAATGTACTGGAAGAGGAGTTATCGAATGGGACTCCTCTGACTGAAAAATCACTCCCAGAGTCTGCGCCATTGTCCTATCCCTCAGATGCTGTCTCAGTATCTGATGTCTCAGTCTCTGATCCTATGTCAGAGCGGTCCTCTATAACCCGAGTGCAGGCAGCAGTCATCCATCAAGATGCCATCTCTGCTATTGGCTAAACTGTTGCTCTAAAACACTAGCCTACGTAGACAGTCACAAAATCGATGGTGTGTGAGATACGTGCAACAATAGAGGCCACCTTACCTGCGCTTCTTCCCTCAATCAGCACGTACTTTCAAGACACTCAAAAAACACCTTGTCACATACCATTCGTCACAGTCTTTAGCACCTCCTGCGCCCAGTCCAACAATCATTATTGGTGCTCCCACTCCCTCCTCCTCGGATTCCCTCATTACCACCCAGCAAAAGTGCCCTTCATCTCTCCATAGACTTTACTAATGTACTCAGCTATTTACATAAAATACAGATTTGCTCTTTGCAGTAGGCATATAAACCTTCTGCGCTTCTTTATGGCACTAAAACTGCCACTAGACAAGTCGGACCCTTTTCCCCCTAGGGAAACCACACACATATTGACAAAAGTGATATATATATGACAGCCAACCACCTGAAACTCAACTCAAGCAAAACCGAAATAATCCTCTTTGGCCCACACAAAAACACCTGGGACCTCTCATGGTGGACCACCACGTTAGGCCCTGCACCCACCCCCGCCAACCACTCACGCAACCTCAGCATCATCCTAGACTCCTCCCTCTCGATGACCCAACAAATCAACGCTCTCACCTCCTCATGCTTCAACACACTCCGTATACTGAAAAACATTCAAATGGATCCCCACAGAGACCAGAAAAACTGTCACTCACGCACTCATCAGCAGCAGGCTTGATTACGGAAACGCCCTCTACGCTGGCACCACTCTAAAACTCAAGCGCAAACTACACGCATCCAGAACACAGCAGCACGACTCATCCTCGACCTCCGCCGACACAAACACATCTCTCCACACCTCAAATCCCTCCACTGGCTCCCCATTGACAAAATGATCACCTTCAAGATCCTCATCCTCGCACACAAATCACTCCACAACACAGGCCCTGCCTACCTCAACGAGAGTCACCTTCCACACCCCCACACGAAACGTCCGCTCAGCTGACCTCTCGCTCGCCTCTGTCCCCCGCATCAAACACACCACCACCGGGGGCAGATCCTTCTCCTACCTTGCACCCAAAACCTGGAACGCCCTCACAACCCACCTTCGCAAGACCCAAAACCTACTTCTTTTTAGGAAGGGCCTCAAAACCTGGCTTTTCGAACAGTGAACCTCCCAGCCCCTTTCCCTCCCCCACCCCCCCCACCCAGCGCCTTGAAACCCTCACGGGTGAGTAGCGCGCTTTATAAATCTCTCTGATTGATATAGATCTACCTCTATATATATATATATCTATCTACATAGATATATCTATAGATATATCCATGTACCTAGATATATATATCTACATAGATATATATAGATCTATATATATCTATTTTTTTTTAGTTGTTGTATGGTTTCCTTGGGGGCCAAAATGGCCCCCAGGGAAACCCTACAACATCTAAAAAAAAATATTGCCCCCACAGGGGGTCACCCTGCCCACGGGCGACCCCCTGTCATTTTATTTTATTTTATTTAGATATTTTTTGAAAAAAAAAAAAATCCCCTGTGGGTGGGGGCGCGATCGGCCTCCCCCCTCCCCCCACAGGGGGCACCTACCTTTTTTTTTAATAAAAATTATGCCGGGGGGCGGCCCGTTTTCCGAGGGGGCCGCCCCCCCAAAGTGAAATCCCTGGCGTCTAGTGGTGTTTCCTGGCCCCCGATCGCACGGGGGCCAGGAAACACTTTCAGGAAGGCCTCGTAAGAAAGGGGAGACTTTCCCCTTTCTTACGAGGCCTTCCCGAACGTGGGAAAGGCCGTTTTCCCCATCAAAGCAGGAAGCAGCCGCAAGGCTGCTTCCTGCTTTGATGGGGAAAACACCTTTGAAACGTCAGCGCGCCTCGCGGCGCGCTGACGTCACAAAGGGGCGGGTAGGGGGTGGGGGGAAGGTTTTTAAAAAAAAAAAATCCTCGGGTGCGATGCACCCGAGGATTTATTAATACCCTTCCTGGTGTCGCCCACTGGTCGTGACCCGCACCAGGGAGGGTGTGTGGGCGTCGGCCAGTGGCCGACGCCCGCACCCAACAGGTTAAAGTCTATATCGCACATTTATGAAAAATCTAATTAATTGTTAACTTTATATGTTTAATAAATATTTAGGTAAGGTATATTTAGAATGTTATATTTCCCATGCCTGAAGCTTCTGAAGGCAAATTTGGATTAGCCTTCCAGAATCTGCTCAGCCAGTGCTTGACCTTAGTGAGTCATGAAAACTGCTCCCAGAGCAAAATAATGACTTAAACCTGGTGACAGGATGGGGTGGGACATTTGGTCCTAGCAGTTTAGGAAGGGCAGATGGGAAGGTTCCAGAAAGCTTATTAGCTTGAAAAGGGCAGAGAAGTAGTATGTCTATTTATAGTTTAGTGTACGGAGAAGCCTGGGAGAAGTAACGAAAACAAAAACTGCTGCAAAAGTGGGTAGAGTTACCTCTAGGAATTTTTACTGCATTAATTATGAAGGGGCCAGGAGTTCCCCCACCCACTAGCTAGTGCAAACCTTAAATAAAGCACCCTAGGAACTCTCCTCAGGACGCTTAATTGACCTTCAGAAGAACAGAAGAGGCCTGGACCCTGCTTGCTTTAACCTGAGGGGAGCCCTGAATAAGTAGACCTGCTCTGTCTTTTACCCAGGACAAAGACGTGGACACCAAGGGTCAATTGGCTGACCTCTAATGTGGCTATCAGGACACAACAAGCTGCAAGAGACTTTTTTTCCTGGTGTAACCAGTTGGCCTGGACCTTGCTGGTGGCTTCTATAGCATTGAGTGCTGGTCCATGAGTGCTGTCTCTGAGGTCCTGGGAGCCTTAGAAATTACCCTGATGAGCTGCTCCAGAGACCATGAAATGCTGAGGCTTATTACATTTTTGGACTTCCATGGTCTCCAGAGCATAATCTGGACCTCGCAGCAAAGGTATAAATTTTCAATGCAATTTCTGTTAATACAGCTTAGGCTAGCCCGACTGGAGAATTTTGAGCTCCATAAAAAAGACAAAGGCCCTCATTATGACTGTGTCATCTTTTCCGAAGACCGACACAGCCACGGCCACTGTAAGACCACTGTATTATGACTGCCATCTGATATCTGCACTGTCAGCGGTTGAATATCTGGCGGCATTTGTGACGGCGGTCGGTAGTGCTTAGGTGGTTCCACTGCTGGCACCGCCATGGCAGAAAAAGATCGTCCACAGAATTATGATCAGTAATTCTGTGTGGTGGTCTTCTGGTGGTGGGGGGCTGCCGGTGGTGGGACCGCCAGGTACCGTCCCCTCACGGAGGAGCACTTCGTCGGACGATGTAAGTGTCATCTGCAGGGGGAGAAGGATGTGGATCTGTGAATGAATGTGTGAGTGTGTGTATGCATGTCATGAATGTGGGGGGAGAAAGGGGAAGTGTTTGTGCATGTGTGTGTGTGCGTGTGTGTCTGTGTGTGTAAATGTGGTGATGGTGGTGTGTGTTTGCATGCATACAGACGGTGGTGGGGGTGTTTGCATGGGTGAATGAGTAAGGGGTAAGGGGGGTGTGAGTGAGTGCATGTGTGCAGGTATGTTTCTATGTGCATATGGGGGGGTGTGTGTGTGTGCATGTGTGTGTGAGCGAGGGGTGAGGTACAATTGGGGTGTGGTTGTGTGAGGATGAGTGAGGGTGTGGGGGTTGTGTATGTATGTAGTTGAAGGGAGGGGGTGT
Organism: Pleurodeles waltl; assembly: GCF_031143425.1. Taxonomy (NCBI): domain Eukaryota; kingdom Metazoa; phylum Chordata; class Amphibia; order Caudata; family Salamandridae; genus Pleurodeles; species Pleurodeles waltl. Next base: position 999,793,996 of record NC_090437.1, read on the forward strand.
GGGTGGAGAGCGTATTCTTGCATCTGGGATGTGAATGGGGATGTATGCGTGTCTATGGTGGTGAATGTTGTGAGTGCATGTGTGAGTGGGGGTTTGTCTTTATGTGCTTGTGTGGGTGCATGCGTGCATGTGTGCACAGGTGTTTGGGGGGTATCCTGGCAACAGGTATCTGTCATTTAGATATCTTTCCACTACCATTGAGATCGCCAGGAAAATGCTGGGGGAGTACCTAGTCAAAATAACCTTGGCGGTTATTCGACTCCCGCAGGGCTGTAGGTGGAAACCTCCAACCCAGCGGGCTGCGGTAAAGCAAGGGACTCAGCGGTTTGGCAGTGGCCAAACTGCCACAGTTCTGTGGCAGTGAGACCGCCACTGCAGCCCTGGCAGTCCATGGACCACCAGGGTCATAATGAGGTTCAAAGAAGGTTAAATGTTTGATTGGGATTAATCTACTTGGGGTATCTAACTAACCCACAATCACAATCGGCCTGAAATCATCATTAGGATCCAAGCTTCTAGTTCTACAGACTTCAATGGCATTGAGTGCTTTTTGTTGCTATTTTTCCTGAAAACGTTAAAAATTTACATCTCTGGTTCCTCTCATTGGACTCTGTCTTCTGAGTCATTCTTTTTATTACAATTTTATCACAATGTATTCAATTCTTCTAATTCAGTTTGAGATTTTCATTGATGTTTTGAATGTATTACTGTTTAGTTAGTACATAAATATTTTACACATTGCCCTGAGGTCAGTCTTTCTGCTCTGCACCATAGCTACCAGGGGGACAAGCTTCGATAAATGTAGTGATGTTTAGATTCACCCAATTTAGTGTTATTCTCCTTGAGTTTGGTGACTGCCCACCCTTAAGTAATTATCCACTTTTCTATAATGTTCATAAGGTGAGAATAATATTTATATGAAAGAAAATAATACCACTTTTTTTTCTTACTTAGGCCAGATACAATACTATTCTTAAAAGTTGGACCTTAGGACTCATTTGGGGCTCTCTGTCTCCAAAAAAGTTTCTTTGAGATGCTTGATTCCATGTAGCATTTTCTTTAAATATATGTTTCCTCCTTCCTGACTGAATCTTTGACACTATTCAATATCAAAGGTATCTGTTTTTTTACTTTTAACAATTCCACTTTGACTTTATTGTTAAGAGCCATGAGAGCGATGGTCCAGCAACAACAAAGGGGATTTGACCAAAGGAAAGTACAGCTTACCTATTAAATGGAAAAAGGAGGGACAATAAACAAATTACCACAAGCACACTAATGACTCTTTCACACAAGTGAGGCCGTGCATTGATTGTTTCCCCGCGGGGTAAGCGATGCATCAATTCTTTCCTCACAGGGAAGGGATGCATCAATTTCCGGACAAGCAGCCTCAGGTTTGTGCAGTGATGTGGAAGATTTTGACACCCAGGGACGAAGCATGGAATATTCTGATGCGCTGTGTGAAGGGTCTGAGTTGAGAACACGCACTGCATCGATTCTCCAACTGTGAGGCAGGCACTGCGTCGAATTTTCAGCTGCAGGACAGGAGCTGCACCGGTTATTTATGATGCGCACATAGAGGTGCATAGATTTTCCCTTGGACGCTACCAGCTCCCACTTCTAAGGGCTCAGGGACTTGATTTGGCACCGCTTAGCAAGTCAGGACTCTCAGCAGGAGGGCCCAGGCACTGGACATGAAGTCTTTGATGTCCCAGCGACTTCAGAAAATGGGGCAAGCTCAGTCCAAGCCCCTGAAGAAACTTCACAGGCAGGATTTCAGAAAGCAAAGTCCTGTTGTTTCCCTCTTCAGGCAGAAGCAGCAGCAGGCAAGCACAGCAAAGCAACAGGCAGAGTGGCAGGTCCATCTCAAGCACCAGGCTTTTCTCCTTGGCAGAGGCTCCTCTTGATCCAGAAGTAATCTGAAGTTGTGGGGTCAGCAGTCCAATAAGTATACCCATTTCTGCCTTTTAAGTAGGCAAACTTTAAAGGAAAGACTTTGCAGTGCACAGGACTCTGCCTCTTCCTTGCCCTGCCCCAGACACACTTTAGGGGGATGGAGACTATGGTGTGAGGGTAGGCATAGTCCTTTCAAGTGCAGGTGTCAGCTCCTCCCTCCCACTCTAGCCCAGGAAGACTCATCAGGGTACGCAGGACACACCTCAGCTCCCTTTGTGTCACTGTCTAATGAGAATTCACAAACAGCTCAACTGTCAGTCTAAACAGACGTGTATTCAGCAGCCAGGCAGAGGCACAGAATGGTTAAGCAAGAAAATGCCCACTTTCTAAACGTGGCATTTTCAAATGGACAATCTAAAACCAACTTTACCAAAAGGTATATTTTAAATTGTGATTTCAGAGACCCCCAAACTCCATTTCGCCATCTGCTCCCAATGGGACACTGAAACTTAAAATGTATTTAAAGGCAATCCCTATGATAACTTATGGCAGAGACAGGTCTTGCAATCGTGAAAAATAAATTTAGCAGTATTTCACAATCAGGACGTGTAAAACACACCAGCACAAGTCCTACCTTTTAAATACGTTGCATCCTGCCCATGGGGCTATGTAGGGCTTACCTTTGGGGTGACTTACGTGAAGTAAAAAGGAAGGTTTGGGTTTGGCAAGTGGGTACACTGGCAGTACAAAACTGCACACACAGACACTTCAGTGGCAGGTCTGAGACATGTTTACAGGGCTACTCATCTGGGTGGTTACTCATGTCTGAGACATGTTTACTGGGATACTCATGTGCAGGCTCACTAGTAGCATTTGATTTATGTGCCTTAAATGTGCACTTTACTATTAACTTACTGGCAAATGAAATATGCCAATAATGGATTAACCAATCACTAATACAATTTAGAAAGAGAGCCTATGCACTTCAGTGCTGGTTAGCCATGGTAAAGTGCCCAGAGTCCTAAAGCCAACAAAAAAAGGTCAGAAAAAATAGGAGGAAGCAGGCAAAATGTTTGGGGATGACCCTGCAAAAAGGTCCAGGTCCATCAATCATAAACATAACAAACATATCAACATGCTCGAAGTGAGACATGCATTTCCGCATTAGGATATCGATCTCTGCCTGTTTTTGATTTTGGTAGTTCGTGCTGCTTGTATTAGACATGGCCTTCGTTGCCAACACTGACTGCGTTGGTGCCCCTTTGTTTTTATGAAATGCGGTGTTTATGAGAGTGCTCAAGTTCAGTAGCTATGTTGCTGATATTAGGAATTTAAATTGCTCTCTTCTTTCAATGAGTGTGAGTAAGCTTCTTGCTTCTTCGCTGTAGTCTTCCTTCTCAGAATTTACTGAGTCGTGTGGGCCTGCGCCCACATGTCTGTTCTGACGGAGGGACAAAGCATGGAAACATTTTCTCCGATGTGATATGAGTGAGAAATGGGATCCCTCAGATATGGAAAATGCAGGAATAATGCCAATCTTCCTCTCATATGCTGCAATTACAGATGCTAACAAGGTGTCCCCAGTGGTAGCTGGCAAACAGTGAAAGTGGTTAAGAATTCTGTGCCTCAGACCTAGAGGAAAAGTGTGAGCAAAAGCAGCATTGGATGCAAACCTCTTAAATATAGGCGGAGGCCAAAATGCTCATGTGAAACACTGCTTCGACTCGTCACGGAAGTAAAAAGGCAGACCCACAAGAACTTCAAACAAACTCCTGGGAGGCTGGCTCAGAGCAACCAGGCAGGGCAGGCATTGACTAAGCTACCAAGACTTGGAGTCATCACATTTCATACATCCCATGTGAGAATAACACGCATAGCTGCGACAATCAATCACCTGTCAGACACAGATAACTGATTTTCACTCTCATCTGATCATGGAGATCAAAATGGAAGTAATGTGCTCCAAAAACCTTGTATTCAGAGCTATACGAAAGTTAGGTATTTTTACATTGTGGAAATATACGGTTTCAACGTTTCTCTGTTTGTCATGTCTCTGACGTCATCCTGAGCATGGAGCCTATTACAGAGGTATAGAATGCCGGCAGTGACCTCATTCTGCAGGGAGCTGCCGTGCATTTGACTTCTCAGTGCTGCCTGGATGAGGAAGAGTGGGCAGAGTACTTCCGCACATCACTGCAGGTGCTGCACACGTCGTGTGATTTGGGTAAAAAGGCCTCCCACAGTGTGCGTAGGGTTGCCACCTAACCAGCATGACGCTATGGTTATCTCAATGTAGCTAAAACAAAATAAGACAAATCACCAGAAGCCGTTATTTTCTCCCTTTAAACTATACATTTAAAACGAAAAATAGAAAATGAACCACTACAAATATATCTTGGAGCTGTCTTATCTGTTTCTAAAAGTAAATAGAATCACAATTTCAGTGACAATAAAAAATGCTGTGATTGCACAAAATACTGAGCGACTTTCTCGAGTCAGAGTCCAGCAGCCCAGTTTCAGGCAGGAATCTTCTCGCTGTCTGCCTTCTTGCCATAAGGTCACTATTGGAAAGGACCATCTTTTGAGTGGTCTTCCCCCAGATCTTTACCTTCCTATGCTGATCCCTTTTTTGCTGGCTCTAGGATCCCATGCACTTTATCCCTGCCAACCAGAGGACCGGTGCTTGTACTTTCCCTTCTAAACCTAGGTAAACCGGCATACACCAAATTAGCCCATTTCGTTAACTTATATGTTCCTACTAAATGTGTACATAAGCCCGTTAAAGTACTAGAAGTGGACTGTGTCTACAGTATCAGTGTAAAACATGTTTCCAGGCCTGCCCTGCAGCCTGTGTGTGCAGTTTTGAAATGCTGGTTCGACCTGGCAAACATAAACCTCTACCAGGCCTAAACCTTCCTTTTAAAACGCCTATAAGTCACACCTATGGTAGGTCCTAAATGCCCATAGGACAGGGTGCATGATATTTAAAAAGAGGAACATGTGTATTTATTGTTTCATGTCCCCTGACAGTGAAAACCTCCAAAGTCGTTTTGCTTTGTGGCAAGGCTAGCCTCCCATTGGGAAACACTGGGTTACTTTTTGACAATTTATAATGCTAAATTTCAGTTAGGGAGCTGCTAAAATGATTCAAGGACCCATTATAACAGGTAATTAAAATCCAATTTGATGGTAAAATTGGATTGTTTATTGCCTTTTTGAAACTTTCACTTTTAGAAAGTTGTCAATATGCACCAAACGTCAATGGCTTCACTGAGGCCTCATCCAGTGGAAATCTGGCGATGTGGAGCTACCTTCAGCCACAGCATGCAGCCTCACTGGATGTAACCATTAAAGACTTTTGACTTCTATTCTATAGACGAAGGGCCTGATTTATGTCTGGACAGATGGCCCGCCATTCTGCCATGGGGGAGGAGTAAATTACTTTGTCTACGTGGTGGTGAGGCCATCCATCCAATTTATAAAAGGCCGCCATGCAGGTGGTCATTCATAAAAACATTGCTGGGAACCGCTGTCACAGTGGTTTCTGGCAATGCATATTACTCTGTGCTATGGGGCTGCACAAGCAGGATACAGTCCTGTAGCACAGAATAATTGTATTTTCTTTACAAAAAGAAATCCCCAAAACAGGACTTTTCACCATAGGAGTCTTCTTCCATGGCAAGGAGAGCATTATCACGTTGCGATCAGTAAAAAAAACAGTAAAATATAACTGGCAGTAAGACACAGGAAACAATGACTACATGTCCACCCATGGACATGTTATCAAATTATTATTTCTCTGATGTTCCTTTCTCCCTGGGCTGTCAGAGAAGTTTGGCCATGGCAGAGACACAGTAGTCTCCACCATTGCCAAACTTAAAGTCTGCCTATATTTAAATCAGGTGGGCATTCCTTTATGTTGACACTGTGCATACACCATCACTGTTGCAACATAGAAATCTCCCTCTAAGTCTAATGGTGAAAGTTTTCACTGGAATAAATCTGACCCCTGCATCCGACCCATGGTCCATCGCGGTTGTCCTTAACTTTTGGCTTTTTTCCCTGTCAAGCCCAATCAGGTGGCCATCGTTGGCACTTAACGCTTTATGGCGCAATTTTAATTCATATCTACTGATTTTTTATTGTTTTTTTAATTCATTTCTATGAATTTCTGCCCTTTTGATGTCATTTTGTTTACTAACATTTACTCTCTTTTACTGCATTGGTTTGGAATTTTTTCCTGTGTTGTGTTTTCACTTTATGCATAACGTCCTTACCCGTTGCCTCTTTAGCAAGCCTGTCTACTTTTGTGCCAAGCTACCAGAGGGCTAAGTACAGGTTTATTTAGTGAATTTTGTGGCTCATCTTGACAAGGATTGAATTTGTTGAATGAGGTGAGTTTGAACCCCTCTCAACTAATACTCCAATCTCTTACAGCCACTAGCTTAGTCCCCTTGAAACTATTTCCTGCCACTCTCAAGACATTCTCATATTAGAGTGCATGTCAACCTGTGCATCTGCCACCTGCCCTATGTAGTAAATAAGTTCCCTTTCCCACAGTCACTTAATGAATATGCCTGTGGATGAAAAGGGCGGGGGACACCTTGTCTTGGAGGCAAGAACTGCTGTTCTATTGTGTTCTATTGATTCGGATGAAGTAAGGAACAGCTCAGTCCACTATATTCCCTCATACTGTCAAGCACTGTATTCTCCACACTCCAAATAGCAGGGTCTAGCCTAGTGTTTTGCAAGAAAGCTATTTAATTACCCCCAAACATCCTCTCTCGACACGCTGAAAAGGCAAATTGTCGTTTTGAAGACAATGCAATATGCTGTGGAAAACTCATCTCAGGAGTACGATGATGCAGCACTGAGAATGGGTGAGCATGGCACTTCGCTGACTGGCACGCAGCCCCAGAGTGCAACAGAGCTGAAACCTAGAATAGCCATGCAGACTCTACCACCAAAAATGCTATGTATGAACAATGGTGGTGGTACTTAGTTGCAAAAGGCCAGTGAAGATATGTCTCTGATCTCACCAGCAATGCAATAGCTATGTCATGGCTGCCACAGGTGCATTCATGTTCACGCATCAGCCATCACACAGATTGCCAGGCTCAGATTCACTGACATTGCTAAGCTAACAGTCCCTAATATAAAACAGTATATAAAATCATTTTTACTAGTGACTGTGTACCTAAATAATGAATTCAGAAATCAAGGAGGGCGCCGCCCCTACACCCATAATGAGTGGCCCCAACTGGTTCTACATAAAGATTACACTTAAAGTTGATGCAGGGAAGGATGGTAACATTAAATTAGCTGCGGTATTTTCCAAGGATAACGTACATCTCGCATGCAGAAACGTCTCTTGCTCTGCCGGTTGCTTCAACATGGCATGCACATAACTGTGTCAGAATGGTGGATGATGAACCACCCTATCTAAAATGGCCGTTGTATCACCATCTCTTACAGACTTTTTACAGGGAATGATTAAAGGGATTTTAGTATAGATTATCGAAGAGGCAATATCGAGGTCACAAAATATCATGAACAGAATATCGAGGACTGAAATATGAAGACGTTAAGTGCATTGATATTGATTTACTATTCGTAACTCCACATCTATATACCTTGAAAATAAGATAAACATATATCAGCAAGATATGTATAAGTGGAATTAGGTTGAGACAAATATATACATACTTATCTGTCAATGTCTTGTCGCATGTGACCTTGATATTCCTCCTTGATATTCCAAAACCACATTGTTTGAACTGAATTAGTAGCAGTCTATTGTGTAAATAAAAATTGAGTGTCTTTAACACTCTGGGACACACCGACACAAGAACGTGAGGGCGTCTCCACATCCCCAAACTTTTAGAATGAGTCCACGTGTTAGTACCTTTGATTTGGTGTTGGGAATTTCACCATTCAACACCAGCATTGCTGATAATTCCGTTAGAGCTGTACCAGTCCAGGTTTTAATCTGATAAATCAGAAACATTTCTTTGGATGCTTCTGCAGTGACTAGAAAACACCTCACATTTTTAGACAGAAAGTCATCGACAAGAGAGTAATTCAGGCCATTCAATTCCTAAACTGGGCCAGGGCCTGAAGGGAGTGGGGTTCAAACCTTCATAATATGTTTGCAGATTAAGTCGCAACGAGATAAACTCGTCTTAATTTGCTTGAGACGAAGGGTGAGTGATTCAGGAGCCGTTTTAAAAAATGGTCCACGGCGCGTCTTAGTCACGTGTATACCCAACTAACACATGATGGGAAGCAAATATATAATGTCCTATATGGAGTAATAAGACAGCATTAAAAGCACTCTTTAACTTGTATTTTACTTTCAAATATCGTAGCCCATATGCAACTTTATTTACTCAGCTGTGTCTTCACGGAATGCAGATCTTCGATACCTGTTAAAGGCCGTGTGTGCTGTTGTCATGGAAACTGTTACCTCTCATCCTGCTGCTTCCTCTTGATACAGACTGATGCTTCTCACAGTCATTGACACAGACCTTAGCTTCATCCCATAAAGGACAGAGACAGATACACTGTTCAGCCATAAGTGCTTTAGCTTTGTTTAATTGATAAAACATTGATTAAAAAAATCAGGAATCCATTAGCATTCATTACTTTTTACTCTTCCCGCAGGAATAAGAAAGCTGCGCACGGAACGCATTTACTCCTTATCTGATAAAATTAAGAATGCATTAGATGTTCTGTACTGGCAGTTGAAGCGGGGCATACAAATTCATCTGTACTCTGACCAAATCACTACTTTGTGGTAAAAAGATAAGTCACATCAAGGGCTTTATTTATGATTTCTGACTGAGTTACATTTTAATTGCTTGAGAGGCTTTGTAAATTTGAAGATTTTATTGGCTCTTTATTGGTCTTCTTATCCAGTTGGTAATCGTTTGCTTTTACTGCTTGGCATATGTTCTGGCATTTGCGAAAGATTGCCAATGTCAGTTTTTAATACTGAAGGCTCAGGATTTAATAACTTGACGGAAACTCACTTTATCTTTGAAGGTCTATCAATGGTAAAGTGATTTCTGCACCGAGTTCTTTCACCTGAATAGCTAGTGGTTTCTGTTTATGCAGTTTGGGCATCTGTTTATGCAGTTTGTGGAGGATAGCATCAAAATAACATTTCAATAATATGCTAAATTGATCCCCATAGATTCAGGAGTATATATATGGGGCTATCGCACAGCTCAGCAAGTCGCCTTGCTGCGCTGCCTTCCGTCAAAGTGAAAGAGCATGAATGCGCTGTGTCTGTAGCATACAGTGCTTTTCTGTCCTTTCCCCCTGTGCTGGCGTACAATGGACTGCCTAGCACCAATGCAGGTACTCTTGCACCATGGTGCAAGGGTGTTTGTCTTGCCTGCAGGATTGTTTCTGTGCAAGAAGGGACACCTTCTAGCGCAAAACCAATCATGGGAGGCCTTTTTCCACTTTCTATGTGTGCTTCGTAGTGCATAGAAAAAGGAAAGAACAATGAGAAATGAAGATATTTCTCTACTTGTGCCTAGCCTGGGGAGGCGTAAGGTTTTGGCGCATCCCTCTGTCTACAAGCTCTTGTAAATATAGGGGTGCATAAAAATCCAGGGATGTTGCATGGGAACACCCACCACCATGCCCATGGAACGCCTCCCTTGCGCAGAGTAAGGCAACAGAAATTTGTGATACCTTGCCTTACTCCATATCTATGAGGCCATTCAAAGCCATGCAGTGTCTTTGCGTTGCCTCAAAGATATGAGTTCAAGGTTTGCGCCACCATTGCGTAATAAAAAGTGACATTTCGGTGGCTCGAGGGGCTCATAAATATGCCTGTAAGATGTTGAAGTAGTTTGATTATAAGAAGTGCTTTGATTTTACCGCTAACACTGATTAACTTTCATAAGAATGAGTACCGGTGAAAGCTTTAATCAGAAGCCCGTTTCCGGTGTAATTGAATGTCAGCCCTGAATGCGAAGGCTGCTTCGTCATAAATCCTTATCCACCTAATGCCTCTTTTATCAACCACCAAACATAAAAGCATAAAAGAGCTTCACAGGGCTGCTAAAAATCAAAAGTGAATGTTTACATTATGATAAGCAAGGAGTGAGTGCTTAATTTGAGCTGGTGGTTGTCATTGGGGTCCACCAGCCCTCATTTTTGGGAACTAGCGCATATTTATCACATTAGATATTTACAAGAGGTTGACAGGGAAAACACAGAAAAAGAAAGACAGAAGAGAAAGATGGTAAAACTGCCTCGATCAAAGAAAGTAGGAATCTGCCCAGGTGATATGAAGACAATAGACGGGAGCGGTTAACAGTGGAAGTTCGTGAGACAAATGCATTGATTAGGAGTCCCTGTTTATGTCTGACCAGACAGACAGGTGGCATTACTTATTATATTAAAATTACAGGGTATGCAGGACATTTGTGGACCCTGTGTCTTTCACTATGAGACTTCTGCTGCTCAGACTTCTTGGCTCACAACCTTTGCAAGTTTCTTTCCTTCAGCTAGCACAAAATATTCTAAGATTCAGCATTGTTTTAGTGATGGAAGTGACATGATAGAAGATACGTTACATGTGCCGATCTTCCTCTCCAGGGCAGGACTGGGAAACCAAAAGCTGCCCTGGCAAAAAATGCCCAAACCACCCCCTCTCCTTTGGTCTCCCTGTTCTATCACTGTCTTTTTCCTTCCAATCCCTTTCTCCTCTCTCTTCTCCTTTTCTGATCACGTTCTCTCTACCTTAACCCTCCCTCCCTCTCTTTCTCTCATCAAGCTTCACACTGTGTGCTGCAAATACCCGAGGAGGCCAGGGACAGTGACAGAGGCACCAGGAGCTGTTCTGGCCTTCAAACTAGCCTCCAGAGGCTCCACCCTACCAGGGTAATCCCAATAGCATTAAATGCCTTGTCAGTCCTGTGTCCCTCCCAAGGAGAATTACTGGAGACTTTTCAAGATAAATAAAGCCTGCCTGCTTTACCTTCCTCTGGACAAGAAACCAGAGGAGGCAGAAGTGGATAGCAAATGTGTGCCAGAGACATACCTTGGAGGTCTGATGTGGTGTTCTGCTTGGGGAGGCATATGCGTAGTGCAGGAAATCTTCCAAGGTAGGTGGCTTTATGCTCTTACTTGGCTGTGTAAAATTTGCCCCCCCAACTCACCTTCAAACAACTTACATCTTTCTTTACATTTTATAGCAGATGTGATGAATAGGGTTACTGGTTGAGGGGGTGAAACCCTACTCAAGCAGCAACCACACCAATCAGCACAGCAGGCCCACTAGTAGCATTTAATATGCAGGCCCAGGGCACAGGTAGAGCCACTTTACTAGGGAATTACAAGTACAATTAAATATGTCCATTGGGTTTAGGTGCTTGTGCTCTCTCCTTAAACATGGTGGAATTGGCTTACATTCAATTGGTCTATTTAATTTACTCATAGGTCAAAATCAAATAAAACAAAATCAGGATGTATAGAGCGCATCTACTCACCTGTAAGTGTCTCAAGGTGCTAAGGGGGTTTGTCCTCTGAGTTTCAGTTGAAGAGACAGGTTTTAAGGTCCTTCCTGAACTGAGGTAGCAATGGTGGCTGCCTGAGGGCAGGTATTCCAGCTCTTTGCTCCAAGGTAGGTGAAGGATCTTCCACCAGCCGAGGTCTTCCGTATGTGGGGTACAGTGGCTAGTGCTTGTGCAGCATAGAGGTCTGGAGGGGGAGTAGAAGGTGATGCAGTGGTTGAGGTAGGCGGGTCCTAGGTCATGGAGGGCCTTGTATACATGGACGAGGAGTTTGAATTTAATTATTTTCTGGATAAGAAGCCAGGGGAGGTGTCTTAGGTAATTGGAGATGTGTTCGTGATGGGGACTATCCAGCACGAGTCTGCCAGAGGCCTTTTTAGATGTGCTGTAGTTTCTGGTGAATCTGCTGGTAACCAAGGCATGGGTTATGGTTCTGCGGCAGTCCTTTGGGATCCATTTGTAGATCTTCCGGAGAAGTCGGAGTGAGTGAAAGCAGGAGGATGCGACTGAGTTGACTTGGCGGGTCATGGTGAGTGATGAGTCCAGGATGAAGCTGATGTTGCATGTTGGTTTGTGGGGGAGGTGCCGAGGTTGGATGTCCACCAGGAGTCATCCCAGGCTGATGTAGAGGGTCTCAGGATGAGGATCTCAGTCTTGTTGGAGTTGAGCTTGAGGCAGCTGTCCTTCATCTGGGCGGCAACGGCTTCAATCCAATTGTGGAAATTCTTCTTGGCAGTTGTGGGGTTTTCTGTCAGTGAGATGATCACCTGGGTACCGTCAGTGTAGGAGACAATGTTCAGCCTGTGGTTCCTGATGATACATGCGAGCATGCCATGTAGATGTTGAAGAGTGAGGGCTGCTGTATGGCCGCAGTCGAGGAGTGGCCTATGCCCCCAGCAAAGTGGTGCTACCTGTCCCCAGGGCCTGTAAATTAAGTCCTACCATTAGGACTGCAGTACTGTTTGTTCCAGCCCACTTAGGAAGCATTTTAAAGATGTCTCTGGACTGCCATTGCAGCCTGTGGGTACAGTCTTTAAACTGCTATTTCGGCCTGGCAAAATACATATTTTGCCAGGCCAAAACACTCCTTTTTAATACATATACATCACCCATAGGTGGACGTTCACAGCCCAGATGGCAGGGTGCAGTGTATTTAGAAGGCAGGGAATGTAGTTTTAAGTTTTCCAAGTCCTAGTGCATGCCCAGCTTGTGAAAAACTCCTAAATTCATTTCTCACTACTGCAAGGCCTACCGCTCCCATAGGATAACATTGACATTACCTTATTATGTATAATAAGCTTTTGGAGCAGATAGACAGGTTGAATTTGTAGTCTAAAACAGTGTAATTAATAGCTCTCTTTCATGGCAAAATCACATTTGTAATCACTCTTCTGAAAAAGCCACTTTTAGAAAGTTGAATTTTCTGGTCCTAACACTTTGGTGCCTGCAGCCTGATCCTGGGTCACATGACTAGGTGTAGCTGGCAGTTTGTGTATTGCTTCCAGACAGTGAGACAAATGTAAAATAGGTTTTGGTATATCACAAAGGTCTGCCTGAGCATTCTCACCAAGGGTTTGACACTGGTCTTTTGTGACCATAGACAGGCTCGGGTCAAGACAGCAGGAAGGAGGTGCCTGACTCCTCAGGGAAATGGGAACCTCTAAAAGCCTGCTCCACTTCAAAATGGGCACCAGGTATAAATACTGAAACTCAGACCCTAACTCTTCAGTCACTTCTGGACCTGTGGACTCTGCCAGGAAGAAGGACTGCTGTGCTGCCAAAAGTACTGACACTCTGCTCTGAAGGACTGTTGCCCTGCTGCACTCATGCCTTGGTGGGAAGGACTGGACCCACATCTCTGAACCATCAAATGACTCCAAGACTCCAAGACTCCAAACATTGCCTGGCCTCCTGACCAAAAGCCTCCGGGACATACCAGACTTCTTACAACCATGAACCCAGCACATCCCAAGTGGTGCCATCCCAACCTGAACACTTAGAAGTAGCTCTGCAAGCCCATCAGTGAACCCAGCAGAACCAACGCATCTTCTCTACAGCACAGAGCATCTCACACAGAACCAATGCATTGCCTCTGCTTCTTGATGCATCGTTCTCGGAACTGATGCATCACCTCTGCTGTGCAAACCTCTTCGACACAAGGATTCACCTAAAGCAGCCTATCAGAACTGCTGCTGCACAACCCATCTCCACGGTGCATCTCTACAATTGGTGATATGTGCTTTATAGTACTATTTTCACTCACGTCTTTAAAATTGCATATTTCAAGTTCTACTCAAAGGATATTTGTCATTTTTGCCTTGATTTAAATATTGCAATTTACTATATTCTACTAAATTGGAGTGGGTTTGTCTTGTGTTGTGTTCTCACTTTATTAGTTTTTCAAGTGCTGAATAAATACTTTACACATTGCCTCTACGTTAAGCCTTGTCAAGGATTGTGGTTGCTGCTTGAGTAGAGTTTCACCCCTCAACCAGTTTCTTACATTTGTATTTGCCGGTGAGGACTTTAATTTGTATTTGTGCAGTGTCATACAGTGATTTTGTGTTACACTACAACCCCAGTTACATATTTTAAGACAATTTCAAGTTTATTTTAAATTCTCCTTGATTGGCCTTTTCACTTTTCCAAATTCACTGTCAATCTATCTGACTCTCTGTGACAATACTTGCAGAACTGTAACTCAAGCTCACTAGGTTGGAGACTTACATGGTGACTGAGCTTAATGAGTTCTGTGAGGAATGGGGACTTCCAACCAAAAAGGCACCAAGAAGTGGAAGCTTCAGAAAGCTCAGAGGGCCTTGGGGGAGGTTCACTAGTTTCTGGTAGCTATAGAGGATCAGAATAAGGAAGATGATGTGGAGGAGCAGGGGGAGGACCTGGAAGTAGGTCTTCCAGTGCTGCACTCAAAGGCAGGGATGTCTTACCTCAAGAACTGGAGAACCCTCCCTGAGCGGAAAGACACTGGTAAGGTCACTTCTGACTTGGAGGTGTTCCCTATACTGTCACAGAGACACAGAGCTTGAGACCTGCGTGAGGCAGACCCCTGCATGGCACAGACAGAGATGTCTTTGAGGGGGGGCATTCCCCACTGGCAGTGCTGAATCACTAGGCACCTGCTCAGCTTCAGGGCAAAGACTATGTGCAAAGTGGCCAGTCTCATGATACTCCCCCCCCCGGAATGGTAGGAAAGAGAGAAGAAGGGTTGGCCCCACAATGAGATACCTCAGAGGTCAGAGAACCCTGATTGGCCTGGGGCCTGGCTCTTGATACTGACAACTGTCAGCAGCGTCTGTTGGTCGCTGTCCTGAAGGGCAGAGTTCTCCTTGGTTTGGGGACAGAAGTCTTATCCAAGGTGTGGAAGGTGTGGCCTTTATGGTACTCTATGCCTGCTGGGTTGCATCTGTGAACAAGTTAAAGTAAGGTGCTTCAGAGATGGGGTCCACAAGTGAGGAGAAGTGTTCCCCATGGGTCAGTCAGGAGAGTGTAGACAGAGTGATAGGAGAGGAATAGAACTGACAAGTATAACTATATAACGGGGCCTTTGTCATAATGTTGTCACCTAAGTAGAGAAGCCCATCAAGGTATTGATTAGTCAGCCCTTGGTTTTGCCTGGAGGGGGTAGTGTTGGACTTGGGCCTTTCAGCAGGGGTGATTTCAATTCTTTTATCTTCAATCTCATGTTTTCTGAACCCATTTTTTGTTGTTTTTTAGGGCTGATAACCAGTGGTAATGTGCTTGTGCCCTCTCCTTAAAACATGGTAGAATTGACTTACATCTAATACGCCTATTTTTTACTTGTAACTTCCTATTAATCTGGTACTACCCTAACACAGGGCCTGTAAATTAGATGCTACTAGTGGGACTGAAGCACTGATTGTGTAACCCACTTAAATAGCTCTTGAAACTTATTTCAGGCCTTCTAGTGCAGCTGTGAGTGCAGTTTTAAAACTGCCACTACAACCTGACAAAATAAACATGACAGTCCAAATTTCTTTTTTTATACATATAGGCCCCACTGATACGTCCCTGAACATCCCAGAGGGTAGGGTACAAGGTTCTTTAAAAGTAGGACACGCACTTTTAAGTTTTACATGTCCTGGTAGTGAAAAGCTCCTAAATTAGTTTTTCACTACTACAAGGTTTACCTCTCCCATAAGATAACATTAGAGTTACCTTATTATAGTTATTAAGTCATAACTCCCAAACAGGAACAGATAAAAAGATCAAGTGTGTTGTCTAAACAACTGTTATTAAAAGCCCTCTTTAATACTAAAGTCCGATTTTAATCATAATATGATAATGTCACTTTTAGAAAGTTGGCATTTTCTTGTCATAACCATTTGGTGCCTGCAACCTGAGTCTGAGTCATATTCTAGGTGTAGCTGGCAGCTGATCTTTATGTATTGCTTCCAAACAGTGAGACAAAGGGAAGATTGGTGTTGGCAGGTTGGGCCACTTTGATTTAAGAAAGGGGAACAGCTGTCAGCTACCCTACCACATTTATGCATCAGAATGGCTCTGACAGAGCATTCTCACAAAGGGGTTACACTGTGTTTTGTGACCACAGAGAAGCTAAGGCCAAGACAGGGAGGAAGGGGATTCCTGACACCTCAGGGGGATGGACACCTCGAAATGACTGCTCTGTGCTAAGCTACCAGTGGGTTGAGCACAGGTTCATTTGGGGATTGCTTGGGATTTCAACCTGACAAGGATTGTGGTTGCTGCTTGAGTAGGATTTCACTCTCTTGAACTAATAACCCAATTTGTCCCAGAGGGAGATATGATCCCTTCATTTTTGTTTCCATTTCATCAAGTCATTTGTGATCTCTGTATGTGTGATATGATGTTGTTCTTTATCTTGCAGCAACAAAGGCAAACAGGGCCTTTAGAAGGACTCCAGGAATTACCTGTATGCATACAGAAGTTATGATATTTTCTGTATTTGCTAAAGAGCAACCAGAGCTTTTGTAAGCTAGATATGCTGATAGAAACAAAAAGATATCTGTTATCTAGGGAACAATGCAATTTGGGACTAGAATGAGAAACATAAATGTAGGCTTCTAGTTAAGGCTGCACGTTTCACAGAAAGATGGAAAATCCACTTCAGGTAGAGTATTAGTGCACAACCTCTCCTATTTTCTGTTCTTCTTTAAATCACTTCCTTGACATTTTCAGGTTCTCTAAAAAGGTAATAAATATGATCTCCAGTTTTGCTCAGATAGGTAACCTAGGATGAATTCCAACTGTCTATCTGTTCCAACGTAAGGAGATTGGCTATGGCTAATTAATACATGTTTGTACTTTCAGCTGCACTTGCACATTTACATATTTGGTTTACATTTCCTGATCCATACACTTACATTGGTAATAGATTGTTAAAGGTAATCTTTGACAACAATTTTTACTGTGATCCTCAAATGTTTGCTTCAATTCCCAGGATTTCTAAATTGGTTGAATAAACTTCTCTGTTGGAGACAACTAAAAATAGAAAATTGTTATATCACATTTCAAACATCTCTTTGGTTCTTGTTGATCTGTGATTTTTTGACTGTGATGCATTCTTCTCATTTACCGCCAATATAAAGAACATTACACAAACTTAGATGGACTTTTGATAGCTTGATGAGAAATTATGTCAATCACAAGTATGGAGACGGAAGCTTAACTGTGAGTTCACTAGGCTTTCACAAGTTCAAAATCAACTAATCAAAGGCAGAGAAACCCTCAAATGGGGGACGACATTAGTTTATATCAACCAGGGCAATGATTTTGGATTTTTAAAAGGTCTCTCATTCAGTGCTGTTCGTTTAGGGGCCTGCTTCATCATCTAGCTCTTGTCCAGATACAGATGGTATATAGGCGGACTCAACCTTGAAAATCAAGGGAGTTGTTTAGTGTTAGTTAAGGGATCCAATTCTAAAATTGGTACACTTAAATTTACATTATTCATTCTTTGGTCCCGTGGCAAGCTTAAAAGAGATTATCTACTCCATCGCAGTTCTAAAGGTTTCAGTGAGATGTTACCACAACTGGTCATTTGATTTCCATCACCCCTAAGGCCTAATTACAAGTGTGGTGATCCTCAGTGGCTGTCAGACCGCAGTTGTGGCAGTCGGTCCACCACATTAGGAGGTTGGAGGGCAGCCCTGACAACCTTCTGCTGCCTCCACCGGATTCAGAGATCCTGATGGGCTGACGGCGGCGCGGGTTGGAATCAGCCAGGGTGGCACTGAACAGAGTGCCTCTCTGCTGATAACAAGCTGGTTTTCTGCCAGACGTTTCATGATGTTTTCACCACAGGTAAAGGGGGCAATAGGGTGGCATGGGCAGTACCGGGGTCACCTTGCCCAGCACCCTCACAATGCACACTGTCTGCTTTGCAGACAGTGTGCGCATTATGAGGGTGAGGGTGTCCCCTCCAGGTGGCAGCATTGCCGCTGACTCGATTACGAGCCAGTGACAATTCTGTTGCCACTTTCCCTGTGGGCTGACAAGGTTTCCACCGGTCAGTCCAGCGGGAAAGTCTTAATGGGGCGGTGGGGAGGTAGCCAGCACAGTAGCAACCACCCCGTTGGGAGTTAGGCGGATGGGTGTTCCCATCTGCCAAACTCATAATTGGGTCCCAAGCACCAGAGCCTATATGGAACTGTTTTTAGCGCAACCTGCTAAGTGCCCTATCACTCTCATTTTATGCATTCATTCTTATATGCCACACTCTACTAACTCTCCTGAGGAACTTTGTTGGTCTAGTTCCTGTGAGTAAGAGAGAAACATTTTCATTATAATTCATCAAAGTTACACATTTTTGCTTTCTGTGATACACTCCCTGAACTGTGTTTGAACAAAATATTGAATAAAATATAGTGTGATACAAATATATATGGGTAGATTTACAAACATTTTGTGCTGGGTTAGTGTCACAAAAGTGATGCTAACCAGCACAAAATGTTTTTCTCCTAACCTACTTTCCAGTGCAAAACTTCTTTTTGCGTTGGAAAGTACGCTAAAAGGAAAGCAAATCAGAGCAAAACACTGATTTGCTTTAATTAGCACCAAGGGGGTATTACAAGGATGGTACAGGAGCATTCCCATACAAGCACCCATGCCTTTTGATGCAAAACTCTACCTACAAACAATACTAGACAAGGTTTTGCACCACTTGCAAGCAGCTGTTAAAGGAGAGATGCTTTCTTTTCTCCTTTCTTTTCCGATTTTGCATGTCTGCTGTACTGTGCAGCATGCATAGAAAGTGGGAAACATTTTTAAGTGTGTCTATGAACAGTATTTTGTACTGGAAGCAAAACCTATGCTAGACTCACATGTGTATCCTAGCTCTGTGGCGCAAAAGTGTGTGCACAGCGTACTGCAGCTGAAATCAGGCTAGCAATAGGGGAGTAGAGTGCCATATCCTTGTAGATTTGGCACTCTCCTGCTTCCTCCCTGTCATGCAACGCAGCACACCATATTTGGCTGCTGCGCTGCAATCTGTGCCTTTTCTGTAAAGCTGGGCCTTTGTGTCAAGATTATCGGGATGTCAAAAATTTTGTTTTACAGGAATATCAAATGTAAGAAAATTGTTTTCATATTTGTTTTTAATATTGCTGTGAAATGTTGTTTTACTTAACTTTTTAGTAAGAGAATTTATTAATTTTATTTTATGTTTATTAAATGTATTTTATTTGTATATTAATGTGTACAAATAATGTATACATTTTTTTAGTAGAGTGATGGGGATTTTAAAGGATAATGGTGGGGAGATTTTTAAAAAGTGAATAATTTAATTTAAATGTAATGTTAATTTTTGTAATGACATGCCCATTAATATGGTAAAAATATTAATCTTTAGTGAACAAGTTTCAGGATTAGTTTTAATGTATTGATAAAGCATATTTATTTAAAAAAAATAGTATTTAATTGATAACAATAAAATAATTATATGATAGAAATTTTCAGAAAACATTAAATTTATTAAACGTAAATTTAACAATGTAAACAGTTAGTCGATATCGTTTTGCTACATAATTTTAATTTAATAATACACTTCTTAATGTTATTTTTTGATCAACATATTACAATTTGTATGTTTTTTTAAATGTTCATCATTATATTATTGTTAATAAATTGTTTAATAAACATATTATTTTAAACTGTGAATTATGTATAATCAAATTATGAAAATAGAATAGATATGTATTAGTTATGATGTAATTAAGACTTATTAGTAATTTTTAGGTTTATTTATTGAAATTATAAGAATTATAGGCGGTCATTCCAACCCTGGCGGTCATGGACCGCCAGGGCCGGGGACCGCGGATGCACCGCCAACAGGCTGGCGGTGCATCCATGGGCATTCTGACCGCGGCGGTTTCCCGCTGCCCTGGGGATTCCTCCATGGCGGCGCTGCAGGCAGCGCCGCCATGGGGATTCTGACCCCCTTACCGCCAGCCTGGTTCTGGCGGTTTTGACCGCCAGAACCTGGCTGGCGGTAACGGGTGTCGTGGGGCCCCTGGGGGCCCCTGCAGTGCCCATGCCAATGGCATGGGCACTGTAGGGGCCCCCTAACAGGGCCCCACTGAGATTTTTAGTGTCTGCATAGCAGACACTGAAAATCGCGACGGGTGCAACTGCACCCGTCGCACCCCTCCCACTCCGCCGGCTCCATTCGGAGCCGGCATCCTCGTGGGAAGGGGTTTCCCGCTGGGCGGGCGGGTGGCCTTCTGGCGGTCGCCCGCCCGCCCAGCGGGAAACTCAGAATAACCGTGGCGGTCTTTTGACCGCGCAGCGGTATTCTGGCGGTTCCCGTTTGGCTGGCGGCGCCCGCCGCCAGCCAAAGTTGGAATCAACCCCATAATGTTATTATTGACATTTGTTAATATTTATATTAGTGGTATACGCTCTATTGTTGAGATTGTATATTCTAAAGTTTATTGGTTTAAATGTAATATAATTTATACTTATTATATGATTTGAAAATTAGTTTGATTTGTTTTCTTATATTAGACAATGATTTCTAAAGTTGGATTATGCATTTATATATGTTATACCCATTTAATATATGTTATTATTAAATATCATTAAAATATAATATTTTTTTAATAGCTATTAATGTAATATTTGATATGTTACTATTTTCTTTTATAATGCATTGGTTTTTATTTTGTTTTTTTTTGTCTTCTGAGTACTTTCTATTTTTATTTTATGCATAAAAAATCATGTATGACTATGGAGTATTGATCAGGTACGTAAACTATGTATGTAAACTAGAGTTGGGCAGATTCCTTAATTCCGCTGGTAATTTGAGGGAATTTAGTAATTCTACGTTACTCTTGTAATGCACAATTACTAATAAATTCCATCACTCCTCTCTGCCAGTAGAAATAATCAGATTCACACTGAAGTAGTCATCTGGGAGTAGGAGGTATTTAGTGTGTCAAGGCGTAGAATTGGAGCAATGGGAGCATCTCAGTCAAATCCACTGCGGCATACACAATTCCAACCTGCTTATTGGTTGAGGCTGTCAGGCCGCGCTAAACATGCACTCTGCATTCTAGCTGCAGTTGATTGAGTACTGCCTCAGACTTCGGGATGGGTTAAAATTTTGTAAGAGGTCTACGAATATGTATTTACTTGGGGAGTCCTTTCACAGAGCTGGCAAGAGAAGCAGGACTGCTGCTTATGAACATTAACTGGATGAAATAATTAAATACACATTACATCAACATAAGTGAAGCTCACTTGAGAGCCCGGTGGAAGAAAGGATATATTAGACCGAACTAAGGTATTTGTTCATATTTGTTGAAAGTTCTCAATTCAGATTCCAAAAAAGCTGTAATTATGACCCCATGGCCCCTTCTAGGTCAGGGTTCTGAACCATGTAAAATCCCACCACCTTGCTGTGGAATGTGAGCTAGGACTGCAAAGAACATTCAACGTGGAGGCCCTAATGCAATGGTTGTATGCCTCTGGAGGTGAGCAGTTACATTTCACTATAATTAGGTTGGAGAAAGAACATTTCCTAAACCGGAGCGTGTCTTCAAAACGTTTCTTCCGATTGACCATCTCTCAGCGTCTGACAACTTATAAACGTAACCCACAATGCACGCCCTGTTGATTGCTTGATGGGGAAACACACTAATCAAGACTTACCAGGGGCTGCAGACAACATGCTGGCCTAATCACTCTGGTGCTCTCAGTTGCCAAGAGGCCTGGTGCTGTGGGCACACACATGGGGCCTTGCATTCCTCATACAGCACACCCACTTTCCTTGTGCTGGCTTTGTGGTCCAACACATGTGGTGCTTTAGAGATAGGAGATATTAAAAAGGGGTGGGCAGAACTCTGTGGAATCTCACAGTGTTTTTATCTAATTCCATGGAATTCCCTGAATAAAAATCCCCGAGCTCCATGTTTTTCACCAGTGTGTTAGGTTAGCGTTTCCTATGGTGATTTCGTAATCTATCAATATATTACAGTATGATGTATTATGTTACTTGTTTTTATATGATTAAGGGCCTTATTATGAATTTGGCGGTCCCTCCATCGGACCGCCAATTTCCTGGGGAGGACACAACCTCCATGGCAATGGTGTCCCCCTGAACATATTACAATGTTCACCCCGGTCTGACCGGTGGGAACATTGTAGTATGAAGTTCCCGCTGGGCAGCTATGATATTGGTCTCTGCTCCCTTAAGGGAGCCGAGGCCAATACTGTAGGACACAGCTCCATCAGAATGCACACTGACTGTAAAGCAGACAGTACGCATTCCGAAGGTGCTGGGCAGGGAGGCCCCTCCACTTCCCATGCCATGGGCCTGCCACTGGCAGTGCTGAATTGTGGCTGAGCACAATTCAGACTGCAGTCAGGCCATTGGGAACCACCTTCCTGGTAGAAACTGCTGTCCTCGGATGGGTCCACCCGACATGGTTGTAATGTGGCAGTCGGACAACCACCACAGTTCCGGCGGTCCGACTGTCACTGCGAGGCAGGCAGGCCTCGGACCACCAGCCTCATAATGAGGCCCTAAGTGTAATGTAAATATAATTTTTGATCGTACTGTTTTTCGCAGGTGCTTTTCCTGTTTTTCTTTTGCAGGTTTTTCTTTACAACATGAACTATAGGCATTTGGATTCAGCAAATTTTGTTTAAAGAAAATCTGGTTTGTTTTTTAATGAACTAATATTTTATGCTTTGATTTCCTTTTTTGGGGGGAGAGGAAGGGGTGTTCCAGGAGTTTTTCTTTGTTTAAACACTTTTTGTTTTTTATGATTCCTGGATACTTTAGATTGCTGTGAAGGCTCTCTATTGCATTGGTTTTATCTTTACATTTGTTGGGGCTTTTTGGAAAATACATTTCCACTTTTTTCTGGAATAAACATTTTGACTACCTCGGCATAGAGAATGATCTGCAGTTATAGAACAGTAAGTAATATTTGATTTATTCGTTTTGGCTGGGAAATGGTATATTTTATCATTTATGTAACTGTAATTTTATTGTTATTAGGTTTTGTATATTTTGTGTGTTGTAATTATGTTTCCTAACAGATTTGATTTGTTGTTTGATTTCTTTGGTTGATGGGGTTTAGTTTGTTTAAAAAATAAGTTTTATATAAATTATTCTATTATATCAGCCTCATTTAAAATTATTATTTAATGTTTTGGCTGATGTAATAAAAATATATATTTATTATTTACATAGAGAATGATTTGTGACTTAGTTAGGATTATGTTACTTTTTGGGGGAGTTTTCTAGGTTAGTATTTACTTTATAATATGCGTTTGGCTATTATTTCTAAGTACCCTACTGCTATGTTGTTAATGAAGAGTTTTATTAAAATTGTAGAATGTCATACATTTGTTTGGTTTGTTTGCTAAATTTAGGTGCAATTTGGGTTACAGATTGCTCAATCTGTAGTTGTTAGTAGCTTTGCTTCTATAAATTTATGGAGAGAGTAGGTTGTATTCTTCCTAGTGTGGATTGGATGACATTATGCCATCCTTCCACTCTGTTGAATGTTTTATTTTACTGTGCCAAGGTGCTGTCATAGACCTGCCATCATGGGATTTGGAATTTGGGTTGGTGTCTGTATCTGAAGTGATGTAGTCTGCCAACACAAGTATCTTCAAAATAATCAATTAGGGGGCTTAGATTGTGTTTGTTTTGTTAGTAGAAAGGGTTTTCTATCAGTAAATTGTAGTTGTATGCTACCTCAGTGACAGGGACTTAGGCGAGTGCTATTATTTTCTTTATTTGAAAGGCAAATTGACTGTCTGAAGCATATTCTACACAGTGCAGATTGTTGGAGATGTCTCCATGTGTTTTGATTGTAATGGTAATAATTACCCTGTATGGCTGTTTGCAGGTAACGTTTTAAATGTGTGTAAAACATGACTTGCTCAAAGTCTATGAATAATTTTGGCAGTAGTAGTAATTTGTTTAATGTGGTATAAAAGTGTGTATTAAGTGCTGTTATGTTTATTTTTTAATAGGACATATATGAAAGGGACATTTGAATTGTTATATTCACCATGTATGGTGTATATTCAAATGAATTATTTGAGGTACTTTTTGAAGGTCCCATCCATCATCTAGGTTTGAGAATGGCTTAGTTTTAGTATGTTATCTGCTGTAGAAAATATTAGGATTCATCTATCGTTGTTTAGATTGTCATTTAACAGGAAGAGTTCCTCGTTATGTGCGAATTTTAAGTGTTCAGGTATTTAGATATATTGACATCTTTTAAGGGCAGGATGTGTATCACTGATTCCCTTTGTAGTTTGTGCAAATAAACATTTTAAAGTGGGTATCAGTAGTAGTTGGCCTGTGATCGGTTCAGGGACAATAGGAAGTATATCTTTTAAGATTTTTGTTTTGTGCTCCATGGAAGTAGTGATTGCCTCTGGTATATCCTGCAATACCTCCCTTAATTCTATTTGTGTCACTTTTGGGGATAGTTGTGTTCCCCTATATCAAATCAAATATAATTTTAAAGTGGTCCTCCCATAACATGCATTAGAGTAATATTTAGTACATTTCCAATTCACAGTATCCATTGGTGGGCTTTCTGGTTTTAGGTGTAGGGATCTTTAAAATGTGATATTCACCATATATGGTGTATGTATGAATATGTTTTGAGGTAAATCTTGAAGGTCCCATCGACCATCTAGGTTGTGCTAGGTTTTGCTGATCCTCAGCTCCATCCATATGCATACACTATTGTCCTCATAATTTGGGGAAATCATATGCAGCACTTTAAGGTAGTTTTGAGCATCTTTAATAGTGCCTAAGCACTTATACATTTCAGCTTCACAGAAGCATTTCTCAAACTAAACCCAATTCATGTAATTTCCTCAGAAATAATGATTTACATTCATAGAGGACAATAAAATACTATGATCCATATACACACAAAAAACTATATACTTGACATGCTGCATGTCAACTATATGCTGTAGTTTACAAATAAAAATGTATTGTGGATGATATACAGTTGATCATTTTACTGCAACCAAATAACACCTCAAATGAGCATTAGAAATGGAACATGTGTTATTTTGTGGGCAATCAGTATATAAAAATATGTCTCAGAGGCACGCATAGTACAATGTAAAAAGTACAATGTGAAAACCCCAAAGCTTAACATATAAAGTACATCAGTACATAATGTGAGCATGATTCAATGCCTATAAAAACCTTTTATAATAGCAAATATCTACAATGTATTGCTACAATATATAGCTAGCTGCCCCAAATCAATTTAATTTGCAAACCTGTGAGCAGATATAGGTTTGTTCCAAGATACTGCAAGATATGACCAGTATATAACTGAATCCTAGAGCTCATTCATGAATATATTTGTGACATAACCAAGCTCTATTCAGTTATGTATCTACTGGGCCAATATCGGACAATCAGTGATGTGTCATG
The DNA here is from genome assembly GCF_031143425.1 of Pleurodeles waltl. Classification (NCBI taxonomy): domain Eukaryota; kingdom Metazoa; phylum Chordata; class Amphibia; order Caudata; family Salamandridae; genus Pleurodeles; species Pleurodeles waltl. The sequence goes on from NC_090437.1 coordinate 999,819,370, forward strand.
AATAAGTCACACTGTGGTATGAGATTTTGTATTTGTTATAATCACACTGTGGCTAATCAAAGCCCGTATGTTGGCAGGCACATATGGAGCAAATTTTCGACTCAATTTTACCCATAATTACAAAGAATATATACCACAACAATGAACAGGTATAATCCCATGTCGTCATTATGCTGTTGAAAACATATTCTCATAAGCATATATGATGCTTTATCAGAGTGGCGCTCTAGCATACAGACCCTTCCAACAATTGGATTAACATTGACAGATCAGTGTCAGCAGGACAGAAATTCTGGTAACAACATGGGATAAATTATGTTAAATGAAAATGACATAAACTCAAATTTCTTCTATGCTCTAAGATATTCTATAAGCCTAGCTAGCTAGCATCCAATTATCACACTCATAATAGATCAAAATGGTATTGTTCCTGTTCACATAAAATGTTAAAGTGCAAAAATGTGAATAAAAACATGAATTAAATACATGAAAGTCATTAAAGAAAACTAACAATAAAGTCATTTCTGTCCCAAACCCTACTTACAAACCTACACATACACCACTGCTGCAGATTCCACCAACCATGACCTGTACATGTTACTGTGTTAGATCCCAATATGACTTGCTAACTCTTCATCCATATTAAGGCCAGCCAGCCACTAACTGTTCAGGTCAATAATACATTGAGATTCCAGGTGCTTCTCCTGATCTCCTACCCTGATGTGTTTTTCAATCCTGCCTATCTCAATAAAGGTCATTGATTCATTACTTCCTTGATGGACTCTTGAAAAGTACGCACTACTGGATAGGCAGGTCATTATTTTCTATATCACAAAGGTGCTCTAGGATTCTTTTCTTCACATGCAGCATGGTGCTGCCAATGTACGTGAGTTTGCAAGGGCATTCAACAGCATAAAATGTGAAATCCGATGTTCAGGTGATTAACTTACTGAAAAGTTTGCTCTTGCCTGTAGGAAGCATAAATTGGTCATGATTCACATTTTATCATCAAGCATTGAATGAACCACACTAATAAAATCCTTTTTGGTCATTTAACCACTTTTGGAGTTTAGAAGAATTAGAGCAGCTATGTATAAGCATGTCCCTGATAGATCTGGGTTTCTTACATGTGACCTTGGGCCAGCCTTCCACACTTCTGCCTATTACTGGATCGTAAGTAATGAGCTCCCAATGTTTTTTCAGGCAATCCTCAATCGTGTGTGCACTTCTATTGTGGGTGGTAATAAACCTGGGTGAAGCATTCTCGGAATTTGTCTTTTTGGGGGTGTCTTTGAAGAGTACCTCCTCATGTCTTAATGATTGGACTTTTGGTTGTATTTGATTGCATACTTTGCAGGGGATATCCCTGTTCTCTGAAGTGTTTGACCATCTTTTTTTGTTCTATGTGGTGAGATTCATCTATGTTACAATTGCAGCATGCTCTTAGGAGTTCCCCATAAAGGATACTCCTTTTGAGTTGATTAGGATGATCATTTTTAGCATGTACAATGCTGTTACCAGAAGTGTCCTTGAGATTAAATGATTTTGTCAGTGTATTGCCTTTAACCTGTACCACTATATCTAGGAATTCACTGTACACCTTATTTATTCTATAAGTGAATTTCAAATTAAGATCACCGTGTCGTACTGTGTTCTCTGACATTTTGATGTCTCCCTCCCAAGTTAAAAAGAGGTCATCAATATACCTCTCCCATATGGGGATATGGCTGTTGTACTTCTCATTGGCTTCCGTTCAGCCCACCTGTTCCCTTATTACGCCCAGACCACCTGCTCCTCCCACCAGCCAAGGAACAAGTTAGCAAAGCTGGGGCAAAGCAGGTGCCCTTTGTGGTCCCTGAGCATTGGTGGTATAGAGTGTTCTCAAACTGAAAAATATTCTGTTACAAGCAGAAGAGCATCATATTTTTTCAACATGTTTATGTGATCATACAGAACAACAGTCCTATATTGGAAGAAGTAAATCCATGCATGTACCCCCAATCTCCGTTCAGTGCATGTGTATAATGAGCACACGCCCAAAGTAATCATCGAGTATGAGTCCTCCCATTCAATATCATGAATCGTGCATAGGAAATCTGTTGCTGTCCTTGGAAAAAGATCTTAACCCACAAACATATGGAGACAAGAAAGAAGTGAATAAAAAAAGTAGCACTATTAAAGATGTCCTAAAAATATAAATATATATATATATATATATATATATATATATATATATATATATATATATTTTTTTTTTTTTTTTTTTTCACTTAAAAAAACTGTAACTATAACTTGTGCCATAAAGTAACTATAACTCGAGCCCCGGCCATGCACAGTTTTTTAGGAATATTTTATAGCAAATGTTATAGTGATATTATCAATGATTATATAAAAGATGTCATGAGTGCTTTAATATGTTGGGTATAGGAAAGTCCTCCTCATTGCCCTCAACACCTCAAACATTTTGGACAGATCCTGGTGGTTACTGACTCTTGACATGCCCTGGGTATTGCTAGGCAGTCCCAGGCCCGGTGCTCTGTGTAAAATGGCTTTTGAAAATTAGGCTAATTATAATTGGCTGTATCAACCTATCTATAAGTCCCTAGTATATGGCAGGGCATGCAGGTTTAAGGACTCCAGCAATGGCAGTGCACCATTAAGTGCACTGATGTGGTGCAGAGGGTCATGTGAAAGTCAGGCCTGACTTGCTGGCTGCTTTTAAGTTAAAACAACTAAATGACCACGGCACACAGGATGGTGCAATCACAGTTCAAATTGAGGACAAGTGTCCCTGGTATACAGGTTCCAGATGTGGGTAACAAATCTGAAGAGTCCTCAGTTGGTGATGTAAGTGTCTTTATTTGTAGGCCCAATTCGCCACAGAATTACGTAGTCTTCCAAGAACAGCCAACACGTGTTTCGTCACACAAGTGACTTTATCAAGGCTGTAAAATAGAAAGTGATGTACACGGTATGTGGGAGTAATCATGGGTAAGTATGCTTAGTCTAAATCCACAAGGGACAGGTGCCAGTGTTATGCTTAACCCAAGTGAATGTGTACACACATCCATGTCCGTGAGGTCAAATAAGGTAGGCATGGCAAACCGTGGTGAAAATTGTGAATAGTAGTCCAATATGTAAAGGAAAGGACAGTTAGGAAGAGGAGAAAGGTGAGGAAGAAGAGAGCAACTTTTTAGTCGAAACCATGTGCTGGATTGTGATAATAAACACAAGGTGTTGTCCCCAAGAGAGGTGATTCCTAGGTGAAGTCAAGAACGTGGAATAAAAGGAAAAAAGAGGTAGGTACGTAAAAGAATTGGGTAGGGAGGTAAAAGGTCATACCTGGGCCGATTGGCCAGGAAAGTAAGTGGTGGGTAGAATCGATGGTGTTGTACGCGAGTAGTAAAGATAAGATTGGCTGGCAGTAGGTAAAAGACGATCCAGCAGATGAAGGTAAGCAAGATAGGCCTTGATAAGCCTTGATTAGGGTCCTGCGTGAGTAAAAAGGTAAACATGAGGAAAACAAAAAGATACATTTATAGTGACTCGCTATATCAATTAAATAAACCTATGGGCAACTAGGGAAAAAAAGGCAGGAAATGTTGGTGAAAAAACTCAGCGCCATATTAGTCAAGCAGTTTAAACAAATCAGTTGGTGTCAGAGGTAATCTATGCGCCATGTTTATAAAGTAATTTAAACAAATGAATTGGTGTCAGAGGTAATCCAGCTCATAGGTAAGGTATTGGTAAGCAAAGTGCGAGCGTGTACAGGCATGCCAAGCTGAGTGAATCAATAATGGTAAGATAGAGTGTCAAACGGGGCATTAAGTATGCTAATAGATACAGAATCATGAGACTGTGAACGGCAAAGGAATTAATAGTACACACTTGTAGAAGTTAGGCTAAGGGATATGATAATAGCCCCGTAAAACTTAAGCGCGTGGGAAGACCAAAAGGTGAAAGAAAATAAGTCCAAGTTAAAAATAGAAACGTCACTAAATAAGTCAAGTAGTAAGCAATATTTCGGGAGGGCGCAGTGAATATCTGAATCACAGTGAATTCGGAGAAAAACCGAAAGAAATGAGTATAAAGGTGGAAAGGTGGCGGCCATCTTAAGATGGCTAAATTCCTTCATATAGGATGGTGAATATTAAAGTGTTGAGGAATATGAACGGTTAGAGAGTGATCAAGGAATTGTGCAGAGAAAAAGGAAAGAACCTATATTTGTGGCCATGCTCTATACTCATTTCTTTCGGTTTTTCTCAATTAGTCCCTCTTCCCTGTCACTGCCTTTTCAACATATTTAATTGCACGAGCGTGGAGCTACACACCTGATCAATCATGACATGTCAATGTGCACACACATACATCGTCAAATAACACCCAACTTGTGGGACTAAGGAAGTTGTTCTGACCTGTTGTCCTGGAGCTCTGCACAACCGCCCATACAGGGGTAGGACCCCTTCCACCAGTTTTGTCAGCTCCTCTGTTGAGAAGGCTGGGGCCCTTTCCCCTGCAGTGCGTGCCATTGTTGCTCCAAGAGACAGGACACGGCAGCACACAATTTGGAGGTCTGTCTAGCCCGAATGCCAGCAGTCAAGTGAGCTGTCCCACACAAAATGGCGGTTACGACCACAGCGGTCATGACCGTCACCACCAGCGGTGATTGTCAGTGGTCCCAGTCTTCCTTTGACATCAATGTTAACCATTGAGGGGTTGCACAGCGGTTCTGACCGCACTCTGCCATGACGACTTCTGCCGGCGGAACAAGGTCACTTCCAGCAGTCCAATGCATGCCGGACACAAAGATGCCATTTTAGTTTGTGACATTACTATCCTGAGTTTACACAACGTAACTACCTGCCTGTCCTCACAAATACATATTTCAGGTCTGACATGGTGAATATAGACACATGTAGTGCGTGTCTAGTGAAATTTACAGAGTTGTCACAACAATTGTCAGCATATTTGATCAGTATTGTAAAACACAGGGGAGGTGTAGGTGTAGATGTCCTGTATTCGGCCATTCATACAGGAATCATATGCCATTGTCTGGTTAGGTACGGAGGGTAGAGTAATGTGTACTCACACATTACAGGCAACTTGCATGACTATTACATGGTGACTGTCATGTGTCATACTGTATAGCCTACATTGTGACAGATATCCTGATTGGTGTTTGTATTCCCGCACAGATTTGGCCACAATGGAGTGATGAGGAATGCACCAATTAACCGGCCACTCGTAGATCTTGAAACCATGGAAGAGCGCCACATCATCCTGACCTATCGACTTAACCGTTGGTGCATCAGGGAACTTGTCACCCAGTTGAAGGCGGACCTCCTGATGGGTTTGAGGAATCCCCATGCCATCCCTCCAAAAGTCGAGGTTTGGTCACTCCTGCATTTCCTGGCGAGTGGCTCATTGCAGAGCACAGTGGGACTGGCTGCAGGCTTTTCTCAGCCAAAGTTCTATAAGCAGGATGTGCTGATCGCCCTACTCAAGCATGTGCACAGGTATATTAGGTTCCCACTACCTCCAGATTTCCCACTGTTAAAGCAGCCTTCTACAACATCTCAAATATCCCACATATAATTGGGGCCATTGATGGGACTCACATTGCCCTGGTACCTCAGAGGATCAATGAACAGGTCTACAGAAACAGGAAGAGTACATATTCACTCAATGTACAAGTGGTGTGTCTTGCAGATCAATACATTACACATGTGAACGCTAAATTCCCAGGATCAGTACATGATTCCTACATCCTGGAGGAACAACAGTGCCCCTGCAATGATGTCACAGCTACAGGGAGAAAGGGCCTGGCTCATAGGAGTGTGTACTGCTCTCCATGTCAGACGTCTATACCCCTCATGACACAGTCAGCACTCCGCCTGGCAATGTTACCCATGGCCATGTTCCCTTTTCCACACAGGTGACTCTGAGGATGAGGCACATGACAACCGTACTGACATGATTCGTCACAACTTTCCTTGACGTACAGGCATGTCTGCATTACATATCATCTGCGCATGGGAGATGTATTGTTGAAGGCAATCTGTAGCCAGTATTTGCATGCATCAATGTAGGTGTGGGGACTGGAGCCTTAGACATTGGGTAACGACCTTGAAGGTTAGGTGACTCACCATGAGAGGTAGAGGAACTGCACAGCTGCTAAGTTCATTTGTGGCATGCTGGTGCCATTGTGGTGCAGCCTACAAGTTGTTGTAACGGTTTAGGGTCCTCAGGCTGTCTCTTTGGGGATATTTTAGGGAGACTTATCAGTCTTGTCCTGCTGCATAGGCCTATCATGCTTTGACATCTGCTGGGTGTCAAGTACCTGTTCATGACTACTCAGAGAGTTGTGCAATTGAGGATGTTACCTATGTATCATCTTTGCTGTGCCACACATGTGTGAATGCCAATGCAGTTCCTTACTTATGGTGCAGTGTTGCTGCGGTGGAGGCTACTTATTTTCCCACTGCAGTTTGGAGCATCAATGGATTACCATAAGTCTGAAGGTAAAACTTTGACCGAGGACCACCACTCAGTGTAGCCAAGCAGGGCTCCATCGCGGTCAGCCTCAAATTTTGACATTGACGCTTTTAGTTTCTATGAGCTAAAAAACATTTATTCTTTAAAAATTCATATATCTGATTCTGTTTATTGGATTTTTGTAGATTTTTGTAGTTTTAGTGTCATTTTAAAGATAAAAATATAATCTATGTTTATAAATTGGTTGTTTGATTTTATTAAGTTGTGTTTTCTTATTTACTGATTTGTGATTTTATATGCTTTACACAGCTGTCTCCTAAATTAAGCCTAAATGCTCATTGCCAAGCTACCAAGGGTGGATCTGGAATTAATTTATTGAGACCTGACTGGACCAGGGGAGGGTCAGTATCCTATTCCTAAGTGTAGGTACTTACCTGCCCTTATCAATAATTCACTTTCCAACATGGGGTAATTCAAATTGCATGACAAGGGCATGAGTTAAATTAACTCGAAATACCTCTTACTGTAACAGGTGAAATGCTATGGTTTTGAATGTTGAAAATGTGAGCCTAAGTATAATGTCCCTATAACCTTTGGATTTTTAAGTGAACTTCTATGGTTTCTTAGTGTAAAGTAATTTTAATTATTATATGTTAATCCAACCACTGACAACTATAGACTTTGGCTGTGCACAGCAGGGTTTGGCTGCAGGGCCTGGCTTGCAGGCAGGCCGTGCAGCCAACCTCCTCATAACCACCCAAACCACACTCCACACATGGCCTCTGGCCATACTTGACATGGGTAGGCTGCAGCACCTGACCTGCATCCAACCCCCTATAATTACCTAACCCTGCATCATGCACGTCCTTCGGCCATGCATGACAGGGGTTGGCCACAGCCCTGCGGCTAAACCTGCTATAACCATCCAACCTCATGCCAGTTAGAATGAGAAATGTTCTGGCAAATGGGAAAAACATGTATTTGACAAGTACAAAGAGTGAGATCACCTTTCTGTATGTACCTTCAATATTTGAAGTTGAAAACATTTTAAAGTTGAGAAATGAAAGAGAGAGAGAGAGAGAGAGAGAGAGAGAGAGCAAGTGAAAGGACCACAGGGGGAGCCCCAAGACCCTGGCAGTTCCAGCTAGCTCTCTGCATACTGCAGGAGCCAGCATTGCTTCTGCACACACGTGTTAGCAAGTGTTGGATTGGATAATGGGTTATTGGTAAGGGCAGGTAGGTACCTACACTTAGCAATAGGCCACTAACCTCCACTTAGGTCCAGTTAGGTCTCAGTAAATTAAACCCAGATCAACCCTTGGTAGCTTGGCAATGAGCGACAAGGCTAAACTTAGGAGACAGAGTGTAAAGCATTCAAATATCACAAAACAGTAATTAAATAAAACATAGGAAACAGTTTAAAAATCCAAAACCAATTTATGAAGAACAGATTATATTTTTATCTTTAAAATGACACAAAAATGAATAAAATCGGATAAGGGGAACCGGAGATATTCATTTTTAAAGAATTATTATTTTCTTGCACCTAGAAACAAAAAGCGCTAATCTGGTCATTGGTCGCACCTCGACCGGGGCAAAGTCAAAGTTTAAGGCCGACCACGATGGAGCCCGGCATGGCTACAGCCCGCGGAAGGCCTTGGTCAAAAGTTTACCTTCGGACTTAGTCATTTTTCTGAAGATTTTCTTCAGCGGGACGAACCTGCCAGTCCAATCCGACCTCCTGGAACTCTTCTCCGGATACGCGTCGCGGGAGCCCTCGGTAGAGATTTTTACCTTCGGACTTAGTCGTTTTTTCGAGGTGAAACCCTTCGACCGGGGCAAACCTGGATCTTGATCCGACGTCCTTGGAGCCCTCCTCAGATACGCTGGTTGGGAGGTCCCGGTCAACTTCCTACGTCCGGACTTAGGGGGTCATTCTGACCCTGGCGGTAAAATCCGCCAGGGCCAACGACCGCGGGAGCACCGCCAACAGGCTGGCGGTGCTCCCTTGGGCATTCTGACCGCGGCGGTACAGCCGCAGTCAGAAACGGAAAACCGGCGGTGTACCGCCGGTTTTCCGCTGCCCTGGGGAATCCTCCATGGCGGCGCAGCTTGCTGCGCCGCCATGGGGGTTCCGACCCCCATACCGCCATCCTGTTCCACTCCGCCGGCTCCATTCGGAGCCGGCATCCTCATGGAAGGGTGTTTCCCGCTGGGCTGGCGGGCGGCCTTCTGGCGGTCCCCGCCAGCCCAGCGGGAAACCCAGAATACCCAGAATACCCGCGGCGGTCTTTTGACCGCGCAGCGGTATTCTGGCGGTTCCAGCCAGGCCGGCGGCTTCCGCCGCCGGCCGGGGTCAGAATGACCCCCTTAGTCTCTTTTTGGGAGATTTTCTTCACCGGGACGAGCCTGCAAATCAGGCCGGGTCGCAGTTGAGGCAAGCCAGCTAGAGTTGCCATGGCATTTCGGTTCTTCTATGGAGCTTTTTTTCAAAAGTTCTCAAAACTTCTCCAAACTTCTGGATCTTCTTCCAGATGTTCCTTTAAGGTTCTTTTGGGGTCCACAGCTCACCCCAAGTTCCAGAAGCTCTGAGATGATCCTTGGGGGTGTGGACTACAACTCCCAGAATGCACCTGGCGCAAACTCCTTTTTGGCCACTGGACAGTGGTCAGCTGGTTGATTTCTTCCGGAGTTGGTGCAGGGGACTCTGGTTAGCAATTTTCTACCTGTAGCAAACAGGGAGTCCCTCCTTGAACCAGTTGAAGCCAGGCAAAGTCCTTCGTGTGGTGGAGCCCAAGTGTGCAGCTGGTGCAGTCCTTCAGAGTGCAGGATCCAGGTGCAGGCCAGGGGTCCAGCAGGGCAGTCCTTCTTCTTCTGTGGTTGGAATCTGATGGGGATCTGAGGTGTGGGTGCAGGTCTGCCAGTTTTATCCTTGCTTCTGGGTGAAAAACAGGGGGGTCCTGGTTCTCCAATCAGGTACAGGGTCCTTCCCCATGTGATGACCACTTCCTGGGAAGTGTGGCAAAAATCAATCCCAGGAGGCAACATTCCTCAAAAACCCATCATGGCTGAAAGTGATTTTTGGAGGTTACAGCTGGCTGACCCCACCCACTGGTGTGGCTAAAAATCCTAAACACACCCATCTCTTGCTGTCTCCTAATCTAATCAAGAGGGCACCTAACTGTCTGGGTTTGCAGGATGTGGGGGTGTTGCTGGGTTGCTCCAAGTGTCCTTCTCTGCCTTTGAAGACCAGTTTGGCAGCCCTCCCCCTTCCTGCCTCACCATCTGCTGAGGGGATATCTCCTCCCACAGGCACGTCTCTTTGTGTGAAGCCAGGCCACTTCACACCTCATCAAGGCAGCCTGGCCAGGCTGCCAGAGGCTGGCAAATCAGAGCACAGCAGCAAAAACACTGCAGGGCTGAAGTTGGCAACTTTTTAGGTAACGTTTAAAACTCTTTACCTGAACAAGTTATATTAAATCCAACAACTGGAAGTTGTGGGATTTATTATAACAATTCATTTGATACCAAACTCTTGGTATCTGTCACTTAAGGGGACTTTTACAATTAAAGTAGTCTCCCTATTCTAGCCTATAGAGGCCATTCACTACAATGAGGGAAAAATTAATGTGCCTGTTTTACCTCACCAGGGCTTATAACACTATTTTTATAAGGTCCCTGCAAATAATTACATGGCACCCAGCCCTAGGAGCACATAGGGCACACCTTGGGGTTACTTATATGTAAAAATAAGGTAGTTTAAGACTTTGGAACTACTTTTAATTCCAAAGTAGAATTTGCATGTAACTTTAATTTAAAAGCAGCAGCAAGGCAGGCCTGCCTCTAAAATGACACTGGGCACCTCAGCAGTGCACCTATGGGGGCACTACCTATGCTAGGGTCCATAAACCCCCATGCCCTACCATATACTTACAGGTAGGTTAACTTTGCCAATTATAATTAGCCTAATTTGCATATCCACTTTACACAGAGCACTGGCCCTGGTAAGCAGATGAAAATACCACTTTCAGCAAGTGGAAGCAGTTGGACAGCTTCTGTTTGCCGAAAGCAGAGTGTGTGCTTTTGTTTGGAAGGAGCTGTCAGCTCCTGCCAAGCAAAAGCAAACAGCTACCTCCAGAGGGTGGGCATCTCAGAAGGTAGCAGGAGCCACTCCTAGGGAGATGTTGGTCCCTGGTGTGCTGGGGGGGCTGCACAGGCCCCCTATGCTTATATTTATATGCATTTGCAACAGGAAGGTGCCAGTCACTGTGGCGCAGGGAGCTGCGCGGGCCTCCAGCATACATTTAAACACATTTACACTGGAGAAGTGGTGTTCCCCGGGGCTTTGAAATGCTCCCAGAGGGAGGCCCCTGACCCCCCATTCTGATATGTTGGGAATGCCACCAGGATCTGGCCCACCCGAGGGCAAAATCAATGGCGAAATTTTTGAATATTCCCGAATTTTGCTGAGAATTAAAGTAAATGCTTTTTAGCCCTGGAGAGGTGGTGGGGGCCCTGGACCAAGGGTAGGGGGTTAGAGTATGGGTACCCTGCAATCTTTTCTTTTTTTTTTTTTTTTTTTTCAGACTCTGCTGAAGTAAATGGCTAGCAACCCTTCCTGATTGGGAAGATTTCCAAAGCCTTCGCTCCTATAGATATACACATTTGGCTTTCCTTTTATTTCTCTTACACTACTGAACAGATTTACACCAAATAACAAAAACCATCATACGCTACCTTTCTGCCAAATTTGGTGTAATTCGATCCAGTGCTTTCTGTGATTTGGAGTAAATCCCTTAACTAATTTTGGAGATATTAGAGTTTAAAAAATATAGATATTTAGGGACGCAGATCATCCGTGGATACAACTGTCCCCTTGCTTATATCTGATTGGCTGCCAACATTTCACCAAGGAAGTGTTGGCAGCCATCTTGGGACTCGACTTCAGCCAAGTCTCACCCAAAAAGGGAAAAAAAAGAAAAGTGGCCAGGGTAGGGTACTCTGAGCCTGTAGCCTTGTACTAGGCATCTCTCATGGACCCCGCCAAGGCTAAAAAGCAATTTTTTTTTAATGTTGGGAAAATCCGTGGATCTGGATATGTGGATTTTCCCAACATTTAAAAAAAAAAAGGAGCAGTCTCCAACACTTTTCTTTTGCCCCTGGGTGGGCCATATCCCAGGGGGATTAGGGGCTTTAAAATGGAGGGTGCATAGGGGCCCCCCATCCTAGTGGCTTGTAATAGCCCCAGGGACCACCTCCCGGGGGGATCAGAGGCCTTGGGACTGCCACCTCCCCAGTACTATCTTTCAGTAATATGTGGGGGCCCTGCAGCCCCTACGCAGCCCTGGGGGCAGCCACCTCCCCAGGTCGAACATTGAATTAAATGCCAGTTGGCTGCACGGCCCCTCCGCAGCCCTGGGGGCCACCACCTCCTTGGGGAAAATGTTGAATGAAATACGGGAGGGCCTTATGACCCCCCGACAGCCTTGGGGACCACCATCTCCCCTGGGCTGAAGTTGAATTGTATGTGGCCGGTGGAGCAGCCCCCACTGCCCTGGGAACCACCACCTCCCCAGGGTTAAAATGAAAGAATGAAGGGGTCCTTTGTGGACCCCTGGCCCTGGGGGCTACCACCTCCAATGGGCAAATTTTAATGTTGAAGGGGGCCGCGTGACCACCCTCAAGGAGTTAATAATGGCCCTGGGGACCACAACGCCCCCCAGACTGGCTCCTGCTATGTCCCAGGGTGCCGACCCCTGGGACAGAACTGTTTGTCCTGAATTGGTGGGAGCTTTGAGAGTTCCTGCCAGATCGGAGCAACCACTCCCCTTGCAGCAAATGAGAGCTGTCAAACAGCTCTCATTTGCTGTGAGTGGAGGTTTCCTCTATTTCCCTGCAAGCAGGGACACAGAGGAAACAATTGCTCTCACAGAGAGGGAGCTGCATCTTTAGCAGCCCCCTCTTTGTGGCAGCAATTCTGACTCCTGCAGGAGACGGGGAGCCAGCTGGGACCACAGGAGCATTGAGGCTCCCCCCATAGTCCTATTGCACAATGGGTGCCCCTGATGGCACCCAGGAGAGATGACCAGGCCCTGGGGGCTAGGGTCCACTGGGCTGAGATCGGCCCAGGGTGGGGGACCGCATGGTCCTCCCATTGAATTGCAATGGGACCGGGTGGATGGGGTCCACAGGGCTGAAATCAGCCATTAATCGAACCAGGTAGCACTTACTAACTAACCATTAGAAAGTACTCCAGTTAGATAGACATTTTTTGCAAACTGTGGACGCTTGTTGGATAAACAAGTTGGTGAGGTTCCGTTCTGGCCATGATGCTTATTTCACAAGAAATGAAACTTCAACAGGAAACACTTACAAATATAATAATAGCAGTTGCCCCAGTTGAAGCTCTGCTTCCCCGATTTATAGTTACTTGAAATAACTGTTCAATTTGTATGGTTTTATGTGAGTAAATTCAGAACCTAACTATACCGTCCAAGTTACTTTTGCTTTTTTAAGTACATTTCTAAGGTTTTTTAAATTATATTTCCTAACTATAACGTCTCTGTAACCTTTTTTTTTTTTGTCAGTGAATTTCTAATGTTCTTTTTAACATAAAGTAATTTTAACTACTATGGGCCTCATTATGAGGCTTACGGTCTTGAGACATCCAGCCTCGCGGTCTGACTGCCACACTTCAGGCGGTCAGACCGCCATATTACGACCTTGGTGGTTGCGCTGTCACCACCGCCAGGAACATTGTTCCCGGTGGTATAGTGGTGGTCGGAGTTGTGATCAGCCATCGCGGTGCTGAGTTCAGTGCCGCCATTGTCGTAGTTTGGACTCTTGCTCTGAGCAAGACTGCTGGTTTAAGGATGACAGTACTTTTGTTTGTAGGCGACTGCGTCTTTCCAACAACAAGTCGCAACTGTTGTCCCAACCTTACCGGCTCACTAGCAGCACCTCACCAGAAACACAATAGTAAAAGGTGATTTATGGCAGCTGTTTACGCATGGACTCGAAAATAAGATATCTCAGGGAGTGTTGTGGTTAAACGGAGATTACCCTTTTTTCACAGATATATTATGTCTCAGACAAACACAGGCAATGACACAGATGCAGTAAAGTTACAATAGTTTTTATTTAACATAACTGCAATTTGCGATAAGTTGCATGGGCTGTAATGATTAGGATAATGAATAAAGCAAGAAACAGTATTGTGAAGACGAGAGTCATTATTACAAAGACTCCCACCATCTTGCAATACATAGAAAAGATATATGAGATGTAATATGCCCTAATACCCTAATGTGAAAAGGCCTAACCTCCTACCTAAAGGAGAGCTGGGTTTGTTAAACCTAATCTGCCAATTCCATGTCCATGAGAGGAGCCCCCAACCCTCATTACCTTGGAATGAGGTCTCTATCTCAGACTCCACCGGGACACAAAGACTGGGTCAGCGTCACGACGACTGCAGCATCGATATCAGCGATGGTGGCGATGCCCTCTGGTCGGATTCCTCTGATTATGTGTCTAAAGTGTGATGTATTTATACAGATCTACAAGGTACCCTGACGTAGGTGTGTTCCTAAACAATAGATAACATACATGCTTGGGACGGCAATTGATATCAACAATCCCTCGACAGTATAGAGAGGGAAAATCCCTAAGCGTGAACACCTACTGTTTGTTTGCTTTGATGCTTGATCTTGATGGCTTGGCGCGGTGACACTGATAATGTTACCGATAACAAGTGGCCTAACTATAAACAAGGCAGCCATCTTAGAAGAGTTAAATAATTAAATGGGCTAAGACAGAGCAAGCTAAGTAGGTTAAAAGTCACTAGGTGACGGGGGCACGAGTCTACAAGCCAGAGGCTAAGCTAACTCCTGTTATCCCATTAAAACGAACTAGGATTCACTACACCATGCTGATCACAAGTCTAGTTTCCACCAGCCTTTTCATGCGTTGTGCGTGTGAGTGTGCATGATCGCTGTGATTCTAGGGGGGTGCAGGCATGGTGGGCTGTGATTGTAGGGGGGTGGGGCAGTGGTGGGGGGTTAGGTGATTGCTGGAGTGGTGGGTGAGCCTTCCCTGTCACCAGTAGCCCTACCAGCCTGGTTCTTGTGGCAGTGGTACCGCTGCTAAAACCGTAGTGGTAGGATGGCTCATTATACTGCTGGCGGTCATGTGTGGACCTCCAGGTCGGAGGTGCACATCTCTGGCCCGGCGGTTCATACCGCCATGGCGGTACAAGGGGTGATGAGGTGGATTGGCTGCGGCCAACCCGCCACACTCATAATGTGGTGGTATGCACCGCCAGCCTGTTGTCGGTGATACTGCCACATTAACCCTGGCTTTCAAAAGACCTCCAGGGTTAAAATGAGGGCCATAGTCACTTAAAAAAATGAAAGGTTACAGGGACATTATAGTTAGGCTCACATTTTAAACAGTACATCAAGTAACTCTAACTCATGCCGTCCAAGCACAGCTGTTTCATCAAAAATATTACTGCAAATATTACATTGATATTTTCAAAGATATTATCAAAAATGTTGTGAGTGCCAACATTTGTGGATTAATTAGCAGTGCATGGTGAGGGCGCGAGTTATAATTACCTGAGGGCATGAGTTATAGTTACTTGAGGGAACTCTAACTATAACTAGTGAATTTCTATGCTTTTGTACATTTAAAATGTGAACCTAACTATAAAGTCCCTGTAATCTTAGTTTTTTAAGTGAATTTCTATGTTTTTTAAATTCTATGTCTGAACTATAATGTCCCTGTAACATTTTTTTTAAAGTATAGTAATTTCCATTACTCATATAAGCACCCAACCTTGCACCATGCACGGCCTTCAATCGTGTACAGCGAAGGTTGCCCATAAGACCTGGCCTGCAGCCAGACCCTGCTGCTAACCTCCCTAACCACCCAACCCCATGCTGTGAAAGCCCTTTGGCCGTGCACGGCAGAAGTTGGCTGCGGCATCTCTGGGTGACAGAAATTGATTGAAAGAGAGAGAGAGAGAAAGAAAGCGACAGGGAGAGAGATAGAGAGATTTTTAGGCTTTGATGTATGATATACTTAGAATGGGATATTGTTGCACATTTAAAAAAAAATATTATCTGTCACTTAAAAAAATTATAATAACTTGTACTTTAAAGAAAAGAGGGAAGCAAGTCAGGCTAGACTGCGACCTTCACAGTGAGCTATTGTTTTCATTTTTTTTTTTTTTTTTGCTTTTTAGCCCTTTATGGGCTATCTGGGACTGCAAAGCAGCCGTCAAGGGCTCCTCCCCGTGGTACCTACATGTTTATGTATTTATATATATATTTTTTTTATTTTTCAGAATGCCCTTTACGGGCTATCTGGCACTGCAGGGTGAGCCTCAAAGCTTACCTTGGGGTGCCATTGCTTCAGCAAGCAGGGAGCTGCTTGTAACTCCAGCTCCCTGCTTTCTGAAATATTTCATCCCTGTTCCCTGCATGCGTGCAGGGGACAGAGACGAAAGCTTTGGTTTTTGACAGTGGGACCTGTTTGACAGGTCCTGCTGTCAAAAACCGAAGTGTTTGCTGTGGCTTGGTTGCAGCTGCAAACAGCTATGTCCCGGGGTGGGCACCACACAACATAGCAGGAGCCAGCCGTAGGGGGTGGTGGTCCCCACTGCCATCAGTGGCTCCATGAGGGGGGCCACACAGCCCCCCTCCAACATATTATAAGCCCCAGAGAGGTGGTGATCCCTGGGGCTTGAGGATCCCCTTTCTTTTCTTAACTATTTGGCACGGGGAGATAGTGATCCCCACGGTCCCCACATAATTATTAACAGCCCCAGGGAGGTGATGATCCCTGGGGCAGTGGGGGGGGTGTTCAGCTCCCCCACATTATATTTATTGATGGCCCCAGTGCAGTGGGCTGCTCATGCCCGCATATTATGTATAAGCCTAGAGGAGGTGGCAGTCCCCGGGGCAGCAGGAGTGGGCCAGAAGGCCCCCCTATGCATTATTCTGCAAATGTCCTTAAGACTTGGCCCACCCAGGTGCTTTAAAATGACGAAGTGTGGGAGCCTGCGCTTTGTGTTTTAAAAATGTTTTTGCTTCAGATTTGCGATCTCATTGCAACTCTGTGACAAAGTAAAAAAAAAAATGCTTTTTAGCCCAGTGGGGGGGTCCTTTTGGGACCCCTGCACCAGAGCTAAGGGGTAAGGGTGCTCGTACCCTGGCCCCTTTTCTTTATTTTTTTACCCTTTTTCTGGGAGTTGGCCAAAGTCAAGTTCCATCATGGCTGACAACATTTCAATGGCTTCCTTGTTGAAGTGTTGTCAGCCAATCAGATCTCAGCACAAGATCAAGAGGGGTTGTGAATATTTTGCGTCCTTATATGTACAATTTTTTTTCCCTTAATTTCTCAAAAACTACTGAACGAATGTACCCCAAAATAAAAAAAGTTGGTTGCTGACACTCACCAGGCGGAGGTTGGTGCAGATTAACTGTGCAGGGTCAGCTGCAGATGTCCGCCCGTCCTAGTGGCAGTTGTGGTTCTGCAAGGAGACATCATCAAGGGCCGTGGGCAGCGTGCTCAGGCCAATCACTCTAGGTGTTCAAGATGGCTAGGTGCTTTCTTCAGATCATCCCCACCCATCTACTCCTCACAGCCTAGGTGGGCAGATCTGTGTGCAGCCACTTAGGGGTCATGACAGAGCAGTCACCCATGCAGTGGGTGGCCGAGTCCTGTGCCCCGGCAAAGCTTCAGATGGCACTGGATAACTCGTTTGGGACGGGAGAGCCGAACTCCAGAGTCCTACTCCATGGTGGGTTAGGCCACACACCCCTGAGGTGATAGTTTTGACTGTTAATATGTGTACTTAAGGGCAATTAAATTTATGATTCAGATACTTTTGTTTTTATTAAAAGTAAAAACAATATTTTTAGCAGAGATATTTGTGCTCTTTGTATTTTTGGTTTTATTAGTTAAGTATATGAAGTCCATATTTGTGTTAACAATATTTAATTTCCAATATTTTTGAATATCGATACTGATCTCATCGATATTGTGTCATTAAAGCCCCTGAGCACTGCAAAGAAACTCATGTAACTCATGAAAGGAACCATGAAATTGCACAAATTCATTGTATTGAATAAAGTATCAGGAGCACATATGACTGTACATGCTATTACTTTAAAATACACCAACAGAAACATGAAATGCATGACAGACTACAGGTATGCGTTTGTGGAATTTGAATATCAACTTAAAAATATTGTTTGGCCTTTGTACAGTGAACAAAATACCATTAGGGCAAAAATATTGTGGAAAAGAATATCAAGGGTAAGCATAATTGTTTATCCTGATAAATCAGGTTGTTTAAAATACTGTAGGCTGCAGTATCAAGGTATAAAATATTTTTACTATACATTATATTATGTATTTATTTTTCAGCATGTTTTATTCATAAACATTTGTAAAATGTTGGTATTTCAATTATTTTTTAACTTTTTTATTATTTAGGGTTTTTTTTTTCAGTACATTGCTGATTTTAATTTGCCTTTGTATAGTTTTTCTTAATTTGTTTTAAATACAATACATTTTTTTGATTTGATTTGTTTTTTCAGCTGGTATGGTGCATTGGGTGGGTGCAAGCATAGGTCTTTATTTCACACTATGTTAATTATTTTGAAATCTTAAAATGTAAGTTACATTTTTAATACATTCAAAAGAAATTCATTGTTGTGGTACAGTTAAAAAATTTAAAATGTGTTTACTAGTTTATACTGTGTTTTGAGGGATATTAGATTTATTATTTACATGTAATACAACAATTTAATGTATAATATGTGTAAGGTAACTATTGGTGTGTGGTGTTTACATTTTTATTTAAGAATAGAGGACGTTGTTTCATTTAATTCCTAAAAACTGATTTTGTCTTGAAGAAAATAATTAATTATTAATTTACAAAAAATTACACTTGAACTTTCTATAGAAATTAAATTGTATTGATTTTGTTAAAGATCTTATATGATTGCTGATATAGGCCCTCATTATGAACTTGGTGGTCAAGACTGTTATGCCGGTGGTGGCGGAATTTACTTCCAGCGGCATGGCGGTTTGACCGTCACATAATGAAGGCAGTGGGGACCACCTCAGGCAGCCTTCCACCACCACCAGGCTACCGCCGACAGGCAGCCTGACGATGGTGGAATTCTTCATCCGACAGGGCAGTGCTGCAGATAAAGAACCTTGGTTCCGCCAGCCATTCCCTGGCAGGTTGACCTGCCAGCAGGAGGCTGGCAGAAAGGGTGCTCCCGGGCCCCCTGAGGGCCCCTGCACTTGGCATGGGCAGTGCAGGGGCCCCCGTGCAGTACCCTGTCATGTGCTGCACCCGCCGCACATCGGCATTGATGACGGCGGCAATGTCCCGGCCCGTTGGCGGAAATAATGTTTCCGCCAGCCGGCCCAGCAGAACGTTTATTATTCGCCCGGTGGGATCTCATGGGGGCTGGCGGTCTGTGATAAGACCGCCAGCATGAACACGGCGGGGATTCCCGTTGTGTTCATAATGACCCCCATAGTATTAAGTTGTAGGAAACTGATATATATATTTCATGTTTTCAAATTGTTGCTTATTTGCAGTTAGGATATTGAAACATAACCACTCCCAACCCTCCTCTATGTTTCTATTTTACCACCCAGTTTTTCTGGGCCTGGAGTTAGATCAGTAAAATAGTTGAGGGGCATGATACACCACCTCAATTAATTTATGTTTCTATGATGAGTTGTTTCCCTTCTGAGGTCTGTTTTGGCCAGGCTCTTGATGTCGTTGGTACTGCCCCGGAAAAGGTGGCGGTTTGCAGTGTCTTAATATGGTGGGTGGAACATTGACTTCCACCTGGCTGTAGGTGGCTACCGTCGTGGTGCCTGTTGTTTCTGCCCTGGCAGGCGGTGTGGTAAAGTGGCTGTCTATCTGAGCTGGCTGCTGGCGGTGGTTGCGGGGGGAAGCTCCTGCCCATCCCCTGCAGCCTCAGACGACTGCACTACCATGATTGGTAGTGGGGTCTCCCACTGAGTCCCTGCACCAGGCCCCTTCTCCTTCCTGCCTGCTAGTGCAGGCCCCTTGCCCTTCCTGGCAGTAGCTGGGGATGGCTCCTTGCTCTTTAGGGCAGCAGCTGATGTAGGGCCCCTTGCCCTTCCTGGCAGCAGCTGGGGATGGCTGCTTGCCTTACCTGGCAGCACTTGGGGCAGAGACCCTTTCCGTGAGAAGTTTTGGGAGTAGAGGAAGAGGGAGTGGTTGTGGAAGGTGTCTGTCTGCTGTGTTTGGGTGCATGGACTGGATGCTGTTGTGAGGTGGATGGCTGTTGGGTGTCTGAGTTCTTGCGTTTGTGTACCTGGGGGGGCACAGACACAGTGTGAGAGGACACAGGGGATGTGTGCATGGCTGTCGGGGTGGTGTCTGCCAATGAGGTGTGTGTAATGCTAGGTGTGGTAGTGATGCTGGTAGTGGATGATGGTGTAGTGCATGCAGGTGTGAGTGTAGATGCAACTGGGAGGGAGGTGGAGGAGGAGGAGGGGGACACAGTAGAGGCAGTGGATGTTGGAATGTCTGCATCTGGATGGTGTTTGTGTGAGGGAATGTGGAATGAAGTGTGGTGCTTGTGTTTGCCTGAATCACTCTTGTGTGTTGTCTTATGCTCATGCTGGTCTGTCTGTGTGCTTGGGATAGGTTGGGTTTGAAGTGAATGGGATTGGGTAGAGGAAGTTGTAGGGGCAAAGGTGGAAACAGGGACAATGGCTGCCATCAGAGAGAATACCAGAGCCTGGATTGATCTCTGTTGGGCCACCAAGCCAGTGTGAATGTCCAGAAATGCAGTGGTTTGTTGCATTTGGGCTGCCAGCCCCTGGATGGCATTCACAATGGTTGAATGCCCTACAGAGATGGATCTCAGGAGGTCAATAGCCTCCTTACTCAGGGCAGCAGGGCTAACTGGGGCAGGACCGTAGGTGCCTGGGGTGAAGAAGATGCCCACCCTCCTGGGTGAGCGGGCATGGGAAACTCGTGGAGGGGCTGCTGGGAGGGCGGTGCTGATAAAGGGGGTGGCGGCTGTACCTGTAGCTGGGGTGAGCAAAGAGGTGTCCGCCACCACCAGGGAGCTTCCATCCTAGTCTGTGTCTGAACTGTCCCCTCCAGTCTCCACCGTGGTGCTCCCCTCAGCCTCCATCCCACTGGTGCCCTCACCTTCAGTGGACTCTGCCTCCTGGGTCCTGTGGGATGCAGCTCCCTCCGTTGCCGGTGCCTCTGCTCCTCCGCCAGATGATGCTAATGCACATAAGGACAGGATGACAAAACAAAAAGGGGGTGGAAAAGACAAAGGAAACACTTGGCCAACGGCTGCCCCAACACCACCGTTGGCATACAAAGCACCCTCACAAACAGTGAACAGCCCTACTCTCTATGCAGTGCACTACCAGTTACAATGATAGTCACCAGGGCATGGGGAGGGACACATACTGCCAACTGCAGCATACCTGGGACCCACACAGCCCTGCCCAGTAGTGGATGCCTACTAGCCAGGTGGGAGGAATATCACATCTGAACCCTGCCCAACATGGGACCCACTCTGCAATGTCAGGCCTGGCCTAGGGGCACCCACAGACAGACATCTCCCACCCGGATAACACCCTACCATGCGTAAGTTGTATTGACAGGCACTGTACTCACCATCTTGTGGCTGCTGTGATGCCCTCAAGCGCCCATCCAGCTCCGGATAGGCCACTGCCAGTATGCAGGCCATCAGGGGGGTCAGGTTTCGTTGGGCACCCCATCCTCGTTGGGAGGTCATCCCCAGCTGGGCCTCCACCATCTTCGTGCCCAGTGTCTTCGGTCCTCCCACCATTTCCAACAGTGGGTGCTCCGCCTGCCGTAGACCCCCAGGGTCCGCACATCCTTGGCGATGGCATGCCATATACCCTTCTTTTGATGGTTGCTGACCTGCAGAAAAAATACACACAGGGAAAGGTATTAGTCAGACTGTCCTGCCTATTACACTCATGGCCCACCATACCCCTTCCCATCCCCATTTGCACAGACATGGCCTAGCACACGAGCTACACGTCGCCCAGGGGACATCCACCAACCCCTCCACATGAGGCCTTCACACACACCACTCCATGCATTCATGCCCCAAGCATCGTGCTCACAGTGTACTAACCTGTTGGTCTGGAGGCCCATACAGCAGTCAGTACTGGGGTAGGACCCTATCCACCAGTCGCTCCATCTCCGCCAAGGTGAAGACAGGGGCCCTTTCCCCAGTCACACGACCCATGGTAGGTTCCAGACACAGGTCACATCAGCACATGCAGTGCAGGTCCTCTCCTGTTGAAGGTCAGGTAGCAAGTGAGTGAACAAATTGAAAATGGCGGTGACGTCCGGGGCGGTGCATACCGTCACTGCCGGTGTACATTATCATTGGTCACTGTACCCCATAGGGGCAAATATTATCCAATGAGGCGTTGCACAGCGGTTCACGACCACCTCCCGCATTGGCGAACAACATCAGCGGAATTACCTCACTTTCACCTGGACAGGCAGATGCCATTAAAGTGGGGGGAGGCCCTGGATCACAACTGCGTCACAGTTCATAATTGTACAATCTGGACAAATGCCACATATACATTTCAAAACAACATCATGCATTGTACTGTTGTGACTACAATGTACAGTTCATGACCACCTCCTCACTCTTTTGTCCCCGAGATTGCAACTGCTGCGTATGAATAGGAGATGCAGACATACCCCAGTGTACAGACCCCTGGTAGACTTGGCAACAATGGAGGACAGGCACATCATCCTCACCTACAGAGTTAACAGGGCCACAATCAAGGAGCTGTGTGCCAATCAGGAGCCTGACCTGATATCTGCTTTCTGTCACCCCACTGGGATCCCCCCTATTGTGCAAGTCCTAATTGTGCTCCATTTCCTGGCAACTGGTTCTTTCCAAGTGACAGTGGATTTGGCAGCAGGAATGTCACAGCCAATGTTCTCAAGAATGCTGACCAGAGTGTTGTCTGCCCTGATTAAACACATGTGCAGCTACATTGTTTTCCCCCAAGTGGATGATTTGGCCACAGTGAAGGCTGACTTCTATGCAATGGGACATAACACCAACATAATTGGAACGATTGATGGAACACATATTGCATTTGTTCCCCCCACCGGCAAAATGAACAGGTCTACAGAAATCGAAAGAGTTTTCATTCAATGAATGTCGAGATGGTGTACCTGGCGGACCAGCACATCTCCCACTTCAATGTGAAGTATCCTGGTCTGTGCATGATGCCTTTATCCTGAGGAATAGCAGCATCCCAAATGTGATGGGCCAACTACAGAGGCACTGTGTGTGGCTAATAGGTGAGCCCTGGTTCCCACCCAATATGGTGTATGGGTATGATGTGGGCCATAAAGGATAGTGTGTGGCTAAATGTTGCCCTCCATATTTGCAGGTGACTCTGGTTACCCCAACCTATCATGGCTCCTGACTCCTGTGAGGAATCCCAGGACAAGGGCAGAGGAATGTTACAATGAGGCACATGGACGAACCGGATGGATCATTGAACGTACCTTTGGCCTCCTGAAGGTGAGGTTTTGGTGCCTCCATCTAACAGGTGGATCCCTGTGCTACTCATCCAAGAAGGTGTGTCAGATAATCGTTGCATGCTGCATGTTGCATAACCTTGCCTTGAGACGCCATGTGCCTTTTCTGCAGGAGGAGGAGGCTGGAGATGGCCGTGTGGCAGCAGTGGACCCTGTGGACAGTGAAGATGAGGAGGCAGAGGATGAGGACAACAGAACTGCAGTGATTCACAAATTTTCCAATGACACACAGGTACGACAGTGGTACTTCACATTTCATTGTCATTTTCATGTTTGAGATTGTCACTGGCAGGCTATGATTTCCCATTTCTATGCCCACTCACTTTACCATTTGGCAACTCTTTTTGCAGATGTTGGTGCCCAACTATCGCTCCTGGTGTGTTCACTGCAGCCAAACACAGGTCTATCCTATGTGCACATTACTGTACAGTTGAATTGCAATATTTGAACCTTGTTAAACAAATACATACTTAAATCATTTGACAAACTCCATACTAGTTTTTTTTCAAATGGTGTTTATTGCAGTGCTAAGAAGAAAAGAGGGAAGTGCAATGGGCTGGGGTGATGATAGAGGAAAGTCCAGGGTATAGTTCCAGTCTATTTGTAGCACAGGTGCATTGTCCAAGGGGGTATAGGAAGGGGAGCAATGACAGTTCAAGGTGAACAGGGTGACAGAGTGGGACACAAGGGTGACAATCAGGAGAGTCTTATTTCCTGGCAGGGGTCTTAGCAATAGTCTCTGGCTTCTGCCTGGATCGCAGGGAACGTTTGCGGGGTGGTTCTCCTCCTGCAGGGGGAGGGGTGCTGGTGCCCTGTTGGTCCTGTGATGGGCCTCCTGTCCACTAGCGGCAGCGGAGGTGGAAGGTTGTTCAATTGTCTGGCTAGTGGCAGGGGCCCACTGTTTTGAGGCTGCCTCCCTCATAATGTTTGCCATGTCTGCCAGTACCCCTGCAATGGAGAAAAGGGTGGTGTTAAGTGCTCGCAAGTCCTCCCTCATCCCCTGGTACTGTCGCTCCTGCAGCCACCTGTTCTCCTGCACCTTGGCCAGGATCTGGCCCAGCATTTCCTAGGAATGTTGGTATGCTCCCAGGATCTCAGCGAGTACCACCTGTAGAGTCGGTTGCCTGGGCCTGACCTCCCCCTGGTGCACAGCAGTCCTCCCAGCTTTCCTGTTGTCTTGTGCCTCTGTCCCCTGAACCGTGTGTCCGCTGCCACTGACCCCAGGTCCCTGATTGTCTTAGGTATGGGGGGGTGCCCTGGGGTCCCTGTATTGGTGGACACACTGCTGATTGACGTGTCCTGGGGACAGAGGCATGGGTACTCTGGGTGGGTGCTGTGGTGGTGTTTCCAGATGGGGGAGGCTCTTTGGTGGTGTGTGACTGTGGCTGGATAACCGACTGTCTGGAGGTCCCTAATGGGCCAGGTTGGGCATCCGGATCCAGGCAAGCTGAGTCGCTGTCATCACTGTTATCCTCTTCTGTGGGGGGACTGGCTAGTGCTGGCACCTCTTCTCCGGCGACATTGGCTGGGATACTTGTGGGGATGTAAATGCAGTGTTATTGTTTCTGTGTGTGGCATTTTGTGCATGGGTGGGTGGCCCTCTTTGGTTATATTGGCAGCTTTAACTTGTTTGAGTTGTTATGTGGTGGGCTAGCTGATTCTCTCCAGTGTGCATGCTTTGGTGATAGGTGTCAATGCAGGCCTGTGAGTGGTGTCCATGCATTGGTGGTGCATGCAGGGCTTGGCATTGGGATGGGTGAGATGTGATGGAGGGGTGTGTGGGTAGTGGTGGAGTGATGGGAGTGAGGGTGGGGGTATGTGATAGCATGCAGGTGGGGGAAGTAGTAGTAGAGACTTGACTTACCAGAGTCCAGTCTTCCTGCTACTCCTGCCAGGCCCTCAGGATGCATGATTGCCAAGACTTGCTCCTCCCATGTTGTTAGTTGTGGGGGAGGAGGTGGGGGTCTACCGCCAGTCCTCTGTACAGCTAGTTGGTGTCTTGCTGCAATGGGATGCACCTTCCCCCGTAGGTCGTTCCACCTCTTCCTGATGTCGTCCCTTGTTCTGGGGTGCTGTCCCACTGCATTGACCCTGTCCACGATCCTCCGCCATAGCTCCATCTTCCTAGAAATGGATATTTGCTGCTCCTGTGCTCCAAATAGCTGAGGCTCTACCTGGATGATTTCTTCCACCATGACCCTTTGCTCCTCCTCAGAGAATCTGGGGTGTCGTTGTGGTGTCACAGGTGTTGTGTAAGTAGTGTGGGTGTGATGTGTGTATGGGTGTCAGGTTTGTGTTGTTTGAAATGTCCAATGTAGTGCTGTTTTGTTTGTATGTGTGTATTTTGAGCGCTGTGGTATGTACCACCAATGGTTTACCACCGATGAATGTCCGCTGTGGTAATTCGTCGGTCATAATGTGATGGGCGTAGTTCTGTTTGCATAACGGTGTGGGTTTTGATACCGCCAGTTTATCGCTGACCTCTGGTGTGGCAGACTTGTGTCTGTGGCTGCATAGTGACGGATTGGTGTGTGTGTGTCATAATATGGCGAACAGATGTCCGCTGCGGCAGCGGTATGTTGGCAGCAGTCAGCATGGCGGTAAGTGGGATTTACCGCCAATGTCATAATGAGGGTCTGTGTATTAAGGAAGCTATACATGTCAGAGTCCAGGGGCCTGATTTAGATCTTGACGAAAGGGGTTGCTCTGTCACAAATGTAACAGATATCCAGTCCACCATATTACGATCCCATTATTTCCTATGGGGATCGTAATAAGGCAGACAGGATATCCGTCACGTTTGTGAATGAGTAACCCATCTGCCAGGATCCAAATCAGGCCCCAAGAATTTGAAGCAGGTAAGTCACTGAAGAAATGTTTTGAACTGCATAAGTGCGATCAGATGCTACTGTGTGAGACCCAAGTGTAGATCTGGAAATAGTTTGGCCTTGGGAATCCTATGATTGAGTTTGAGGACCTCTAAGGTTTTTACTCAGTTTTCTGTAAAAAAATCCAGAAAGTTAAAGCAGACCCTCTCTCTTCAGACTTGAAAGGCCTGTACTGTGATGCCTGGGTAAACTCTATGTTTTCTAGGACAGGAGTAGAAGGAAAGGAAAAAGGGGAGAGACCCTGTTTAGTAGCAACTGAGTCCCAGACTACTGAGGAGGCTCTAGTCTGCCTCTCATGGACTTGGAAATCCATGGCACGTAACCTAGTAGTCTTGCCCTGGGTTTCCTATCTATGAAACACCAAGGTTTGTAGGTTTTTCTTTTAATCCATTCCACTATATAGCACACAAGGGTTGTCCAGTAGTAGTGTAGTAAGTGTGGCACTCCCAGCACTCCTACTTTAGGGTGTTTTGTGCATGTCTTGAAAGTAAGTCTGGGATGTTTCCCTTCCTAAATGTGAGACGTCCGAGCAGTTTGGAGATGAGTGATGTTGTCCCAGAGGATAAGTAAAGGCACTGCCTAGAATAGGTAGAGGATATACAACAATAAGGTCATTTTAAGGGCTGCTATGTGCCCCATCCACAAGACCTACTACTTTCTCCAGGCCGGCTATGAGAACTTAGGGCTTGATTACTGTTAGAAATGGGGTCTCTGGTTGGTAGTCAGTTTGCACTCTGTCCAAGAAGGGACCCTCACTCTAGTCAGGGCAAAGGAGATACTCCCTTAAGATAACCCCTGCTCACCCACTTCGTAGCTTGGCACAAGAAATCTCAAAGGCAATGTGTAAAGTATTTGTACCAACACACACAGTAATACAGTGAAAACACTACAAAATGGACACCACACCAGTTTAGAAAAATAGCCAATATATATCTAAATCAAACAGATCAAAATTGCAAAAATCTAACATACACAAGTAAAGTTATCATTTGTTTAAATAATAGAATCATACTCCATAGAAAACAATAGAAACATTGTAGTTGCACAAAGTACCTGTCTTTCTTAAAAAATAAAGCTGCACGGGCTAGCATGCGTCAGAAAAGTCAGCGATACGTTGATTCCTTACTCACAAGTGAGGGACTGTGTTGTTTGCTCTCCGGCTGGGTAGACAATGCACTGTTTTTCTCTCCCGCAAGAGAACGATGCATCGATTTCCAAATGGGGCAGCTTGGATCCCCGCAGGTTCACATTGATTTTGATGGCCAGCGATGATGCATGCAAAATCCAGCTGCACAGTGATGGAAAACTGTGCTGCGTGGGGTATGTGTCATTTTCAGTAGCTGCAAGCGGGTGTTGCATCATTTTTCCAGCTTTGATGCAGGTGATGCGTCGATTCCCAGCTGAGATGCAGGTGGAGTGTTGATTTCTGAGCTGCGATGCAGGTAGTGCATTGTTTTAACACTGCTCCTGTGTGTGGATGTCAACCTTGGTTCTACCAGCTTCACCTTTCAAGGGCCCAGGGACTGGATAGGGCACCTCTTGGCACGGTACGAGTCTCAGCAGAGAGTCAAGATGCTTGCAGAGAAAGTCTTTGATGGCTCTGAGACTTCGAAACAGGAGGCAAGCCCAAGCCAAGCCCTTAGAGACACTTTACAAGGAATATACCACAAAGTCCAGCCTTTGTCCTCTTTCAGGCAGGAGGAGACACTGCAAGCAAACCCAGCAAAGCACAGTCACAGGCAAAGGGGCAATACGCCTCCTCCAGTTCTTCAGCTCTTCTCCTTGGCAGAGGTTCCTCTTGAATCCAGAAGTAATCTAAAAACCTGGGGTTTTGGGTCCACTACGTATACCCCTTTCCACCTTTGAATTAGGCAAACTTCAAAGGAAAGTCTCTGTTGTTCACAAGATCCTGCCTTGCCCCGTCCTGACTCGAGACTCACACAAGGGTGTTGGAGATTGCATTGTGTGAGGGCAGGTACAGCCCTTTCAGGTGCAAGTGACCACTCCTCCCTCCACACTAGTCCAGATGGCCCATCAGAATATGTGGGCTACACCTCTGCTCCCATTGTGTCACTGTCTAGTTGAGATTCACAAACAGTCCTACTGTCAGTCTGACCCAGACAGGAAATACACAAGCAGGTAGAGGCACAGAATGGTTTAAGCAAGAAAATGCCCACTTTCTAAAAGTGGCATTTCCAAACTGACAATTTAAAAGCCAACTTTAGCAAAGGTTGTATTTTTATATTGTGAGTTCAGAGACACAAAACTCCATGGGCCAGATGTCTCAAACGTTTTTGCATTTGCAAATGGTGCGAATAGCAAAATTTAGCCATTGGCGAATGCAAAAACGTGGTCTGCAATGCATGAAAGACATTTGCAGACCAAAAATAAGAAATCGCAAAAATTTTGATTTTTTTGCGTTGCGACTTTGTTTTTGCAAGTCGCATTTTGCATCTCACAAGTTGCGACATGAAATACTGAATCGCAATTAGCAATTCGGTATTTCAAGTAGAAAATTGCGAGATGCAAAATGCGACTCGCAAAAACCAAGTCGCAATTCGATGCACCAAAAAATCGCAAATTGTGATTTTTCTCAGAATGGCATTTTGCACATGCATAATACCACTAAGTGAAAGCAGGTGGTAACCAGGTGCAACCTTTATAAAGAGGCCCAGAATGCCTCAGACTCTTTTCCACAATGGCTGCCCTCTATGCCATGGCAAGGAGAATGAAGATCTTGGCAGGTTTGAGGAGAGGGAGGAGGAGACAGGAGCGCATTTTCAGAGTGCACATTACACTTTTTGACCAAACTGAGGAGGAAATATTTGAGAGGTACAGGTTGAGCTCAGCCATGATACTCGACCTGATAGCTGAGCTACAACCCATATTGCAGCGCACAACACATAGGACTCATAGCATCCCCACCCATGTGCAGGTATTATGCTCCCTCCACCTACTCGCCTCAGGGAGCTATCAAGGGGTCATAGCAGCAGCTGGAGTGGTCTCACAGAGTCCCCTCTCTAGATTTTTCAATGCATTTATCAACGCCATGCTGAGCAGAATACACCAGAACATCAGATTCCCCCACACCCCAAAGGAAATACAGCAGACCAAAATAGCTTTCTACCAGATAGCACAGTTCCCCCATGTCCTAGGTGCCATAGATGGGACACATGTAGCAATCTGTCCACCCTCAGCCACAGAATATGTGTACCGCAACCATAAATACCAACATTCCATGAATATTCAGGTGATATGCAATGCCTCCTATATCATAACTGATCTCGTGGCCAGGTACCCAGGGAGCACACTTGATTCATACATATTTCGGCACAGCGGCATTCATACAAGACTGCTAGCTGGGGAGTTTGGTGAAGGATATCTACTAGGTATAGTCTCTCTGTACACTGGTGCATTGATGGCGTTGTGACGTCAGATGGCTAAGTTACTCATTATACCCTCTGTTCATTCCAGGAGACAGTGCTTACGCAGTGCGCACCTACATGATGACGCCCTACCTAAATCCTACTACACCTGGTGAATGGAGATACAATGCAGCACACAGGGCAACCCGCAACATGGTGGAGCGCACCTTTGGGCTGCTGAAGAGTTGCTTCCGGTGCCTCCACAAAAGTGGAGGGGCACTACAGTACAGCCCAGAGACAACATGTAGAATAGTGGCTACTTGTGCAATCGTGCACAACATAGCAACCACCAGGGGCATACCTGTGGAAATATGTGATTCTGAATCAGATGAGGATGATGATCCCATACCACCCCTACAGCCAGCAGACCGGACCAGTGCAGCAGAGGGCAGGCAAAGGCGTGCTGACATCATGCACAACCATTTCAGATGTAAGTATGAACAACACAAATCCACTGACAATTGTACTTGTAGCAAGTCAATTTATTACCTTAATGTCAGGTAATATCAGTTCCACTAGTAGCAACAAAAGTAATTGTGACAATAAATAAAAGCAGTTAACAGAAATTCACTATTCCTTCATAGTGTCCTTATGGCACAAAAATGTACAGCCCCCTATGGCCAATGCACTCATTTCCTCCGGCCACGCAAGCCACTCCAGTGCGCAGTTGCATCACTGGCACCTCTATTTTCTGCCTCAGTGACAGTGCTGTGCATGGCACTGCGACGTCTGGCATCCGTTGTGGGCACAGCTAAGCTGCTGAGGCTCGATGTGTCCTCCGTGTCCCCCAGTCCAAGTTCACTTGGTGTGGCTTACCGGTTACCCATAATATTGTCTATCACATTTGTGATCTGTACCAGTCCTTGGGCCACATCCCTACTGCTATGCGCTGCCTCTACCTGTGCGGCCAAAGCACAACACAATATTAGGGCTGTAGAATTTGTCAGCATAGTGACAGAGCAACAGAAACCGCCAAACATACCAATGAAGCGTCTCTCCTGCCTGCGGTGGATTACCCTGTCGTGGCACAGCTCCTGACAGTTCCCTCACAGCACTAGTCAGCTCCCTCGTATCCTCCGATACTTGGACCTGTCCCTCATGCAGCTGTTTGATGTTGGCATTGAGACACTCCAGCTGGCGATGCAGCCCCCCCATGTTTGTATTATGTGCCTGCATCTGCCTTTGTAACGCAGAGATTTGTTTGTTTTGCAGGTGCTGCTGCTTTAACAAAGCCGATTCTAGGCCACCAAACAATGAGGGTCCCTCACCTGCCTCAAAAGCCTGTGCGCCTGCATATGTAGGCATCCTGCAGGATGTTGTGCTCTGCTGTGGACGGGGCTCCTGCATTGGAGTGCATCTGCCACTTGGGGACGGTGTGTGTGAGTCATCCTGCTGCTCATCAGAGTCCTGGCTCAGTTCTGGTAGTGGCAGTGCCCTAGGCCTGCGTCGGATGGGCGCTATGTTCTGTGACTCGCTGGTATTAGAGTCAGAAGCAGGATGGGTGTCTGTTTCCCCTGCAATGGCACATGCTGTAGCTGCTGGGCCTGGGCAACCTGCAGCAACAATATGCAGCATGTCAGTTATGTATGTATCAATAAAGGTCACACAATGGTAATAAACTTACAGTTACTTCTCATCATTATGTTGTGGGTGTTTTGTTCTTCTGTGTGTCTCTCTACCTATTACATTGTATGTGCTACTTTCAGCTCTGGGTTGTGGACTACCACTCGCATAAGGCATTGTTGTGCTGCTTCTAAGATGTGGAATGGACTACTTCTCGCAATGCATTTAACTACTTGCTAATTCCTAAGGGGGTTTTGTGCATACACATATGGGGTTACATTTCAATATTGCACTTACCTTTACTTGTACTTGGTGTGCCGGATGTGTCAATGTCAATGACCCCACTGACTGCTTCTGGGAGGAGTGTGGACTCCACTAGGTCTTCCATCGAGGTGGAGGGTGTCTCTGTGGGTGGTCTGTCTCCTGTGCTCCTGGCCTCCTGCAGTCGTCTTGCCACCCTCTCCTTGGCACGGGACCGCAGGTCGTACCACCTCTTCTTTATTTCCTGGACAGAGCGCTGCGCTACTCCAACAGCACAGATTTTGGTCTGGATATCTGCCCAGAGTCTGCGCTTTTCACTCTCAGGCACCTGGAGTGAGCTTTTGCTGAACAAACGGTCATGGCTCCTGACCACCTCCTCTATGAGCAACTCCTGCTCTTGCTCACTAAACTTTAGTTTGCGCTTCCTTTTTCCCTTCTCCTTTCCCTGGGCAGAGGTGTCCATGTTGGTTCTGCTGTGCTGCCTTCTTCAGAGAGTTGCTCAGTGTGGCTGGGCTGACTCTCTCTGAGTGCTAGTTTGGGTGTGGCACCTGCAAACTGCCTGGGTTGACTCACTTCCTGCTTATGATGTCATCAGGCTCCTCCAGGTGTTTGTTCTCACAATTTGAGATTTTCAATTACTGAATCGCAAATTGCGAGAATGCAAATTGCGATTCAGTATTAGGGCCTCACAAACCACAAATAGCGAATTTTAAGAAATCGCTAGTGCCCTTTACTAGGGACTTACTAATACATAAAATATGCCAATCATGAAAATGCCAATTACACATACAATTTACACAGGGAGCTCTTGCACTTTAGCACTGGTCAGCCGTGGTAACATGCCCAGAGTAACACCACCAGCAAAAACAGAGTCCAGCACACAGTCAAAACATGGGAAGCAGATGAAAAAAAGACAGGGGAGACAATGCCAATGATGCCAGGTCTAACACTTACTAGTGGGAGGGGATGCAGGGCCTGGAGCAAGCATTGGTGCTCTTTGAATGTGAGTAATGTATAGTTGGCAAAAGCAAACAATTTAAAGGCTTTCCTGCAGAATGAGATGTCATGAATTTGTGTGTCATTCCTGATTTACTGGACGAAGGACTCGAGAAAAAGGTCAAATAGAAGAGGGGACAAGAGGCATCCTTGTTGAATTCTCCTGCTGATCAAGATAGAGGTTGAAGTTTGGCCATTGACCCTAACCTTCACATTAAGGTTGCAGTATAGTTTGGAAATCCCCCCTGGCATCTTGAACCTAGGCTGGATCTCTTGAAGATCCCAAAGAACATTTCACAGTCAGCTCTGTTGATTGCTTTCTTGGTGTCTAGTGATAAGAGGACAGCTGCCCTCACATTCTTCCTTGCTATATCAATAAGGTGGAAAGTGAGATAAGTTTTCCCGCTAGTGGTCTGATTAAGTACAAAGCCTCCCTGATTGGTTAGTACATTTGCAAAGAATTTCAAATTAAGATTTAGTGAGGAGATTGGCTGGAAGGAGGAACAGTGAATCGGTTGATTCCCTGGTTTATGTGTACATGCAATGGACACCTCTGTCATACATGAGGAGGCTCCTCGGTCTCTCGTATGTGAGTTAAAAAGGGTAGTGCCTTAGGGAGGTGCAGTGGGCCAAAACATTTATAGAAGTGTGGGATAAAGCCATCGGGTCCTGGAGCTTTGGAGGGTTCGTGTTGGTTTAAGGCTGCAAAGACTTTGACTGCTGAAATGGATTTGTCAAGTTCCACTGCTAAGGGACAGTCAGGGCAGAGAGATAAAATTCAGGATTGCCTTTCAATCTTCTATGGAGGTCAGGTGTGGTCCGAAAAGGGATTGGTAAAAAGAATGAAAGGTTTGGAGTTTACCCTCCGTTAATATGTATATGATGCTGATTTTGCCAACATGTCTGTAGGATTGATGAGCCCACAGTTTGTGGGATAGTAACGTACCAGATTTGTTGACCCCCCTCCTGAAAATGGACTTCCATTCAAACAATTGCATAGTTATCTCTGTCTAGCTCTAGTGTTCAAAATTGACCCCATAACATGAAGATCTTCCATCAGGGTTTGTTAGAAGAGGACTGCTTGTGTTGTAGTTCAAGATTCGTCAAGTCTGAGGATAGGTGGGATGTGGTCTGGTCACATGCACTGGAGCCTAACCACTTCTTTGATAAAATGCCCTCTGGCAACCACCATAAAGGATTTCATGCAGATGTCCACATGCTCTGTGTTGTTGTGGGTCAAGTACTCAGAGAGTTTCTTCTGGATCATGGTCAACACTACCAGGTCTCTGAGGACGGAATCGTTAAGGCACCATGTCTCACATTGTAGCCAGTGAAACCAGACTATGGTCTGAGAGGATTTTGGGGAGCTGGTCTTCCTCCATTATGGTATGTTCTAGGTGCTTGTTGATGAAAATAAAGTTGATCCAAGCATATGTAAGATGTGCTGCTGAGAAATAAGAACTGTCCACAGTGAAAGGGTGACGTATGCCATACATACAATAGCCTCAGGTTAGAAAACCCAAGCTCGCCCCTCCACAGACAGTTTTGAGGTCTTTCTGTGGCTCTGGTGTGATTTATCTTGGCAGGTGCTAGGGACAAGATTGAAGCTGTCACCAATTATGATGGTGACCTCTGCGAAGGCCGCAATCATTTTGAGTGTTTCTCACAAGAACCATTTTTGCCTAGAATTGGAGTGTAAATAGGTACCAGGTATACAAGACTGCCCTCCCAGAGACTATTAACTGCCACCCACTGGCCCAACCCACCTGTCTTGTGGCTGTGTTTAGCAAAGGGGCAGATTGGGCCAGCAGGATCACTGTGCCCACTTTCTTGGTGCACGAATAAGCATGATAGTGTTCTGGGAATATGTGGGATTGTAGTCTGAAAGTATGTATATTACTGGAGGAAGCAAATTTGTGATTGATGGGAGTGAAGTTCACCCAAAATGCTCAGGCATTTAGGGGATTTGTTGAGCACCCAGGTGTTATAGGTGGCAACCTCCAAGGTTACAGGTCTAGTGGTCATAGATTAGGTGCCATAATGAAGAGGAGTTGAGTGGCTGTCTAGCCTCAAGTAGGTACAATATGTGTGTATGTAGGCGAGTGTCCATGTGTGAGGACCCTCCCACCCCATCCTCCAAAGATGGAAAAAGAAGAGAAGGAAACATTTCAAGTAAATGAACAATAACAATAATCAAACTACTGTGGGCAGAAGCTAGTCTCAGAGGACCGGGAAGGGATCACCATATACATGGAGGATCTACCCATCCAATATCAACACCATTTTAGGGTATTTATTGGCAGTGGACACACCATCAGGCGGCCCAGCCCCTGCTCAGACTAGGCGAAAAGTGAAAGTGCCAGGTAAGGCTTGGGTTCTC
Organism: Pleurodeles waltl; assembly: GCF_031143425.1. Lineage (NCBI taxonomy): Eukaryota > Metazoa > Chordata > Amphibia > Caudata > Salamandridae > Pleurodeles > Pleurodeles waltl. The sequence goes on from NC_090437.1 coordinate 999,854,017, forward strand.
TGTTGTGTGTGTCAGCTGTTTGTTTCAGTAAGGATGGTCAACTCAGACAGCTGATCGGTCTTAGGTTTTCCAGCTATCCCAAGTTGTCTTACAAAGGTGATCCAGAAGTTTTGTTTCAATATTTCTGATCTCTGTGGTGCTCAGCATCTGCCATTGCCCATATTCCAGCATCTTCTTCCAACCAGAGACATCCCTTTGGGGAGCATCCAGAAGGGTGTCCTCCCAGAAGTCAGCAGGCAGGTTCAGGACATGTTTAGCTTCCTGGAGAGAAATTACATGTGTGAAGCCTCCTCAGGTGAAGACAATATGGATTAGATGGGCCCACCAGTATTTTGTGTTTCTGGAGATCGGAGAGTATGTGAAGGGTTTGAAGGCGTGCCGTTTCACAAGGGTGGTAAAGCTGTGTACCCCCCTTTAACACCTTGTCGGGCTTTAGACATGATTTCCTCTTTCACTGTGAAGTGATGAATGCAGGTGAGGACATCAGAAACATGTTTCCTGGTGCTGCAGAGGGGTAGACCCTGTGTGCCCTGTCCATCTGAATGGATTCTCCAGCGTCTCATTCAAGGATTACATTGAAGAGGTCCAAGAGATATTGGGAGAGAGCAGCCTCTGCTACACTGGCCGGGATTCACAGGATACGAATGTTGTTGTGGGGATCTATTTTCCATGTCTTCACATTTCTTCTGAAGGCTTATTTGCTGGTCTTCCAACTGTAAAATACATTGCTGTAGACGTTCACATTCCTCAGATTGTTTGTACAATGTTTGTTCTGTCTGAGCTACCCACCCTCTGATGTCTTTGACATCCCACTGGAGGCAGCTTAAGTCATGTTGAAGGTTTGTTTTCACTCCCTTGATATTGTCTCTTATATCCTGGACTAGCTGGAGGAACAGGCTTTTGGTGGTGGTTTGAGCAAATTCCTGAGAGGCTCAGTGGTTCCCAAACTGCACGCTGCGGCTCCCGGGTGCACCATCAAAACTAGCCAGGGGCGCCGAACACAGTTTGAGAACCACTGGTGTAGTTTAATTTTGTCCAAACTGGACATAGCTCAGTGGTTCCTGAACTGTGTGTGTCGCCCCTGGCTAGTTTTGATGGTGCACCCTGGAGCAGCGGTGCCCAGTTTGGGAACAACAGTGTCCAGCTCTGGAGGAAAGATTTGATGGTAGAGACCTTTTTGCTATGTCATTCAAGTATTGCACTGGTTGCTTGAGAGAGGGGGGCGTCCTTTGAGGGTGGGGCTTCCGGGGACCACTGCATCTGAGGGGCCCCCTCAAAGGTATCTATAGCTGAGGATGGTAAACCTCTAAAAGGTATTGTGCACCACCCCATGAGGCTCAGCCTGGGAAGCTGGGTATGACCAGTCTGTAGTGAGCCCTTCAGGATCCTCCAATACTGTCTGCTGTCCAAGGCACAGAAATATCAGGCATGCCTTACCATGCTAGTCCACTGCGGTAGGTGGCAAGGAGACATTCTAGGTCTGCCAGGATCCCGAGTTGCCACTTTACCCTATCCTATCTGTATTTCAGTGTTGAGGCCTCATACCCCCCTAAATCTTTGGCTTGGGCAGCTGGGCAGGCAGTGGTCCATGGCCCTGCAGTCCAGGTGGAGGTGGCAGAGGGAAGACCAAACAGCTAAGTGCAAGGAGGTAGGGCAGCCCTCTAGACTCCACGGCGGACAGTGGTGTTCCCTGCATTGAGTGGAGCAGGCGTCAATCCATCTCCGATGCCCATTGCCCCAAACAACCAGGAGGGCAGGAGTGGTCAGCTTAATTTAGAAACAATATTTAAAGTATTTATGCTGTACTCAAACAGTAACAACACTTTCAATTCATGCAGCTTCTCCAGTGTTAATTGGACTGGAGTTAGAATAGTAAATTTGACCCTAGCTCTTCAAACCCTTAGATATATGCGTGTTCCTCAATAGAAGAGGGACAGAAGTATGAATATTAAATCTGGCCCCCTTCAATAAATGAACTATTCTACCATTTATGATGTATCGGAATTAGAATAAAAGAATAAATACATACTTTTGCCAATTGTGATTTCAGCAGTAATAGTATATCTGATCCCATTCAGTTTTTGCAATTTACCCAATGAATGGTGTTAGAATAGCAAATTATCCCTGCACCCTCCGCAGTATATTGACTATCTCTAATAGAAGTTGTACTGGAGTTAAAGTACCCCTTCAGTTGATGCACATTTCCCTATTTATGTTGAACTAGAGTTGCAATACTAAGGGCCTGACTTAAATAATGGCAGATGGGTTACTCTGTCAAAACGGTGACAGATATCCCATCTACTGAAATCAAAATCCCATTATTTCCTATGTGATTTATATTTCAGCGGACGGGATATCCATCACCGTGAAATTTGTTTTAGTTATGATTTTTGTAATACCTTTACCAGGAAGGTGTTAGTGCTCTTTATCAGTACCTAGGAATACACAAATGTCATATACAAAATACAATATGTAATAACCAGCAAGAAGCAGTGCCAGAGAGCAGAGAATGGTCACAACAGCCCATATATAATCAGGGCAACAGAAGGGACCGATGTTAGGGATTGTAGGGGCTAGTTGAGGTGAATGAGAAATAGGTGGGTTTTTAGATATTTCCTGAAGGGAGAAAGTGAGATTAGTTTCTGATAGGCAGAGGAAGGAAGTTGCAGAAGGTGGTCATGGCTCTAGAGAACGATTGTGTTCAACGTGGAAATTTCTGGAAAGAATGTGTTTTCGCTTAGAAGTCCTATATCCTCACCAGGGAAGGTGAGGAGAGCTGCAAGGTAAAGATGTAGCTTGAGATAGATGGCCTTTTGGGCAAGGCATTTCATTTTGAACCGATTTCTTTTTTGAATAGGGAACCAGTGAAATGTCCTCAAGACTGAAGTCATGTGTTAAACTTTTCTTGAGGAGGAAACTGAATAAGCAGTTGCAAGGAAGATTCTTTGATATGCATAAGAGAAGCCTCAGGGAAACCCACAAGAATTGCATTTCCAAGGTCAAGGCAAGACATGTTTAGCCTGTAAGACACAGTTTGTAATGGTTGAGGGTCAGTAGATGGTTTATTTTTTCAGTGCACTTCCCCCGATGTTTATTGAAGTCGACTGAGAATAGTAAATTGTTCCCCTTTCATCCATACATTTCCCCACTGTTTGTTGGCCTTAAGCTAGAATAATAAATCCACCTCCATCCACAAGGTATACACTTTTGCTAATGTTTATTAGACTGTACTTTGAATAGTAAATCTACCTTCTGCTCCAGTATGTGTATATCCACTTTTATGTGCATTTGACGCAATGTTTAACCAGATTTAGAATAGTAAATCTGACCCCTTTCCCAATATATATACTTCCTGAGCATAAGTAGGCTGGAGTTAGAATGGCAACTCTAACCCACTTCATTTTATGCACTTCCCTTCCATTTATGTTGGACTCGAAATAGATTCAACTCAGCCCCCCACCCCCTATTTCTTATTTTTGGAACATTTTGTATGTAATGTTCATGTTTTATTTCATTTTACTGTGGATGGTTGCTATATACATATATATACTATATCATTTATAGAATAGTTTAAAAAATGTTGATATTTTCAGGAGTGCTTCTCTGCTGAATGTCCATCCTGCCCACTCAAGACCTAGGAAGAGATCGAGTCATATTGCACATTTTCTAGGTGCCAAGTTCAGGAAGGGCAAAATGCAGTGTCTCAAGAGTAAGAAAAGGGCATGCTTTAGGCTCAGTGTTGTATGATGTGATGCAGCAACAGAAAGATATACAGCAGCAGAGGTGGCAGGCATTGAGAATTATGGCTGAGTAGTGGTCTGAAAGGAGGGAATCCAGAGTTCCTGATTCTGGGTGTGGATTGGGCACAGACAGGCACTGATAGCCTTGTCTGCAGTGTGCATGCATGCTGTGGCTGCCATTAAGTTGGTCCTGAGAGGGAAGAGGAGAATAGGTGGCAGTGAGCAGGAATGGGAAGGGCATGGGAGGCAGGAATCAGGAGATTGGGAAGAAACCTAAGACGAGGCAAAGAGCGTGTTGGGATAGAAAAGTCCTTTTCATGGTAATAGACATGCACACCTGCCCTGTGTGTCCTACTGTACTGTCTGTTCTGTTGTCTGGATCCCTAGTGCTGATTTTGGTTGTGATAGGGAAACACAGATCATGCGTGTGCTCCATGTCTTAGGCCTGGCTTACAGATTATAATCTTGTTGGACTGGGAGGGGCATCCAAAGGGCTACCCTCATAGTGATAGAAGGTTACACCTTCACCAGGAGTTAAGTGGCACGTGCTGTGGTGGTAGCATACTATGTAGTGATCAGTAGGAGGGAACAGGTTCTTTTTAACATGTGTCACTGGAGTGAGTCGTAAAGGCTCACTCACTTTTTAAAGGTCCTCTGCTGTGTGCTTGACTCTCCACTTGGTCTATGTTGGTTAGATAAGAAGTGCTACACAGGGATGGAGGCTATGTCCTGGATATATGTGTTCTTGGGAAGGATAGAACAGGTATAGAGCAGTGCTGTGCAGTGAGTGCATGTACTGGGTGTTTGTGTGCTTGCACAGAGTACAGTGCATGAAGGATATAGTGCTATGCAGTGCCTGCATGGTGAGTGCATGTAATGGGTGTATGTGTACCTGCTAGGAATACAGTACCAGAAGGATGTACCTTTTTGCTGCATGCGCATGATAAATGTGTGTACTGGGTATATGTGTTCCTGCTAGTGGTACAATACAGAAGGACTACAGTGCTGTGCAGTGTACACAATGGGAACATGTGTGTTGAGTCCTGAGTGTATGAGTGCCTGTGGTGGCAAACTAAATGGAGGTAATAGTGCTGAACAACCTGTGTTCTATGTACATGCATTGGGTGTATCAATCAATCATAGCATGTGTAAAGCGCACTACTCAGCTATGAGGGTCTCAAGGTGCTGAGGGGGGATGCTGCTACTGCTCGAACAGCCAGGTCTTGAGGTGTCTCCTGAAGGTTAGCAGGTCCTGAGTCTGTTGCAGGTGGATAGGAAGAGTGTTCCACGTCTTACCAGCGAGGTGGGAGAACGATCTGCCACCAGCAGTCATTCTGTGGATGTGTGGAACGGTGGTGAGGGCAAGGTCAGCAGAGCGAAGCTGGCGGGTCAGGTTGTAGAAGGAGAGTCGTCTGTTGAGATATTCTGGTCCGGTGTTGTGCAGTATTTTGTGAGCATGGAAGAGGAGTTTTAACGTGATTCTCTTGTTGAAGGGGAGCCAGTGCAGGTCTTTCAGGTGGACTGTGATGTGGCTGTGGCAGGGGATTACCAGGATGAAGCGTGCAGAGGTGTTCTGTATGCGTTGCAGTCTTTTCTGGAGCTTGCCCGTGGTTCCTGCATAGAGGGCATTGCTGTAGTCCACTCTGTTGTTTAGGATGTCTTGGGTGACCGTTCATATGGTTCCGTTGGGGATCCATTTGTAGATCTTCTGAAACATGCAGAGGGTGTTGAAGCAGGAGGAAGATACAGCATTGACTTGCTGGGTCATTGATAGTGATGGCGGGTGTATGTGTGCCTTTGGTGGATATAATACATTGAGGACCCTGGGTTCCATTTTAGAAAAAACAGACCTGCATGGTAAAGACTTGCGGATGTATAGGAATCCTCCAGCAGATTCGTGTAATACTGCATTCCTGCAAGCTTTGTGGGAAACACTGTTGAGGGCTGAGGCTCCCCTTCGAAGTGTACCTTGGGACCTAGGAAGAGATAGAGTCATATTGTACTTTTTCAATGGTGCCAAGTTCCTGGTACACTTCAAAGGATGCTCTTTGATTAACAACAGGGGCTGCCATGAGTACTTGTACCTTGATGGTCAGACAGGAGCCTGTAAACTGTAAGCAGTGGTGGGCCGTAGGTTACCAGGAGCAATGAAGACTGTGGCTGACCCGACCCTGTAGACAAGCAAGGACATCGTGGAAGTATCACTCAGGATCGAAGATAGGAGCATCGGAATCACTACCACCAGTTTTTTGGGCATTGAATCTTACCCTCTAGGAGGAATTCAGGAAAACCTCTGATCACTGCCGAAGCATGACTGCGAGGAAAGGAGAAAGAAAGCCTGCATCTGTGGAATGCAGCAGCCAAGTCCACATGCAGCAAAATCATCTGATCAGGACTGGAGCTGCTGTGAGTGCCCATTAGATGGGGTGCACTTCAAGACTCTACGTGCTTCCCTCCTGTCAGAATGGGTGTGACTTTTTGGGCCTACAAGCTCCATGGGGACTCACTACTGAAAGTAATGCCGCGCTAATACACTTTTGACTTGACTTTAAGAGTCAGAGTGGATTGTTGAGATACAGATTTCTAGTTGAGCATTCCATGGATGTGGCTAACAGTGAATTATGACTAACTCATTGCTCTGTGAGCAAATATTGGGTCAGGGAATTACCATTGAAACACTAGAGGCCTGACCACAAGGGGAAAAGTGTATTTGTTTATGAATGCCATATTCGTCTTTCGAATGAATAGAGTTAGAAATAAAATACTTCTCTTTTCTATAAAAGTGAGTATTTGACTGGACATTGATTTATTGGTGCTGCTGCACACTCTTTGAGTTATGAGCCTATGCCTACCCTGCTCTGAGGGAGGCTTAGACTGCTCCTTTACATCTACCACTGAGAGTCAAGTGGAGAATGACTGCTTAGCCCCATTACATTGGAGCCACAGTAGTTTGGGGTCCGGGATATCAGGAGTGAAAGGCCTCATCCCCCACAGTTGCCTATGTGTGACCTGTGGCCCTCTGCAAGGAGTTCTGACATTTGGTGGCAAGCGTGGGGCACCTAACATTTAGGAGCTTGAATACAGAAATGGCATTGGCCATTTCCAGTTGTGCCAGTAGTAGAATAAGTTCAGCTTTTATATCCTTTACTTAAGATCTAGCTCAGTCGGATTGGGTCCTAGTTGTTAACTTTTCCACCTTGTTCCTTGTTGTTATGAGAGGGCAACATATGGGGTGGAAGTGTAGGCTGGGGGGAATTTCTTTGGGGTTGTTTTATTGTTTCAGTTGTACTATTATGCTTTTACTTTCCGTTATTGACTGGATTTTCTACCCATCTTCCTCACATGTCTGTTTGGAGCTCAATTCCTGTGATAGAAGGTACAGACCCATTCACTGCCCTCTCTTAGAACATAAATGGACTTAAGAATGGGAAGCATCCCGAACAACGAGTCGTGAACCACAGAGTCGTGGAAAACTAAAGCGAAACAACGCTTTAGTTTTCCACAACTTCCTTGTTTCAGGGCCTTAACCACGCATGTGTGAACCACGTAAATGCGTGGTTAAGGCACAGAAGAAGGGAGTCGATGCGATCAAGGAGGAGGTAAGTTGGCTGGGACTGGGGCTGTTTTTTTGGGGGTGGGGGGCTCGTGTGAGTAAGGTTTGGGGCAGGGGAGAGGTTCAGGGTTTAGGTTTTAGGGGTGGGGTGGGGGGTTGGGGTGCTTCAGGTTCTAGTGGAGGGGGTTGGGGTTGTGGTAATTTTGGGGGTGGGGGGATGGGGTAGTTGTGGGGGTGGGGGGTCGCAGTACTTTTTAGGGGTGGATGGCCATGGGGGACGCATGCTGGAACAATGCATGCTGAACACTAATGCCTTCATTAGGAATGCCTTTACAACGAAAAATCATTGTTAAGGTATTCGTGGTAAAGGCATTAGTGATAACAACGAGGTCGTTGTTCCAACCTCGTTGTTCAGGCATGGGTGGTTGAAGCACTCGTTGTTTCGACATATAACTCTTAAGAATAAAATTAAAAGTTGTGCATTGTTACAATGCCAGACGTGCCACTCCCCACTGGCAGTACTTTTTCAGGAGACCCACCTGCTTGATAACCACTGCTCCTTTGAGCAATGGGTACTGTACCAAGGTATATCACACTAGCTACACGGCCACCTCCTGGGGATTTTCCCTTCTCCTACACAAGCATCTCCCCTCCCACTGTGATGCCCTGAGTTGGTTTGCCTTCAGTGCAACATGGGGGGGGGTCCACTGGATGATTGCTCCTGTCTGTGTCCCCTCATGCTTTTATCCACCATATTGGAGACACTTTCACCGCTACTCCTACAATCCCTTCCTTGCCTTACACTGCTGGGGGGTGATTTTAACTGGGTGATGGACACCCATCTGTACTGGTTCACATATCATTTGACTTGACAGCATGGGCCTCCTTGTTGGCTCTAATGAATGCCTGGTGACTGCTTCATCCACACAACAGAGAATACACATTCTGCTTCCACCCTTATGAATTGTCTGTCCTCTTTTATTATCTTCTTATGAATTCCAAGGATGCAACAGGGTTGATCGACTCCCTGATCCTGCCCTGCACACTGACTGATCACACCCGACTACTATTACCCTCAAATCTTCTGAGAGACAGCAACTGGGCCACTGGAAAATGAGTGCCTGATGGCTCACAAACATCAAATTTGATGACTTTCTTGGATAACAAATTTATGAGTATTTTTCTACCAGTAAAAGACTTGGTTGACTCACCTATACTGTGGGAGGCCTTGAAGGTGGTCCTACATGGACAGATAGTGTCCTGTCACACAGCTGCTCAGACCCATAGATACAAGGAGATTTCTGTGTTGGAAATGAAGAGGCTAACACTTAGGCAGAAATTACTGGATAAGGCATCCCTGGCACACCTCACCACTCAGGGGAGGCTGTACGAGATAAGAGGCAAGACAGGCAAACTCTTACATTGGCTGGTGGGCAGGAACTTGGTCCTTCACCTAGTGCCCAATTTAATTACTTATTCACTAATTAACTGGACCTGCAGTTATACTACTGTGCCAGTCACATCCTTCAAATTACTGATTGGATCTTTGCAGATAGGGACGATTCCTCTCTAACAGTGGAAATCAGTGCGTTTGACCACCATGGCATGCTCACTCTCCTTCATGGTTCTAGCACACCCACAACCTTCCCACCTGCTACTCAATTGAACCTGCTTATTTGATGCCAGGAACAGTAGTGGGTTGGTTGGCATGGTGTGACAATGGCGGCGATACCATTCTGGGCCAGGTCCTGGCTTCGACACACATCCACCCTTGAGGGGTCCAGGGCATGAGATTCCATTGGGTTTTCAACTGAAGTATCTGCATCATGTTTACTACAGTCCTATAAAGTTGCAAAGGATGAGGGCTGACTTGCCACCCCAGTGCTGTTGTTGCCAGTACCCCAAGGGTACCTTTTTAGATGGTTCGGGACTGCCTAGTTACACACAGCTACTGGCAATGTGTTGGCAGTACGCTATCCAGGTTGTGGGTAGGGTGATAATGCTAGAAACAAAGCTAGCTCTGTTGAGCCTGATGGATGAAGGGGAGGGAGCCACCATACCAGATAACTGCTTGGTATGGGCTTTATTATTGCTAAACAAGACATTGCCTGGCGCTGGTGTTAATGTCTGGCTCAGCCACTGCTTGAATGGACTCAAGGGGTGGACTATACAGCTACAGTTGAGACATTTTTGCATGAAACCAGAGACTGCCCTGAGTAACATAACAATATTTGGGGGGACTGGATACTGTATTCGGATACCCTAACACCAAGGGGTTAGCTTACGCATGGTTGCTTAATATTGATATTCACTGCTGGGAGACGGCTTGAAATTTCTGTGGCACAGTTTCTGTAATTGTTATTGAATTCTTTGTATATGATCTGGAAACCACTAAAAAGAATGATAAAAAATGTGTTCTGCCAGCCCAGCTGTAGTCCCCATGAGAACCAATGCAGTGTGATGCAACCCAACGCAGAACCCCACATCACTGCTCTCGCATCTACTCATTGGAACCGGAGCAGCACAAAATAACTCAACTCAGACCTCACCACACAGCCCTCTCAGCTCCTTATTGGAATTCAAGCAGCACACTGCAACTTGATGCAGGACCCCGCATCGCTCATTGGAACCAACACTACGAAAAGCATTTCAACTCATGTCCAAGCATCACGCCTCTGAACCATCGCTGTGTAGAGCAATGGACTGCATCAAGGACATAAGGAACAATTTGCAGTAGGCCTAACCTGGTCCCTCTACCTGGTCTACACGTCATTGCAGTCGCCTGTACTTGTGACTTTGTCCCGGTCTGGTGCAAGCAGGTACCAAAATTGGTGCATCATGCTTTTAAGCACTATTATTACCTAAAACTTTAAAACTGTATATCTCATGTTCAACAGATTGGATTTTTATCATTTTAGTGTCAACTAATGTATCCAAACTCACTCTATTTTTTCTATACTGGTGTGGGATTTTTCATATGTTGTGTTTTCACTTTATTACTATTTGAGTGCTGCATAAATAATTCACACATTGCCTTTAGGTTAAGCCTGAATACTTTTGTGTGAACCTACCAGAAGGTTAAGCACAGATTAATTTGGCTACTCCAGTGGTCCACTCTGATGGGGATAGTGGCTGATGACTGAGAAAGGCTCACACCCCCTAAACCAACAAGCCCATTTCTCACATTAGAGTTCAGTGGAAGGATATATTACTTGTGTTTGTGTAGTGCCATACGGTGATTCTGTGTAACACTATAATCGCATTTAAATATGTCATACCATATTCAACGTATTTTAAATTCCTCCCTGCTTGGCTACTTTTTTGCTTTTCCAAGCTCACTCGCATTCTACCTTGCTGTCTGTGCCTGTAGAAATGGAGCTGGATCTCAGTAACCTGGATAGCTACACTGGAGCTGATCTCTGGGAATTCTGCAAGGACAAAGGGCTTCTGGCCAAGAGAAGCTCCAAAAAGGAGGAGCTCCAGAAAGTCCTCCAAGCCTTTGAGTAGGCCCACCAGATGCTAGGTGCATCACTGGATGAGGGGGAGGCAATGGGTGTGCCTGAGAGGGCCTTGGCTGAAAATAAACTCCTGCTGGAGCAGGGGATTAGCATGAGGGAGCTTGAGCTCAAAGCTAGGCAAACCTCAGAATCGGCAACAATTGTGGTGCAATACCCCAGTCACCACTGGAGAAAAGAAGGTTCACATCCCAAGGATCTGGCACTTACATTTGTTGTAGAGGATGACATAAATAAATGGTTTGAGGCCTATGATGCTGCACTAGAGAGCAGATGCACAGGGTCTGTGAAGAGGATTTGGGGGCCAGTCTCTGGAAACACATTCACAATGAAGGGAGGGATGTCCTGTGAGCACTAGGGAAGGGGGACAAGATGAGGTATCCTCTCATGAATGGTACACTTAGCAGTAATTTTGCTTACCCAGAAAAGTAGAGGTGGAGATTTAGGGTCAACCAGAAGTTGCCCCAACTCTCCTGGGTCAATTTTGTGGCCCACGTATGCAAGGCACTAGATGGTTGGGTAAAGGGCAGTGATGATAGTGAATACAAGGGGGTGTACAATTTGATTGCTAAGAAACACATGTTCAGCATTTGCTTTACAGAGCTGCCAAAACACCTAGTTGATAGTAGGCCTTCTGACCTCAGGAAGTTTGCTAAGGAGGCTGAATACTGTATGAGCACCAGGGTCTGAAAGAAGGTACCGCTGGGGTCTCCCAAAAGGTTGATCAGGGTCTCAGCAGAAGAAGGATGAGTGAGATAAAAGTAAGAAGGAGCCCTATATAGTTCTCAAGGGAAAGGGTCCCAGTCCCAATCTGACCATAAGAAAACTAGGTTTGGAGACAAGGATAATGGAAAGTTTGCTACCAAGTGCTAACAGTGCTTCTCATTTCAGCACTCAAAGGGTTATTCCAAGTGCCATAAGAGGGCACAACCCCCAGCTGATGGGCAGACAGATAGGTTGGCCAGTGTAGCGCCTGTAGAGTAGTTGGCCCTGGTTAGTGTGAGAGAGACAGCTGAGGTTACCCTAGTGTCTCTGGGTGACAGTGAAATGGTACCCAAAGCCCACATGCCTTTCAATACTTCAAAGGGTCATCATCAGTGGCCAGAGGGGGGATGCTCTGAAAGACACAGGAGCCAGCATGACTATGGTAAGGTGTCATCTGGTGTCTTGAGAGCAAATGATACCCAATGCATTCCACTAGGTTGTGGTAGCAGACAATGGGGAGGGTCACTATCCAGTGGATCTGGTTCCCTGTGAGTCTGAGAAGTCTCAGGTGCTCTTAAGGTAACTGGGAGCCCTGTTATGCCTGTGGATTATCTGTTATGCAATCACTTAGAGCACACTGATCGGATGGAAATGAAGCTCAGGACACATCTGGAGATGTTGAGGTTACCTGGGTGGGTTTGAATGACCACATAGATCATGGCTGTCCAGGAAGGGAATCAAAGGATCCTATAGCCTGGAAAAATGGCTAAGACGGCAGCCTATGGAAGGGAAGGGGGGTATGCAGCCCAAACAAACTCCTATGGAACAGGGAGATGGGGCACTGGAGGCAGCCACCCTGGAGCCTACCGGGGAGGATATTGCCACCCTGGGGGACCTGCCTGAGTGTAAGGCTCCCTTAAACCCAATCCCTTTCATTGAGCAACCTCCTAGAAAGGGAAGACCCTTGGATCTCAAAATGCCTTGGGCAATGGGTTTATCCTGGTATTGGTAGACCATGCAACTGAGTTGTCAGAGGCCATCCTTCTGAGGACTGTGACTGCACCTGCAGTGCTTGGGCCCTGATGGGGATTTTTACCCAAGTGAGGTTCCCCAAAGAAATGGGGTCTGAGAGGGTCACCAACTTTATATCTATGTACAAGGAGTCTGTGTATGCACCATGTGGGGTAACCTACAAGTTCTCCATCCCCCGCCATTCTTGGTCCAATAGGCTTGTTGAAAGGTTTAATAATACCCTGAAGGGCATGATTTTGGACCTGCCTGAACCCATGAGGCAGAAGTGGGACATCCTCTTGCCATGCTTCCCCTTTGACTAAGGGAGCTAGCACAGAAGGGAGTTGGGTTCAGCCCATTTGAACTCCTTTATGGACACCCAGTTAGGGATCTCTCAGGCTTGTTAAAGAAGAGTAGGGACAAGATCCCAAGAAATTATCTTCAGGATGTGGTTAACTACATGCTGGCCTTCAGGAATCAAGTGCATAAGTTCAGGAAGAAGGCTTCTGAATACTTGGAAGCCATACGGGTGGTCATGAAACTACGGTATGGCCAAAAGGTCACTATGAAGGAGTTTCAGCCTGGCAAGAAAGTATGGGTGATGGAGACAGGAGAGCCCAGGGCACTCCAAGACTATTAGACAGGGCCCTATGAGATGAAGGAGAGAAAGTGGAAGGTCAACTACTTGATGGACCCTCAGGCACCCCATATGAATCGCTTCAAACCCCACTATGAGAGGTCTGAGGTCATCCTGCTTCTGGTGACAGGTGATAGAGTAGAAGAAGAGACTGAACCTCTCTTACCTCCTATCATCCAAGGAAAAATGTGGGTCAGTGGATGGTGTCAACCTCTCTTCTACTTTACCCCTAGAACAGCAAAGGATTGTCACCAGTTACTGGGACAGTTTGTCGCTCTAATCTCCCTCATTCCTGGGCATACACATTTATGTACCCATGGTATAGACACTGGAGAGAGCCTGCCTATCAAAAAACAAACCTACATGCTGGCCAACATTAAGGAGGAAGTCTCCAAAACACTCCATTAGTATCCAGCCCATTGGTGCTGGTACCCAAAAATGGGCACAGCCCCCGAGCTCAGGTTCTGTTCAGACTAGAGGGACCTCAATTCAGTCACCAAGAATGATACACTCAGCTGATGAGCCCATAGACCGGTTGGGGGATGCCAGGTTCCCAAGTATTTTTGACTGCATTTAAGTATACTGGCAGATCGCCCTGAGTGGCTAAAAGAAAGGGCCGCATTCTCTACACCACTACAATTTCAGCTCTGAGTGATGCCCTTTGAAATGAAGAATGGGCCTCACTGGATACTGAAGGAGGTTTAATAAGCTATCTGGCACCATCATTGTTCCCTTAACTGAGCTGACTTCCTAGAAGCAGCCCAAGAAGATGATGAGGACAGAGGACTGCCAGAAAGCCTTTGATTCCCACAAACAGGCAATTTGTACAGTACATCTGCTCAAGGTCCAGAAATTTCTAAAGAGTACATTGTTCAAACTAACAACTCAAGCATGGCATAAGGATTGTGTTAGCACAATTAAATGAGGAGCCCTATACCAACCTGTGGCTTTCCTCAGTAGGAGGTTGCCTCCCCATGAACAGAGATAAAATGAAATTGAGAGAGAAACCTTTACTGTGATCTGGTCATGGAAGATGTTGAGACCATACCTGTTTGAGTCTCACTTACAGTGTAGATGAGGGGTGAGAATCCCAAAGTTTTGAGGTGGTCCATCTCTCTACAGGCAATAGACTTTATGATAGAACACCACCATGGGTCAGACCAATCAAGTGATGATGATCTGTCCACGTTCTTCTGCTTTGGTAATGAGAACACCTGGGAGTTTTGGTATTTCTCCTCTCTCACAGCTGGGGGCACAGGTTAAACCTGTCAGCCCTAGGATGATCTCCCGCCAAATGTTTTGCCTTCACCCCTCCTATTTTTTTCTGAGTTCATTTTTGTTGACCTTACAACCAGTACTAAATTGTGCTCAATCCCTAAAACATGGTTACATTTGCTTACACTTTAGCATATTTAATTTACCTATATGCCTAGTAAAATGATACACTATATATCCAGGACCTGTAAATTAAATGCTACTAGTGGGCCTGCAGCACTTAATGCCACCCACTTCAGTAAGTAGCCCTGTAAAACATGTCTGAGGCCTTCAGTTTTAAACTGCCAATTCGACTTGGAAAAATTATTATTTTGCAAAGCCTAAACCTTCTTTTTCAATACATTTAAGTAGCCCCCTAAGGTTGATCCTAAACAATACATAGGGCAGGGTAAACTGTAGCTAAACAATTTGGACATGTACTTTTATGTTTTACATGACTTGGTAGTGAGGAATTGTAATTTAAAATTCTCTTTAATCATAAAGTCCAATTTCTAGGCTAAAATTTGAAAATGTCACTTTTAGAAAGTTGTTATTTTATTGTCCTAAGCCTTTGGCACCTGCAGCCTGTTTCTGGGTCACATGACTAAGTGTAGTTGACAGCTGGCCTTTGTGTTTTCCTACAGGACAGCATCACAATAGATGACCTCAGTATTGAGAAGGATGGGCTGTCTCTGACGTGGTCAGGGTTCAGAGCTGTCACCTTCCACCCTTGCACTTTAAAGGCACTAGCTCAGCTCACACACAAAGGACTTCACTCTAGCATATTTTGCCCACAGACAGACTGGGACCTGGTCAGGGAGGCAAGACATTCTGACACCTCTTAGAGGGAAACTCCAGACGTTTCTCCCACTTTAAAATGGGGACCAGGCATAAATATTGGACGCTCAGACCCACTCATCAGATCACTTCTGGACCAACATAAGGCTCAAAAGAAGGACGGCTATGCTGCTCTGCAGAAAGAGGGGCTGCTCCGCTGCCCTGCTTCCCTGCTGCCCGAGTAAGAAGGATTGGACTTTCAGCTTGAACCCAGGACCACCAGAGGGGCCAAGGACAAGTTGGCTGGCCTCCTGAACAGAGCAACTGGGTTAATAGAAGGCTGCCTTCTCTTGAACTCTGCCTGCCTGGGTCCTGACCTCCTAAGTTGTGAAACCCCTGTCCTGGACCCTTGGAAGTGAGACTAAAAGTCTTCTGCCTGCCCAGCTGTGGTCCTATGAGCAGAGCCAATGCAGCACAATGCAACTTCCAACAGCTGCATCGAAACTCCTGCTACACAACACATCCCGGAAGCAGGAACTTTCATCCCAGCCTCTTTTGAACCTCTGCTGCGTGACATATCCTCAGCACAGACATTTGCATTGCAGGGAATTTGTCAACAGCATCCTCGATGATAACACAGGACCATGCATTGCAGCCTTGTAGCTTCCTCAGAACCACTGCTGCACAATGCATCCATGAAGCAGGCCTCTACATTTCAAGACCCATGTTGACAGCATCTTCAATGACATACCAGGACTCCTCGTCATAGCAGTGTGGCTTCCTCAGAACCATCTCTGAGTGATGCATCCTCAATGTGGCATCTTGCAACGCTTCACAAACAAGTATTTAAGGTACTTGTTTCAGTATGCCCAACTAGGTCCCTATATAGGGCCCACACTCCATTCCAGTCAGCCTGAACTTATGACGTTGTCCCGGTCCAGCATCTCCCTATACCCCCAGGTGACGCTTTCTGCTTTTAAGAAATATTTTCACTTTACTCTCTAAAACTGCATATCTCTGGCTCTGCTGATTAGATATTTGTTATTTTGGTATCCATTAATTTATTAAAATTGTTGAACAAGAGTTATATGTTTTTAGTAAAAAATAGTGCTGAAAAGATTAATTCACTAACTACAAACACTAGCCGTGTGAGACCGGGTCAACGTTGAAAAATAAATCAGACTGCAATGGAGTGAGGGTCAGACACAAGAAGTAGATTTGGCCCAGTCAGGGCTTACCTTCAGATTTAGAAGCATTTCTAGAGAAATGTTCTGAAAAGGTAAAGTTCAGCTGGGCAAAGCTGCAGGCAGAATCCGAAGGGGAAGCTTGATCATCAGAGACCTGCTCGACGAAGTCTCAGGGAAGATTACTACATTCATACTTCATCTCTTTTTTAGAAGTCAAAAATCTACAGTGGCATGAGGCAAGAGGCTGCAGCCGACAAGAGTTTCAGGATGCTTGATACTCCTTTGGCAAACAACCACGGAACAGGATTTGTTGAAGAACGTAGTTCGAGCAGCCACAAAGTGATGGAGACTGGCAATGCACCTTGGGCAGATAGACCAGCAGGTTGTTTCTGGCCTTCCCGCAGTACTCAAGGCAGTTTTTAGCCAAAGCTTTTCTATGTCCCCAACTTTGGACCTTAGCTATCTGGGAACCTTTAACACCACAACCAAACATCCAGAACTGGAGAGTCACCACTTGGGGGATCAGGACTCATTGGATCCAGGTGTGGTTCAAAATGGTGGAAGCCTGTTATGTCCCTGGGGCTCGCAACAAGAGGCCAGCCAACTAGCCCTTGGAGTCACTCTGCAGGTACTGGGTTCAAGAAGGATATCCAGTCCTTCTCACTCATCAGACCAGAAGAGTAGCAGGGCATCAGAATAGCAATCCTTCTTGGAGCAGAGCAGCGCACCAGTCCTTCCTAGTCTTCCACAGGTCCAGAGGTGTGCTGAGAAGTAGGACTGAGGACCTGATTTTTATATCTGGTACCTTCTTTGAAGTAGGAGAAGTTTATAGAGAATTCCCTTTGAAGTCATTGAAGTTTCAAGCTTCTCCTACCACTAACCTGGCTCCAAGCTGGCTGCATGAACAATGTAATGGTGAAAAGTAATTTATGTGAAGACAGGGCACAGCCTATGCAGTTCCACCTCCCCAATCCCGTTAGTTGATGGCCCATCCAGAAACACACCTAATTCTTCTCTTGTGTGGCTGTCTGGGAGAAATAAACAAAGTCAAATTGCCACCTACACCCTGTCATGTGACCCAGGAACAGGCTGCATGCATCGAATAGGGAAGGAAAATGCCACCTTTCTAAAAGTGTAATTTTTAAAAGTATAGCTTAAACTCTGACTTTACCGTTAAATACAATTTTTAATTACAATTCCTCGGACACTCGGACACTAAACTGCTTCCAATTTTATCCTATGGGAGAGGTAGGCCTCACAATAGTGGAAAACTAATTTAAGAGTTTTTCACTACCAGGTCATATAAAACTTAAAATTGCATGTACAACCTTTTAATTACGAAGCACCTTGCTCTATGGGCTATGTAGGACCTGCCTTATGGGTTATTTATATGTAGTAAAAGGGAAGCTTAAGCTTTAGCAATGGGGATATATTGCCAAGTCGAATTGGCAGTTTAAAACTGCATTCAGGCTGCAATGGCAGAACTGGGACATTGTGTAAGAGCTACGTATGTGGCTGGCACAATATATGTTCCAGGTCCACTAGTAGCATTAAATTTACAGGCCCTCGTTATGGCATACCACTTGATGACAAGGGACATATAAGTAATTTTAATATGCCAATCAGGTGAAAGCCAATTTTACCATGTTTAAGGGGAGAGAGAATAGGTACTTTTGCACTGGTTAGCAGTCCTAAGGCCAACAAAAATGAATTCAGCAAAAATAGGAGGGGCGAATGCAAAATGTTTGATGGTCCAACATGTTCTATCAGTTTGGTTATAACTGACTGGATGCCCACTGCAATCCAATATAGTATCCTGGGATGAATTCCAATCCACTTCCCAGAGTAGCAGAGTGTACCCAAAAGATGTGAAAACCAGTGAAACTCAGGCTATTAAATGAGTCCTATCAGTGTTAGGTGCATACAAGGAGCCTACAATCACCAATCTGCTCACTATGTATAGTTTAGCAAAAACCCATCTACCTTCTAGGTCTTTCCATGTACTGAGAACCAAGATTTGAGTTTCTGTCCAATGAGGGTGGTCATCCCACATTTCTTGAAACAGCTATGGGATGGGGACGAGGCACCACTAGCTATTGCCATCCTATCCTGCTACAACTCAGTACTGTATCTATTCAGTTCTGCTTGAGATCAATGGGGAAAGATTTGCTTTCTGTAGGAGAGCAATATCTACATGTTTTGGGAAGTGGCAGTGTAAGATCTTCTTTCTCTTAACATTGTGCGACAAACTGTTGACATTCCAAAAGACTGTTGACAATGGTTTAGAAATCACTGAATAGGTGCTGTGGATTGAGTACTGAAAGGAAGTCAACAGATCATAGTGATATGAAGGAGGAAAGGCTAGGGGAGGGATCATTACAAACGCCCTAAAAAGGGAGGTCCCCAGTTACCTCCCTGTGGAGTTCAGAGGGCCTGGAGGCAAAATGTAACTAGAGGCAACTGGCCTGGAGAAACAAAAGGACAGAGAAGAGAGAAAGGGGATTAAAGGAAGGAAAGGGAATGGACAGTGGGAACTTTAAGTCATGACCTAACTCCTGCACCAACCAGTGACCCCACCCAATCATAAACGTTACTAGGAATCCCAGAGATTTACATGGGACTGTGGGAATGCTCAACGAGTAATTATTACAGTGTGACTGTGACCCATGCTAAGCACAACTCAAAGGACCAATATGTTCAGAGGGTAACATAGTCCACCTTATACATTAAGTGTGAGTAGAAAGCAGATTCTGGTAAGAGCATAAATCCCAAGCCCAAGTTTACCAGGGAGAAGCAGTCCTCATCATCACTGGCCGCCTCCCCACCTGGACACTAAAAACTACAATACTGAGATGACAGGCACCCAAACATAAACAGCACCTTCCTAAATCCTCAAGGATGGAGAGGGGAGGAGACCTTACCACTCATAGGTACAATGAAAACTAATGCAACAATACCTTACAGCCCCCAAAGAAACATGACCTGTTTATTCGTCTCTGTCAACTTCTTCATCGAGCACACAGGCTGTTGTCATTGGTAATCTGGAATTGTGTCTGCCTCCAACTTTATGAAGGGAATCTAGAACCTGCTGGCGACCCACACAATCCCACTCCAGACACAGACCAAACATAGGCCTTCATTGTTGTAACTGACAGTGGAACACCTTCCTGGAAGCGAGGACCCCCATGGCAGCAGGAGCATTGTGAGATCCTTTGGAAGTGAGAGCATCCATATTTAGATCCTCCATCTGATCTACAAAGGATTCCAGCTCATCCAGTTTGGAGAAGTATTTAGTTTTGCCATCCATTCCCACCAGCATATGTGCAGGATCCAGGAAGCCATATTTGAGGTCCCATTGTCTAAGCAGGGGTCTGAGGGCAAGGCTACCTGATGCTGGTTATCAATGAGTAATCCTTAAAGAAGGATAAATGTCAGTCCTCAAACATTGGTGGGACTTTGGATGTTCATGCAACCTAGAGGATGGGCTTGGTGCATTGGTGTCAGAGGGTACAGGCAATTAACAGGTCTACTGAAGATTGCCGCAGAGCAGTATGAACCCAAATGTAATGAGCCCTTTTAAATTCCAGGGGTTCATAAAATTGGAGATCAAGATGTTTCAGAAGTAAGTCCAGCAGAAAAGACACCATATCTCCCTTCTCTACATGATAAGGAATATGTGGTATTTATCACACAGTGATCAGTGATGTGCCGTAGGAAGTCAATGTCCCTGCCCCTATCAGATAAGATGTTGTAACAAACATCCACCTCATCATTCCACATATTAACCATATCCAAGTTGTCTGGAAGATGGAAACTTCCTGTCTCATCATTTTCATCTCTGCAGTGAGGTCAGTAATTGTATTACCTTCAAGAGTGCATCTGTTTGTGAAGTCTTTGGTTTGAGGGCATGTGGGGCCTGTCTGGGTTGAGGTCAGTTGAGCACATCCAAGAATAGCATTTGGAGAACTGCAGGCTCACACAACATTATGGCGGCCATTCCAACTTTCCCGCTGGGCCGGCGGGCGCCCTCCAAAAGAGCGCCTGCCGGCCCAGCGGGAAAGCCCCTGCAACAATGAAGCCGGCTCCGAATGGAGCCGGCGGAGTTGCAGGGGTGCTACGGGTGCAGTGGCACCCGTAGCGATTTTCACTGTCTGCTAAGCAGACAGTGAAAATCTTTGTGGGGCCCTGTTAGGGGGCCCCTGCACTGCCCATGCCAGTGGCATGGGCAGTGCAGGGGCCCCTAGGGGCCCCACAACACCCGTTCCCGCCAGCCTGGTTCTGGCGGTGAAAACCACCAGAAACAGGCTGGCGGGAAGGGGGTCGGAATCCCCATGGTGGCACTGCAAGCAGCGCCGCCATGGAGGATTCCCTGGGCCAGGGGAAAACCAGCGGGAAACCGCCGGTTCCCCTTTTCTGACCGCGGCTTTACCGCCGCGGTCAGAATAGCCCAGGAAGCACCGCCAACCTGTTGGCGGTGCTTCCGCTGCCCTCCGCCCTGGCGGTCAGAGACCGCCAGGGTTTGAATGAGGGCCTATGTGATCTGTTTGCACTCCAAGAGTTAAGAACAACATAAACCTTATAGGCTTTGGAGGGGAAAGCAAAACTAGGAGCAACTAATGTGGGATGAGGAGACCCCCTGTGTTTTGCCAAGTAAAAGGGGCTCCTTCCCGAAGAGTGTGAGTATCACTCAGTTTGTTAGACCCACAACTCTAAGAGATGCAGACAGGGGTTGAAGGTAACTTTAGGCTTGATAACGGTATCACTCCCATGTCAACCAGCCCCTTTGGGAATAGACGAGATAAGAATAAAGCGGGGTGAGGTCAGGGAGGCAGGAGATGATTATCTCAGACTATGCTAATGCTAATTTAGTTCCTGAGTCCTGATGTAGTAGGCAACTGGCGAGCACTGAGTTGGAGTACCCTAAATGGTGTATCACCCCAAGGAGTGCAGTAGTATCACATTCAACAGAATGCCTCCAGTCTATGAAGAGCACAAATTCCAGAAGGTCGCCAAGGCCCAAGAAGACAGATGTCTTTCCTAATAGAAAGGACTCCTACATGTCACACTGTTTGACACGAGTTGGTGACCCACCGTTACTGATGCTTGGCTGTATCCTAAAAGACAAGGAAGGATAAGTGCTCACCTAGACATGTGGTAGAAGGGATGTCCCGATGCTAGTCACCTCAAGACACTGATCAATTTCTAGGGCCCCATGTAGGGTGCTCTGCAGGTCAGCTTGTGGAAGAGCCCAGCTAGTTTTCATAATTGCACCGAAAGATGCAAGGACATCCTCAGCATGTCACACAGCTCTAAAGAATGTCTGTAGCACAGCGGTTAGGCCCAGGAATGTTCCCTACGAGGCAGTGCATCCCATGTTTCTCCAGTAAAGTGTGGGCTCCAAGTAGATAGAGGGAACAAGAACCAGCCAAAAGGTATTCTCAGGAGCCACTAGATTCAGCTCTCATAGTGACCTAAAGGAAAGAGTAGCAAGCTGCTGCTGAACAGCTAACCTTAACATCCATGGTAATAACGCAGGTTCCCTCAGAGTTGGGGCATCAGCTGTCACTTCTGCCACTAGAATGTAGGTGCCTGTCTGCCTGACACACAGCAGCAGGCCAGGGGTGGGAGGAGCAGAGGCAGAGCTTCAGAAGAAGACAGCCATTATATTTGGTTCACCCAGCTGCCCTCTGCAACCCCCTCCCCTGAAAAAAGGTGTTCTTTCTTTAGCTATAGGAGCTCCCTGAACAACCTCTATATGAAAATCATAAAACAAAACACTTTCCCCCCCAACATGATTAATCAAATGTCAGCAGGGGGGCAACATTTTGCACAGGGCAAAATCACTTAAGACCCTAGTGAAATTACTAAATTGAGTATACTATCACCAACAAATTATGTATATGGTGACTAAAATCCATTAGAACCCGTTGAACGTTCTCCTTTTTGTGACCCTCAAAACAAGGCATTCACTATAATGCATTTAATCAGGTCCATGCCTCTGCCCTGGGAGTTAGGGTGTGCGCACCTCCCCTCCCTATTTCATTTACTCATTTTCAGGATGCAGAGGCAATGTCCCTGAGTCCCATATTGGCTGCCACAGTATATTTGGTCATCAAATCTGAATGGACTATTTCTCTTAAAAACAGCCACTAGAGCATATCTGTACACCACCAGTCCATGTGTACTGAACTCTTTACGTATTTAATCCCTTCATGCCTAATGTGAGCCAATGTTTAAATGTTATTTTCATCAAAATGGATGAAATCACACCAGATCACAAATAGGAAATGTGACTCGATAACACACTACTTTAGCACCTCTAATAATAATTAATTTCAATAATGCCTGTAATTAAGCATAAAAAAGCACAGCTTTTACCTTACACATTGTACCAATTACTTTATGGAGAAAATCGACTCTACTTATAGACACAAGACCTCTTTAATGTTGTTTCAAAGCACTTAAACAAATGTAAAACGTGCATCCATGTTTTAGTGAAATACTTTTTAAAAAAATCAAATGCGCTTGAAAAACAACATTGCATAATCCACATATACAGGGGAACAGAATTGTATTATTCTATTTACAACCATTGTTGAAGGTGGACAGGGCCATCATGACTCACTCACTTGAGGCTCCACCTCCTGTCAGTTATGGGCACTAACCAGACTTGACAATGTTAATAAATATATAAATACACATATGTGTGTATATGAGTACATATGTGTATGTGCATTTGCATGTGGTGCATGTACATGACAGTGTGTGTGTGTTTATGAATGATGAAATAATGCTTTTAGTATTAAAGTAGCTTCTCAACAAAATACCTTCAATAGCTTACACCAAGAGGAACAATAGTCAAAGAAATGCTGGAAGGTAAGATGAAAAAATGAATCAGTATGTGCATTTAAATAGATTTCCCTATTAGACACGGTAACCTTTTGACATACTATATAGAGTTGTTAAAATTGGACACAGCAGGCAAGTCCCAGGTCTTAGATTAAAGGTGCATTCAAGTGTGTATGCCTGTGAAAAATGAGTTGATATCCAAAATATGACTTCTAGAGAAATGCCTTCCTTTAACAAGAACATATGTTACTTTACAATTTGAATAACCTTTTTCTGTAATAAATATGCATTTTCCCAACCTTGAGTGCTTAACATTTGAAAGGAGAAGTTACTAAGCAAAAAATTAACTAATATTTTAGTAGCTAGAATTTGTGGTGGTTGGCTGCAAATGAACAGAGTCAGATTAAGAAAAGTAAATATTCTACTATGCCACATTGCTGTCTGTCATGTAATATAACATCTAAAGAGGAGAATAGCTTACAAATGTGTATGTAGTTAGGCACATTTTCTTTTGGTGTATCCGTAATTTGCTCAGGGTAGGATTCTATCAACAAATCACTTGGTATACATGTACATTGGAAAGGTAAGTCTATTGTTATTATTTATTTATTCTTATTGTATTGTATCCTGTATTGCATACATTTTCTGTATATTAGCACTTCTTCCTATGCACTGTGTGTAAACAGTAAAGAGACTAGTTCACTTAAGCTAGGTTCGGTTGGTTCTGATTAAGTTAGGATAAATGGAAGTGTTGTACAGTCAATGTTTACCTGATAGAGTTCCAGGTTGGTCAAATATAACATTTACAAAGTTATCAGAAATTTATATAATGACAATCTGCTGGAAAACAACAAGGCTACTAGTAGTTTTCTAAAGCAGATATAATTGTAGGTGAAGTTGAGTTGGGAAGGAGTTTGTTCCAGACAATAGGAACAAGCACCATACATCTACTTCAAAATCTTAGAATCAGAAAAGACAAAGAAAGTAGTCTGACAGACGAGAAATACATATTTGTAGTTAACTATCAGATTTTGGAGGAGGATGGGTTTGCAATTATTGATTAATAAATGAAATATTTGCAGTGAGAGCCTTAGATGCAGTTGGAAAAATAGTTCCACTTTCTGCCAATTTGCATTTGATCCACTGAATGCAGTTTTGGTGCTCAGACAAGTGGATGTGTGGGTAATTGGGTAACTTAGGCATCATCTAATCTTGTTATTAATTGCTAAACTCTCTAATTACATTCCTACAAATGTTAGCATTCTATCTACAACCCTAGACAAGCATCTAATCTCCACATCGTTCATGGTTGTTCCCATAGGCGGAATAACAGCCCCTAATAAGTCCAGATCTACTTGCCCAAAACTCCTCTTTGTTCTTCCCAGATTATTTTCCTCCTTTAATTCTTCTACATGATTGATTCTGGGAAAAACAAAAGCTGAGCAACATGAATTCACCCAATCCTTAGGTAAGTTAAAACAGACAGTCTTACCTCAAGCATAGCAAATTCATCTAATGATAGGTTCTCCCCTGTCAGAAATTCTCCACTAACTTCATAAACTTTATCACATGTGCCTTCGCCAACAAATTCAGCCTTATCCCCTTCTATAGGACTATCCCTTACATACACATTTCACCCTTTCTGTTGTTCTTCATTCTCAGTCATAGATATAAGCTTTCAGTCTCAATTATTCCTCTTTCTTAATCTCCTCCAAAGCACTCTTATGCCCCTCAGTTCGTACAACTTTTATGCCTTTATCATTACATTTTATAGTTAAATTGTACTCCTCCTTACTTAGCCGGCATGAATAAGTAGCATCCATATTAGTTGCTGCCTAGATTTGTACTACATTTTGTAGGAATTTTCATATTTTATTTCCTTGTTATCAAAACTTATGAATACATTTTCTAATGTCACATTAGATAGGGAGAAAGAAATTCTCCATAATTTAAGATAGTCATAAACACATTTCAGGATAAAGCGTAAGGAAACTCCAGTTGTATATACATAGCCCTCCTCTCCATCTGATTTAGGGAGAAAACATCTGTCAACTTTGATGATGTCAATGTACTCCTTAATCATTCCTGTAGAAACAGTATCTTTAAAACCACAAACAAAACGTTTTTTCATGTTCTTGTATTTCATAACCTATATCTTTATAATTAATTTTATTTGCAGCATCACTAGTTATAGGTTTTGAAACATTTCCCATGGAAATATTAAAGTTAAAAACATCATCCCTAATATGTTACAGCAACTGCTGTACACTGACTTCATGTTAGAAACCAAAACAAAAATTAATTTCATCTTCAGTCCATGATACAGTTTGTTCTCAGTTCTCAGTTCTTCTGAAACATAAATTTAAAATCAAAATTGGATCTTTTAGTTCAAATTCATCAAATGAAAAAAATCAACAATTTTTTGTTTTCAAAGTCTCTTTATTATTTCTGTCTCAGTCTTTGAACATGTTCCCTACCAATATCATGTTCTCCATTTAATATCTGAAAGTCTCTTTTTACTCTCTGGGTAACTCGTCTTCTGAGTCAGTCTCTATATCTGATTATTTCTCAATAATGTTATGATGCTTGTTCAACAGGCAATAATCATCTATACTGGCATATTTTTCTTCTTCTGACACTGTGGCTAGATACACTTACTCTGGTGAAACATACGTTTGATTAGCAACTCTTCTTCTGTTTGTTCTCTTTTCAATCAATGTTTCACTCTCATTAGTTCCCCAAACTAGCTGTTTACTTCTCTTGTTCTCAATGATTTGTTTTTTAAGTTCTCTTTCTGGGAACTTCTTTGGGCCACACCTCTTTAGTGGCAATTTTTGTATCTCGGTTTCTCCCAGGCCTTTGATTTTCACTGTGTCTTGTTCTTTGTTCTAATTGTCTCTTATCTGTTCTTTGCACAGTAACTTTTCTTCTTGAAGAGGGAGTATCTTCAATCCTGATCTTCAGTTGCAACTCATCACTCTTTTTATTTTCATTTTTTAAACTTTTTATAATAGTCTACTTCTTCTTAAAGACATTCATGCTTTCCTTTTGTGTACAGTACCAGCTCTTCACTCTGACCACATTGCAACTGGAGATCTAGGGCCATATTTATACTTTTTGACGCAAAACTGCGCTAACGCAGTTTTGCGTCAAAAAAATTTGCGCCGGCTAACGCCATTCTGAAGCGCGCTGCGGACACCGTATTTAATCAATGACGTTAGCCGGCGTTAGCCGCCAGCGCTGCCTGGTGTGCGTGGAAAAAAACAACGTACACCAGGCAGTGCCGCGTAGGGGGATATGGAGCTTGGGCGCCAAAAAATGGGGCAAGTCAGGCTGAGGCAAATTTTTCGCCTCAACCCGATTTGCGCCATTTTTTTTGACTCCCAACCCCCATAGAAATGACTCCTGTCTTAGCAAAGACAGGAGTCATGCCCCATTGCCCAATGGCCATGCCCAGGGGACTTCTGTCCCCTGGGCATGGTCATTGGGCATAGTGGCATGTAGGGGGGCACAAATCAGGCCCCCCTACGCCACAATTGTTTTTTTTAAAAAGTACTTACCGGAACTTACCTTAATGTCCCTGGGATGGGTCCCTCCAGCCTTGGGTGTCCTCCTGGGGTGGGCAAGGGTGACAGGGGGTGTCCCTGGGGTCATGGGAGGGCACCTCTGGGCTCCTTCCGAGCCCACAGGTCCCTTAACGCCTGCCTTGTCCAGGCGCAAAAAAATGGCGCAAAAGCAGCCGTACATCATTTTTTTTGACCCGCCCACTCCCGGGCGTGAATTTTGCCCGGGAGTGTAAATACGGCGCACATGCCTCGGAGTCAATTTTTTAGACGGGAACGCCTACCTTGCATCTCATTAACGCAAAGTAGGTGTCCACGCTAAAAAATGACGCAAACTCCATGGACTTTGGCGCTAGACGCGTCTAACGCCAAAGTATAAATATGGAGTTAGTTTTGCGTCGGAATTGCGTAAAAAAAAAGGACGCAATTCCGGCGCAAACAGAGTATAAATATGCCCCCTAGAGTTTCACGCTCTTCATCTGAACTGTCACTCATTTAAAACTGTCTTTTTAGATTTCTTCTTGATTTTTCAGCCCAATTTCAATTTGATGTTCAACTTCCCCAGTTACAAAATTGTCTTCCTCTTCTGGATACATGCTGCAAATTGTTTTGATTGTCACTCATACTGCCACTACATTCAGCAGTCTGTGCATCTTGGTCATCAGTTCTGCCTCTTCTACTGCCTCAGCTGCTTTAACTCTTTTTTATGAACAGTATGGATCCATTGAGGCACATTACCCACATTTGCCTGCACTATTGGTAGTTAAGATGAGTTGGTGAAGGCCAGTTCACCTTCCATTCAAGCAGTTTTTTTAAAGATGTTTCTGGTTAACAACAACATCTTCTGCCTTAAAATTATGACACAGTGTATTGATGTCCTCTTCTGTAGCTGCATCCACCTGGACAAAGACAGATTTTACCAGTCATACCCTTGCAATAGTCTAAATTATTACCATCAGTTATCCAAACTAATGCACCAGAAGGCACATGTGTTAGCCTCATTGCTTTTCCCATAATACTCACATGGGGAGACAGTCCTGTCTTCTTGTTTGGTTTTGTTAGGAAAGGGTCTCTGGTTGGCGCTCAGGTTGCACTCTGTCCAAGCAGGGATCCTCACTCTACCCCCTTGGTAGCTTGGCACAAGCAGTCAGGCTTATCTCAGAAGCAATGTGTAAAGTGAAACCATTACAAACTGGACACCACACCAGTTTAAAAAAATAGCTAATATTTATCTAATTCAAACAAGACCAAAACAACAAAAATCCAATATACACAAGATATGAATTTTCTAAAAAATAAGAGTCTAACTCCTTAAAAAACAATGGAAACTTTGTTGTTACACAAAGTACCTAGTTTGCATCAAAAATAAAGCTTCACAGGCAAGTGTGCATAGGAAAAGTCAGTGATGCCTCGATTCTTTACTTGCAAGTGAGGCTGAATGCTGTTTCTTCTGGGATGCATCTTTTTTCTCCCTCACAAGAGAATGATACATCAATTTCCGGACAGGGCACTTTGGATCTGCACTGATTCACAATGACTTTGACGTCCAGGGATGATGCATGAGAAATCCGGTCGCACAGTGTTAGAAAACCACACTGCATGTGGTTTGCATAGTTATCAGCAGCTGCAAGCGAGTGTTGCATCTTTTCTCCAGCTGCGATACGTCAATCTCCCAACCGCGATGCTGGCGAAGCATCGATTTCAGCCCCAAAGTGGGTGGCACGTCGTCTACCAGCCAGGTTGCAGTTGGTGCATCGAAAATTTCCACGCATGGCATTCTGTGTGTGTATTTCAGTCCTTGTTCTGCCAACTTCACCTTTCAAGGGCCCAGGGACTGGATAGGGCACCACTTGGCAGGGCAGCAGTCTCAGCAGAGAGTCCAGGTGCTAACAGAGGAAGTCTTTAATGGCCCTGAGACTTCAAAACAGGAGACAAGCCCAGTTCAAGCCCTTGGAGATTCTTCTTCAAGCAGGAATGTACAACAAAGTCCAGTCTTTGTCCCCTTTCACAGGCAGAAGCAGCAACTGCAGAATAGCCCAAACAAATCACAGTCACAAGCATGGCAGCACTTCTCCTCAGTTCTTCAGCTCCTCTCCTTGGCAGAGGTTCCTCTTGGTTCCAGAAGTGATCTAAAGTCTGGGGTTTGGGGTCCACTACCTATACCCCTTTCTACCTTTGAAGTAGGCAAACTTCAAAGGAAAGTCTCTCTTGTTTACAAGATCCTGCCTTGCCCAGGCCAAGCCCCAGACACATACCAAGGGTTTTGATACTGCATTGTGTGAGGGCAGGCACAGCACATTCAGGTGTAAGTGACCACTCTTCCCTCCACTCCGGCTCAGATGGTTCATCAGGATATGCAGGCTACATCCCAACTCTGTTTGTGTCACTGTCTAGGCGAGATTCACAAACAGCCCAACTGTCAGTCTGACCCAGACAGTGAATCCACAAACAGGCAGATGCACAGAAGGGTTAAAGAAAGAAGATGCCCACTTTCTAAAAGTGGCATTTTCAAACTAATAATCTAAAAATCAACTTCACTAACAGATGCACTTTTAAATTGTGAGTTCAGAGACTCCAAACTCCATATGTCTATCTGCTCTCAAAGGGAAACCGCACTTTAAGAATATGTAAATGCAGCCCCTATGTTTACCTATGAGACAGATAGTCCTTGCAACAGTGAAAACTGAATTTGGCAGTATTTCACTGCTAGGACATGTAAAGCACATCAACACATGTCCCACCTTTAACATATACTACACCCTGCCCAGGGGGCTTCTAGGGCCTACCTTAGGGGTACCTTACATGTATAAAAAGGGAAGGTTTGGGCCTGGCAGTGGGTACACTTGCCAAGTCGAATTGGCAGTTTAAAACTACACACACAGACACTGCAGTGGGAGGTCTGAGCCATGTTTACAGGGCTACTAATATGGATGGGACAACAAGTGCCTCAGACCAACTAGTAGCATTTGATTTACAGGCCCTGGGCAACTCTAGTGCACTTTACCAGGGACGTACTAGTAAATCAAATATGCCAATCATGAAACGATCAATTACACATACATTTTACACAGGAGCACTTGCACTTTAGCACTGCTCAGGAGTGGTAAAGTGCCCAGAGTACCAAAAACATCAAAAACAGATTCCAGCATAGCGTCAAAACATATGAAGCAGAGGGAAAATAGACAGGGGAGACCACGCCAAGGATGTCAGTTCTAACAGGTGTACTTCTCATATTCATCAATGCAAGAGAAGGTACATCAGGCCTCTTTAAAGCTGCTGAAGTACAGACGTTTGCCATCTTGTATTTTAGATTTCCATTCACCCTTTCTACCACACCGAAAGCTTACAGTCTGTACCTGCAGTGGAAACTTTCTTGATATCAAAAGATGTACAAGTGATCTGGAGTCTTCATTCTTAAAATGAGTGCCATGATCAGAATCAACAAATGTCAGGAGACCAAAATGCACAATTAACTCCCTTAACAACAATTTGGTCACTGTAAAACTATCTGCTTGCCTTCTGTGAAATGTTTTGACCCATTTAGAACACAAGAACACTGCTAATAAGATGTATTTTAATCCATTACAAAGTGTCATTACAATAAAATATGCTTGTGGTCTCAAAAATAGTCCTTTAGATTTGCCAATGTGATTAATTAAAGTACTAGTTATCGTAATAAAGACGAGAGGAGTTTGGCAAAACCGCAACAGTTGGTTTCATTAAACACTGCAGCTGGGGGGAACAGTTACATAACTGGGATCTGAGGACTGTCTCCAAGTACAATTGAATTGAGCGGTGTTTTTTAACATTTCTCTGGGCACCATGGAACAATTACAGCATTCCTTTTTAGGTAAATCATGTGGGTTGTTGTGTTGGAGTCATCAATAAGGTCCTGATAACAAATCAGGTGAGCCTCAACCTTTCGTGAACACTATGAGGGCCAGTGGGTAACGTGTCCAGACATCTGGCCTAAGCGGCACATGATTGCCACATATTACTCTGTGTGGTTTGTTCTGATTGACTTAGTGTTGCTAACTTCATGTGAATCTGAATTTATGGTGTTTTTTGGAATAAGCGCATGACCTCTGGTCATATGTGCTTTATTGGAACCAATCTCCTGGGACCATTGTGATGTCACTGTGCCTATCTGTGGGACTGATCTGAGTTTCCTGTTGATGTATTTGTCTTCTGGCTATGTGCTGCCCCACCTGTGACCTGTCAACCAGAAACCTCAGGCCTAGGTCTCAAAGCCTGCATGACCATGTATTTCTGTTGATAGAGAGTTCATGATACGTGAATTTGATAACAGTGATCCAACTTAATTTTTATATGTGAAAATATCATGGTGCACATCAACAGCAACCTTTTCAATTTTAACAGTTCTTTTAACTGGATTATTTAGATGTCAATTTAAAGATGTTTGACACACATTATCAGCTACATGCTGAATTCCTACCTTCTTCCAATAATTATTAAACACTCTGGCTACACTATCTCTCCTTGCATGAGTCCGACTATGCAGATATTCACACATGGGCTGCAACATGGAATTAGGAAGAACATATTTCTGACCTTTATTTACATACAAATCCTGATAGTCCTTTTTATAGTTTAATTTTATCTATTTCAATTTTTTCCGGATCATCGTCCTTTAGGTCTCTTGATTCACAAAAGGAAGTTTCCAAGGAGTCCATAAAGAAACAATTCACATTGTCAGAGAAATGTGTAACCACATTATTTACAGAATTCTCATTTTCATGTTCTTGCATCACTATCTCTTCCTACCAGGCATTATACATTGTCATTTGGTCAGCATACTTGTTCTCTTATGTGACCTTTGATATTTCACAATGGCCACTTTCATTGGTTGCTGAATAGCATCCACCAAATATAATATGTGAATACTATTTTTGTTGGACCACCTTAGACGGAGTCATGAACCCTTGCTTCAACCAGAGCTGATCATAATCATGCACAATACCAAATCCATACTAACTACTGGCATAAATAGCCTTACTCAAATTGTCTGAAAAGCATCAAGCTATCATTAGAGCGATTAATTCTGCTGCTTGTACTGTTGTCACATTTTGTAAAGAAGATGCAGCCACTGTCTTTGTCACAGAGAATACTGCATAAGAAGCTCTCAGTCAACCATATGGATCTCTCAGACAGGAACTATCAAGAAACCAGGCAAATTTGAGTCCTCAAGTGGGACTTATTTTTATATCTGGTCTTGGCTTTGTGCATAACTCAGTCACCTCTGTACAACTGTGCTCCAACTCGTCACCAACAATATTTTCCCTGTCTTCACATTTGCCTGAAATAGGAAGCAGTAAAGCTGAGTTCAGATTACACCTTGGAACCAAGATATTATCTGCTCCAATTATGACTTGTTCCACATGATTTAGCCAGCTGCTTGTAATGTGTGTTAGAAGAATTTCAACTGAATGTAGAACACAACCAATCAAAGTATGACCCATGGCAATTTATTCACTTTGTTCCATTGACAAACTGCTGAAACTGATTTTAGGCATCCTGGAAGACTTGCAGCCATTAGATCCAAGACTGGTGAGAGAAATGCAAAAGGGGTGAATGCGTTCACAATGTTTCTGTTCAAGTATAGAAAGTGCACAACCATCCTTTTCATGGCAAAACAGTAAAATAATCATATTTTAATCAGACATCCTGAGTGAGAACGCAATATATAAACTCTCTTTTAGTTTCATAACTGATTCAAGGCACTTGTCATTAAGTGATACAGGATTGTGAACATCATTGCATGTTATCCTTACTAAAGGTTTTGCAACCTTGGAAGCATAAGGATCCACTGTTGACAGTAGCCAACAATTCCCAAAAACATCAAAGCCTCTCTCTGAGTGGTCGGGGGACTCAGTTTCAGAATTGTAGAAAGACATTATTTAGAAATCTTTGGTAGACCCTTTTCAATATGGTGTCCAAGATACTTCCTTTTCACAATATTAGATTTTTGTTGGGTAGATTTTATGTCCATTTTCTGGCAAATAATTCAACAGAGAAATAGTACCAAGTAAACAGTTTTCTTCAAATATTAATGCCATCAAGAAGTTGTCTATATATTGGACTATAAATGAATGGCAGGGCAATGTTATTTTTAAAGATCTGGGAGAAAATTGAAGGACACTCTGTATACCCTTGTGGCTACCATACGAACTAGTAAGTTATTCAAAAATTTAAATGTGAAGAGGAACTGTGAGTCCAATGGAACTGAAAAGAATGCTTGGCACAGGTCAATCTTTCTGGAGCATTCTTATCATGCTGGAATTTGAAACAATATTACTACTGCATTCAGTACCACTGGATAGCAACGAAGCACTATTTTTTTAAAGCTTTTGGAGTTCTTGCACAATTTTCTTGAAGGATTCTCTGCTCAATGATTTTCTCAGTCACTGGTTTCATTCTCTCTTAAGCCTCTCTAGTTAATTTGTATTGTCTAGTTCTTGGGAATATTGCATTTGGTTGAATCTTTAATGTCACTGATTCTGATTTCCTTTCCTGAAAAATACCATACTCTTGTCTCAAATCTCAAGGAAGGTCTTCTTTTGTTAACACGGATTTCGACTCTACTCTAGAATTCTCTACGCTCATTTTAGAAAGTGAATCCTCATCTTGTGTTTCTACTGTGGCACGATCGGGTATACAATAAATAGCATAATTCATTTGCAAAGAAGATTTCTTGCAAACAAGTTCACTGGGCTTGATTAGCATAGAATAAACTGATGTATGTCCCTTATTTGACCTAGTTTAACAAGTACATCTGCTGAAACTTAATTAACAATTTGTTTATTACTAATCCCTACAACTTGAACTTCTCCTTCCAAGAGAGGTAGATTTGATACTTTCACAAAATGAACTGCAAAACATGTAGCTCCCGTATCAATCAGAAATGAAGCAGGGTGACCATAGACTTCTCTGTCAGTAAATGGGCCACTTCGGTCTACCTCTAGAACTGCTCGAAGTAAGCAGTCCTTGTTAGAAATGGGGTCTTTGGTTGTCAGTCAGGTTACCCCCTGTTCAAGTAAGGACCCTCACTCTTGTCAGGGTAAAAGAGAATCACCCTCAGCTAATTGATAGCTTGGCACAAGCAGTAGGCTTAACTTCAGAGTGCTAGGTGTAAAGTATTTGTACCAACACACACAGCAACTTAATGAAAACACTACAAAATGGCACAACACAGGTTTAGAAAAATAGATTTTTTTTTATCTAAACAAAACAAGACCAAAATAACAAAAATCCACAATACACAAATCAAGTTATCAATTAAAAAAAAAAAAGAGTCTTCATGTAATTTTAAACACAACACTGACACTGTTAGAGTGGAAATGTACCCGGGTGCGTCAAAAATAACCCTGCACGGACGAGTGTGCCTCAAAAAGGGCTTGTGATGAGTCGATATCACTCTTGAGTGAAACCGTGCGTCATTTCTCCTTCAGTCGAGTTGGCATGCGTAGCTTATTCTCTCCGCAGGAGAGCGATGCTTCGATTCAAACCACACTCTCGGGTCCAGCCAGCGATGTTTGCTTTGAAAATCCTGCTGCACGATGATCCCAAAATCACGCAGCGCAGGTTGCAATCTCACCAGCCTCTGTCAGCGATACTGCGCTTTGTTTCTCCAGCCGCGTGCGTTGATCTTCCAGCCGCGCTGCAGGCCGGCGTCGATTTTCAGCCGCAAAGCTGGCAGCTCATCGATTTGTCAGCCGCGGGTCATAGTTGTGTCAATCTTTTCCCCTCACAGCAGTCGGTGCATGGATTTCTCACTCTTGGGCTACCAGCTTCTCCTTTCAGGGTCCCAGGAACTGGATGGGCACAACTTGGCACAGTAGGAGTCTCAGCAGAGGCTCCAGGTTCTGGCAGAGAGAAGTCTTTGCTGTCCCTGTGACTTCAAACAGGAGGCAAGCTCTATATCAAGCCCTTGGAGAGTTCTTCACAAGAAGGAAGGCACACCAAGTCCAGTCTTTGTCCTCTAGCACAGGCAGATGCAGCAACTGCAGGATAGCTCCACAAGGCACAATCACAGGCAGGGCAGCTCTTCTTCCTCAGCTCTTCAGCTCTACCCCAGGCAGAGGTTCCTCTTGGTTTCCAGAAGTGTTCTAAAGGCTGTGGTTTTGGGTGCCCTTCTTATACCCATTTTGCTCTTTGAAGTAGTCTCTCTTGTTTGTGCCCAGGCCAGGCCTCAGACACACACCAGGGGGTTGGAGACTGACTGTGTGAGGGCAGGCACAGCCCTTTCAGGTGTGAGTGACCACTCCTCCCCTAGCACAGATGGCTCATCAGGAAATGCAGACTACACCCAAGCTCCCTTTGTGTCACTGTCTAGTGAGAGGTGCAACCAGCCCAACTGTCAAACTGACCCAGACAGGGAATCCACAAACAGGCAGAGTAACAGAAAAGGTTTAAGAAAGAAAATGCTCACTTTCTAAAAGTGGCATTTTCAAACACACAATCTTAAATTCAACTTTACTAAAAGATGCATTTTTTAATTATGAGCTCAGAGACACCAAACACCACATGTCTATCCGTTCCCAAAGGGAATCTACACTTTAATCATATTTATGAGAGGGACAGGCCTTGCAACAGTGAAAAACTAATTTAGCAGTATTTCACTGTCAGGACATATAAAACACATTACTATGGCTCTCATTACAACCGGGGCGGTAAATGTCGCCTACCGCCGTGCCGACGGCCGCCAACATACTGTGACAGTGGCGGTATTCCGCTACGGGTATTATGACCCACCCAGAGAAATCCGCCACAATACAGACACCCACACAAGTCCGCCAGACCAAAGGTCAGTGCTAAATTGGCGATAGCCAAACCCACACCATTACGCCAACAGGAATACGCCCACAGTATCATGACCCACAAATCACCGCAGTGGTCTTTCAATCGCGGTAAATCATTGGCGGTACATATCCCCACGCTCAAAATACACACACATTTAAAAAACATCACCACATTGGACAATTCAAACTACACTCACCTGACACATATACACACACCACACCCACACACTCACACCACTATGAAACACACACCCACATTACCCACAACCCTTTCAATGAAAAAAAAGATTGTCTACACAGAGAGACACAAGCCAGGAGAACCCACTCGATCAGAGCCACAGAATACCATCACCCATACACCATCCATGCACCTCACAGCATACACCCCAACACATCACCCCACACATCACCCCACACATCCTCACATATATCACACACACCACATCCATGGCACCCCAAAGACACCCCAGGTTTTCTGAGGAGGAGCTAAGGGTCATGGTGGAGGAAATCATCCGGGAGGAGCCACAGCTATTCGGATCACAGGAAGATGGAGCTATGGTGGAGAATCGTGGACAGGGACAACGCCGTGGGACAGTACCCCAGAACAAGGGATGACATCAGGAAGAGGTGGAACGACCTACGGGGAAGGTGCGTTCCGTGGTTGCAAGATACCAGATAGCCGTACAGAGGACTGGCGGTGGACCCCCAACTCGTACCCCACAACTAACAACATGGGAGGAGCAAGTCTTGGCAATAATGCATCCTGAGGGCCTCGCAGGAGTAGCAGGAGGACTGGACTCTGGTAAGTCAAATATTTACTACTTTATCCCCCCCTACCTGCATGCCATCACAAACTCCTACCCCTACTCTCATCCCCATCACTCCACCACCTCACATATACCTCACTATCACAACCCACCCATCCCAATACCAAGCCCTGCATGCAACACCAAAGCATGGTCCCCCAACACAGACCTGCATGAATACCCATCACCACAGCATGCCCAGTAGAGAAACTCACCTAGCCCACAAAATCACCACTCACACAAGGCAAAGCTGACAGGGAAATCACAACCATACAGGGAAATACACCCATGCACAAGATGGCACACGCAGACACAATAACACTGCATTTTCATGCCCACAGGACTCCTACTCAACGTCACTGGAGAGGAGGTGCCAGCTCCATCCAGTCCCCCCCTGAAGAGGCCCACAGTGATGACAGCAGCTCTGCACGCCTGGATCAGGATGACCAACCTGGCCCATCAGGGACCTCTGGACAGTCGTGTACCCAGCCACAGTCCCAACCCACCACAGAGCCTCCTCCCTCAGGAAACACCAGCACAGCACCCACCCAGCGGGCCCATGCCGCTGTCCATAGGACACGTCAATCAGCAGTGTGTCCACCACTACAGGGACCCCAGGCAACCCCACAAACACAGGACAATCAGGGACCTGGGGTCAGTGGCAGTGGGCACACGGTTCAGGGGGCAGAGGCACAGGACAACAGGGAAGCGGGTAGGACTGCTGTGCCACATGGGGAAGACAGGCCCAGGGACCTCACTCTTCACGAGGCACCCTCCAACATCCTGGGAGCATACCACCATTCCCAGGAGACGTTTGGCTAGATACTGGGCAAGTTGCAGGAGACCCAGCAGCTGCAGGAGGGACAGTACCTGGGGATCAGGGATGACCTAAATAACATCTATACCATCCTGGTCACCATTGCAGGGGTGCTGGCTGACATGGCCAAGACCATGAGGGAGGCAGTGGCACAACAACGGGCGCCTGACACTAGCCAAACCAATGAACAGCCTTCCACCTCTGCCGGTGCTAGTGGGCAGGAGGCCCCCCACAGGACCAACAGGCCACCAGCACCCCACCCCCTGCAGAAGGAGAACCACCCGCAAAAGGTCCTTGCGATCCAGGCAGAAGACAGAGAACATTGCCAAGACCCCCACCAGGAAATAAAACTCTCCTGATTGTCACCCTTCTGTCCCACTCTGTCACCCTGTCCACCTACAACTGCCATTACTCCCCTTCCTATACCAAGAGACTGGACTCTACCACGGACTTTC
The DNA here is from genome assembly GCF_031143425.1 of Pleurodeles waltl. NCBI lineage: Eukaryota > Metazoa > Chordata > Amphibia > Caudata > Salamandridae > Pleurodeles > Pleurodeles waltl. The sequence continues at coordinate 999,891,705 of NC_090437.1, forward strand.
CTCCACCATCACCCCAGCCCATTGCACATCCCACTCTACAAATACTAATCTGGAGTCTGTCAAATTATTCACAAATGTATTAGTACAACATTATCAAAGCATTGCAACTCAAATGTACAGTGAAATATACTTTGGAATGACCTGTAGTGGGCAGCAGTACTCATAACAGGAGCCAGAGTGGGGCACAGAGATCTGAAAATAGAGATGCCAAAGGGTACAGTTAGTGACCATACACATAGGGAAATCAGGCTGCCATGTACAATGTCCAACAGAAAAATGAAATGTAAAGTGAACCTACAGTGTCTTACCTGTGTGTCACTGGAAGTACTGCTGAATAATATTGATTCTGTTGTCAACATCTTCTTCCTCTGCCTCCTGTTCCTAACTGTCCACAGGCTCCACCGCTACCACAAGACCATCTCCAGGCACGTCCTCCTGCAGAAAAGGCACCTGGCATCTCAAGGCCAGGTTGTGCAACAAGCAACATGCAACAATGATCTGGCACACCTTCTTAGGTGAGTAGTACAGGGAGCCACCTGTCAGATGGAGGCACCAGAACCTGGCCTTCAGGAGGCCGAAGGTCCTTAAAATAATCCTGCTTGTATGCCCATGTGCCTCATTGTAACGTTCCTCTGCCCTTGTCCTGGCATTCATCACTGAGGTCAGTAGCCATGAGAGGTTGTGGTAACCAGAGTCACCTGCAAATATCGAGGGACAACTGTTAGACACACACTAACCCTTAGGGACAACCCCAAACCCAGACACCTGCTCATAGTGTGTGGGGACCTTGGGCTCACCTATTAGCCACACCTGGTGCCTCTGGAGTTGGCCCATCACATATGGAGTGCTGCTATTCCTCAAGATAAAGGTATCATGCACAGAGCCAGGATATTTGCCATTCACATGGGAGATGTACTGGTCCGCCAAACACACCATCTGCACATTCATAGAGTGATAGCTTTTTCTATTCCTGAAAACTTGTTCATTTCTCCGGGGGGGGGGGCAAATGCCACATGTGTACCATCAATGGCACTAATGATGTTGGGGATATGACCCAGGGCACAAAAGTCAGCTTTCACTGTCGCCAAATCCTCCCCCTGGGGGAACACGATGGAGTTGCGCATGTGTTTCAGCAGGGCAGACAACACTCTGGTCAACATGTTGGAGAACATTGGCTGAGACATTCCTGATGGCATGGTCACTGTTGTTTGGAAGGAATCACTTGCCAGGAAATGGAGCACTGACAGGACCTGCACTAGAGGGGGGATACCAGTGGGCTGGCGGATAGCTGACATCAGGTCTGGCTCCAATTGGGCACGCAGTTCTTGGACTGTGGCCCGATCAAGTCTGTATGTGATGATAATGCGTCTGTCCTCCTTTGTCGCAAGATCCACCAGGGGTCAGTACACCGGGGGATACCGCCATCTTATATTCATTCTCAGCTGTTGAAGCCTATGGAAGAGAATGGTGAGCAGAGGGTCATATTCCCACATCACTTGCACTAATGATGATTTGTTAAATTTACAGAACCCAAATTTGAACCCGACCTTTAGTTGCCGTGCTAATGTCTGCTGTGACGCAGTTAGGTGCCATGCCCTGTGTCCCCCTGAAATGGCAGATGCCTGACCTGTGAGGAGGGACGAGTGGAAATGAGGTAATTGCACTGGCGTTGTGCGCCGTTGCGGTAGGTGGTGGAAGACCGCAGCGTAACTTCACATTGGTTATCATTGGGCCCTATGGGTTCCAGGAGCCATTGGCGATGTACGCTGGTGGTGACAGAATGCACCACCGTGGACATGACTGCCATTTTTTATCTATGCACTCACTTGCTACATGACCTTCAACAGGAGAGGACCTACACTGCAAGTGCTGCTGTAACCTGTGTCTGGAAGTGACAATGGCTCATGTGTCTGGGGAAAGGGCCCCTGCCGTCACTGCGGAGGAGTTGGAGAAACTGGTGGTTACTTTATGGTCCTCCAGACAAACAGGTGAGTACACTGTGAGCATGATGTGTGGGCCATGAATGTATGGAGTGCTGTGTATGTAAGCCACATGTGGGGGGGCAGAGGCATCCTGGTCAGAGTGCAGCATGTAAGATGGACAATGTATGTGCATCAGGGGATGGAAGGGATCTGGTGGGCCATGAGTCTGATGGTCCGGACGGTTGACTAATACCCTTATCTTCAGTTTTTTCCGTGCAGGTCAGCGCCAGCCAGAAGAAGGGTATTTGGTGTGCCATTGCCAAGGAGGTGCGGACCCTGGGTGTCTTTCACAGGCAGAGCACCCACTGCTGCAAGAGGTGGGAGGACCTGGGCCGCTGGACAAAGAAGACAGTGGAGGCCCAGCTGGGGCTGGCCTCCCAAAGAGGAAGGGGTGCCCGTCGCACCATGACCACCCTGATGTTCCGCATCCTGGCGGTGGCCTATCTGTAGTTGGATGGGCGCTTGAAGGCATCACAGCAGCCACAAGGGGGTGAATACAGATACTGACTTCTGACTTTGCGCACGTTAAGAGGTACCTGGGTGGGGATGTGGGATATGGGTGCCCTTAGGCCAGGGTGAAAATGTCAGGGTACGTCCCTTGTTGGGCAGGCTCTGAAGCACTCCTACCCCAATAGTGTTAGTGGGCATCTACTACTGGGCAGGGTCCTGTGGTTTTCTGGTGTGCAGCTGATGGCGTTAGGCATTGTACCCCATGGGCTGGTGACTATCTTAGTAAATGGCTGGGCATGGCCTAGTGCATAGGGCTGCTCCCTGTGTGTTGTGTACGCCAACGGTAGTGGTGTTGCTGGCATTGACCAAATGTATCCTCTGTCTCTTCCCCCCCTTTTTGTTTTGTCACCCTGTCTCTGTGCATTAGCATCATCTGGCGGAGGAGCAGAGGCACCAGTGACGGAGGGAGCTGCATCTCACATGGGCCTGGAGGCCGAATCCACAGAGGGTGAGGGCACCAGTGGGACGGAGGGCGAGGGGAGCACCAAACGGGGACAGGAGGGGAGACCACAGACAGTGACTCCTCCTCCGATGGAAGCTCCCTGGCAGTGGCGGACACCTCTGTGCCCACCCCAACAACAGGTACAGCCACCACCCCCCCACCAGCACCGCCCTCCCAGCAGCCCTTCAGCGTGTTTCCCGTGCCCGCTCACCCAGGAGGGTGGGCATCTCCTTCGCCCCAGCACCTCAGGCCCTGCCCCAGCCAGCCCTGCTGCCCTCAGTGAGGAGGCTATTGACCTCCTGAGATCCCTCTCTGTTGGGCAGTCAACCATACTGAATGCCATCCAGGGTGTAGCAGGGCATTTGCAACAAACAAATGCATACCTGGAGGGCATTCACTCTGGTGTGGCGGCCCAACAGAGAGCATTTCAGGCTCTGGCCTCCGCACTGATGGCATCCCTTGTTCCTGTATCTAGCCTCCCCCCTCCAATTTCCTCTACCCAGTCCCAATCCCCTCAAACTCAGCCTATCCCAAGCACACCTTCAGACCAGCATTCACCCAAATCAACACACAGAAGTGGTTCAGTCAAACACCAGCACCACACATCATCCCACAGGCACTCACACAAGCACCATACCTATGCAGACACACCATCATCCACTGCCTCCACTGTGTCCCCCTTCTCCTCGTCATCCACCTCCCTCGCAGTATCATCTCCACTCACACCTGCATGCACTACATCCTCATCTGCTACCTCCATCACCAGCACTCCCATCACTACTCACCCCTCACTGGCAGTCACCACCCCCACATCCATTCACACGTCCCCTTTGTCCTCTCCCAGTGTGTCTGTGACTCCTCCTCCCAAACTACACAAACGCAAGCACCCACCCACCCAACAGCCATCCACCTCACAACAGCATCCAATACATGCACCTTCACCCAAACTCAGCAGACAGACACCTCCTACCACCACTCCCTCTTCCTCTACTCCCAAACCCTCTCCCTCTTCCCGCCCCAGTGTGTCTAAAAAGCTTTTCCTGGCAAACATTGACCTCTTCCCTACCCCTCCCCCGTCCTTCCCCTTGGGCCAGGGTGTCCTGAACCCAGGCTAGCACCTCAGCCACCAAGTTGGAGTCTGCTGTGGTACCTCCAACTCCCAGAGGCTCAAAGGGGACACCCGTCAGACCAGCCAGTGTGCCAGCAACCCCTGCAAAGGACCAAACCATTCTGCCACCTGGTAAGGTGAAGAAGGGGACGACATGCAGCAAGGGCAAGGAGCATGACCCACCCAGCAAGGCCTCCTCCAAAACTCATCTGCCAGAGCCAAGGTCACAACAGCATCGGCCAAGGTGAGGAAGGGGCAGAAAACTCAAGGCAAGGCACTTCAGCCATCGGAGGCTGCAGGTGAAGGCTTGGTGGCCACCAGCAGAACCGCCAGCCCAGCCACCTGCACTGCGGGAAGCACCGCCAGCAGCCCCACCGCAGGCACCACTGCAAGCACCACCACCTGCACCGCGATGCCACCACTATTGTCAGCAGCAGCATCCCCAGTGGGCAGCTGTCCGAGGCTGCAGGAGAAGGGCTGGGGCCTACCTCCACCACTGGCAGCAATGGCACCTGTACCATGGCCAGCACTGCCAGCAGCCCCGCCGCAAGCACCGCCACCTGCACAGCCACCTGCACCGCTGACAGTAGGACCACTACCTGCAGCAGCATCCTCAGTGGGTAGCCATCCGAGGCTGCAGGAGAGGTTCTGGAGCCTCCCACCACCACTGGCAGCACCCCCACCAGCACCGGCAACACCACCAGTTTGCACCCACTCACCCAATCCTTGGGAGGATCAAGCAGACTGGGCACAAGGCCCCCTCCAGAACCAGTGGAGAGAAGCATCCACTTGAGAGACTGTGTCTTTGCACTCCCCAGGACCAAGCAGTAGGCAAACCACCCACTTGAGAGACTGTGGCTTTGCATTCCCCAGGACCTAGCAGTGGGCAACCCACCCACTTGAGACTTTGCACTCCCAAGGACCAAGCAGTGGGCAAACCACCCACTTGAGAGACTTTGGCTTTGCATTCCCCAGGACCTAGCAGTGGGCAACCCAGCCACTTGAGACTTTGCACTCTCCAGGACCACGGAGTGGGCAAAGCACCCACTTGAGAGACTGTGGCTTTGCACTCCCCAGAACCAAGCATTGGGCAAACCACCCACTTGAGAGACTGTGGCTTGCACCCCCCAGGACCAAGCAGTGGGCATGGAGCCCCCTCAAGGAGCAGTGGCGTTATTCCATCTTCCGGCCGAGGTGCCCCCCCTTCCCCGTCCCCCTGAGGTGCCTGTGTGCTTTCGACCTGATGCCCCTGCAGTGTTTTCTCCGTATTGAGGCAGGAGTCAAGTATGGGCTTGGCCCATGATTTTTGGCCCAGTGGCCCACGGACATTTGGAAGGGACAATCTACGGCCTTATGTACATATTGTATATTTTTGTAGATACTCTTTTAATTATCGTTGCATAGATCTGCCTATTTCTAAAATTACACTGATTTAACTCTATTCCTTTTGTCCTTGAGTTCTTCCAGGGGTTAACAGGGTGTAAATGTACTGTTGCTGCATGTGTTTGTGTATATGGTGTTGTGGGTGAGGGCGGGGTGGGGGTGTTGCGTGTTGCGTGTGTGTATCACTCTCGTTTTCCTCCCCCCCACCCTGTGTACTAGGTGCAGTACTCACTGTGGTCATCGACACCGTCTTTCGTATTCTTGGTAGATGAGGAGGTAGATCATCATGGGCAGGACCTGTAACTTGGGCTCCATAGCGTCCTGGTTCTTAATTGAGTGTCGAGAGGTGAGTGGTTTCCCTTCCAAACATTGTTTCCGCCGTGCTTTTGATGGTGTTGGTATTGCCTCGGAAAATCTGATTGGCGGCTTGTGATGGGGTGGGTGGTACATTGTCTTCCACCTGTCTGTTGGCGGTGACCGCAGCGGTGGATGATGCTACTGCTGTGGTGGTCGAAGTGTTAAAGTGGCTGTCTGTGTTGGCGGTTTCCACTGTGGTCGGGATCCCATTTTTTTTTACCGCCGGCCTGTTGGCGTTATTGCCACTGCTTTAATACCATCCACCAGGGTTGTAATGAGGGCCTATATGTCCTCCCTTAACCATACACTGCACCCTGTCCTTGGGGTAACCTAGGGCCTACCTTAGGGGTGCTTTACATATTGGAAAAGAGAATGTTTAGGCCTGGCAAGTGGGAACACTTGTCAAGTCGAATTTACAGTTTGAAACTGCACACACAGACACTGCAGTGGCAGGTGTGAGCCATGTTCACAGAGCTACTAATGTGGGTGGCACAACCAGTGCTGCAGGCCCACAAGTAGCATTTGATTTATAGGCCCTGGGCACCTCTAGTGCACTGTACTAGGGACTTACTAGTAAATCAAATATGCCAATCATGAATGAACCAATTACATACACATTTTGGATAGGAGCACTTGCACTTTACCACTGGTTAGCAGTGGTAAAGTGCCCAGAGTAACAAAAACAGCAAAATCAGAGTACAGCACACATCAACAACCTGGGAGACAGAGGCAAAAAGGTAAGGGAGACCGCGCCAAGGATGAAAAGTCTAACAAGAACTCCTCTCAAGAACTCAAACTGGTGCCTGCCACCTCATCTGACATGATCATGGCCTTCTGTTCAGATTTTGCATTATATGGTATTTTATTTCTCACGTGTTGTTGCATTATCTGAGGTGTGATATTGACACTTGAAATGTCTTCTGATGCTATATATTCTGCATATTAGACATTACAATATTGCTCTGTCCCTGCTGGTTCTGCTGTATATTATTTTGAATGTTTTCCAGGATTCTGTCTACATTCTCTTTCCTAACACCCAATCCACCTTCATAAATGACAAGCTGTAGCAGTTTTAAACATTTTAACATTTCCAATCATTTTATTCACACCATCGCCTTGTACAATCTGATTACTTCCATTCATTCCATTTCTCACAAAATTCATATTTGAACCCATCTGTTGGGTTTCAAATAGGTTTGTTTGAGCAATCATCAGCTTCTCTTTGAGCCTTTTCTGAATCTGCTCAAGATAATCACTACTATTCTTGGCCAATTTAAAAATCTTGTGTTGACCAATACAATTTACTTTGCTGAATGTAATTACTAATCACTGATTTTAACCTGTCCACAAAAGCAGAAACAAAACCGCCAATGGAATCTTTCTCTAGGGTTTTTGACTACACTATGCTTTATGAATACCTGTGTTAGAAATTGGGTTGTTGGTTGCCTGGGGTGTGAGTCCTAGGCAAGCAACAGCCACAATCCCTTGCATGGGGAACCACAAAAGATCACTAAATTAACCTGTGCTTAACCCTAGGTAGCTTGTCAATAAACCAGTCAGGCTTAACTTAGAGGAATTGTGTAAATGAGGTGGGGGCCATGAGGGGCAGGGAAAGCATTGAGGGAGGCTGCCAGCATAGCATGAAGAATAGGCCAGATAACATGGGCAGTCACAGCTGGACCATCACATTGGCATGCGTCCCTGTGAGTGGTTGACTCTGCAGTGTGAAAAGTCAGGCTGATGGTGCTTTTCTCTAAATCATGGTGTGAGCAACAAGGTCTCAGTCGCAGTCACAAAGAGGCCAAAAGCTTGACTTCAGCTCTTTGAGCTGCACCAAGTATCCTGGGCTTGAGGACCATCACTTGGGTGTCAGGAACTCTCTTCATTGTGGTCCAGGGTCTGCTGCAGGATGATGGGGAGCCTTTTATGCCCTTGAGTATCTATTCAGGATGCCAGCAGGCTAGCCTTTGAAGACACTCTAGTGACCTTGGTTCAAGGGTGAAGTTTCAGGCCCAGTTCTCCTTCCCCAGGAAAGAAGGCATGAAGGCAGCACAACAAAGCAGCAATTCCTTTGGAGCAGTAGCCCAGCAGAGTGCTGTCCTTTCATCAGCACAACAGTCGTTCTTCCTGGCAGATTATGTGAAAGGTCAGAGTTGTACTGAAGAGCTAGTGTCTGAGGTCCCCTTTTCATACCGTTATGTCCTGGATCTGGAAAGTAGGAGAAGCTTCTAGACTGTGACTTTGAAGTGCATGGAGTTTCCTGCCTTTTCTGGCCTGGCTCCAACCTGGCTGCAGTGACAATGTGAAGTTGTAGGTCCTTTCTGTGAAGGCAGAGCACAGGCAACTCAGGTGTAAATGGGGCTGCTCAGCACCGCCCCCCATCCTGCCAGCAGATTGCCCATTCAGGCTCACATAATCCCTCTATTGTGTGACTGTCTTAGAGGAATCCAAAAAGTTGAACTGTTAGTTGCACCCAATCATGTGACAAAGGCTTGGCTACAGTCACAAAAGAGCTGAGGACAGAAAAAGCCAATTTCAAAAAGTGTAATTTTTAAAAGTGTGATAAAAAACCTGACTTTGCCAATAAATAGGTCTTTTCACCACAATTCCAAAGGCCCCAAACATGATAAAGCCACCAGCTCCTAATTGGAAATATCAGCTTATAAAATAGAATAAGGAATACCAAATGTTATCCTACCGAAGGAGTAGGCCTCACAGTAGCAAGAAATAAATGTTGCACTTTTTCAATCCTAGGACATGTACCAGCTCCAAATGGTGATGGTGCATTATTAGAACAGTGGTTATGTGGTTCTTGTGTTGACCACCCTGTCACCACTTTACATTCAACCATAAATATCCTGGGACAACAATTTCAAGCAACAAATTCAAATGTGCCCATGTTTATTTGCATATCTCTGAATTTGGGGGTACCCATACTAGCATGGGAATTATAGGCCATTTCTCAGAGAAAGGTGTGTCAGTTTTTGAACTTCATCATATAACTTTCCTTGGTCTTCCCTCAACTTTTGAAAATAATGTGTAAAAGCAAACAAATTTGCCCTTGTCCAAGGAACAGTACAAATTCCCCCTATAAACTTATCTCATAAGGGAACTCCATCATTGTGCTTGTTTGCACCTGTGAATCACTTACTACAACTATTCCCAACTTTGTTTCGCGGTTTTTTATCTTTTTCGTATTTACTGTTCCCTTTTTCCATTTTTATCTATATTTCTCAAACTCTCCACAGTTCAGTGTTTTCTCAATCAAATCTTTATGACTAAAGAAATCCATTTCACATCAAACCTCAGTAGTTCATCCATTACTACTCTATACATTATAGGAAAAAAATCCAATAAAAAAATGATTTTCAGTCACAGTCTTTTAATATTTTCTAAAAGACTACCAGAACAGAAAGGACCAGCCCTGATTCCACTGTTTTCTACTATAGCCTCCACTTAGTAACCTGCATTAGCAAAACAAATAGGTCTCATCCTTCACATTTATTGGCTTTGCCAATGCTTGTCCCAACCTCACAACTTCCCACTCCCTTAGCCCCCAGATGGCTGCTAAACCATCTTTGAATGATTTTTCTTAACCCCCCAAAAAAATATTTCTAGTTTTACATATGCAATGGCTTTCTGGGAATGATGTTTCTTAAAGCATAAGAAAACCAATTTTGAAACGGCCACCATGCATGCACAACATATGAACAGATGCCTACCTGATAATGGTTTAAAAACATTTACAGATGTATGTTAGACCTTACAGCCTTAGGGTGGTCTTCCTCCAACTTTTTGCCTGCTCCCCCCTATTTTTCTGATCTCACTTTTGCTGGTTTTAGGATTCTGAAAACTTTACCACTTCTGACCAGTGCTAAAATGTGTGTGCTCTCTCACCTAGACATGGTAGCATTGACTCATTCCCAATTGGCATATTTAATTTACCCATACGTCCTGAGTAAATTGTACTAGATGTGCTCAGGGCCTGTAAATTAAATGCTACTAGTGGGCCTGCAGCACTTATTGTGCCACCCATATAAGTAGTCCCTTAACCATGTCTAAGGTCTGCCATTGCAAGGCCTGTGTATGCAGTTTCACTGCCACTTCAACTTGGCATTTAAAACTACTTGCCAACCTAAAATTGACCTTTTCTCACATATAAGTCACCCTTAATGTAGAACGTAAGTAACACATATGGTGGGGTGCTTTGTAAGTAAAAGGCAGGGCATGTAGTTATGAGTTTTACATGTCCTGGCAGTGAAAAACTCCAAAGTTGTTTTTCACTACTGTGAAGCCTGCTCCACTCATGAGCCAGAATTGGAATTTCTCTTATATATTTGTAAGTGATAATTTCTGATCTGAGAGGAATAGCTTTGTTGTGTTTGGTATGTTTGGAATGGTAGTGAGCAATCCTACCTACTGGTGAAGTTGTATTCTATATTACTATTTTAGAAATGCCACTTTTAGAAAGAAGGCATTTCTCTGCCCTTACTGCTCTCTGTGCCTTACAACCTGGCCCAAGTCCATGTCTGGTCTGTGCTGGTTAACAGCTTCCCTTGTGCACTTAATCCAAACTGCCTTAAACACAGGACACTCACCTGCATCTGCATTCATCTGCATACTGATGGGTCGTCCTGGTCAGGAAGTGTGGAGGGGCACTCACTTACACTTTAAAGGCCAGTGGCCTGCCCTCACACAAAGGACTGATAACCCCCCAACAGGGCTTCTGGCAGACAAGGTTTGGTTCTAAGGGGAACCTGTGCACATCAAAACTACTCTTTGAGGTTTTCGCCACTTCAAAGGCACTTTTGGATGTATATATTGGGTTTGTGACCCCTACCAAATCAGACACTTCTGGACCTACAACTCGACTCTTTCGGAGGGACTATCTTGGTGCCCAAAGGACTCTTCTGGACTTTTCTCGAAGGACTGCTTCCCTGCTTGTTGCCCTGCTGCCTGCTGCCTTCTGGCCCCTGACTCTGCTGGAAGGACTCTGCCTTCCCCAACAAGTACTCTCCAAGGGCTTGGATTGAGCTTGCCTCCTGTTCTGAAGTCTCAGCGCCATCAAATACTTCACCAAACAGAAGAAAATCTAGTGTGTCAGAAAATCAACTCAAGGCCTGAAAAATTTGACACAACACCTGCTGGATCAATGCAGCACCTGAATCATGGCTGAAAAATAGTCGCATAGCCTGCTAGATTGCTGCAGCACCCATTGCCTCCTCACAGCGTGTTCTGGATATGCTATGCATCGTCCCTGGGCATCAAAATATCCCCACCAATCCCACATGGAAAAAAACAACACACCGCCTTTGTTGTTCCAAAAGAAACAATGCATCGCTTCACTTTCCAATACATCTCCTCCTCTGCGGCCTTCTGCATTATCATTTTTGAGGCATCCCAGGTACTGCATGCTAAAAGGATCCATCCACTGATTGTTAAGGACTGACACTCTTAAACTGGGGTGGCATACTTTTTTGTGGTGTTTTCAGTGTGTTACTGTATGAGTTACTGTGCAAATACTTCACACATTGCCTTCTAAGTTAAGCCTCCCTGCTCTGTGCCAAGCTACCGGAGGGTAAGCACAGGATAATTTAGGTTGTATTGTCACTTACCCTGACTAGGATTGTGGTCCCTATATGGACAGGGTGCATATCTCTGCCAGCTAGAGACCCAATTTCTAACAAGGGGCCTCTCTCAAATAGAGCACAGGCAGTGTCAGAGAGTGAGGGCTTGGGTGGTGGCAATGAGGCTCCACATAAGAACATGCTTCTGATTGAACCCAAATGTGAAGGCCAGGGAATCATACAGTAAAGAGGCAGCCAAAATGAGTTTAGTTAAGTAGGAATCTAAGATTGCAACTCACATCTCCTGTTTTAAGTCAGAACATTAGCCATTTAATCATGCACCCCTGTGCCACTGTAAGTGTACACATATTTATGAAGCATTTTTGTCCTGCCTAAATAATACTACTGTGTCCCTTCAAAAAGTGACACCTAGAGACCAATGTTGGGTCATCCACAGACATAAATACAGGAAATAATCTATTATGTTTCTCGTCCTTTTTCATCAGGGAGTTGGGGCAAGTTTCCTATTTGGTTGCAGGTCTGAATAATGGGATCGGGTGGTACTTGGTCAGCACAAATGTATGGTTGTAGGACATTAGGCATTATTTTATTATTATGTTTATTACTATGTTTGATAGTAAAATGGCCCACAACAATCAAAGGTTATTAAGGTATTTAACATAATTGATGAATAATCATCAAATTTGAAGATACAAGAAGAAAAGCCAATGCATGGCAACAATATGTGGGGCATTGTAAAACATGGAGCATTTGAAAGTTCAAAATGCACCTCAATCAACCTGGGATAACAAAATAGATTATGCTAATAGCAAATCTCCACACCCATGCTCATTGGACATAAGTAGGTGATTTATAGAGCTGGCAGAGGCAGTTATCACAGTAATCCATAGCATAATGTTAAAAAATGAAAGGTTTTAGAATTTCATGTTATAGATCATGGTTATTCTTGAAAAGCTTGACAGGTAGGATAGGAGGCATGACCTTGCATTTTGGATTTCTTTTCAAAATATTTACTTCTTGTCATTCTGGATGCCATGACTATATATCACTATTTCCAGGACAATAACATTGGCCTACAAAAATATGCATTCACTGAATGACTTACCACTATATTATTAAGCTAAGTATTCACTCTCCTTGCGTTTGCCAATATAGTGCTTATGATATTTTTATATTATGAATTATCTCATTTGATAAAATGACTCCGCCAACCTTGTGCCAACAACTTGGGAGAGTCTTCCTGCTAAAGTACTCTAGTGGGAACTGAGAAATTAGCCAGAATACAGCCACAGTTTGGCTGATTTGGAAAAAAATGGGAAAAAAGTATGGCAGAAGAAAGCATCCGTTATTTTTCCCTGCAAATGGCATCAATGCAGGGTTTGTGGTGCTGAAATCACCATCTTCCCAGCTTTTAGAAACAGGCAGACTAGATTAAAAAAACTTGGTATTTTACTGGGACATACCTAATTTTTCCTATTTTTTGAGCTTTTAAGCTGCTTCCGGTTAGTGGCAGAAATGGGTGTAAAACCAATGGTGGGTCCCAATAAGCTATACATATCTGAAAAGTAGCCAAAATACTATATTCAGCAAGGGTCATTTGTGTAGATCTTCCAAGGTTTTCCTATAGAACGTAACAGTTGAAATAAAGAGAATGTTGAAATTGAGTTAAAAAAGCCAATTTTGTCTAGTTTTCATCTATAACTTTTTACAGCTATAGCACATTTTTTTGTGTGGTATATTTTTATTGTCGTATTTCAAAACAATATACAGTATACAAAAAGCAAACAAGAAGCCTCCAAAATCCGGATATATCATACATCTGAAAATCTGATGGAGCCACACCAGTAAAATATCAAGCAGGTAAAAATAAAGACAATCAATGTTAGAAAAACATCCCGAAGGTATCTGCTACCTAATAATGATTTCTAAGACATACAACGTCCACTAGAATATACAACATGGAATACCCATAGTATAATAACAAAATAATACAATACCATAATACTATACCTCAATAGAGTGATGCAAAAATATAATATATAATAACATATGTTTGTAGGAACAAGTCAACGCCACCATTTTGCAATGATGCAGTTATACTTCATCTCAGGCCCCAGGAAAGGGCACAAATACATGCATTCTGAACAGGGTTAACAAACCTGCCCTCTCCAACCTGTCCCATCGCCAAAAGTCCCGAAGCTGCAACAACCCCCATCAGAGTGGGGGAGAAGATGGTAAGGAGCATCAGAATGCCACGGACAGATAACGGAGGGTGGACATGAAATAACATTGTAGAACCTCTAAGCTGGGAACTTCTGACTAAAAATGAGACATGATGGTCTATGGGGCTTGCGGGGGGAGTGATATTCCTCCCGTGGACTAAAGAAGGAAGGACCCAAAATGAGCCACAAAAGGAGGGGAATTAAGGTAAAGGAGTGCCCCGGTGAAAGCCAGGTGGAGAAGAGGAGTGGGTGTCTCTGATTATCGGTATGCAGTGACATGGATAAGGTAGAGTGTATACAGAATTAAAAAGACAAATAAAGAAAGACAGAACTATGAAAAGATAATAAAAATGATAGCGAGAGGGGAGGGGAGGGAGAGAATATCAGAGAAAGAAACAGGAAAGACAGAAACAAGAGGGAAATTACAGAGAAAAATAGAGAGGACAGAAACAGGGATAAGGTGTAAATAAGAATGAGAGGGATAACGATAATGCGAATGATAATGATAGTAATAGTGATAGTGATAATGATAGTGACAGAAGACGGGACAATTGACCCAGATGGGAAGAGGGAGGAGAACAGAAGATATGTCTATGAGAGACAAATGTGTAGAAGGGAAGGCGAGAGAGATGGAGGTAAATGGTCGTTACTGTCTTGGGAGGACCGAGTAGGGAGCTGAAGAAAATATGTGTTTGCGCTTGGTGGGGTCCGAATGGTAATAATGACCAACTTGTACTGGGGTATAATGATAAAGTTATCGGATAGGCACAGCGCCACTGGCACATCTGCGACGGAACCCCCTTGGGGGATTATAGCAAATTTTCAAAAGCTATATATCGTTACATCCACTTGACCTTTCTGGTTGTGAGGATATATAGGGTTTCTAGGCCAACTAAGAACCGGAGGCACCCAGAGCCAAGAAATTAGCTGCACCTTGCAATGAGTTTTCATTGTTTACCAGGTATACAGCAATTCATTTGGTAAATTATAAAGAGTGAAAAATAAGTATCAAGGAAACATATGTATTTCCAAAATGGGCACAAGATATGGAGTTTAGAAGCAGTGATAATTTGCATATCTCTGGATTTGGGGGTACTAATATTAGCATGGGAATTACAGGCCATTTCTCAAAATTACTTCTTTCTCACACACTGTCTTACATTTGGAAGGTGCAAATGAAGAGAAAGACAATTGGTAATAACATGTGTTCTGCTACTCTGTGTTCCCCCAAGTCTCCCAATAAAAATGGTACCTCTTTTGTGTAAGTAGGCCTAGTGTAGGTGATAGAAAATGCCCTAAAATGCAACATGGACACATCACATTTTTCCACTGAAAACTGATGCATTTTTTGCAAAGTGCCTAGCTGTGGATTTTGGGGTCTAGCTCAGCCGGCAGGTAGGTAAACCTAGCAAACCTGTACATTTTTAAAAACTAGACACCAGAGGAATTGAGGATGGGGTGACTTGTGGGGTACTCGCCACGTTCTTTCACTCAGAATCCTTTGCAAACCTCAATATTTGTCTACAAAAACACATTTTCCTCACATTTCAGTGATGCAAAGTTCTGTAATCTTAGGGGAGCCACAAACTTCCTTCCACCCAGCATTTTCCCAAGTCTCTCAATAAAAATGGTACCTCACATTTGTGGGTAGGCCTAGTACCCCCGATAGGAAATGCCCCAAAAGGCAAAGTGGGCACATTACATTTTTCCACTGAAAACTGATGTTTTTTTTTTTTTGCAAAGTGCCTAACTGTGGATTTCGGTGATGCAAAGTTCTGATATCTGATTGGATTAACGAACTTCCTTCCACCCAGCATTCCTCCAAGTCTCCAGATAAAAATGATACCTCACTTGTGTGGGTAAGCCTAATTTCAGCAATAGGAAACGCCCCAAAACACAACATAGACACATCACATTTTTCTACTGAAAACTGATGCGTATTTTGCAAAGTGTATGGCTGTATATTTTGGGCTCTAGTTGAGCCGGCACCTAGAGAAACCTAACAAACCTGGACATTTTAAAAATTAAGCACCTAGGGAAATTCAGGATGGGGTGACTTGTGGGACTCTTACCACATTCTGTCACCCAGGATCCTTTTCAAACCTCAAAATGTGTCTAAAACACAATTTTCCTTACATTTCGGTGATGCAAAGTTCTGAGATCTGAGGAGATCCACAAACTTTCTTCCATCCAGCATTTCCCCAAGTCTCCCAATAAAAATGGTACCTCGCCTAGAATTTAGAAGAAACTGCCAAAATGTATGCCCAAAAAAAAGGGGAGAAACCCATGTCTGTGGGGCCACTGCCTAGTATGCCCATGACCATATCCCTGGTGCATGTTGGGGGGACAGATCTGGTGTAATGACTGCCATCTGACCCTGGGGGGGCAGAAAGGCTGGCCATTTTTTTTGGGGGGGTGGGAGCATCAGCATGCTCATTCTTGGTAGCCCTCACCCCTACAGAAAGAAGAAAATAGTCCCTGGTGTCTAGTGGGATTTCTGCCCCTCCCAGGGGGAGAGCAAGGGCTGTTGCCCCCATCTGCCTCCCAAAACACTATTTTTGGGGGGAGTGGGGGCATTCATAGGGTCATCATGGCACTGCCCCACCCCTAGACTAAATAAATAATCCATGGTGATCTAGTGGCTTTCTGCCCCCTTGGGGCAGATCAGGAGCTATTCCCCCATCAGCCCCTTGAGGGGGCAGAAAGACTGACAATGCCCAAAACTAATGGGGGGAGAAAAAGTCCTTGTCCAAGGGGCCGCTCATCCCTCCCTGGTGCATAGCGGGTGGATCTCTGCTTGGGGATCACTGTCCTTGGCTTATCACAGTCAATGGATACACTTGAGAGATTCTCCCCTTTCCAATGATACCTCTCCTGCCTGCCTCAGTGCTCAGGGGGCTGAAATAGCCCCCTGGGCACTGGGGTAGGGAGAGCGAAATGAGCAGATCAGCTCATTTCACTTTTGTTTTCAGTAAAATGACGTCAGCGCGATGGCAGTGCTCGTCATTTCACTGAAAACCAAAAGCTTTGGGAGTGGGGAGTTTGTTCCACACCTCCTGATGCAGTCTTTGCAGAAAGGAAATCCCTCTGGTGCCTGTACCAGAGGAGTTTCCTGCTTGTGTGATGAGGACGTAACGGTTCCATCCTCAGCACATGAGCAATGTGCCTGAGGATGAAACTGTTCCGTCCTTATAAGGAAAGGGTTCAAATAAACACACCTGTATTCACAAGTTGCAAAAATATACACGTTTAATCATAATGTAAGTGTCCAGTATCATGATGAATGCTTGCATCAAAATTAATCTCTCTCACAAATGCCCAACACTAATATATCCACTATTAACATATATAAAAAATAAAAACAATGTTTATCACTGTCAGAAATGAAAATAAATTCATGTTACACACATCTGCAACATTATCATTGTCAATAATCAAGTACTATTAACTAAAAAATAATGCCAGGACAAAGTTAGTGAAAATAAATGTAATTTAATTAAATAATGCGATACGTCTCTCATGAGAATTAAATAAATCATAATAAAACTGAATTGAACAAATTGTCCATTATGGATCCTGAGGGCTTCAGGCCCAGAACCTGCTTTGCCACTGCCATGTACATCCTCCTCAGTAAGGGGCAGCTCAATCAATCAGGATTTATAAAGTGCAGCTATTCACTTCATAGGGTATCCAACCGCTAGCATATCCCAGAGGCTTGTTCGCATAGCCAGGTCTTGAGGGCCATTTGACATTCTGAAAGTGAGGTAATGGTCCAAAGGTGCGTGGGGATGCTGTTCCAGATTTTTGCTCTGATGTGAGAGAAGGAGCATCCTCCACTTCTGCTTTGGTGGAAGCGGGGAGTATGGACAAGTGAAAGGGAAGCAGAGCGTAGTCTTTTTGATGATTGGTGGAAGTTCAGACAGTGGTTAATGTACACAGGTCCATGGTAGTGTAGAGCCTTCTGTGCATGGTTCAGCAGCTTGAATTTCCATCTGTTCTGTACAGGGAGCCAGTGGAGTTGTCTGGGGTGGGGTGTGATGTGGGTTTGTCAGGGAAGGTGGAGGATGAGTCTGGCTGTGGCGTTCTGTATGATCTGAAGTCTCTGTAGCAGGTGTACGGCAATTTCTACGTAGAGGGCGTTGGCACAGTCCAGCCGTCTGGTGATAAGGGCCTGTGTCATAGTGCATCTCGTCATTTCACTGTGTAGGGGTAGCCACTTGAAGATCTTATGTAGCATGCGCAAAGTGAAGAAGCAGGCAGAGGAGACAGTGTTGATCTGTGATTTCATGGTGAGCTAGTTGTCAATGATGATTCTGAGGCTTCTGACGTGGTCGGAGGGAGTGGATACGGGTCCCAGGTCTGATGGCCACCAGCAGACATGTGTTGCTGCTGTTGCCAAAGATCAGTGCTTCCATCTTGTCTGTGTTCAGCTGCAGACAGTTGTTCTTCATCCAGTCAGCAATGCTTGTCATGCATCTGTGGAAGATGGTTCTGGTAGTGGAGGGGTCGTCGGTGAGTGAGACGATGAGGTGGGTGTTGTTTGCTTTGTAATTTATATTGAGACTATGGGTTCTGACCATGTTGGCCAGTGGGGTCATATATGTGTTGAAGAGTGTGTGGCTGAGGGTTGAGCCCTGGGGACACTGCAGGTGATCCCCTTGGGTGTGGAGGTGAAAGGTGAGAGGTGTATCCTCTGGGTTATTACGGTGAGGATGGAGGAGATCCATCTTAGTGTGTCCCCTTGGATCCCAATGTGGGAAGGGGAAGGTTTGGCTCCAACAGTGGTCAGGGACAGGGCAAGAGTAAAAGTGTCAGGAGGAGAAGGGGTAAAATGTATGGGAGAGGATGGGGTTTGGGAGGTAGAGGGAGCTGGAGTGTGTGTGGTGTGTGTGTGTCTGTCTGTCTATTGTACAGGTGTACGTGGGTATGGTGTCTGTGGTGCGTGTTTGGGTGTGCATGTCCTGGTGCATGTGGTGTTTGAATGAGTGTGCGCGTTGGTGTTTGGTGGGTGTTGGGCTGTGTGTGCCTTTCTATGAGTACGTATGTTTGGATGTATGTGGTTTGGTAGGTGTTCTGTTTTCAGGTGATTGTGACCATGTGCATCTGGTGCGTGTTGTCTTGTGTGTAGGGGTGTGTGTTTGTGTGAGAGAGAGACTGTGTGTGCTCGGATGAGTGAGATATAAAGGTGAATAATGTGGAAGTGGTACTTGTGAGTGTACTGCTGGATGTGGGTGTGGTGGTGGTTGGGGTTGTTGTAGTAGGGGGGTACATATATCTGTGGTGGTGGGTGTTGTGGGTGTGGTGATTATGTGTGTGTGTGTGTGATGGGTGCTGTGGTTGTGGTGGTTGTGCGTGTGGTGGTGGGTGTTGTGGTACTTCGAGTATCAGTAGTGTGTGTCTGTTGGATGGGTGTATAAATGTGTTGTTGGTGTGTTTGTGTGTTTTTTATGTGTGTGCTGCTTTTGTCTGTTGAAATAGATGCATGCTAGAAAGTGAGTGTGCTTGGGATGGGGTGGGAGATGGAATTTGGGATGAGGAAGGAACAAGAGTAGGTGTACAAGATGGGGCCAGTTGATGGGCTGTGGTCACTGCAGAGGCTATCTTTGCAAGCAATCTCTGCATGCCAGACATCGTACTATGAATGGCATCCAGGAATGCAATCATTTGTGTCATTTGGGAACTGAGACTCTGGATATCATTCACAATTGCTGTGTGGCCTAGAGGGATTCTGTGTGAGAGGTCAATAGCCTCTTCACTATGCACTGCCAGGGGGGGGCAGGGGCAGGAGCAGGGGCAGGGGGAGGCACCTGCGGCAAAGTAGACATCACCCTTTTAGGGGGGTGAGTTTGGCCAACTGGGGGGCAGCAGGAGGGAAGGTAGAGATGGGAATGTGGGTGGCAGAAAAGGATGCAGATGAGAAATGATCTGTCAGGTCCCCGACCACTAGGGACTGGTCTTCTGTGGAGGCCTCCAAAGAAGATGTAGAGCTGGTGGTCTCCGTGCCAGTCCCCTTACCCTCCGTGCCCCAGTGTCCATCCATGTCTGATGTTTCTGCACTTGAAACACAGTGGCCAGATGCTTCTCCACCTTCGTGGCCAATGTCCTCTTAGCCTGCTCCTGATGATGCTGGAAAGGAAAAAACACATACAACACCTTTAGTACATCTGTAAAAATTAAAACATTTTATGAGGTCCATTAAGAAAACATTTCACACTATTATTGTTTCAACTGCTGCAAGGCTTTAAAACTAATATATATACTTCACCATTATCCAATGCATGTTGGGAACATATAATGGATCCATTTGCTCACAGTTTTGCAAATTACCTTCATCACTCCTATCTCTTTATGATCAATTCTTCTAGACACTTCAAAATACCTCTGAAAGGGTCACATAGGTTGTTTTGAATAGAGAGCTCATGTCACAAAATTAAAGATCAATCAATAAATATTTGTAACACGTACATTGTCCATCTGCAGAACTCCCTTTCAAGAACCCCTATCCTTCGGTGTTAATTCAAGATCTGGACATAACAAAGGACTCGAAAATGTTGTTTGGGTTACAGGTAACTGTGTCATCAATGTGTACAGATTACTGTCTGTTTCAATTAAGAATATTTGCCTACTAAATTCATGTTTTTTAAAAAGACTGGCCTACATACACATTTGAAAAGCAGTAAGGCTTTATGCTATTTGCTACTGTCAACATGAAGTGACTTGAATCTTGCAGTGAAAAAGTTTTCATCAAATGTCTTTGCTAAGAAATGTTGACATTGTACTGTTCCTAGTCATTTTTAACCCGATGCTCAATACTGTTTGGTTATAGTAACAACTCACCAATGTGAAGTCAGAAAAATACACTGTATCATAAGTGCATTGCATGCCACGTCACCTGCAATAGGGCCAACATTACCTATGCACAATTGTGCTGGAGCATCACACCTCACAGGAT
Organism: Pleurodeles waltl; assembly: GCF_031143425.1. Taxonomy (NCBI): domain Eukaryota; kingdom Metazoa; phylum Chordata; class Amphibia; order Caudata; family Salamandridae; genus Pleurodeles; species Pleurodeles waltl. Next base: position 999,912,249 of record NC_090437.1, read on the forward strand.
CCTCAATTGGGTCCAGATAGGCTTCTGCAGGTATTCAGGCCATTAAGTGGGGTCAGGGTGCGGCACACGCACTTCCCACATTGACAGGACTGACGAGCTGGACTTCTATTGACTTGTGGGTCCAGCATCATAGCTTCTCCCACTTATTGCAACAGTGAAAGCTACGCTGCTTATACTATCATATGGTCCTCACCTTTCTTGGTGATGGCCTTGCAGATCTCCTTCTTCTAATGGGCGTTGACCTGTATGGATATGATAAAAGAGAAAAATATATATTTTGTGAGGTCTAGTGTGTCTATTTTGCTATGACACAATTTTGTAACATCTCTTGCAAGCATTTCAAAAAAGTTAATGCACATTATTTAACAACATTTTAATGCTCCTGGGGAAAGCTCTTTTGTAGTGACCTGTCGAATACCCTCATCACTTACTTCTGAGCAATACAAATCATTGTGAACTACTAAAGGCTGAACAATGTCTACATTATTTGTACTCACACACACACAGCTGCACTGGCTTAATGGCTAATGTTTTTAGAGGCAGATACTATGGTTTGAACCACATACAAGGACTGAGGTCAGTATGAAAGGGCTGCCTTGTGTGTCTGTGATAGCGTGGTTGTTGGTGATGTATGAACAAGTGTGTGTGTAGGAAAAGGGCATACCTGTATAGGTAATTGAGAACCTGTGTTAAGTGTATTTGCAGCATAGGATATTACGTTCCCCATGTGTGGCACCATTAAATGGTTAAAACATACAGATACACATTCTTTAGAAAATGGGACACAATTAAAGTTGAAAACATATTCAGACAAGTCCATTACTAGAAAGTATTTTCTGCTAAACAATTCATTTCACTCATTTCAACGTATGGCTGTGCAATTCCATTGGAAATGGCTCTTTTGCAGGGCTAATCCCAAACTTGTTGCTTTTGACCGCCTGTTTTTGATTCTGTGCCGAATTTCATTTTTGCTGGCTTAAGGACTCTGGTCACTTTTCCACTGCTGACCAGTGCTAAAGTGCAAGTGCATTTTGTCTAAATTAGGTTGCAGATTGATTCATCCCTGATTGGCATATTTGGTTTACTAGTATGTCCCTAGTATAGTGCACCATGTGTGCCCAGGACCTGTAAATCAAATGCTACTGGTGGGTCTGTAGCACAGATTGTGCCACCCACGTTAGTAGCCCTGTAAAAACATGTCTCAGACCTGCCACTGCAGTGTCTGTGTGTACAGTTCTAAACTGTCATTTTGACCTGGGAAGTGCACCCACTGCCAGGACCCAACCTTCCATTTTACTACATATGTCACCCCTAAGGTAGGCCCAAGGTAGCCCCATGGGCAGAATACAATGTATTTAAAAGGTAGCACATGTACTGGTTTGTTTTACATGTCTTGATAGTGAAATACTGCTAAATTCAGTGTTAACTATTGCAAGAACTATCTCTCCCTAGGGTAACATGGAGATTGCCTTGAAATATCTTTTAAGTGCAATTTCTAATTGGGAGCAGATGGAGGTGTGGAGGATATGGTCATTCTGCCAGGAAGAAGCAGTGGGTGCTATAGGAGGGACTGTCACTCTCCCTGTTACTTTGTTGTGCTGGCCTGCAACTTGCTGCATCTATGCTGGGAGAGAGAGGACTGGACTTTGTCTTCTATATCCTATTTTTCGAGGTTCTCCAAGGGCTTGAGTTGGCTTGCCTCCTGTTAAGAAGTCTCAGGGACATCATAGGCTATATCTGCCAACACATGGGCTCCTCTGTCGAAGAGCCCTGTCCTGCCACGTGGTGCCAAATCCAGTCTGGGCGCTTGAAGGAGGTTTTTGGTGCTACAAGGAGAAAATCCATGCATCGACTCACTGCATCATTCCGAACCGATGCATCGCTGCAAGAATTCGATGAATCGCCACTGCCTGCACCATAATATGGTCCCCACTTGAAGCAAGGACCACAGTTTTCCACACAGGCCTCAGCTTTCTGTCACAATGAGTCAGAAGAACCACCACTGCATGAGTGTTGAGCACCACAACTCTGGAGTTTGTGGCACACCACCTGACTCCAATACAGCACCTGCTTCATCGCTTTGAGATCGACCCATTGTGACTTGACTTCTGACACATCCCCAATGCATCACTCCTGGGTGACATTTTCTTCTTCTACACCACAGTAGGGAACTGGTGCTTCAATCCACAAGTTGTGCATCACCTCACCTGTGACAGTAAGGAACCAATGCATCACCTCCCCGGCCTAGCAGTAAGGAACCAACACATCAACTCAACAATCCCCCGTAGGTCATTCCACCTCTGCCTTATGTCGTCCCTTGTTCTTGGGTGCTGTCCCACGGCGTTGATCCTGTCCACATTCTCCACCATAGCTCCATCTTCCTTGCTATAGATACCTGCTGTACCTGTGCTCCAAAGAGCTGTGCCTCTACCCTGACAACTTCCTCCAACATGACCCTTAACTCCTCCTCAGTGAAACTGGGGTGCTTTTGTGGTGCCATGGGTGTTGTGTGATGTGTTTTGCTGAGGGTGTGTTGGGTAATGTGGTGGGGTGTGTGATGTGGAGTGCGTGAGGTTTGTATGGGTTTAAGTGGTCTGTGCATCTAGTTGTCTCTGTGATCTTCTTCTCAGTCTCCTGGTGGCAATTGTTGTTCATAAGGGGTTGTGGGTAATGTGGGTGTGTGTTTTCTAGTGGTATGGGTGTGGTGTATGTATGGGTGTCAGGTGTGTGTATTTAGTACTGGCCAATGTAGTGTTGTTTTGTATGTGGGTGTCCATTCTGAGCGTGGCGGTACCTACCGCCAATGTTTTTCCTCCATTGATTGTCCACCGTGGTGGTTCGTGGGTATGTGATGGGCATTGTTTTGTTGGCGTAACAGTATGGGTTTTGGGACCACCACTTTATCACTGACCTTTGGTCTGGTGGATTTGTGTATGTGGCTCTATTCTTTCGGATTGGTGTGTGTGTGTGTCATAATATGGTGAATGGATATCCACCACCGCGGCGGTATGTTGATGGCCGTCAGTGTGGCGGTAAGCAGGATTTACCGCCAGTGTCATAAAGAGGGCCTTAATATTTTAAAAGTGATATCTTTGCTTGTATATGTTGGATTTTTTGTCATTTTGGTCTTGTTTTACTCAGATAAATATTGCCTATTTTTCTAAACTGGTGTAGAGTTTGTTTGTAGTGTTTTCACTGTGTTACTGTATGTGTGTACAAATACGTTACACATTGCCTCTGAAATCAGTCTGACTGCTTGAGCTAAACTACCAAGGGTGTGAGTAGGGGTTATCTTAGCTATATGACTCTCTACCCTGACTAGAGTGAGGGTCCCTACTTGGACAGAGTACAAACCACTGCCAACTAGAGATCTTATTTCTAACAATTCACTAATACTTATGGTTCAGTATCTACTGGTCACTGAAAGTAAGGGACATGCAAACTGAAAACTAGTTAATTATGTTCCCTTCAAAATTACTGAGTTGACTACACGCCAATCACAACACTTCACTCAGGAACTAAAAGGAAGAAATTAGCCTGGGTATGTAACAAAATAAGTTGCTTAAAAATACATTTTCCATTAAAAAATGTGCCTGTTACTCTGAGTTCCCTGGCAGCTGGCTGTACAGGGACAGGACCTCCATACTCCAACTCCTCCAGTGAGAAGCTAGGGGCACTGTCACCACCTTTGCATGGCATCCTGGCTCTCAGAGGTCGATAACAACAGCAAAAGTGGAGGAAGTGTTGTTGGCTGCAGTGTTTTCCTAGAGCTGCATACATGTATACAACATATGTGGTAGTTCACAGAGATGGACACAACCATTGACTTTTGTGTGTTGCCATAAAACTTGTGTTTGTCATAGAGTGTTACAACTATAACACAGTCAACTTCTACCAGCAGCCGTCGGTTTGACAATGTCCTGTTGGCAAGATCAGGCAGCCACCATTTTTGGTTGTGAACCAGTGTATTGTTAATGTTAAGTGATTCACCACAACTCAAGTGATGGTTAGTTTGTATACCAATGTGAACATGCACAACACTGTTTTTTTAAACATTTAATACATTATAATGGTGACGTGGTGTATTTTATACTTCTGTTGACAGAATTTTAGAAAAAACATTAAGAAAATCTGTGTAAATTATACATTTCAAATGTATTACTTACACATAATTTGAAACAACAAATCAGACATGCAAAGTTGCAACATCAAAAAAAAATTGATGTGTACATATTTGTCACAAAAACATTCGGAATTTTACAATGACATGAGATGTTTGTTGATTATCAAAGTTTTGAATGAACATTTAAAGTCATAACTTTTTTCTTAAATGCAGACAGATGAACACAGGGAGAGGTAGAAAATGACAGCCTGAAGTATTCAGACCTTTTCCAGACCTTGTCACCAACAAAGAAAGTGACGTTATAAAAAAATCAGATTGAATAGGCATATAATCCAGGATTTATGTCATCAGCTATGGCCAGATCTTCTGCCTCACAATAGGAACTCCACAGCAATAACAACAGTAGTGAAACTCATGGCAGTACTCCATTTTGAGGCCACAGGATCCTTCCAAGATACTATTGCAGTGTCCAGAGGCGTGTCACAACCAACTTTCAGGGGTGTGCCACAAGAAGTCCTTTCTTCAATAATGAGACACATTAGCAGCTTCTTCCAGTTTCCACGACATGAGGATTTTGCAAATGTGAAGGGAGACTTTTACGCTTTGGGTGGCATACCACATGTGGTTGCAGCAATTCTTGGCACAAATATTGTCTTGGTGCCACCACACACCAGAAGAACCTCCATTCAATCAATGTGCAAATTGTCTACTTACCAGATTTATACATCTCAAGCATGTGTACTTATTTCCAAGAGACAACACATTATTCCTTTGTACTACAGAACAGCAGCATATATCTCAAAATAGCCCAACTTGGACCTGAGAGGGCCTGGCTTGGTGGTAAGCACAATATGACAATAGGATAATTTGTTTTTTTATAGATTAGGAATGTTCAATGAGATATTTATTGCTCAATATATTTTTTACTTTCATATAGGAAACTCAATTTATCCTAACCAACCATGGTTGTTAGCACCACTGAGGAATTCAATAATGCCAGGGGAAGTCCGCATTAATGAGGTCCAAGGATGAACACAGAGGCCAGTGGAGTGGGCTTTTGGGCTCCTCAAGGCCAGATTTCGATGTCTGGACAAGACCAGTGGAGCACTACTCTAGTCACCTGATAAGGTATGCCAGATTACAGTTGCTTGCTCGATGTTGCACAATATAGCCCTGTGACAGAACATCCCATACATCACAGAGGATAGAGACTGTTAGACCTGTCGGCCTTACAGTGCTTTTTCCCCAAACGTTTTGCCTGCTTGCCTCCATTTTGTCTGGAGTTTCGCTCTCTTGGCCATAGAACTCCGTGCACTTTATCACTGTTAACCAGTGCTAAAGTGCATGGGCTCATTCCCCTAAACATTGTTTGATTGAAATATACCTGATTGGCATGTTTAATTTACTTGTAAGTCCCTTGTAGAGTGGTATACCATATACCCAGGGCCTGTAAATTTAATGCTACAAGTGGGCCTGCAGCCCTTATTGTGCCACCCACTTAAATGGCATCTTAAAACGTGTCCCAGCCCTGCTATTGCAGTGTGAAGGCAATGTCCCACTGTCATGTCTGCTTGGCATTTCAAATCCCTTGCTAAGTTGTATACTTCCCTTTATTACATGTGTCACCCCTAAGAAGGGCATAAGTAGCCCATAGGGCACGGTGTTGCCTAATTAAAAGGTAGGACATGTACTTTTTAGTTTTACATGTCCTAGTGGTGAAAAACTCCCAAATTTGTTCTCTCACTACTAAGAGTCCTACCCCTCTCATAGGGTAACACTGGGGAGTCCTTATTATAATTAATAAGTTGTAATTCCTAAACCAGAGGTGGTAGATATGTCATGTTTGGAACATATGAAATTGTAATGATTAACCCTTTATAATGGTAAAATCAGATTCATCATCACAAGTTTAAAAATGCCACTTTGAAAAGTTGGCATTTTCCTGCCCTTAGCCCTCTGTGCCTGTAACCTTCCTTAGCTCACGTGACTGGGTGTAACTGACAGTTGGGACTTTGTGAATTCCCCCCAGACAGTCACACAATAGGGGGATGAGTAGAGTCTAAATGGGCCATTAACTGACTTGATGTGGGGCATAGCTAAGCTCAGCCCCACTTGCAACTGAATAGACTGGCCTCTGCCACCACACAATAGGGTTAACAACCCTGTATTGTCAGTGCAGCCAGCTAGAAGCGAGGGCAGGTGAGGCAAGAAATTCCTGGAACTTCAGAGAACCCTTCTGGAAACTTCTCCCAACTTCTAGGAGCAGGGCACCATGGTATAAAAAGAGGGCTCTCAGACCTGCTTCTCAGTTCACTACTGGGCCTGTGAAAGGACTCTCAGAGGACTACCTGCTGCTGTGATCTGCGGTGCTCTCCGCCAGACTGCAGAGTGCACAGTACCGGGAAGGACTGCTTAGCTGTCTAGAACCTGCTTCGGCCTGTTTGGGACCTGATGAGACCAACCCTGCTGCTTAGCCCTGCATCACCACCTACACCCAGGACTCTAGAAGTGACTCCAAGGACTAGTTCAGCTGGTCGTCTGTTTTGAACCACAGGAACATAGCAGACTCCCACCATCTTAAACCTGCACCTGGACCCAGCCTGACTGAGTCTTGCATCCCCAAGAGGTCTCCACCCACTCCTGGACATGTGGTTGTGGTGCTTAAGGTGTCCAGAAGGCCATTATCTAAAACTGAGGACTTGCTATTTTGAACATTAAACCCAGCATTCTGGTTCTACTAATTGGATTTTCATGGTTTTGGTGTTGAATAATTTATTAACATTTTCTCTTTTTTCATAAACTGGTTTAGGATTTCTATTGTGTTGTGTTTTCACTGTGTTGTTGTTTGTGTACTGCATAAATAGTTAACACATTGCCTCTAAGTTTAGCCTGACTGCTGTTGTGTGTCTAACTACCCAAGGTTGAGCACAGGTTAATTTAGTGACATTTTATGGTTCACCGTGCAAGGGGTTGTGGCTGTTGCTTGACCAGGGTTCACACCCGAGTCAACCAACAACCCAATTTCTCACATTGGTGTTCAGTGATGTGGATTAGGACTTGTGTTTTTTGCAGTACCATTGTGTTTTTGCAGTAACATACAGTGATTAGTGTTACACCAAAATCTCAGATAAATAATTTGGCATCAGGACTGACTTTTTATATTCTCCTAAGTCTCCATTGGCCACTGTTATTTGTTTTCCAAATTTAACTGACCCTACCTTCCTCTGCTCCCACGGAGATGGATGTGATCAATGGGACAAAAAGTGGGGAAGAAGGTTTCCAAGGGGAACCTACAGATAGCCCTCCGGGCCTATGAGGAGGTCAAGAAGCTGCAAACAGCAACAGAGGAGGATGATCCAAAAGGGGAACTGTGACTGGATGAGGAAGAGGAACATCCCTGCCTTCAGGAGGAGAATCACGATAACCATGATGATATAGGGAGCAGCGTATCTTCCAGATGCCTGACTCAAGTAAAGCTGGAAGACAGGGGGGAGGAGAGAAAGCTCAAGCTGGAGCTGGAACTGGCCAGACGGATCCATCCAGGTGGATAAGAAAAAGATCATGTTGATCATGAACTGACCCTAAAGAAGCTGAAAATTAAAGCCAAGCTAGTAGAGTCCAGCAGCAAGGGTGGCAGCAAATCAGCAGTGTCTACTGGAGACCTGGTTCCCAGTTATGGGGTGGGGGATGATCTATATAATTGGCTTTCAGCCTATGAGGTATCCACAAGGGCCCATAAGGTTTCAGAGGAGCACTGAGGGGGGTTGTTTGTGGAAATATATGCCTCCACAGGGGGAGGGACACGCTCCTGACTCTAGAGGTAGAGGACCAGACTAGGTATGCCCCCGATGAAGGCCATTCTTCTTTCTATGTTTTGGGTGACCCCTGAAAAGTATAGACAGAGGTTCAGGGACGGCCACAAGCTTCCCATCCAGACTTGGGTGGACTTTCTGTATTATGCTAGCATGGCACTGAAGGGCTGGGTGGAGGGCAACAAGCCAGTGGTCAGTAATTTTCTATCTCCTTTAGCTAGCAAAAATACCCTTATTCTTTTATTGCAGCTGTGCGAAGACCTTTCCAATTTTTATTACTGAGAAAATCCTTTTTCTCCAGGATTCATTTTCCCAGTCTCCTCATATCTCATTGGGTCACTCTTCCATCCCGGTTCCCGGTCGTTTGCTGACACGTTTTGGCCCTATCTCCCTTAAAGATTCGGCTATGGGTTTTGCCAGTTATAAGTTTGGTTCTCCACTCAGTCCTTGTCCACCGACTATCCTTAATTTACCAACCGTGATGGTTAGCCCAATCAGTAATGCTCTCCTGAATGCTTCCTTGGATCAGGCGATTGTACCCTTGGGTTGGAAGAAGGCCCTTTTACTCCCTTTACTAAAGAAGCCTGTGGCTGATCCTAAGATCTTGAGTAGTTTTAGACTCATTCCACTTCTTCCCACTATGGTGAAACTGGTAGAAAAAATGTTAACAGGCAGATTTCAGCAATTTTAGAGAATAACCACATACTCATGATTGCAAATCAGGTTTTAGATGTGGATACATCACCAAAACCGCTCTTCTCGAAATTTCAGATTTCATTAAATTTAACCATGATGCTTATTCCCAGGTTATGTTGGTGCTTTTAGATCTTTTTGCGGCATTCGATATGGTTATGCACAGTGCTCTGCTCGAAAGGCTGGAAAGGATTAGTGTTATGGATCAAGCATTGCTGTGGCCTAAGCCTTTTTTGGTTAACCAAGCTCAAGCAGGTTTCCTCCCCCTTTTCACTTCAGGTGCCAAGCTTCTGAGTCGCAGAGTCCCACAGGGGTCGGACCTCAGCCCTACACTTTTTAATGTATATATTGCATCCCTGGCCCAACTTGTAGCACTTTTGGGAGTGAAGTTAGTGTCATATGCTGATGATATATAACTCTTTTTGGCTTTTCAGGAAAAGGTCTTGTCCACCTTGTGTTCCTTCAAAGTCTGTCTGAAATCTATTATAGACTGGATGAAATCCAGCTTTTTAAAACTGAACTTGGATAAAACTGAGATACTCTTCTTTGGTTCTGAACCTAATCCAGATCCTGGCCTTTGGTGGCCTCCAGAGATGGGACCGCCACCTTGCCCTCCCCTGGTAGATAGGAATTTTGGTATCAAATCTAATTCAGAGATCACTTTTGAGCTAAAGATTAAAGTCCTGTTATGCTTTACATGATCCCGGAGGATGATCAAAAAACTATTGTGCACACACTAATAACTTCCAAATTGGATTACTATAGTAGTCTTTACCTAGGACTCCCAACTTATTTGATTCATCGCCTATAAATTATTCAAAATGCAGCTAGCTTGAGCTTTAACATTCTCCCTTGGATCTCAATTTACAGTCAACTGGGGCAACTCCATTGGCTTCTGATTAATAGCAGGATGCAATTCAAGGCTCTTTTTCTTGCATTTCCGAATTTTCAATCAAAAAGGTTCTGGGTATCTCAGGAACCAGTTCAAACTATCAGTGCAAGCATGTGCTGTACGTTCTAATCAGCACAGACTGTTTCTAATTCCCAAGTCCAGGAGTGGTGGTCGCTCCTTTGTCTACCTGGCGGACAGTCTGAGGTATGCTCTGCCTCCTACCCTCAGAAGCTGCCCTTCAGAACAGATTTTCAGGAAGGGTCTAAAAACAAGTCTGTTTGATTCCGTTTCCTGATAATCCTTCTGCTTTAACAGGTTTCACAATTGAGCAGTCATTTCCACAAGCACAGAAACACCATTTTGGCAGCTGAGCACTATAGAAAAACATTGTATTATATTGTAAGGTAAATTATTTCAATGGGCTGTACAACCTAATTCTGAGGGAGCACATGCTCAATAATTGTTTTATAGAGTTGCACCAACACTTGTAGACAGCAAGCTGACTGAACCCAGGAAGCCTGCTGCGTAGGTGGACCTCTGGGCCAGCACCAGAGTGTCCAAAAAGGCATCTGGGGGGATCCCAAAAGGGTGGTCAGGGTTCCTACCAGAAGAAAGAGGGGGGAGATAAAAAGAAGGAGTCCACGCAAGGCCCAAATGAGTTCTCAAAGGAAATGGTCCCCATCCCAATCTGGCCACCACAAGAAAGGCTTATCATGTAAAAACAAATCTAACCCCAAGTGCTATGAGTGTCATGAGAATTGTCACTACAAAGGTGACCCCAAGTGTCCCAAGAGGGCAAAGCCTCCCACTGGAGGTAAATCCCTGATGGCTGGTGACTGTAGTTGCTGGGGAGGAGATGGACCCAGTTAATAGGGGGAAAGTCATTGAGTTTAGCCTAGTGTCTCTGGGTGATCAAGAGATGGTGCACAAAGCCCACATGCCTTCCAATTTTGCAAAGTATAGGCAGTGGGTCGCCATGAAATGGGCAGAGGGTGGAGGCTCTGAGGGACACTTCTGTATGGTCACCCTGTAAGGGGACCTCTCAGCCTGGTTAAGGAGGGTTGGGAGCAAGCACACAAGAGGGGCACAGGAGCTAGCGTCACTACAGTAAGGTGTCATCTGGTGTCCTCAGAGCAAGCCATTCCACCATTTTGTAGTAGCAAACACCCAGGAGAGCCACTCCCCTGTGACTCTAGTTCCCTTTGAGTATGGGGGGGTCTCAGGTCTTCTGAAAGTTGCTGTAAGCCCTGCCATGCCTGTACACTGTCTACTAGGAAATGACCTGGAGCACACTGCCTGGAAGGAAGTGGAGCTCAGGTTCCACCTGGGAATGGTGGGGTTTCCTGAGTGGGTCTGCGTGACCACCAGGTCCCTGGCTGCCCAGAAATGGAGTCAAAAGGGTCTGGAGCCTGAAAAATGGCCCAGACAACTGCCAGAAGAGGGAAGGGTGGGGGTTATGGGAAACCAGTCCCTGTTTGTCTCCCAGAGGAAGTGGCTGGGGCACCCAAGATGGCTGTCCCAGAACCCATTGAGGAGGACATTGCCTCACTTGGTGACCTGCTTGAGCTTGCTGATGGCAAGCAGAATGGTGACACACCAGGGAGGAGTTCTGTCAAGCACAGAAACAGTGCCCAATCCTGGAGGACATGAGGCAGAAAGCTGAAGCCTAGACAGCTGGTGAAACCTCAGAAGATCACCACATGTATTGGGAGAATGACCTTCTGTGTAGTGAACCCAAGGCACCTTTGCATGGGGCAATGAGAGCCCTAGTTGCCCCCCAATGCCTCAAGGTTTTTCTACTGAAGTTAGCACATGAGATTCCCCTGGCAGGACATCTTGGGCAGGACAAGACCATTGACATGATTGTCCCTACTTTTACTGGCCCAGGATGAAGGTGTCCTCAGATGCATTCTTTAAGTCTAGTGGGACCTGCCAGGCCAGTGGGTAGTCTGGTAAGAAGCTGGAAGCTCCCCTAAAACCCTTACCTGTCATATGCACCCCCTTTGAAGGGGTAGGCAGCGACATCATTTGCCCCCTGGACTCCAAGACAGCCTCTGGCAACCAATTTATCCTGGTCTTGGTGGACCATGCTACAAGACATTTAGAGGCCATACCTCTGAAAACTTCAACTGCTCCTGCAGTAGCTAGGGGCCCTAATGGTGCTTTTCACAAGGGTAGGTTTTCCCAAAGAAGTAGTGTCTGACAGGGGCACCAACTTTATGTCACCTTATATGCAATCTATGTAGAAGGAGTGGGGAGTTACCTATACGTTCTCCACACCCTATCATCCACAAACCAATGTGTTTGTTGAGAAGTTCAACAAGACCCAAAAGGGTATGATTGGGAGCCTCGCTGACCCCCTTCTTGCCCTGTCTGCTCTTTTCTTAGAGGGAGGTACCACAGAAGGGGGTTGGACTCAGCCCCTTTGAACTTCCGTATGGTCACCCTGTAAAGGGACATCTCAGTCTGGTTAAGGAGGGTTTGGGAGCAAGCACCCAAGAAGCCTCCCCAGGATATGGTTAGCTACATGCTCACTCTCAGGAACCAGATGGGCAAGTTCTGGAAGAAGGCTTCTGAGAACTTGGAGCCAAGAAGGTGATGAAGTAGTTGTTGATCAAAGTTTTGACACATTGAGTACTGTGTTCATGTACATTGATTATCTTTGATTGATCTACACGATTATGTCCTCATGTATTCTGTCAGGAAAATAAATTAATTTCTTCTAGCTCTTGTGTTTTAGGATTCTTCACCATGTCATCTTCGTTTGGACATTTCAAAATGCGGCATTTGCTTTTACATGCTGCTTTTGCCAAGTATAATGGGAACATGTGTTGATCCTGTGAAAAACACACATTTTGAATGCACTACTTGTGCATTGATGGTATAGGAGTTTTTGGTATTGCATCAGACTTGTTTTCTGTTGTATGTTGCCACCAAGGCAATATGTGCTGCTTCACTTGCTCTAACCACATGTGTGAGTTGAATTGTAGTAGGCTGTTGATGTGCCTCATTGTGGGGTGAACATCTTCTAGCACACCACTTTAAGTTGGTTGTGACATTTCACCAGTTACTACCACAGTGTATTTGATTTATTCTATGTCCACAAAAGTTAGTTCTGTCATGAGTTTTACTATTGGTGCTTTTGATGTTGGATTGCTCTTGTGAGTCAGGATTTCTGGCTCTGGCTGATGACATGAAGCAAGATTAGTTTGACTTTTGCATCTTTTTTGTTGTATCAAATTCCTTTCTTCTATGGTGCCAAGTTCTGGAACTGTACTTGTAATGATGGCACATACAATATAGTTCATGGCATAAGGGTAATTCTTTTACTTTAGTGTGACCAACAAATCTTTATTGGAAAGGGATGCAACTGATACATCAAGATTAGTGCTGATGCTCAGTATGTTACATGTTTGTAAATGGGAAAAATGTTACCTAACTGTAACAATTTTCTAATTTTCAGATTTTTTACCGAAATGAGGAAGTAAATGAAATTAAAAGAAATATAGCACAAGAAAAACAACACCAGTCTTTGAATTTGTGTGTTGAGTTTCATTTTAAAAACACACATCAACTCAAACAAAATGAAAACAATACAGAAATGAAAACCAAAAACAGAAGAGTCAGTCAAGGTGAATTAATCTATTTTTGTAGAGGCAAAATTGTTTGAAGTAGAATGTAGAGAATACAACTGTCCTCAAAAAAGTAAATGGGTCAAAGGACAGTCCACAGAGTGGATAGTAGTCACACAGTGGCGGAAATTATGTTCTGCGTCTTTTGGTAGTGTTGGTCTTGCTGTTATCTCCTGGTGCTCTGGATTTATGTCCCCTCCTGGGGGTGGGGGGTACACAGTTGCCGAGACTGAGGTGTTTGGAGGTGTTTCTGCATGTGGCAGGGTCTTCCTTTCTGTGGCTCGGGCATATGTAGTGGGCCAAGATGTTGTAGGGCCGCAGAAAGGGGTAAATGTTACTGGGAAAGCTCTGCACATATAGTGGAAAATGTCAAACAGCACTCCAGTGAGGGAGGTCATATTGGAGTTGTGATTCTGCATTTCTAAAAGTGGTCCTTCTGTAACTGCTTCATGAGGTGTTGTACCCTCTAGGGTTGGTGGTCTCATTGTGGGCCAAGTGAGACTAACTGGAGCTGTCTGCAGAGACAGATTAGATGGACCAGGCAGCTCATCGTCATCCGGACTTGCAGGAGTGAAATCCTCATTGTAGGAGGATACTGGACTGGTGTGGAGGAATCCTCTGTGGCTGATGGTTACTCTGGGTTTAGGAAATGCAAGAAACTAATATTGAAAGAGTCTACATTATGAATGAAATGGCTTTTGAGCTACATATGAAGCAACCTGAAGGGAAATAATTTTATAGCTAATGGTATGATTAGACCTTTCAGTGTTTGTGGAAACGTACAAACTCATTAGTAATCATGCTCATGCTAACTTCAAAAAATATTTAATCTAAAAAGATTGGAAAGTAATACTTACTTAGGAAGGGTACATGTGATATACCACACAGTCAACCCAACTCAGAAGAGAAGAGAAATGTAAAGGAAACCATTTCAAAGCATAGTATGCTAATAATCAGACTGTCATTCGATGGTAGGATTTCTGCTTTAGTCATCATATCAACTTTGCTAGATACAGTTAATATCATTACAAAGTGGTTTCTGCATGCAACATGTCTTGTAAATAAACATGTTAATCAACATACTTTGATTTGTGAGACCGCTTATATCAATTTAATGTACTGCAAGAGACAACATACAATATTGAAAATCATGCCATTTGCATCAAGTGGAGTTTGTCTAATGAGTGAGACTTGAACATGTGTATAATGTTTGAAAAGTAAGGATGAGAAACATCACCTCGCAAAGATGTTTTCCAGATACAGAAACAAGGCTTCATGGTAGTTGCAGTAATTTCACCCTCACATTACCAACACTTTTAAAATGTTTTTTGTGCGTTCCTAGTGAAATATATGATTTGTAGATTACACACGTATACAAAAGTATAACATTTGTGAAATATGTTGATAACAGAAGAAACACTTACAATCACTGTATCTTCATGTTCTGATAGCTGGAGTTAGGAACCTGTTACCTTAAGTAGAATAAAATACATCCAAACACACAAACAGGCAAATTAAAAAAAGGACCAATGAAGACCAGCACACATATTGACCTCATATATTGCCCAGTAGTGAAACGAGAGATAATACAGTACTGCTACTATTTTGATGATGATGGTATATTTGTGAATTGTACATTTGGGTTTATATTATTTATAACGGTGGAAAACACATTATAAACACCTAACTTAAGAGTAAACATCACATTTCTGTTTCTTAAGCCATTGAAAGATATAACCTACCAGTCTCCACTCCTCCATGGATTTCTGTCAGGCCTTCTGGATGTAGGATCTGCAAGACCTTCTTCTCCCAGGGAAACAGGTATAATAGGCGGTGGGGAGAACCACCACCAGTCCTCTAGGATTCTAGGTGATGCTTGGAGGCCAGTGAAAGCACTCTCTCTCGCAGGGCATTCAATCTCTTCTGAATTTCCTCCTGTGTGCACATGTTGTTGGTTACATCATTCACTCTGTCAACTATTCTGGCCCACATTTGTATTTTCTGAGATATGGTTGTATTTTGTACTTGGGCTCCAATCAATTGTGGCTTTACACTGATGATTTCATCCACCATGACTGGCAATTTTCCCTCTGTAAACAGTGGTTTCCTCCTTTCTGCTATAGAGAGAAACTAGCAATAAATGAAGTAGTGGCTCACAAGTTGATAAAAAATCTTTAAAATTAAACAAATGAAAAATTAGCAAACTGAGACAAAAAAGAAATCACCTGACTCTTGAGTGGCAAATTCAGCAGCAAAATGGTGTTCTGCAGTGGAATGGCAAAGAATCATGGTCTGAAATGGAGTGTGTTTTATAGTGTGGTTTGCAGGTGTTCACAATTGGCCAATTTACAGCAGGTGTGTGCTGCTAGCATCCATCCAATAGCCACAGCCATAGTACAATGTTGAGTGGGTCCCGCGACGGACTCTCGCTGTCAGGTATCTTCTGCCAGTACAAAGCCAGCATGGCTGTGAAACCTAAATATGCTTGGGGCAATCCTGCTGCCCTGATGGAGTACTGTTCGCCAGCACTGGAGTCCTCTGCCTCTGTAGAGGTCAACTGTTTACACAGCGGACTCCACTCTGTCGATGCAGATGGAAGATCACCCGCCATAGATCTAAATACAACGGTCAGATGTCCAACAGCTTGACTGGGTACTTGGTAGCTCCATCACAGTGGGATAACGGGACCCCCACCAAGGCCTGAATCAGGCCCTTAGTTCTTAAATCCTCTAGGAAGAGACACAGCAACAGTATATGCTCAATTGTTTCAGAATACAAGTTTCAAAAGTGACATTAAGTCCAACACACCTCATTTGTATCATAACAGCCTTTGGAAAACAACAAATGGATATAAAGGAGCTTAAAATGAAAAAAAAAGCCTGCATTACCCATAGGCTTAGGTCATAATCAAGGTATAGCTGCCTTTGTATTGAAAATTATCTATAACTATTGTGAGAGTTCTTAAAAGTTGCTGCCATTGTTAGATCTGTTTTGTATGCTACAGCTTTCATATTCTCTTTTATTAGCACCTTCCTAGACAGCTTTGTCATTACTAGTTTTTTTTTGTGTGCAGGTAAATGGAAGTATCTCAGTACCTCCTCTAACGTGGTTCTCATAACTAACACACTTGTATTTGGATTGTTTTCCAGATCTATTCTAATCAAGCCTTTCAGGCTAAACAAAGATACAGTCCCACATTCACATACATATTTGACCAAATTATTATAACCTAAAGGGACTGGTTTCAATAATTCAAATTTAATCTTATGCTTGTCAACGGTGTGCCAACATATCTCAATCGTTTGTTTCTTTAAAACTATAGCTCTATACGGACACATTTTAATATTTACAACTGTTAATGTAGGGCCCATTGCATCCCTCATATAAATGTGCAAAACTTGCAATAGCTCTTGCTGTTGTCATTACTCTATTACAAAAACATACCGTAGTATATCAAGCCATTAGTTTGATGCCTTGAATAATGTACTTTTATTTTGTACAAAGGGTAGCTCTGAAACAGAAACAATACAGAACATGAGTGCTAAACAGTAAATGTCAACCAAATGAAGGTCCTCAACAAAGTTTTGAGTTTTGACTCAACTCATGATGGTGATAAATATACTATTCACACTGAATCTAAAACTTTCTTCAGAGAATTCATCTAAGATTCCATTTCCATTCTACAGAGGAAAGTCCATCCAGTGAGACCAACACAGAACTGAGGATGAACATTAGCCCACCTCCTGAACAGATTCCACCTGAAGTCACGACATTTAAACTGGTAGTTATAAAGTATCTAGTTAAAATTAAAGAGGTTCACAAACAAACTTTCCACAAACTTTAAAACAAAGAAAGTAACGTCCTAGGATCTCTATGAAATCACCTTGAAGTTGTGAGTAAAACAGCCGACAAAGGGGTAGTCCTTTTTCTCATACACATAGCAGATTCTAGAGAGAGTTATATGCTGTTATTGAATGAAGTACAGAACTAACAAATATTTCCCTTGATCCTACAATCCTCTTACAATCCAAAATCAGAGAATTGTTTGAGGAAGGTCTTTATTTGAACTGGATCATCAAGCGAAGTGCTGATTTTCTTCAAACGGATAATGCATGTACCCCCCCTTCTTTTTACACCCTTACCAAAATACACAATTAAAGGACACTAATAGTATCAGGTATAGGATCCATCCTGGAATCTCTGTCTCAGTATGTCAACTGGTTTCTGAGACCACTTATGAGTCAGACAACCTTCTTTCTTAAGGACGCTAAAGATGTCCTCAAGGTTTTCGAGAATGTTGACTTTGCACCAGAAATGAATACCCTAATTGGTTAGAATGTTGAAGTGTTATATATGAACATTGCTCAAGCAAGAAGAAACTGCTGAAACAATTGCTCACATCAATCCCTAATCAACACATGACACCTATTAGATTCAATATGCAATGCAATACCTTATCCATGACAACAATTGTTTCTTCAGGTTATAACTTATGGCCACTTTGATGGGTAGCACCATTGCCCTGGGCATGGCACTAATTTGAAAGCACTCACATTTATTTTTCTTCCACCCCATGTTAAAGGAATATCAAGTTATGGAGAAATACGTTGATGATATCTTGATAACATGATACAGTGACGATGTAACTGGTAATAAATTTATTAGCTGGCTCAGTTCATGTAATCCACATATGAACAGGACCTGGGCAATATTTTAATTATGTTGGAATAATTTCAGGATGTTTATGTTCTTGCTTTTGACGCAAAATCCCAAAATTAAGCCATTTTGTCACTTACGGTAGTTACATGCCATTCAGTGAAAAAATTTACTGTGGAAGTATCGGAACAACAGAATGTAATTTGCATTTCGCTTAATCAAACATAATTTTACTGAAATTTTGCATAATTGTACAAAATATAATTTGAACAAACTTCACACACAACTAATTTGATGATCACCAGCTCTTGGAATAAACATCACCTTGCCTTTCTGGACTAACTTTATTCTTCTATTATTTTAGGCTTTTAGTTTTAACTCATACAGAATTATAACTGAAAACATTTAATACATTTAAACTATACCAACAATAATACATCCAAAACTACAAAAAGTATACAGTAATTAGGCTATGGAAATATGGCTTACACTAAAGATGAAAGTACTACAATGGTGGTCTGGGTAGTTATAGTTAGTGCCACCTTTCCATAGGAAATTTATTTTTTGGTTCAATAATAACAGTTTAGCAGATTTTAATGAAACTTTCCAAAAAAAAGTTCATCCACCTCAGCTTCTTCTTGGGAAGTGTTGGGGTAATCCATCAAAATAGGCTAAGAAAACAAGAGTTCCCAAAATATGTTTTCCCATGCAATTTTCCATAAGAAAGTTAACAACAGCTACACCAACAAAACAGCAGAAGGGAACTACTCCAAATTTGTCACCAAGCTAGATCTTGGCTCAAGAAGCAAGCTTTTGTGATTTGGTGCAAGTCCATCCAATAGTTTATGACAAATTAAGGTTTAAATTGTAAGTATGTATCACCCCACAGAAGATCTGAGAAGCCAACGGACCTACTGATAAGTTGTGATTGGGTGCCACCCCATCAACAAAGATGTGAGGGAAGCCATTTTAGGTTTTGAGATCTCAATAGGTGGCCATCACGAGTTTGGTGGTCCCAGGACTGCCACGTTGATGGTGGTGCTAGCACCGCTGACAGCCTTGTGGTGAAGACCGCCAATTTATGACCATAGTAGTGTTCATAACAGAACACATCCAAACTACTGCCATTACCGCCAGTGCGGTCAGGCCACCATGGACGGCGGTAGGCACCATCAGACCGGCGGGGACCGTGTTTCCACTGGACACATTACGATGCTGCTCACCACCAGGGTTTCCACCACAGTCATACCGCCACCAAAACCCTGCCGGAAACGAACTCAATAAAATGAGACACTCACCTTCTGGAACACAAACACGTCCGGAGCCGCCATGCAAATAGAACTGGAAGTCTTCCCACTTCTTCTCCTCGCACTACAACTCCAAAACCAGAAATGGCGACGATGAAGACAACAACTGTAAGTACACCCACCTAGCACACACTAGAGGGAAAGCCATTAGAACACACGCAAACCCAACACACAGAGCCGAGACGGCCAGCGACAGCCACACACACACGCAACCACATACCCATACCAACACACACAGCTACATACACACATGCACACACAAACCACAGACATGCACACCAAAATTACACACAACACGGCCAACACATATGTGCCAACCACACCCCACCCCACACACACACATCACTGCCACTGGCTAAAACACACAAACACAACACCACCGAGTCACACAATGACAACACAACCGCAATTACACAAATGTGTTGGCAAGCCATTGCACTGCACACCTACACATGACAACACATACTGACAACAACATGGAACAACAACTCACAACCAATCAACACCATCACACACCCATACAACGTATCAAATGTCTCACCACACCCACACAAGACACAACACAAATGACATAGCTATCACCACACACACGAACGCACACACAACAACCACACAATGGCACACAACACCACCACAACACATCGCACCACAAACAATACACAATATAGCTACACACATGTAGGTAACTACACAATCATAACCCACACCCATCACAGCGGAACTGATGGTAGGGCCTCACACACACATGCAGGCCATGCACAACAGCACGCACAATCAACACACACGCCACACACAAGCTAAGGACCACAAACACAAATCCAATATGGAGAAAGAAATGAAGGACAAGTAGTGTTCGATGGATGCCAACATCTTGTTGGCCCAGATGTATTAAGTTGTGAATAGAAATAAATAAATATGAACTATGACTATGTACAATATTAGGCCATAGGTCAGTCCAATGTCAGACGTGACAAAGGCATATTAGGCACCTCACTGTGCCCCAACCTGACTCCTGGCTGCAAAGTGACCTCCACAGGTTGGGGCATCAAAGGGGCAGGCAGGCACTTCAGTGGCTAGGGAGTGGTTTAAAGGGGGGTCTTGGGCTTGGGAGGGTGTCCTTGGCCTGGAGGGGTTGACTTTTTGGCAGAGGGAGGGGCATGGGCACTAGCAGGGGTGGAAAAGGAAGACTTGGAGATGGACTTGGGGAGTCACACAGAACGCTCTGGGGTCTCACCGGGTGGGAGAGGGGTAGGGCACAGGGAAAACACATAGAGGAAATGTTTCTTAGGCACACAGGGGCAGTCATGGGAAAAGGGTTTGGGAGTGGAGGGAGAAAGAGTGGTGGTAAGGTATGTCTTTGTGGGTATCTTGGGTGCAGGTGTGTGCGTGGAATGCTTGTGTGTGCTGGATGTCTGTTGGGTGGGTGAGTGCAGGCGTTTAGGTGTCTTTGGAGGAGGTGCTGGGAGATGCCATGCTGGATGGGTGACTGTCTGTTGGGGTTGTGTCTGCCGGCATGGTACATGTTCTGCATGTCCATGGTTGTGTCAATGGTTGTGGTGAGTGTGGATGTGGTGACGGGAGTGGATGCCGGAGGGTCTGATATTGGGTGACTATAGGTAAGATGGAACTGGTGGCTGGATCTGCAAATGATGATGTGATGCCTGCAGGAGTGTCAGGTGTAGTGCCTGCAAAGCAAGGGGTGGTGGGGGAGTCTGTGAAGGGAGTGGATGTTGTTGTGTCTGCAGGTGGGTGTTGTCTGTGTGCATGCAGGTGGTGGGTGTTGTGGAGCTTGTGTTTGTCAGTGCCAACCGTGTCTGTTCAGGTAGATGCATGCCTGTGTGGATATGTGCTCTGGTTGGGTGTGGGTAGAGGGGCTTGGGATTGGGAAGAGGTAGGTGGAGGGGGGATGGTAAACAAAGGGACACTGGCTGCCGTCAGTGAGGAGGCCAGAGCCTGAAAAGGTCTGTGGAGTCCAGCCAGGGCACCGTGAATGCCTTCCAGGAACACATCACCCTATTCGACAATGGTGGACTGGCCTACAAGGACGAACGTTAGGAGGTCAATAGCCTCCTCACAGAGGGCGGCTGGGCTGACTGGGCCATGGGCAGAGGTGCCTGCAGCAAAGGAGATGCCCACCCTCCTGGGTGAGCGGACATGGGCAACCGACTGGGGAGTTACAGGGAGGGCGGTGGCTACAAGGAGGGCGGTGCTAGTAAGGGGGTAGCAGACAATGATGGTGCTGGGGTGCTCCCAGATGGGTCTGCCACCACGAGAGAGTGTCTACCAGAGGAGGATTCCAAAGATGAGCTGGAAGTCCAGTCTCCCAAGTAGCACTCCCCTCACTCTCCATCCCACTGGGTCCCTTGGCTTTTCTGGTACCAGCTTCCTCGGTCCCGTTGGCTGCGGCTTCCCCACTCACCTGTGCCCTTTCTCATTTACCTGATGATGCTAATGCACACAAAGAAAGAGAAAGAAAGAGGAAAGTTAGGGTGGAAAAGAGTTAAAACATACCTCCCATAGACACATATAAACATTTGCATCTCTTACATTACATATCATGGCTAGGCAATTACATATGGCAATACATTTAACCAACATCATCTCATTACATGTCACTACTACCCATACCTGTATGCTAACACTCACACCTACAACAATACCTAAGTAGGACTGTACTACTAGAGTCATACCCATTATGCCAACCAAAGGCATATTAGCTGGCACATCATGCCCTGGATGCTGTATCTATAGAATAGCTGACTACAGATCTCACCTCCCCATTCACCTTCACCCATTGAATGGACAGCTGACAGAACACAAAACTTCAGGCCTCAACAGTTGCAACACCTGATTACTCCATGTCCACTGTAACATGTCAAGTAGACTGCAGAAAACTCCACTCACATACCACACAGCATCTAGCTGTCATATTACTTGCCTGTCCACTCAATACAGTGATGGCAAAATGGAGTACTACTTGGATCATGCCAATACAGGTCACACACCCAAGCAGTTCACATCTGAGGTGTACCATGTGAATCTGTTGCATACACATTTCACCAGTCAGACACTATGACATAATCAGAGCACCTGAACCCCCAAACATACATCACTACTCAGCATACTGCTCACTGCATCATCCATGAGCCATGCACTACATATCACACATCCACTGAGTGGAGTGTGACAACATATGTACCTCTGGAACACACATACTATATCATGGACCAATTCCAATGCCACCACACAATTAGGAACAGTAGTTGGACTACACACCATGACAACTACACATACACACAAAGAACATTTGACAAATGGCAAACCTTGTAATTGAGCCCAGACAACACACATCTTACAGGGGAATAATTTTCTTTCATGTGGCACACATTGACAAATACCACAGCTTGTACTACAACTACACATCCCACTACAATATAAGCCAGCCAGAGGAGCCTGGATAGGAAATGATCATCACATGAACACGCATGTGTCATGCCATGACAATACCACTCCAATTCTGACACTACCTATTGCCCAAGTCAAGCTGTAACAGTCATAGGACATGAGATGTGCACTTACGTTAACATATTGACATGATGAAGGCATTAACTCAGCATTGCAGCATAGGAATTGCTAGGGCTTTGTCATACATGACATGAGCACACAATGGTGAAAAATGTGGGCCACCCCAGGGCACTACCACATCTTGTACCATCCCATTGTTGAAAGGACAAATCCCCACAATGATAGCTCCAAGTGCTGCATTTTCTGTGCATTCTGCCCTCTTATGATATAATTTATCAGTATCCCATGGCTGTTTCCCTACACATACCCTACACTCTGTAGATTATCCATATGCATATTCCGCTATCAGTGCAATAATACTGCCCCATTAAGGCCCTTCATGTGGTGGAACTGTGATGACAGCCCCACAAACTGTCTATGCCAGCTACAGTGCAAGATGTATACTGTCTCATTAATTATAGGAGAGTAACACAGTAGCACGTACAGGATGGCTACACAGATGGGATTGGACTTACACCTCAGATATAGTAATGCAGATGGATGGAGCTGGTCATACACAATGCTTAGGGTGATCTAAACACTCACAACCATTGTATGGCCAGAATGAAGTCACACATGTGCCCATGTCATTGGTGCATCTACACACTGCAGACATGGAGAGGAATGGAAACGGGAAATGTACATCCTCTGACAGCATTGTATGGTCACACATCTACAAGAGATACTCTGCCAGAGTGACTGATACCCATTTCCCATTGTGGATGCGCATGTAGCATTGAGCATAATCAAATTTACCCAGCAGTAAGCCACCAACAACTCATTTAAGGCCTGACAGGTCAGAGGATACTGTAAGTACCCCCTTGTGGCTTCTGTGCTGCCCTCAAACGTCCATCCACCTCAAGTTAGGCCACCGTCAAAATGTGGGCCATTGGGGAGGTTAGGGTCTGACAGGCACCCCTCTCTCGTTGGGAGGACATCACCAGCTGGGCCTCCGCAGTCTTCTGGGCCCAGTGTCCAAGGTCCTCCCACCGCTTTCTGCAATGGGTGCTGCAATTCTATAGACCCCCCCAGAGGCCATACTTGCTTGACAATGGCATGCCAAATTCCCTTCTTCTGATGGGCGCTGACCTGGATGGGTGACACAGACAGAAGGAGAAAGTAATGAAGATTGGCACCACATCAACAGCAGTGGACTACACACATCAGACACACTAATTGCCTACACAAATCCATTGTAGAGGTTCACATGCCTTAACTCTATCCCCCCTGCATGCATATACTCCCTTGCTGATATGTCTACGCCTTTCACACTGACACACACCCCTATCACACACGACAATGGCATTGGGCTCACCTGCTCCTCTGGTGCCCGTACAGCTGACCATACACGGTAGGACCCTTTCCACCAGCTTCTCAGCTCTTTTTCGGGGAAGGCTGGGGCACTATCACATGCCAGATGTGGCATGATGGCTCCCAGAGAAAGTACACAGCAGCTCATGTGGTGGAGGTCTTCTGAAACTGTGCCAAGTTCTGAAATGTGCATCATTAGCAAAGTGACAACAAATTAAAATAGTTTGCTTTAATGGTTGTTTTACATATCTAACTTAAGATTCATGAGCATGAGGGGCGTGTCCAAGATGGCGACCAGAGCGGCTTGAATCAGAGCTCCATGCTTGGCCGGATGTACATCCTGTTCCCTGACGACTGCTGGGTCTCTCCACCCGCTCGTGCCCAACTCAGCCTTCCCTGGCTGACTCGGGACCCAGTGTGTCACTGGGGTGGGCACCGCAGATTGCGAGCGGAGCCATGGGACCGTTGGCTGTTTGACCGGGCCCGTTCTTGCAGTAAAGCCTCACGGCCCACTTTTAACCAACCCAGCCTTACCCGGCCGGCTCCAGACCTGGCGAATCACTGCAGTGGGAGCAGCGGAGTGCTGGCGGAGCAGAGGGACCATCAGCAGTTCGGCCGGACCCAAGGACGCCCTTGCGGTGAAGCTTATGGGCCCTTGCGGGGTCTCTAGCTTCTCGAAGGAACACGCGTGGGGGTGCCCTGTCATGGAGGTGAGGCTCTTCGGGGCTCCCCTAAGGTAACGGGGAACGCTGAGCTCCAATTGGTTACTATTTCAGCAATCAGATTTGGGGCAACAACGGTCCGTGAGGACCTGATGATGTCACCAGTAATGCAGGGTTAAATGGCCACTGGATCGGGGTGGCCCGAGACACGTGGAGCTGAGCTACCCTGTGCAGGCACAGACTATTTTTTTTTTTTGTGACGCCATGTCCATAATAATATTGGAGTGGGCAAGTTGAACAGCGCCAACTTGTTCAACCCAGGAGTCACACAGAGGCTATCGCCCACATACTCAGATGTACGTCTGTGCCAGTCTGTTGCCCCCAACGTGCCTCTCTGAACTGGGGGGTTTGGTGAGCGACAGGAGGATCGTGAGTGCTCAGGACACTGGTGCAGTAGCTGAGCACGCCGCACTCTCCTGAGGGTGGACTCTATCATACGCCTTGTGGATAGTAAGTCCATTCTGTTAGTCTATGAGTCACTTGCTGGGGGGGACCCCACCACCAGAAGCAGATGGGCAAACTGAAAACTTCCAGAACGCCCGCCGCAGTGATGGCCACTCCAAACACTCCGTTTACAGTGTCGGACAGACAACTTATGCCATGCAACAGATGGATGCCACCCTTCATAATCAATCTTCTCAATTTGAAAAAGTGCTACAAGCCATCTTAGACACAAAATTTTCCCTAGAGCCCAAAATTGATGCCGTAACGCGGGACGTTAACTTATTATGCGCTGACCACCAAAATCGTCTGAAAGAGTTGGCGAAATGGAAACAGACATAGCAGCAATTCATCCCACAATCCAGGAACTGCAGGATCACATGAGACAACTGAGTACAGAGGTGACTTCACTACAGTGAAGAGCTGAGGATGCAGATAGGAGATCCAGGCACAACAATATCCCTTTGGTGGGGTTCCCGGAATGAGTGGAAGGTCCCAACTTCAAACTTGTTTTGGAAAAGTGGCTCACAGAAAGGGTCTTACTGGGTAAGGTGCTGAAATTCTTTTCAATAGATAGGGCCCATAGAGTGCCGGGTAGACCGCCTCCACCAGGTGCTCACCCAAGACCTTTGATAGCTCACCTTCTTAATTATCGTGACAGAAACCTGATGCTCAAGCTCTTCCGCACACATGGACCATGGAAATTCAAAGATGCAAACATTACTGCCTACCCTGATTTCACGGCGGACGTCCAAAAAAAAAAGAGCAGCTCCTTCTTTATGGTGAACCAACGTCTTCATGAGCACAACCTCAAGCATGCCCTACTATATCCAGCAAAATTGCGTGTGCAGGATGTGAGAAAACAGGGCTGATTGCAGAGGCCCCATAACTTTTTGCCCCCATTTTCCACTTTTTGCTGGTGTCTTCCTGACTTTAAAGGTGCCCTGGGTACTGCTAACCAGTCCCAGGGCCTGTGCTCTGTGTAAAATGGATATGCAAATTAGGCTAATTATAAGTGGCTAAGTTAACCTACCTATAAGTCCCTAGTATATGGTAGGGCATGTAGGTTTAGGGACCACAGCATAGGTGGTGCACACCTAGGTGCATTGCTGAGGTGCCCAGTGTCATTTTAAAAGCAAGCCTGCCTTGCTGGCTGCTTTTAAATTAAAGTTATATGCAAATTCGACTTTGGAATTAAAGGTACTTCCAAAGTCTTAAACTACCTTATTTTTACATATAAGTCACCCCTAAGGTGTGCCCTATGTGCCCCTAGGGCTGGGTGCCATGTAACTATAAGCAGGGACTTTATAAAAATAGATTTATAAGCCCTGGTGAGGTAAAAACAGCCAAATTCGTTTTTCCCTCATTGAAGTAAATGGCCTTCATAGGCTAGAATGGGCAGACTTTATTTTACATTTTAAAGTCTCCTTAAATGTTGCATACCAAGAATTTGGTATCAAATTAATTGTTGTAATAAATCCTACAACTTCCAGTTGTTGGATTTAATATAACTAGTTCAGGTAAAAAGTTTAGACTTTACCTAAAAAGTTGCCAATTTCAGCTCTGCATTGTTTTTGCTGCTGTGCTCTGATTGGCCAGCCTGCAGCAGCTTCTGCCAGGCTGCCTTGATGAGGTGTGAAGTGGCCAGGCTTCACACAAAGGAATGTGCTTGGGGGAGAGAATCTCCCCTCAGCAGATGGTGAGGCAGGAAGGGGGAGGGCTGCCAAACTGGTCTTCAAAGGCAGAGAAGGACATTTGCAGCACCCAGCAACACCCCCACATCCTGCAACCCCAGACAGCTAGGTGCCCCCTTGATTAGATTAGGAGAGGGCAGGAGAGGGGTGTGTTTATGATTTTTAGCCACACCAGTGGGTGGGCTCAGCCAGATGTAACCTCCAAAAATCAGATTCATCCATGTTGGATTTTTAGAGACTGTTGCCTTCTGGGATGGATTTTTGCCACACTTCCCAGGAAGTGGTCATCACAGGGGGACGACCCTGTCCCTGATTGGAGAACCAGGGCCCCCCTGCTTTTCACCCAGGAGCAAGGATAAAACTGGCAGACCTGCACCCACACCTCAGATCCCCTCCAGAATTCAACAAGAAAGGAACTAAAGAAGAAGAAGGACTGCCCTGCTGGACCCCTGGCCTGCACCTGGACCCTGCACTCAGAAGGACTGCACCAGCTGCACACTTGGGCTTCACCACAAGAAGGACTTTGCCTGGCTTCAACTGGTTCAAGGAGGGACTCCCTGTTTGCTACAGGTGAAAAATTGCTAACCAGAGTCCCCTGCACCAACTCCTGAAGAAAGCGACCAGCTGACCACTGTCCAGTGGCCAAAAAGGAGTTTGCGCCAGGTGCATTCTGGGAGTTGAAGTCCGCACCCCCCAAGGACCATCACAGAACTTCTGGACCCTTGGGGTGAGCTGTGGACCCCAAAAGAACCTTAAAAGAACATCTGGGTGAAGCCCCAGAAGTTTGGAAAAGATTTGAGAATTTTTGGAAATAAGCTCCAGAGAGGGACCGACCCGCCGCGGAAATTCTAGCCGGCTTGCCTCAACCGCGACCCGGCCTGACTTCGTGGTTCGTCCCGGTAAAGAAAAACATCCAAAAAAGAGACTAAGTCCGAACGTAAAAAGTTGACCGGGACCTCCCAGCCATCGTATCCGAGAAGGGCTCCATGGACGTCGGATCAAGATCCAGGTTTACCCCGGTCGAAGGATTTTCATCTCGAAAAAACGACTAAGTCCGAAGGTAAAAGTCTCCACCGAGGAAACCCACATCGCGTATCCGGACAAGGGCTCCAGGAGGTCGGATTCAACTGGCAGGTTCGTCCCGGTGAAGAAAAACTTCAAAATAAAGACTAAGCCAGAAGGTAACTTTTTAACCGAGGCCTCCCGCGACCTGTAGCCGAGCAGGGCTCCATCGCGGTCGGCCTGAAAGTTTGATTTTGCCCCGGTCGAGGTGCAACCAGATGACCCGATTGGCGCTTTTTGTTTCTAAGCGCTAGAAAAGTAATAATTCTTTAAAAATTCATATCTCCGGTTCCCCTGAACCGATTTTAATCGTTTTTGTGTCATTTTCAAGATAAAAATATTAACTATTTTTATAAATTGGTTTTGGATTTTTAAACTGTTTCCTGTGTTTTATTTAATTACTGTTTTGTGATATTTGAATGCTTTACACTTTGTCTCCTAAGTTAAGCCTTGACGCTCGTTGCCAAGCTACCAAGGGTTGAGCTGGGATAATTTTACTGAGACCTAACTGTACCTATGTGGAGGTTAGTGGCTTGTTGCTAGGTGTAGGTACCTACCTGCCCTACCAATAACCCATTTTCCAACACAGGATGGTGCAAAAATTCATATATTCGCATCACCTGAGGACACATGGACCTGACCCTGGGCCTGGCCCAACCACCACACATGGTGGACACTGAGGAGCAATGGTTGACCCCCAAGAGGAAACACAAACATCGTACAGGGCTGGGGGCTAAACCCACACCAGCACAGGTTGGGAGGAACGGTCCCGGGCACTGCTTGAGGCCACACTGTTCATGCGCAATTTATTTGCAACACTTCAGGGGTCCCCGAACCCTGAACTGGGAGATCACATCGATTCTGAGAACTCTAACCATGGTCTGCCACTCACTCCTCATTCAGCTGGTGACTTATGAGGCCAAACTCCTTTGTTAAAGTTCGAAGATCGTCAACGATTGTTGGAGGCTCACTGTCCAGCCTCGGGGAAGGACAGTTTACACTATATGGAGCTCCAGGTCGCCTGCACTGAAATAACTTCTAGGGGAACATCGGTCCCCAGAGGTTGATGGAATCATGCATTTGTTTTGCTACTTTAACATCCACACTGTCTCACTGTGGCTGCCCTACAGACTGAGTCGTGATCTTCATGGTTCGCACTTGGGAACTGGGTTCCACAAACAAGCGCGGAGTGGCTGGAAGGTCCAGCCCATCATCTGGTGAGTTGAGCGCACGAGCCAATACACAATGCACTCACCCCCCATGAACTATACCATATGGACCAGTTGACCCTTATGCCTGATCACAGGTTACGTTGTTATAGTTTAATGTCGCTCATAAAGCAGTATTTTAAGCCCCACTTAGGCCAAATGTTGTTCCTATCTCAATATGTTATTTTTTATCTGTTACTGCTGCCATTCAATGCTTGTGAACTGAGAGCGGGGAGGGACAGAATATACATAAGTAGGGGCAACATATCACATAGGGTCCAAATAAATTTTATCAGAGTAGAAAAGGGGAGGGTGAGTGAGGACCCAGGGCAGCCTTGGAGTCCTATAAATATATGGTTACACAAGCTCAATCTTTTATAACACGCTATACTGTGATTGCATGGAACGTGCGGGGTATGGCAACACCACTCAAGAGACCTTGCATTCATGCATACTTGAAGCCTCATCAGGTGCATATAGCCATGCTAAAGGAAACACACATATCAGTAGCCACCCTTTAGAAGCTGCGCTCCAGCTGGAAGGGGCAAGTATTCGGTACCTTGACATCATACTTTGTGCGAGGTGTGGTAATATGGATGGCACCTAGAGTGCCCTGTGTGGCGGACCGCACACAGGTTGATCCTAATAGTCGGTACATTGTAACTCAAGGCCATCTAGATGGTACACCTTTGACACTCATAGGCATATATGCACCAAATGAATCAGGGAGCTTCTTAAACACATTGACACCATGTTTGTTTTGGGACCCAGCTGGGGACAGTTTGTGGGGTGGTGATTTCAATTGTGTACCTGATGTTGTACTAGATCGATCCCTCCCCCCACTGCCGAGCACACCAAGAAGGTATACCTCCCACAAGTTTGCAGTCTGGAGGTCAGAAAGCAGATTATAGGATTTATGGCGGCAGGGGCACCAGCGGAGCGTGAATACTCCTTTTATTCCCTGGTCCATGACCTGCACACTAGAATAGACTTGCAGTTGGCACCAGCGACCATGATACAGAGAGTACACAGTTCTGCATACCTGGCTCGCACCATGTGTGATCACTGCCCCTTAAGGGTGGTTCTATGTTGGGGTGAATGATTTAGAAAATACTGACTTTGCGCTTGCGTGTAGAAACATTATCAGACCCCCTTTTCATGAGGAACTAACCAAATTCATATCCACATATTTTGCAGAGAACAATATCTCAACAACATAGTGGTACTTGGCCACTGCGTGGCTGCTTCTCTGGGTGTATGACAGCGACTGCTCCATGAGGTGACTACAAGGCTAAAATGAGAGATACAGATGTGGCTGTAGCCAATTGAAAAGCTGCCCCTGAGATTCTTCGTGAAATTTTAACCAATTACAGGGAAGCCAATGCTCGGCTAGGCAAATATGACTACAGGCATTTTATGACAAAACAATATGGGGAGGAAGATAGATTGGGCCATTTACTGGTGTGGCTGGTTTGGGATACGCCACAGAGTACCCATTGGGCTAATTAGACCAGACTCAGGCACAGTAGTTAACACACAGGGGGCCATAAACACTGCCTTTTACACCTACTACCAATCATTGTATGCGGCCTGGGCAAATGTCCACCTTTCTAGACACACTCTCCCTTCAGCACCTATAGCCGGATCAAATAAGTGCATTAGATGGCTCCAGTAGTATGGAGGAGGTCCACACTGCTTTAACCCAAATGGCCTGTAATAAGGCTCCGGGCACAGATGGCCTGCCAGTCAAATACTATGCAGCACATGTGAACCACCTTTTGCAGCCCATGCTTGTCATGTTCAGCGAAGTACATACATCCGGTCAATTACCGGAGTCACTGCGTGAGGCCCTCATAGTAGTCCTATCTAAGGTTGGCCGTGATCCCCTAGATGTGCGATCCTATCCCTACTAAACATAGACTGCAAAATCCTGGGAAAAATATCGGCTAACAGACTCCTCCCCTTAATTCCTCACTTGATACATGAGTACCAGTCCGGATTTAGCCCAGGACAGAGGACCTTCCTGAATATCAGGAGACTGCTTCGTCTCCTCCACAGCACCACAGGGACAAAAAAGCATTCAATACCTTAAATTGGGACTATTTTACCACAACTCTACACAAGATGGCCTTCGGACCAGGGTATATAGCCTGGATCACCACTCTATATTCTAACCCAATGGCTTGAGTTAAGACAGGGCAAACTATCTCAGACAGATTCTCCATACACCGGGCCACCAGACAGGGATGTCCATTCTCTCCTTTATTGTTTGCAATAGCAATGGAGCCCCTGGCAGCCAGATTGCATCAGAGTGCACATCTGTGGGGTATATCAGAATTTAATATACATCACATCATTTCCTTATGCGCGGACGATGCCTTAATATATTTTGTGGGACCACACCACCTCCTTACCAGAGGTTATGTCCTTATTAGACTTCTTTGCCCAAATCTCAGTGTTAAGAATCACTTGGACCAAGTACTGTATATTTCCATTATCACCTGTCCCCTTGGATATGCAGCCACCACTTCCGAGCTATCACCTACCGTGGTGCCACACCACCTTTAAATACTTAGGGATACAAATATATCACTTAATTAAAGACTTGAGGGAGGGCAACATCGATTAGGCTATCCGTTCAATACAAGGCTCGCTTTCATTCTGGGGCTCACTCTCACTACAACCCATTGGTAGAGTGGCCATAGCTAAAATGCTGATTGCCCCTAGATTATTATATTACTTCACAGCACTGCTAATTGTTCTTCCTCAATCGTTTTTTAAAAGACTGCAGAGTTTATTAACTGATTTACTATGGGGGAAGGACAGATGCTGCCTGGTGTTGACCACGATGCAGTGCTCACAGAACATTGATGGCCTGGGTATGCCTAATCTTGAACTTTATTATGCTGCCTCACAATTGCAATGGCCGCTCCGCTAGATGCGGGAACATCATACAGCGGAACAAATAGTTATATCCAACTTTCTGACCCAGGCTCTAACATACACATGGCCTCATCATGGCAACATCCTGATGGATGCCGCCAAAACCATTCTGGCTGAGATACATACATGGCAAACAGCCCAACATACCTTACTCACCGCTGATACCAATCTCACAGTTACCTAAGGACGGTTTCATGCTTGAACACTACAATATGGCTCCATGGCGGGTTGCAAATCTTGAGAGGGTGGGAGATTTTTTCACAGCGGACACGCTACTAACGTTTGACGAATTGAGAACACTATGGGCCCACATGCATGTGCTTTTCTGACATATTGTGCAATAAGACACCTACTACAGGACACTTGGAACATGGGAGACAAGAACCACAGACATCACAGATACTCACACTAATGTTCTCAATAACTGACACCAAAAACGTGATATCTGCACTGTACAACACCCTGTTAGTTACTGCTTGCCCGAGCATTGGAGGCTGCTTGAACTCGCTGGGACGAAGTACTCACTACTCTCCTATTGCAGAAGGCCTGGGCAGCAGAGCTTTCTACTGTAAAACGTGTCTCACACAACCGTAGGTTACACCCAATACAATTATTTACATCAATCCTATCTCTCCCCGACCCAAATTAAGCGCATGTTTCCCATGACGAAACCAACATGTCCCCGATGTGCAGCACCAATAGCTAATTTTTACCACATGGTAAGGGAATTCCCACAGTTATTAATAGCCTGGCAACAAATAATCGAGCCCATGGCCGATATAACTAACCATGTTCTAGTACCAACCCAGGGCCTGAATATTAGGTTTATGCCAGCGAGCTAAAGGCGAAAACAGCTCCAAAGATTTATTGACCTTGCATTTGTAACATTCAAACGCCTTAAAGCTACATATTGAAAAACGCCCTATACACCAACTCACACCAAATGGCTAAAGGGCTTATTGCAGTGTTCCCAGGCGGATGAGCAGGCGCTACGCCTTCTAGAGGCCAAAGGCTTAACAAGAGGAAGTTGCAAAGTGTGGGACAATTTCATTGTAAATATAGAAGCAAAAAATGACACGAGACTCCATGAACACATAAGCGTATCTAAATCATCTCCTGACAATCTTATATCACCTGGGTTAGCCAGGTACTCACAAGCTTCTGACTGAAGGTTTCCCAATACTAACAGCGTGTATCAATGTACATGACCTATATTAACAAGATAATGGTAACATCACTCCCTACGAATAACTAGCAATACAGCACACTTCCCTGCCTCACATCTCCCAATGTATAGGGATCATGCGGCTTACAGTATGCAGATGATTTATACATTTTCCTCTTCCCGGACACATGATCATATATATTTGGGATAATTCACTTTTCCCCATAGCCACTCTTAGTGCAGTATTATTGGCATAGCGGCACAGTTTAATTGTTTTGATTATTGTATGCTTCCCCTTGTTATTGTTTATTAGTGCATTTCAATGCATGGTTGAATTAAATGTAATAAAGAGATTTTTAAAAAAATCATGAGCATAACAAATAAATAGTCATTCTTCAAAAGAACTCAAGAATCTGAACTAACAGTAAAGAGGAACAGAGAAATAATAAAATAGTAATATGCATAACAGTCAAGCTAAGAATATGCTATGTGAAATAGGCGCTTATACCCGCAAAAGAGAGAAGTCCCACACAAGGATTTGCTCCTTCTCATAGGATAATAGAACACTTTTCTGTAAAAACAATACTTATCTGAGGGGAATAGCAAGGTCTGCTTAGATTGCCTGAATAGGTTGTCTAACTTCAGTTGGCTCATCTAACATTAAAGAAAGATTGCATTGCAAATGTGTGGAAAAAGCTGTAGTGACATAAACATTACCGCTCACATATTGGCAGCCGTGCAGATTTATACATCATACAAACATATATCTTCAGGCCTGCAATTGGCCCTCTACTGCTGCGTGCACATCTTCAGTAAACGCATCTCAAATGAAAAAGTATTTGACATGCCTTTGTCTTATCTTTCGCAAAGTCATCTCCTAAAACTATTTTAAAGCATGCAAGGTCCGATTCCATCATGCCCAAAAGTATGGCATGCCTAATTTCTAAAGACGTATGTCCTTGCCAAAAAAATGGTCACCAAAATATCTTTTTTTCACTGCATAGACTGTAGTAGCCTTTTCCTATAGTAAAAGTCTGCTTGTGAATAAAATCCATGTTTTCATAAGTCAGTATAAGTAAAAACTATAGAGATCATTCGCACACTTATTTTTTAAATGTCTAATTGTTTTTTGTTTAATAAATTGCAAAGTTCAGTTTCTAAGAAATGTTTGGCTCTTCCTGTGAAACTGGTCATTCATTATTTCAGTTCTGGTGGGCTCTCTGTTCCATCCAGTGGATGTAATCAGCTTTTGGATGGAATATGGAAAGTTTTCCTAGTAGCCTTTTTACAAGAGCAGTGGAAGGCGTGATTGCTAGTTACATATCTTGAATGTGGGAAATGAAGTGAGCAGGAACAGGGGATACTTAGCTGTTCTATAATTTCGGGAGATACTTAGCTGTTCATAATTTCAAGAGAGGCATTGAAGCTCCTCTACTCCCAGTCAACATGCTTCTGCTGTCAGTAGAGGGTTTGGCTTCAGACAAAATCAAAACCAGGGTTGACTTTCAGAGGGAGTTCCCTCATCTAAATATAGGAAGGTCTGTGTGTGAAACTTCTGCGCCCCACAAATTAACCTTTGGGTTCTACTGTTTTGGAAGACATCTAAAGCTTGGCTGTCTGGGTTAAGTTACCAGAAAACAGCAAGAAGTGCTAAAAAAGTATATTGGTTTGGGCATTGAAATGGACTTAGGACTCAACCCAGGGTTGTCTTTAAGCCTTGGCTAGAGAGACGCACTGGAAAAGCACCCTACCTCCACGTTAACTGAACTTGGGAGAGACCAGATGAAGAAGAGAAAATTTGCTTGGTGTTTGTTGCCTCCCCAGAGAAAGACTGAGGGAAATGTGATTCTTTTGGTACCCTTGTTTTCCCAGTTTCAAAAGCACTGATTTTGCAGTAAGCTCCAACTAGCATGATAAACGTTGCAATGCCTCTCTGAATCCACAGACAATTATACATGAGATGAAAATGTTGCTCTGCAGAATGGGTTGAGAGAGAAACAGAGGACTGGAGATCACCACTCCATCTCATCGTTTATCTGGGCTCTGTCATCTACTGGTATAGCTGATATATAAAGACAATATAAATATTTTAAGTATTTTATCAATTGTGTTACATCTAACACTTTCAATTACAAATTATGTACCTTCAGAATATCTTTTTGTTTCTGACCATCTAAGCTCCAGTGGAGCTCAGAAATTCATGAGAACTGAAACATAAATAGTACTAATGAAAAATCTCAAAAGTACGTTGATTTATCGTACTCCTTACTTAAATTGCAATGTAATAGATATTCATCTCATCATATGATAGAGTTCACTTGGAAAACAAACATTCACTTTCCAAATCTATATCACTACCTCCATAAAATTAGTGCCTCAAAAGAAATTTATCAAAGTCTTAGAAAATGATGAGCATTGTTCTCAATCCTCGGGAAATAAACAAGTTGTGAAAGTAAATACAAGCTTATAGAACTTAAAGAATAGCTCCAAAACAGTTATAGAATTTAGGGGCATATTTACAAGAAAGTGGCGCATCGGTCCTGATGAGCCACAGTTCTTGCGTCGCCCGAGCCCGACCTAACAACACCATGGGTGCATTGTATTTACAATACAGCGCACCATGGCTGTCCTTTGGACAATATTGTCAAAATTTGTAATGCTATTGTGGTGCTTTGCTACACTAGAGTCAAAAATGTTGATGATAGTGCAGCAAAGCGCAGGGGGGCCCATTGGATGTGTAATTTTAACGCCTGCACTGAGTAGGCGTTAAAAATGACGGAAAAAACGGTGCAGTGAAATGTTGTACATTTCACTGTGTCATTTTTCGGTCCTCCCAGCGTCAGAACGCCCCTCCCTGCATACATTATGCATGGAGTAGGCATAATGTGGCACAAGGGTTTGCAAAGTGGTGCAATGCAATCATTGCCCCACTTAGTAAATCTGGGGCAGGAGAAATGCATCCTTAACGCTACCTTAGCTTAAAAAAATTACACTAGGGTGGAACAAGGTGGCCCTAAGGGCTTGTAATTATGTCCCTTACTCTCCACATATAGGATTTTATTTCTAAGTATATTTCTCTGTTTTCAATTTTGACTTCAATAGATTCCAAGGGATGAGCACAATAGTCTCCAAGGTTTTCCAATTACTCTAGCAACTAGGACCTCGATGCAGCAAAACTGTTTCATGATTGCCCAGCAAAGACACCCTGAACCAGGAGCAAGCTATACTCTGTAAATTCTAAATAATTACTGTCACTTGCAGACCTCAAGGGAGTCCTGTGTACTTCCTTGGTTGTACTAGGGCATCTTGCATAGTGCGACCTGCAAAGATGTGAATCATCAATTCATACTTCATGCTCATCGACAGAATTTCCTTCCTCTGGATGAGAGTATAACCTGATATGTCAGACTTTTCACTCATGTGCCTGTAGAGCACGAAGAGGTGAGTGCAGAGCGCAGACCAGAACATCCAGCATCTTCAAAAGTTGAGAAATGTCATTGGCCTCAGGAGGACTATGTAAGGTGTCAAGCCTCTTAAAAAACATAATTGGCAGCCAAGATCTGCTGGATTGTTCAACTTGGAGCATTTTGGTAGGACATTTACAGCTTCGGGATTTTTTTCTCAGTTTTCCTCAATATATGTGGGACTACAGAATGCCAGCAGTGGGCCCTAAAAGTGGGCTAAAATAGCGATTCCTTAAAATTGCAACCCTGTTTAGAGAGTTGCAAATTGCGACTCTCTAAATAAGAAATTCCTTATTTGCGATTTCTTAGCACATGTATGAAGCCATTCCTAAATGCGATTTGGGCTTTTAGGAATCGCTACTAACCACCAGGTTGAACCTGGTGGTAACCATGTGTAAAATTAAAAAATGCATTTTAAATGCATTTTTAAAATGTACATGTAAAGCACACATGCCCTTATGGCATGTGTGCACCTTACATGTCCCAAAAAATAATTTTGGGGTGCAGCAGAGGGGGCCTTAGGCCCCCAGCACCCTGGGGTTTTGCATTTCCAAAATTGCAATTTCTGGTTAAGAAGTCGCAATTTTGGAAATGCAAAACATTTGCAGATATGGGCCAACAGGCCCATAGGTGCGAATGGGGCCGGTATCGCAATTTGCGATTCGGTAATAGCATTTGCGAATTTTAAGAAATCGCTATTACCGATTCGCAAATGTGATACATGGCATTTTGCGAGTCGGTAATAGCGGTTTCATAAAAATCGTTATTTCCGAATCGCAAAAGGCCTTCATGATACATCTGGCCCTAAATGTGTAATGTTAATACATTATGGGAACCCGCTAACACTTGCATTTATTATCCAATCACAATTTGAAGCAGGAAGGTTGGAAACAAGCCCCATGATTATGGCTGCATTATAAACGTGGTTTCCCCTGTCCTTTTTGCCTCTGCTTTCTTCATTTTCAGTGTGTGCTGGACTTTATTTTTGCTGGTTTTTGGTACTGTGCGCACTTTACCAGTGCTAAAGTGGAAGTGCTTCCTGTGTAAATTGTGATTATGATTGGTTATCCCTGATTGGTAAATCTGATTTACTAGTAAGTCCCTAGTAAAGGGCACTAGAGGCACCCAGGCCAAAGAGAGGTCTGCATTTTCAACACCAGAGGGAAACTACCAGGTCAGGGTAATGCCCTTTGCATTGGAAAATGCCCCTGCCTCCTTTCAGAGGTTGGTATGCCAGGTTTGGGCTGGGCTGGAGGATTTCAGCACCACCTACCTGGTTGACATTGCAGTGTTCAGCTCTACCTGGGAGGAACACCTCCAGCACCTCTGTGAAGCTTGAAGGGCCTGCAGAAAGCCGGCCCAAATAGGGCAGGGTTCTGTGGTTTATCTTGGACACCAGGTGGGGAGTGGCCAGGTGGACCCACTACAACCCACAATTGATGCCATCCTGGCTTAAGAACCCCCCAAGACCCAGACTGAGGTGAGAGCCTTCCTAGGTCTCACCGGTTACTACAGGAGGTTTCTCAAGGGGTATGGCACCGTTGTTTTCCCATTGACAGAGCTGACTTCCAGGAAGCAGCCCAATAAAGTGATCTGGACTGAGGCTTGTCAGACCGCTTTAGATGCTCTGATGGCAGACATGTGCACGGTACGCGTGCTGAAGGCACCCGACTTTTCCAAGGAAATCGTTGTGCAGACTGATGCTTCAGAGCATGGTGTGGGGGCAGTTCTAGCACAGCTAAATAAAGAGGGCCTAGACTAGTCTGTAGCCTTCATTAGTAGGAGGTTACTTTCCTGAGAACAGAAGTGGAGTACAATTGAGAGAGAAGCGTTTGCTGTGGTCTGAGCACTGAAGAAGCTAGGACCCTCCCTGTTTGGGACTCACTTCCGGGTTCAGAAAGATCACAGGCCCCTAGATAGTTAATGCAGATGAGGGGTGAGAACCCAAGATAGTTGAGGTCGACAATATTTCTACAGGAAATGGACTTTACAGTGGAACATTGCCCTGGCACAGAACACGTCAATAATGATGGTCTGTCCAGATTCTTCCATCTTAGTAATGAGAACTCCCTTGAGGTTGGGTAGTTCTCCCCACTTTCAGCTGGGGGGAGAGGGGGCAGGTGTTAGACCTGGCATTCTTGCCATGGTTTCCCCTGTTCTTTTTCCCCCTGCTTCCTGTATTTGTAACTGTGTGCTGGACTTTGTTTTTGCTGGTTTTTAGTACTCTGGGCACTTAACCACTGCTGACCAGTGTTAAAGCGCAAGAGCTTCCTGTGCACATTGTGATTATGATTGGTTACTCAAAATACATATTTTGGTAGAATTGGTTTTTAGATTTTCAGTTTGAAAATTTCACTTTTAGAAAGTGTGCATTTTCTTCCTAAATCATTATGTGCCTCTGCCTTCCTGTGGAATCCACGTCTGGGTCAGACTGGCTGTTTGTGAGTACCATCTAGACAGTGACACAAAGGGAGCTGAGGTGTGTCCTGCATATCCTGATAAGTCTCCTGGGCTAGAGTGGGGAGGGAGGAACTGACACCTGCACCTGAAAGGGCTGTACCTGTCCTCACGCAATGCAGTCTCCAACCCCCTGGTGTGTGTCTGGGGTCAGGCCTTAACAAGGCAGACTCTTGTAAACAACAGAGACTTTCATTAGAATTTTGCCTACTTCAAAGGCAGTAATGAGTATAAATAGTGGACACAAAACCCCAGATTTTTAGAATGCGTCTGGGTCAAGAGGAACCTCTGCCAAGAAGAAGAGCTGAAGAGGTGGAGGAGGAGTAATACCCCTTTACTGTGTGTACTTTGCTGGGTTGGCCTGCAGTTGCTGCTTCTGACGTCTGAGGACAAAGACTGGACTTGCTATGTATCCTGCTTGTGAAGATTCTCCAAGCACTTGAACTGAGCTCCCTCCTGTTCTGAAGTATCAGGGCCATATAAGACTTCATTTGTCAGCACCTGGGCGCTCTTGCTGAGACCCCTACCTGACAAGTGGTGCCACATCAAGTCTCTGGGTCCTTTAAAGGAGAAGCTGGTGAACCCAAGGAGAAAATCCACGCACCAGAGCCAAACTGCAGAAAATTCAATGCATCGCACACGCGCAGCTGAAAAATTGTTGCATTGCTGATAAAATCAATGCATCCCCAGCTCAGCATGGATTAATCGCTGCTGTGCATCGGTATTTTCCATGCATCGTCCCTGGGCGTCAAAACCTGCAACATCACTGCGCAGACCCAGGACTGCTTGTCCGGAAACAAGCACATCTCTTCCCTGGGAGGAAAGCATCTATGCATCACCTGCTTGGCAGAGAAAGAATCAACACACAGCCCCACTTGCGAGTAAGGAATCAACGCATCACTTGCTTTTCTGACACACACTCGCCCGTGCGGCTGTATTTTTGATGCATCCCAGGTACTTTGTGCTAAAACAATGCCTCTATTGATTTCTATGTATTAAAACTCTTTTTACTTAAAAAAATCATATCTTTGCTTTGTATGCTGGATTTTTGTCATTTTGGTCTTGTTTGATTTAGATAAATGTTGGCTTTTTTTTCTAAACTGGTGTGGAGTCCTGGTGTTTTCACTGTGTTAACTTGTGGTTTTGTACAAATACTTTACACATTGCCTCTGAGATAAGCCCGACTGCTTGTGCCAAGCTACCAAGGGGGTGAGCAGGGGTTATCCTAGGTGAGAGTCTCCCTTATCCTTACTAAAGTGAGGGTCCCTG
Source organism: Pleurodeles waltl (assembly GCF_031143425.1). Classification (NCBI taxonomy): domain Eukaryota; kingdom Metazoa; phylum Chordata; class Amphibia; order Caudata; family Salamandridae; genus Pleurodeles; species Pleurodeles waltl. The sequence continues at coordinate 999,952,664 of NC_090437.1, forward strand.
CTTGGACGGAGTGCAAACTGACTGCCATCAAGAGAACTCATTTTTAACTGTCACCTTTAGGATTAATTACATTTCATGGTGCATCTGAATGTGATGTTGTGAATAATGATTAGTGTCATGCTGTGACTAAAGATACATTTTTGAAAAGTTACTCCATGCCACAAAACAGAGGTCAAGAGGAATTTAAAATGATATGTCATGTGTCCATTTTGTAGCACCTAGTAAAGGAAGAAAAGAATCAGGCTAGTAAATAAACCTCAGTGCATGAGTCACATTGTCAGAAATAAATATGATAATAATTGCTTACTTAATAGGAGTAAAAAGTAGATATGAGTCTGCAAGAAAATGCACAGAGTAGTGCAGTTAAGACTCGAAATTAGAGCTACTGCCACAGTCATGCGCATTATTGTTGCTGGTGCACAGAACATATCAGTTCTAGGTGGAATACCATCCACAAGTTTCAGCTTTCTGATGCAGTCAGTGCTTCTTTGTAAAAAAATAAAGTGTGTCCACAATCCATAACCAACAGAAGCCACTAAACAAGCTAAATAACTAAATATACTAAATAACCAAATGGGAAAGAATGTACACCATTCATTAACATCATCTGGCATCTGTATGAATCTTGCTAAATATGTGTCCCTACGCTTTTTTACCCCAAAATTGTTTTCTTAACATACCTTGCTTCTGGAACTTCCTAATGCTAACAGTACATTTCTCTGAGTTTTGTCCAAAGATTTTTTTAATGAATCTGAGTACCAAACTTTAATTTTCACAATAACATTGACGTAGGAGTTTAAACTGCAATTCTGAAAGTGTGAATTTTAGAAATTTGGCAATTTCTTGCCCTAGCCATTTGGTGCCTGTAGCCTGTCTATGGTCTCATGAAAGAATGTAGTTGGCAGTTGGGATTTGTGAATTCCTCCTAGACAGCCGCAAACAATGGGAGCTTAGGCGTCACTGGATGGGCCATCACTGGAAGGATAGGAGGGAGCATTTGGACACAACCTCACGTACACATGGCTGGTCTGTGTCCTGTCCCACACAAAGGGCCTAATGACCCTGCATTGTCACTTCAGCCAGCTTGGAGTTAGCGGAGGCAGGGAATTAATTGGACTTTGAAGCCACTGTCTGGGGTTTGAAAGATGGACCTCAGATACCATCACCTCAGTACACTTCTGCCAGGAGGAAGGGCTGTTGTGCTGCTGAAAGGACTGTAACTGTGCTGGGCTGGACTCCTCCTTTATTGTGCTGACCTGCTGCATGCAGCCCTCTTGCCTGTGTGGGAAGGACTGGACCTGCATCTCTTGAACTCAGAACCCAGAGTGAATTCAAAGGCTAATGTCCTGGCCTCCTGATCTGAAACCCCAGGAGCATAGGCTTCCAACCACCTTGCATGTGCACTTGGACCCTGCCAAATGTGAGTCTACCCGTCCAAGGGGTGCTACCCCTGTCCTGGACTCTTGAAAGTGGGCTTAAGGTGCTTTGCCAGCTTCTGTGGATCCAGCAGAACTGATGCATCACCTCTGGTGAGTGGCACAACCCTGGACAGAAGCAATGCATCTCCTCCTCTGCGTGGATTGGACCCATTACAGAGACTCACTTCCCCACTGCAGCCCACATTGCCTTCGCCAAGCCAAGCTATTAAGGAGTTGAGCACAGCTTAATTTGGGGTTTGCTTGTGCCTTATCCTGACTAGGACTGTGGTTGCTGCTTGACCAAGACCCACACTCCAGCCAACCAACAAACCAATTTCTTACAACAAATGTTGGTGATGACCCTGTTTTCCCTTTAGTCAAACATAGAAAATACTGTTTGGGTGAAGGGTTAGACATAATTGAGTTGAACTTAATTGAATTTCCCTGAGTTTGTTTTGGAGGTTTTATTCCAATTTACATTACAATCTAATGGGGTGACCCTGGTGAACCTCTGGAGCTGGCTATCGTTTAGTACAGTCAACAAAATAGTCCTGTCAGTAAAAACGTAAACTTTGAAAAGCCAAAACGTTTTAAAGGTAAACCAGAAGCATTACTCTACATAAGAAGAAAAAAAGAAAACACAACTAGGTAGGAAATTACTGCAAAAAGCATGTAGTGTGACATAGGTTTATGAAGCTGTCTATGTACATTGCACTGAAGGTCACTCCAAATGTGCAAAAAGAGACGAAAGTGATGTGAAAAGTAAAGTGACTGGATACATAACACACAATAAAAGTCAAAGGGCCTCCTTTACAAGACAGCTGCACCACTGGAGCATCACTTTTTATGATGCTCCGGTGATGCAGCCATCTCAATCATATCTATGAGTCAACACAAAGCCACCCTGTGCGTCTTTGCAGGGTCTCGTAGATATGGAGTAAGGTAAGGCAGCACAAAGCAATGAATTGCCTTACTCTACGTCACAGAGGCATTCGATAGGCATTTCGTGGGTTTTCCCCTGCAACATCCATGGCTTTTGACACATTCACAGATTTACAAGGATCTGTAAACCTGGGAATGGGTCGAAACTGTGTATCTCCCCAGGAAAGGTATAACAAGGAGAAATTACTTTATTTCTCCTTGTTTTTCCTCTTCATGTGTGTGCTGAGTTCTTCAGCACACATAGAAAGAGGAAAATGCCTCAATTGATTGTTTTTGTGAAGGAAGGTTTCCCTTCTTGCACAAAAACAATAGTGCCAACAACACAGACACCCTTGCACCATGGTGCATGGATTCCTACATTGGCGCTATGCACCAATTTGCACACCAGCGCAGAGAAAAGGGAAAGGAATGCGCTGTATTTCATTAATATGGTGCAATCCTGCCCTTTCCTTTTGACGCAGGGCACCACAGCAAAGTGACTTGCTGTGCTGTCCTGCAGAAAAAACTTCTAAATAGGGCCCAAAGTTCGCAGTGCTCAAGCAGCCTGCATGCTGTGTGTCAAGTGTAACTTAATCCACAATTCTCATCCAGAAGGGCAACTAGATTTAGAAGTCCAATGGGGGTGGATTGAGCCTTATTATTACAGATAATCAGAGAGCGTCGACGTTCCAGCCCAAGTAATCACGATTGCTTAGAACTATCAGAAAGGGCCTTTATCAGGACGTGGGGGAGGGGCAATCTTGAGATGCATGAAAAAAACTTCCCATGGAAGGATACCTATGGAGTTATTTGTACGCCAAGCTTGCTGGTCACAACAAAGTTCTAGGAGCAAACAGCTCCACTTGCTAGCAACGATGTGAGCCCTTCCACAAAATTTGCAGGGATGGACAATTAAATGCGAAAGATGTACCCTTCCTAATTATTTAACAGGACCTTGTGTGAAAGAACTTGGATCGAAACGTTTTGAAGTAATCTACGACTTGGTTTTGGTTTCTTTTTTTCCTTCTTATGTTGAGTAATGCTTCCGGTTTACCTTTAAGAAATACTGTTTTTTCAGTGTATTTTGTTACCGACAGGACGATTTCACTTTTTCCAATTTACAGCACTATTTCTTTTTTAAACAATTTAATGTTGCCGCTATTCTCGTTTATCTTCATGAACATACGACAAAATATAATATGGACTACTTCTGTAATATCTGTATATGATGAAAAGCGTTTTTTATTAATGGTATAGAAAGTTAATATTAAGTATGGGAAAAATATTTTAGGAGAGTTTTAACTGTACTCAGCACATCAAGAAAGAGTAACTGTGGTCTGTGATGGACTAGCATCCTAACTTGTGCAGCAGTTATTGTGCTTTATTGCAGGCAGTCATTACTCAGTCTCAGAATGTAACCCCCATAAGCCTTGTATCAATACATTAGCAGCTTTCCAACAAGATATTGTATTTGTGTAGCTCTGCAGACATTTGCAGTCCTAGTCTGTCGTTTCTGCAATTACAAGACTTTCGCACTGCTGATATTTCAAACACGCTTGACTAGTGTACCCGCTACAGCGTATCAAACAGCTTTCATCCATCAGTCTCCGCTTTAAGGAAGTCCTCACAGGGATCCATTTTCTAATCAAACTCTACCTTCAGTTCTTTCGTACAGCGAAAACAACTGTGTTTGGGTCTGTGTTGTCGATGCACAGGCTATTTCTTCACTCCCTTGTGGCTTGTTTTCAGTATTTTTTCAGCAGTTTCCAAATCAACAGCGAGTATATATATTTTCTTTAATTTTTAACTTCTACGTAATTTGAGGATTCCGTCAGAGTGATTGCAATACTTATAATGAAAAACAAGCATCATAATCGAACGGCAAACAGATATACCAGCAGATATTGTCGGTGTTGTTCAGTACATATGAACATATGTGGTGGTACCTATGTTGTAGTTTATACAACGCAAACACTAGCCAAAAGGCTGAGGAGCACTGTACAGCAGTTGAGCAAAGCGCCACCATAGCGTAAAAAATGTTGACGCTATGGGCCTAAATTGTGCCACGGTGCACCGTATTATAAATATGGTGCACCCATGGTGTTGTTAGGTGGGACAGGGGCGGCACAAGGAAACTGATGCATCAGTGCTAATGAGGCAGTTTCTTGTAAATCTGCCCCGGGTTGTTTTTTTCCCCCAAATTCTTTTTGTTATTCTAAGGTTGCTAAAGAGGGTGCCTTTAGCAACCCCATCCATTGTGTTACATTTTAGATTCTAGATCTATGTTACTCCAGGTGAATCACTGTTCAATTCCTTTCAGTACGGAAGACATGAAACTTATGCACCCTGTATCCCTCATTTCCTATGCACTGATTTACACACTTATAGGAATCATAGTCTTTGTATTATGTGTGTTTGTGTGTGTGTGATGCAAAGTGCTCTGAGACCCTATATTAGGAGGAGTAGAGCTGTAAAAAAAATCAGTAGATATGAGAGAGGGGCCATGAAGAGATGAGGGTTACTGTTAGAAGTTGTTAGATAGGATATCCATGGTAAGGAAGGTGATTGTTGGCGTGTCAACAAAAATCACTGTACCAGGTGCCATCCGTGCTAAAATCAACCCTGGATTGATAAATTATGCATATATAACCAAGCTAAATTGAAAATGGGAAAAATTAAAATGCTCTGTAAATGTGAAGGAATTTGAAACTGAAGTCTAAAAATTAAGTTCTAAGCTTGACTTGTGGAAACAGCACAAGTACTTCAAACAGTTGTATGGATGATTAGTGGCCTCAATTGTAGCACTAGCAAGCTCTGACAAAAAGATAGGGTGAGAGACACAGTAAATGTGTGATAGGCAAGGCAGCTTCTTCTGGACTCTTGGTGCATCACCATGCAGTGTTCCTTAAAAAGGAGTGTCTTCATCTTTTGTTCTGTTTTTGTCTTTTTTTCACTTCATCTCAAGACGTTCTGCCTAGGTTTGTGCCTAGAGCTCTCTGAGGTGGTGAGTTTGTCAGCTAGGAAGGTCGGGGTACCGATCATTATTATTATTATTATTATTATTATTAAATAGATAGATAGATAGATAGATAGATAGATAGATAGATAGATAGATAGATAGATAGATAGATAGATAGATCTTTAGTGTTTACAGGTATTTAAAACCATCACAATATACAACATCATAATTAAGATGACATTATATATATCTGTTCACTTCATACATACATCTGTCCTCTAAAACCATGATCAACTGGTCTATGTAATAAAAGACAGTGCACATAATTGAGGCTATAATCTAATAAAGTAGAAGGTGCAATGTGATACAATACAAGAATTCAAACACATTCTCGACCCAGGACCACAAAGGCCCAAAGAAAATCTCAGAGTCTATTAAAAAGCCACTAAAATGGCCTACAGCCGGCCAAACTGATACAAGAAATAAATTAATGCGTCTTCAGAGCCCAAAATAAATTCAATGTTTACGGCAGAGCTGGAGACTGAGATACAAACATTAGGGCTCAATTTAAATAAAATGCAGATGCAGTGAGGTGTCCCTTTTGGGTGTGGTATGGTAGTCTGATTTTTTTACAGTGAAGTACCAACGATTTAAAACAGACCTAACCATATCCGAGTCAAACAGGAACATAGTGCAGTATAAACTGCTGAAGACCTTTGTAACAAAACCACTATCAAGAATGCAATATAAAGTTCAATCGAAATCAAAATGGCGATACTACAGGCAATCCTTAGAAATTAACTCTGATCCTCTAGATCATTTTCGAATAATGGACAAACGCGCCAAGACAGGCCCTAGCTTCGTAAATTAGAGAACATATCAAATGCAGTAAATGGTACAGGGCATCCCTTGTGAACCCTACAACAAATGACAAATTGATACAAGTTTAAATGAAAGTACAACACAATGGCAGAAATCTGTTTTAACTGTACTTTAATAGCCCAGTTATTTTAAGATAATGGGCAAATAATCTAAAACAGACCAGCAGATTACATTTGAAAAGTTCCAAGAAAAGGCAATCTAGAGAACACTTGGCCTGCAAAACCAATAACTGAGATACAGATTTACAATTCCAAAAGGCCACATTCTAAAATGACAACATGCTGGACACCATTTTAAGTTATCTGTAGCAGACAGCTTTTTAAGGTTAAGCACAAAAAGAAAAATAGCAGAGAGGAGCAGCGAGCGTAGGTCTGCAGTGAGTTACCACCACATACAGGCCCACCATGCCCACATCTGCTTGCCTTAGATGGGGAACATTCAAACGAAGAATAGAATCATAAAGTTCCCTATTTCAGCAGCTTTCTGACAATGGATTCAATAACTTCAGCGCTTCTCTAAGAAATTTCACACATCTGACTGATAGTTGCACACTAGTCAAACATGCAGCAATGACCTTGCTGCAGTGTGTTATGCTAAGTTTGTGAAACAGCGATTTCAACCAATAGCATCTTAATCTCTTTAGGACTGGAGACACACATATCACAAGTCAAACTTTCTTGTAATTACATAAACAGCAGTTCTGTTCCACTGACCCAGTTAAGCGGCCAAACTTCTAGCCTTTTAGTGGAATTAAGCCACATTTCAGACTCAAAAGATCTTTGTTAAATGCTAATTTCATAGGGCTGGCTAGATATGATGCTTTCCCCCAATGTTGATACAAAGTCTCACATAGCTAAACAGGGGCTTTTCGTGAAATATCTTGTTAATCCTCACCTCAGATTGAATCTTGACCATTTTAACCTGCAATTTTGCAGTGCCCTTTGGGGTTAGATTTTGCTTAAAGATGTTTTGAGGCTCAGGAGATTTAATGGCTTCCATCACATAGGCTTCCCACAATAATTTTTTGTCTTGGATACCCGGACTATCAATTCTTTACGAGACCTTAAAGGGGAATCCTTCAGCTTGCCAGTTAGATCAGGACCATTCATCATAGATACAAGGTTTATTAAAGCTCATTTTCATCTCCAGGGTAGATTATTTTAGGCTGGACAAATGTGTAACATGAGAGCCACGCTGGTTAAAATAAATGCCCAGGTATTTAAGGCTAGTCCCTTGTACCAAAACTACATTGTTCATCGTAAAATTAAATTCAGAAGTATGTCTATTTTTTACTATGGTAGTCGTGTAGATGAGACATCTGAATTTGAAAATGCTATGGGCTGGCAAAGAGAGACAGTGGGCTTCCATCAAGGTATGAGTAAAATGGCACATATGGTTCTAGGTCACTTCAATTCAGGTGAGAAATATGATAGTAAAAACTCCTGACTTGAAAAAAAGTTATTTCATAAATTAAAACCATAAAAGAGTGGAATAATGTCAAACATCCAAGAGAAAAAAAAACATCTATAGAATAAAGTTAAAAATTTAATTTAAAACATCCTTAAAATGTCAGTTGAAACTGCCTCATATAAAGCAGCTATGTATGTACAGTAAATCTTTACATAGAAAATCCCATTTCTAATGTAGAAGGAGCTCAGGTATGAGTAGGTATTTAGTGTATGTTTTATCCCATATCACATATAATGCCACTCATCCCCACTTAGGATTGTGTTCTAAATGGTAACAGGATTAAAACCTGGTCCTTCATCCTTTGCAGTTAACAACTCAACTGCCTGGTGCATGGATTTAACAAGGGCATACAACATTTACCTGTTTTTCCATTTTAAACCATACCAAACAGCCTCAATCACCTTATGACAACCACCATACAGAAGCCCTATCTTAACCATTAGTCCTTTCACCTAACAACTGGGGACATTTATATACAATATACTAGAAATTTAGACGTATACCCACTTAAGCAGCAGCTAATTTTGGACTGGCTATATTGGGCCCATGCTTTGCAAAATTCTAGAACTGGAAGTAGAAAGCGCCACAGGTTTATGAAAGAGTGCCTAACTGACCTGGACATTCTGGAGACCTAATTTGCCTGGGTTACATTTTCTGTGTAAGAAGTTTCCATATCAGACAAAGGGCCTCATTAGGAGGCTGGTGGTCACAAGACCACCAGCTTTGCAGTGGCGGTCGGACCACCACGGCTGTGGCGATCTGACAGCCACATTACGAATTTGAACGGTGGATCCACCAACTGGGTGACGGTGGTCCTGGTTGTATTCAGCCAGGGTGGCCCTGAACTCGGAGCCGCCCTGCTGATTACAACTTTGTTCTCCACCAGCCTTTTAATGGCAATTTCCCCACCATGAAAAGGCTGGTGAAGAACACCCTCAGAATGTGCACTGCCTGATTTGCAAGATCTACCTCGTAACACTGTGCTTTACTTCAAGGTTTCTGTTGGTGAGCCAGGTCAGGCCAGCAGAAACCTTGTAATAGGATGGGAGGACACCACTGCCATGGTGGTGGCATCCTCCCTGCGAGTTTGGCGGTCTCGGTTGGGACCGCCAAACTCGTATTTAGCCCCAAAATCTTTTTACAAATGAAAGCATCCAGATCTAGTGTTTGGGAAATAACTTTCACTTATATCTTGAGCAACTTCTTAAGCTGTTCTACTGGTGTGGGTAAACTCCAAAGAATTTCTGCCTGTAGAGTGACCATTGTGGTTTTAAAATAATTTGTACAGGGAACATAGCTGGCAGAGTCTGATGATATAGCAGTCCAAATTGCCACCTTCAAAGTAGAGGCCACTGCATATCTCAGCCTGTGTTGCTCAAATGTGAGTTTACCTTAAAAAAACAAAAGGTAAAAACATTTTGCAAAACAGAAACAGTTCGCTTAATTAAACCTTACGGCCAAGAGAACAGTTACAGAAATGGGGTCTGAGGACTGTCTTAAAGTACAATTGATCTGAGGTGGTCATTACAACCCTGGCGGACGGTGTTAAAGCTGCGGTAATACCGCAAACAGGCTGGCGGACAAAAAAATGGAATTACGACCCTGGCGGAAACCGCCAACAAAGACAGCCACTTTAACACATCGCCCGCCATGGCAGTACAGACAAACCGCGCGGCAGTCACCGCCAAAAGACAGGTGGAAGACAATGTACCGCCCACACTATCACAACACACCAATCCGCCACCTTTTCCGGGGCGGATTCACCGTGGATAAAAACACGGCGGAAACAGCTTTTGCTACCTCAACACATCCCACGAGGAACGAGGACTACATGGACCCGGAACTACAAATCTTACCTGCCCTTGCATTCCTGCTCATCTACGACCAACAGCGACGTAGGCGCAGAACATACCGGTGAGTACTGCACCTACGACACGGGGAGGGGGGAGGCAAAAGGTACGGGGACACCCACCAAACACCCCCACCCCCACCCTCGCATATTACAACATACACACCAATGCAGTCACAAAAATCACAGTAACAACCCACAACCCCCCCCGGAAGAATGCAATGACAAAGCGAATAGCGGCCAAACTTTGTCTTGTGCCAATATACTACTCATTAAAAAATATACGGATATATATCACGAAATCTGTCAAAAATAAATGTACAAAACAAGAAGTAGTGCAGATATGTACACAACAATGTCCGTGCACCAACAGTCCAAAAATGCATGGGCGACGCCCACAATAGATACCTGACCAAAATCCTAGAGAACACTGCCGGGGCATCAGATAGAAACACTACAGGCACCTCAGGGGGAAGGGAAGGGGGGGCACCTCAGCCACCTGAATGCGAAGCCAGATCCACGACGGGGCTCCATGCCCATTGATGTATCCTGGGGAGTGCAAAGCCACAGTCTCTCAAGTCTATACAGAGGGTGGTTTGCCCACTGTGCCATCCTGGGGAGTGCAAAGCCACAGTCTCTCAAGTCTCTACAGTGGGTGGGTTGCCCACTGCTTTATCCTGGGGAGTGCAAAGCCACAGTCTCTCAAGTCTCTACAGTGGGTGGATTGCCCACTGCCATATCCTGGGGAGTGCAAAGCCACAGTCTCTCAAGTCACTACAGTGGGTGGTTTGCCCACTGTGCCATCCTGGGGAGTGAAAAGCCACAGTCTCTCAAGTCTCTACAGTGGGTGGGTTGCCCACTGCTTTATCCTGGGGAGTGCAAAGCCACAGTCTCTCAAGTCTCTACAGTGGGTGGATTGCCCACTGCCATATCCTGGGGAATGCAAAGCCACAGTCTCTCAGGTAGATGCAGGTCTCCACTGGTTCTGGAGGGGGACTGGTGCCCAGACTGGATGAGTCTCCCCGTGAAAGTATCTGTCCTGTCACTGTCCCAGCTGCACATGGGAGAATGATGCCTGATGTGCCGGACTATTCATACCCACACGGTCTTTGCCCTGTTCAGCGGTCTTCCCCATGGCGGTCTTGGCCTTGTTCAGCGGTGCTTTGCCATGGCTGCCTATTGACTGTTCAGCGGTGCTTTGCCATAGCGGTCTTTGCCCTGTTCAGCGGTCTTCACCATGGCGGTCTTGGCCTTGTTCAGCGGTGCATTGCCATGGCTGCCTATGGACTGTTCAGCGGTGCTTTGCCATGGCGGTCTTTGCCCTGTTCAGCGGTCTTCACCATAGCGGTCTTGGCCTTGTTCAGCGGTGCTTTGCCATGGCTGCCTATGGACTGTTCAGCGGTGCTTTGCCATGGCGGTCTTTGCCCTGTTCAGCGGTCTTCACCATGGCAGTCTTGGCCTTGTTCAGCGGTGCTTTGCCATGGCTGCCTATGGACTGTTCAGCGGTGCTTTGCCATGGCGGTCTTTGCCCTGTTCAGCGGTCTTCACCATGGCGGTCTTGGCCTTGTTCAGCGGTGCTTTGCCATGGCTGCCTATGGACTGTTCAGCGGTAGCCTAAGATGGCGGTTCAGATACTGACACTGGACATTGGTGTGTGGCATGACGATCTTCACACTGGACATTGGTGTGTGGCATGATGTTCCATCATTGCCCAGTGGGGCTGTGAGATTCTGGACCCTCCTGGGCTGTGACTCCGGCGGTTGCGGTGGTCTCCTGACCAGTAACGATACTTGAGCTCTCCTGGGCTATGACTCCGGCGGTGGTCTCTGGACCAGTGACGATACTTGAGCCCTCCTGGGCTATGACTCTGGCGGTGGTCTCTGGACCAGTGACAATACTTGAGCCCTCCTGGACTATGACTCTGGCGGTGGTCTCTGGACCAGTGACGATACTTGAGCAAACTTGAGCCCTCCTGGGCTATGACTCTGGCGGTTGTCTCCTGACCAGTAACGAGGGTGCTGGCGTTTGTGTCTGGACCGCCGGAAATGATGGCGCACTTCTCCGCCGTGACACTCACAACAGGTTGGGGAGACTTCCTCGGGACCTTCCCCACCTTCCTTTGAGTTACAGATGACTCACCAATCGCCTTGGATCCCATTTCATTCACTGTTTGTACCACCAGGAGTCTTGACACGGTCCCGTCGTCCAATCTCCAATTTCAGAGCCTTCACAGGGGGTGGGCTGACAGTGCCTTGGCTCCGGGTCCTACTGCCTGCCCTGGTGGACGGGGCACTCCAAAAACCTGGAACACGCACCACTGGTACTGGAGGCATTTTGGCTGAGGCGCTACGACGGGACTGATGAATTGGAGGGGGGTCTGGGCCAAAAAGGTCAATTTGACATAGGGACAGTTTCTGACGTACACTGGGATGGGTAGTTGGAGGGGCTCTGGGAGTGGAGGAAGAGGAGGTGGTTGTAGGAGGTGTCACTTTAGGTGTTTTGGGTGCAGGTGCAGGTACTGGAGGCTGTCGTGAGGTGGATGGATGTCGGGTGAGTGATTGCCGGCGTTTGTGTACTTTGGGAGGGGGCGTCACAGACACACTTGGAGAGGACACAGGGGACGTGTATATGGCAGTGGAGGTGGTGAGTGCAGGTGAGCGGCTTGTGGTGCTGGGTGTCCTGGTGCGAGTCCTAGTGCCTGTAGATGTGGTGCATGCAGGTGTGTGTGTAGACGAGACTGGGAGGGAGGAGGGAGAAGAGGAGGAGGGGGACACAGTGGAGACAGTGGATGTTGCTGTGTCTGTATGGGTCTGATGCTTGTGTGAGTGCTTGTGGTGTGTGTGGTGCCTATGTTTGCTTGAGCTACTTTTGGGTGTTGACTTGTGTGCATGCTGGTCTGTAGGTGTGCTTGGGATGGGCTAGGGTACAGGGGATTGAGTCTGGGTGAGGAAGTTGGAGGGGGAAGGCTGGACACAGGGACAATGGCTGCCATCAGTGCTGAGGCCAGAGATTGCAGGGTTCGCTGAAGGACAGCCTGACCAGAATGAATGCCTTCCAGGAATGCATTACCGTGTTTCAACTCTCGTTCTACACCCTGGATGGCATTCACAATGGTAGACTGCCCAACAGTGAGTGATCTGAGGAGGTCAATGGCCTCCTCACTGAGGGCAGCAGGGGTGACAGGGGCAGGGCCTGAGGTGCCTGGGGCGAAGGTGATGCCAACCCTTCTGGGTGAGCGGGCACGGGGCGAACGCTGAGGGGCTGCTGGGAGGGCGGTGCTGGTAGGGGAGGTGGCTGCTGTACCTGTAGAAGTGGGGCGCACAGATGGTGCTGCCACCACAGGGGAGCTCCCATCGGCGGACGAGTCCGTGTCGCTGTTTGGTGATCCTGTGGCAGACGTGAAGCTCCCCTCGCCCTCCGTCCCACTGGTGAAATCAGAGTCTGTGGTGTGGCCCTCCATGGCCATGTGGGATGCAGCTCCCTCGTGCTCCGGTGCCACTGTACCTCCGCTTGATGATGCTGATGTACAGAAGGACAGGGAGAGCAGAAAAAGGGTGGAGACAGAAGAAAGAGAGTTTTAGTGCATGGCATACCGCTACCGTTGGTGGACAAGACAAACGCAGCAGCCCCCTGCATTACGCCGTGCTCCTGCCCTCTGCACATGCAATTCCTGGGAAATGGCCTACATGGCAATGGTAGACATCTGCCCACATGGATGGCAAAGGGGCAAATATACATCAATTTGCCTTTTTTTTGAGCTGGGGTAGAGTGCCACATGGCCTACATAATGGAGGGGCCTTGCCTACCTAACTCGCCCTGGCCTAGAGACACCCACAGCCCACCACCCCCACCCAGACAGCACACAAAGTCCACTGCATGAGTTTGAACTCACCCCCTTGTGTCTGCTGTGATGTCCTTAAGCGCCCATCCAACTCCGGGTAGGCCACCGCCAGGATCCAGAACATCAGGGGGGTCATGGTGCGACGGGCACCCCTCCCACGTTGGGAGGCCATCCCCAGCTGAGCCTCCGCCGTCTTCTTGCTGCAGCGGCGAATGTCCTCCCATCTCTCCCGGCAGTGGGTGCCCCGTCTATGGTGGGCCCCCAGGGTCCGGACATCCTTGGCGATGGCACGCCAAATGTCCCTCTACTGGTGGGCGCTGACCTACATGACATGCACAAGGAAAGAGGAACAGTCATTACCTACTGCACTGTCGTTGTAGTTGGCCCCCTCCCAACTCTATCCCTGTGGCCCATTCACCCCCATGCATGACTGTTCTATGTACTCTGCCCCCTTCCCTCAACCACCCAGCCCTCTCCACCCAGGCCTAGCCCATACAACGTGCTCCCTGTGTACTAACCTGTTGGTCTTAAGGACCGTAGAGTAGCATATACTGGGGGAGGACCCCATCCACACATTTCTCCAACTCCTGTGCAGTGAAGGCAGGGGCCCTTTCCCCAGACGCAACAGCCATCGTCGCTTCCAGACCGAGGTCACAGCAGCACTAGCAGTGTAGGTCCTCTCCTGTCGAAGGTCAGGTATCTAGTGATTGAACAGATAGAAAATGGTGGTGACGTCCGCGGTGCTGACGTCCGCGGCGGTGCGCATCATCACCGCCAGCGCACCTGTTCATTGGCTCCTGGGACCCATAGGGTCCAATGTTAATCAATGCAGCATTGCGCCGCGCTCCGCGACCGCCTACCGCGACGGTGTGCAACGCCAGCGCAGTAACCACACAATTCCATTGTCCCATTTTAGAGGTCAGGCATCCGCCATTTCAGGGGCCCACATGGCTTCATTTACTACTGCGTCACACATACCGAGGCCTACACTCTAAACCTTTCCCGGATGGGTTAATTGTCTGGTGTAGTCTTGTGTATGACTGTGGGTACATACCTGGAGGAATGCTGATAGTTTTTTTTGCTGTTGTCCTTTTTAGGCACCGTCAGTTGGGACATATTGGAAGATGGCGGAATCCGCCGGTGTACCGACCGCTGGTGGACCTGTTGGCAATGGAAGAGCGACATGTCATCGTGACCTACCGGTTTGACCGTGCCACCATCCGTATACTATGTACCCAGTTGGAGCCTGACCTGATGTCACCAATCCGCCATCCGACTGGAATACCCCCTGACGTACAGGTGCTGTCAGTGCTCCATTTCCTTGCAAGTGGGTCTTTTCAGACAACAGTAGCCATGGCATCAGGGATGTCCCAGCCTATGTTTTCCAACGTCTTGTCCAGAGTGTTGGCTGCCCTGCTGAAACACGTAAGGAGATACATCATTTTCCCTGAGGTGGCGGATTTGCCTACAGTGAAAGGTGACTTCTATGCCCTCGGACATATCCCCAACGTCATAGGTGCCATTGATGGGACCCATGTAGCTCTGGTCCCCCCCGCAGGAATGAACAGGTGTACAGGAACCGGAAGAGTTATCATTCGATGAATGTCCAGATGGTCTGTTTGGCAGACCAGTACATCTCGCAGGTAAATGCGATGTTCCCTGGCTCAGTGCATGATGCCTACATCCTGCGAAATAGCACCATCCCTGATATGATGGGTGAACTCCAGAGGCACCGTGTATGGCTATTGGGGGACTCTGGTTACCCCAACATGTCCTAGCTACTGACCCCAGTGAGGAATCCCAGGACCAGGGCAGAGGAACGCTACAATGAGGCCCATGGGTGGACTAGGAGGGTAATCGAGCGGACCTTCGGCCTCCTGAAGGCCAGGTTCAGGTGCCTCCATATGACAGGTGGGTCCCTATTCTACTCACCGAAGAAGGTGTGCGACATCATCATCGCCTGCTCCATGCTCCATAACTTGGCATTGCGACGCCAGGTGCCTTTTCTGCAGGAGGATGATCCATGTGATGGTGTTGTTGCAGCGGGGGAGCCTGTGGACAGTGATGAGGAGGAAGCTGATGAAGATGAAAACAACAACAGGGAGTCAGTCATATAGCAATATTTTCAATGAGACACAGGTGAGTACAATTTCATGTTTCACATTATATTACATTTCACACGTCTACCTCTATCCTGTACCTACATTTCACTCCCTATTTGTTAACTGAGTTGTCCCCTTCCATTCCAGTTTCACTAATGTGTTGGCCTACGTGTCAACAGCTTGCACCCTTGAAAGGCTTGTGATGTGTGACATTGGTATGTTGACCTTCCAATGGCTAACCTTTTTTAACACTGTAATTGACAATACAAAGTTCACAATCATTGACTGACTCCAATATTATTGAGGTTTCAAGGGTGTTCATTGAAGTGCATAAAAATGTAGGGGGGTTGTGAAATGGGGAGAGGTCATGGTGGAATAATGTCCATGGCAGAGTCCAGTCTATTAGTCTCACAGGTACATTGCACATCTGGGCATTGGAAGTGGAGCTGGGGCAGTTCCAATCTGGACAGGGTAACAAAGTGGGACAGTGGGGGGACAATCAAGGTAGTCTTATTTCCTGGCGGGGGTCTTGCCATCTTGCTCTGTCCTGTTCCTGGATCTCAGGGCCCACTTGCGTGGTGGTTGTCCGTCTGCAGGGGTTGGGGTGCTGGTGTGGTGGTCCTGTGGTGGGTTGTCCTGTCCACTAGCGCCGGCAGAGGTGGTGGGCAGTTCGTCGTCCTGGCTAGTGTCAGGAGCCCCTTGGAGTGCCATGGTGTCCCTCAAGGTCTTTTGAATGTCCGTCAGCACCCCTACGATGGTGCCCAGGGCGGAGCTGATGGTCCTGAGCTCCTCCTTGAACCCCAAATACTGGTTCTCCTGCAGGCGCAGGGTCTCCTGCAACTTGTCCAGAACCGTTGCCATCGTCTCCTGGGAGTGGTGGTATGCTCCCATGATGGAGGATAGGGCCTTGTGGAGAGTGGGTTCCCTTTGCCTGTCCTCCCTCTGTCGCACAGCAGCCCTCCCAGTTCCCCTGTGTTCCTGTGCCTCCGTCCCCTGGACCGTGTGCCCACTACCACTGCCCCCAGGTCCCTGTTGTTTTTGGGGTGGTGGGTTATCCTGGGTGCCCTGTAGTGGTGGACACACCGCTGATTGACGTGTCCTGGGTAGGGAAGTATGGGTCCGCTGGGTGGGTGCTGTGCTGGTGTTCCCAGAGGGTGGCAGTTCGGTGTTGGCTGTGGCTGGGCAAGGGGAACCGACTGTCCTGAGGCCCACGATGGTCCGGGCTGGTCATCAAGATCCAGTAGGGCAGAGCTGCTGTTGTCACTGTGGGCCTCTTCTGGGGGTGGAGTGGTGTTGTCTGGACCCTCTGGTGTGGTGACGGTCCTTCGGGTTCCTGCAGGGGTATGAGAACATGATTATTGCATGTGTGTGTTTCATGGTGTGCAATGGATGGGTGTGCGTGAACCCCAGTGCAGGCATTCCTGTGTGGGGGCTTGTGTGGTGATGGTTGGGTGGTGTTGGGGGTCTGTGCAGTGGGCATGCTTTAGTGATGGGTGTCCATGCTTAGTTGTGTCATGCAGGTCTTGGGGTTGGGGTGGTGGTTGGTGTAATGGGTAGATAGGTGAGGATTTGGTGTGATAGGGGAGGGTGTGATGGTGGGGGTGTGTGATAGCATGCAGGTAGGGTGGGGGTTATGATGGTTAAAATTAGACTTAGCAGTGTCCGTTCCTCCGACGACTCCTCCGAGGCCCTCAGGATGCAAGATGGACAAGACTTGCTCCTCCCATGTTGTTAGTTGTGGGGGAGGAGGTGGGGGTCCGCCGCCAGTCCGCTGTACCGCGATGTGGTGCCTGGATACCGTTGAACGCACCGTCACCCGTAGGTCGTTCCACCTCTTCCTGATGTCCTCCCTATTTCTTGGGTGCTGTCCCACAGCGTTGACCCTGTTGACTATTCTTTGCCATAGCTCCATCTTCCTGGCTATTGATGTGTACTGTACCTGTGCGCAAATAGCTGTGGCTCTACCCTGATGATTTCCTCCACCATGACCCTGAGCTCCTCCTTGGAGAAGTGGGGGTGTCTTTGGCGTGACATGGGGTGGTGTGTGTGATGTGTGGGGTGGTGTATGTGTTGATGAGTGTGGTGAGTGTAGTGGTATGTGGTGTTTTGTGCGTGGATGTTGTGTGGGTGATGGTGTAGTGTGCCTCTGTGTGATGGTGTTATCTATTCTGTGCTGTCTCTCTCTGGCCTTCGTCTCTAATTTGTGGTCGTAGGGGTTTGTGGGTGATGTGTGTTTTATATTGTATTGGATGTGTGGGAGTGGTGTTTGTATGTGTATCAGGTGTGTGTATTTGGAATTGTCCTATGTGGCGGTGTTTTGGAGAGGTGTGTGTATTTTGAGCGCGGCGGTGTGTACCGCCAATGGAATACCGCGGTTGAAAGACCGCCGCGTGGATTCGTGGGTCGTAATAGCATGGGCGTGTTTCTGTTGGCGTGGAGGTGGAGGATTTGTTTCTGCATATTTATCGCTGACCTTTGGTGTGGCGGACTTGTGTGGGTGTCTGAATTTCGGCGGATTCCGTGATGTGTGTCATAATAGCTGTGGCGGTCTCCCGCCGCCGCCGCGGTCTATTGGCCGTCTTCTGCACGGCGGTAAGCGGCTTTTACCGCCAATGTTGTAATGACCCCCTGAGTGGTGTTTTATACATTTTTCTGAGTACATGAACATTCCTTTTTTGGTAAAAAAATGCAAGCAGTTGTCTTGAAGTCGTAAATATGGCCCTGCTAACAAATGCAGGTGGGCCTTGACCTTGCATGGACACAATGAAGGTCAGCGCATAAAGTCTCCTGATGCCCGACATGACGAACACGTGATCGCTGCATGTTACTGTGCATGCTGTGTACTGATTGGCTAAGTGTTCCTAACTACATGTGGCACCTGCGTTTATGGTGTTTTGAGAATGTGCACACCACTCCAGGCATGTGTGCTTTATTGGGGCCAATCTCTTGGGAACATTTTGGTGTAGCGGACTTGAGTAGGGGTTGATGGAGAGTTCATGACGGATGAATTTGGCAACAGTGATGCAATTGTGTTTTTATGTGAATGTATCAGGTCATGTGTATACTCCTCTAGTCTCAACATGTGGCATGCAAAGTGACCCTCCCTAGTGGTCCTAGGTGTCTTGACTACATCCTTTCTCTGGGGCTTCTTTTGGGCTTTTTTATTGGTCTTTGGGTGCTACTCTAAATCTTTTCATGATCTGTTGTCTTAATTGTCATGAAATATGTTGGGGCCGGAGAGCTGTTCTGCGGCCCTCATGTGCCACTGATATTGCAGTGTCTGACATGGGGACTATTGCTTCCTGCACACCGTGTGTCTAAGGTCTTGCATGTTTGCTGATTGCTAGGCCTGATATGGAGGTGAGCATATCTCTGAATTTTATTCTGCTAGGGGACCTTTTCAGACTCCCTTTTCCGTGGCACCCCCTGTTCGCCAGAGGGAAAGGAGGGGTCAAAATATTGCTGCATGGAGAGTTCAGAGTAAGGCCGAGAACTCGTTGACTTTTGCCGAAATAATGGTAATGGACTGGGACAGTAGGTTGTTCTGGTGAACCCCCTCCTACTGACTTGGCATCATGTGGTGCTTCGCAATCTGGCGGACCTCATGTACGTACTGTGGAGGTTATGGGGTCTTCACTATCCCAAGCCTACAGTAAACCTGGCTCCCAACACTGGAGGGCAGTTTTGTTTCGGAGCTAAAAAAGGAGCTTCCATTTGGCTGGAGGCTGTTTAGCTTTTTGGGAGTACTGTTGGGACCACATGCCATAAGGGAATTTGGTCCCAAGTCAGGCGCCAGAGAATGGAAGCTTTCAAACTTGGCAATCTGAATCTGTCCCAATTGACTTGTGGGTGCAGGGACCTGCATGTCTGCTTTTAAGAACTAGTTGGGGAGCAGCCTTGCCCTCCTTCATCAGACTGCCCTCTCTCTGGAATGTGGCCATGCAGCCCTGCCCTGGGGGATCAGCAGCAAAGTAGGAACTAAGCTCCGGCAGGCACCCTGAATGGTGAACTCTAGTGAGGATACCTGATCAACAGAGCACGTACAGGAGCTCTGAGCTTCCTGTACGCAAGTAAAGTTTGAATCCCTAATGTTCTCTCATTTGTCCTTCTTTTGAGTTTTGGTATGGTGAATTTTGAGGTGTGGGTGAAATGCATGATACACATTGGAGGTTTTAACTTACTATATATTTGGATTCTGCATTTATGTGAATACACTGGTTCCACAAACAGTTACCCCTCACTGCCATAGTTGTGGCCACAGTCCTTGTTGGCGTGGGTTCCCTGTCTGTGGTTGCTGTTGCCACATGTTTGTCCAACTACTGGACCACTGTTGCGATGGTGGACTGACTTCCCTGCAGCTGAGTGTAAGGTGCAGTCGGGATTCCCTGACCTTGGCATTGTGGATAGAGATTTTGCAGGAACTGGCCAAGTGTCATCAACCTTTGCTCATGATATGCCTTTAGCCAGCATCTGTTGGTCATGTAGCCCATTCTGTGGCAATAGTGACATTCTCCAAGGTCTGGCTGCTGCCAGCCTCCTTGGTTTCTTTGTTATTGCGAGGTTGAAAGTCTCTGGGGTTTTGTGGTGGAGCTTCTATCAGAACTGGTGCCATTAACATGCTTGTGGCCAACGAGGGCCCCTCGAGGGTGATCTTTTTCAATTTGTGTTGGAGCAACTTAGCAGTGTCTCTCTCTGCTTACTCCTGTCTTTTCCTGTCTTTTTGTAATACTTCATCTGATAGAGTAATATGTGAGGCTGTATCTCCCACCAGGGTTTGGTGTTTGACCCGACTACACAGTTCAATCCACTTTGCATTTTGGTGGGCAGCCCCTTTTTGAGGACATTGTAAACGAATATGATCAGGCCTATATCGATTATATATCCAGAAAAGCGGTTATGGTCTCTCCAGGTTTCTGCCATCAACTCTCTTCCATCTGGGCACTGAACAGAGAACATTTCCCTCAGGGCCGTCCATATTTGGTGCCTGTACAAATTGAATGTGGCCCCATCATGCTTGGTGTTTGTCAGTGTGATTACTGAGATGCAGCTCGGGTGAACATTGTGTTAGTCTGCTCTCCGATAAGACTACTTAGGAGACTTTTGAAATTGCCTATTGCTAGATTTATTCCCACGGTGTTCTTCTCAAAACATAAGATCCATTTCCCTGCCCCATCGAACAATGGAGGCAATTTGGTTCTTAGTCCTTCTTTATCCATCTGAGCCTATGGCACATACATAATTCCTGATGTACCCTTCTGCAGTAGCGGGCATATTTTGGCTGTGAGTAGCTCTACTGGTTTCTTCTGAACATAGAGTTCCCATCTTTGTAGACAGTCCTGCATGTAGGGGAAGTTCCACTTGGGATCACCCTCTTGGTGCCAGATGCAGTCTTTCACAATGGCCATGTCCTCTGGTTTTAAGGATCCATGCATTGGCCAGGGTCTATTGTACTGGTCTCTTAACTCAGTCCAGTGGGCTAGCAGTTGACATATTGGTTGTGCAAAGATCTCGCCCTCCTCCTGGGCCACCATCTCTCTTGAGGTTAGCTTGTCTGTCCTGCATGTTTGGGAGGCGCAGCAGGCATCTTTGTCACTGCGCTCCTTGTGAGCACCCTAAGGTGCTATCCTGGTTCTCCTGAGTCTAAGTTGAGTTTGCACCAGGCCAACATGGTCTCTTATTACCTGGTCAGCCCCTCTCCTTCAGTGATGAACTGGTGATGAACTGGTGAGGCTTGGATCCCAACCAAAAGCGTCTCCTCTAGTCCTGCCTCAGACTCTTCCCCGAACTTTGCTCTGTACCTACCCCCACTCTCCTCAGGTGGAGAGCACACCACACTACTTTCTCATTGTGATTCCCCGATGCAAGCTCTCTCTTGCCCTCTCTCCTTAGTTTGTGCCTTTCCTCTAAATCTCACCTAAGTTGGATACTTCAATCTGAAATATGCATGTTGTCCAAGCTGCTGAAGTTTAATGGGTTGAACGTGATGGACGGGGTTTCAAACTTGTGAAAGCTCTAGCGCTAGACTGGGGTGGTGATGGGATGGCCTGGGCCTGCTGCCCCATTAGATGGCCATGCCTGTGCCTAACAATTCATTGCTTGGTAGGGGACCCTTCCGCACCCTTGACCTACGGATTGGTATAACCTAATGCAGGGATAGCAGGCATCGGGGAGAGCACCTCCATTCCTGCAAATGTTGGTGGCGGGGGTTGCAGACTCCTTGCTTGCTGATTGTGGGATAGTTTTATTAGTCTGGGTCTCTTCAAAGATGGACCATAGTTCTAATAGTGCTTCTCTCCTCTTTTGCCCCACATCCTTGGTCCATATATGCTTCTTCATGTGCTTGATTATGTGAGTGTTTAAGGTTCCCTCCTTTGGCCAGGGAACGTTGTGTGCCTTAGTGTGTGTGTTCCATTTGTGGCAAAATGTTTAAAGTTTTTTAGCCTGTGTGGGGAACCTGTTTTCCATGTGTTCTAACGGTGTCTCCATGAGAAGTTGGCCATTTTTTTTAGGGGACAGATACCTGTAATTTTAATGGCTTCAGGAAATCTTAAGTTTCATAGGGAAATATATACACAGGGATTACTTGTTTTAACTAGTTACTATGAGGTCAGCGTTATTTACAGATGCCTCATCATGAACTTTTCACAAACTCAAATAACAATGCATTTGAAGGTTCACAACCTAAAGAAAGGGCAATTGTTAATGCAAATGTCATGAGCCTGCCTGACCACATACTTTTGAGTAGGGGTTGATGGAGAGTTCATGACGGGTGAATTTGGCAACAGTGATGACATTTTGTTTTTATATGTGAATGTATCATGGTGCACATCAACATCAATTTGTCCAATATTAACACCTGTGACATGTAACAAGAACCTGTACTATAAGAGTTAATGATGAGGGTATCTGGTTAAATTCTAGCCTGATGTGATAGTAGTTAGTGGAATTAGGGAGCTAAAAAATATACTTAAATAACTTGGAAAGTCACTATTTCATCTGCATATTGCAGTGACTGTAATTGTAGGGATTCTAATTTACTAGGACCAGTCCCATAAACCTTGAGGGCAGTGGACAACTCTGCAGTGTATGTGTTAAAAAGTAGTGGAGTCACAACAAGCACCTGTTTCAACCCTCTGTTCATTTTTATTTTAAATGGCTTTCAATAACGGGGCAGAATCCCCCATTTTTGGAGCATAGTCCAAAGAAGTGTCTGGTCAACGCCATCAAAGACCATTCTATAGTCTATAAAGCAACAGGCTGCTCCTTTTTACTTTTAACATCTGATTCACTAGAGAGACTAAGAATATTTTCACAGGTAATACTGACTCCCCTAAAACCACTTTTTGGAGGCCAGTGATCTTCAAACTTTTTAATGCCACCCCCGTGAAATAAAAAAATCTTTGAAGGCCCCCTCTGAAGTTTTCACAATTATTCTATTAAATTGACAATCTTTAAATATGTCTACACCTATGTTATGTTCTGTTAACATTTTAAAAGTGCAATGGAATACAAGATGCCAAACATCCTATTCTGGTCAGGCAGGCCTTACTAACCTATAAATGTATCCACAGTGTGATCAGTGGGAGCAGGTGTGGGTGCTTTGATGAGTATTTGGAGTCCCTTCCCTTTTGACACATACTCGCAGCTTGGAAATAAATGATAAAACATGTTAGTGATGGTTCACTACAGAGCGGTGTACTGATGCTCATTTTTTTCACCTTAAAACAAAGCCCTGTTATTAGTATAGCCTGTTGTCTCCCTGGGATCACTTGAGGCCCCCCTAGGGGCTCCTACCTCTAAGTTTGAAGACCCCTGGTGTAGGGGATATTAAATAGGTGGACTCTGCATGTTTTTTGGCTTAGTATTTAGCCTCTACGTCAAGCAAGCAATCATCCTGTAGTTGCCAGGTAAACGGGATCACTTTTCTTAAAAATAGGATAAAGAATGGACCCGTGCCATGATTTGGGAACACCATGGGCCATATTTATACTTTTTGACGCAAAACTGCGCTAACGCAGTTTTGCGTCAAAAAAATTAGCGCTGGCTAACGCCATTCTGAAGCACCATGTTGGCGCCATATTTATTCAATGACGTTAGCCGGCGTTAGCCGCCGGCGCTGCCTGGCGTGCGTGAAAAAAAAACACGTACACCAGGCAGCGCCGGTGTAGGGGGATATGGAGCTTGGGCGGCAAAAAATGGGGCAAGTCAGGCTGAGGCAAATTTTTCGCCTCAACCCGATTTGCGCCATTTTTTTCGACTCCCAACCCCCATTGAAATGACTCCTGTCTTAGCAAAGACAGGAGTCATGCCCCCTTGCCCAATGGCCATGCCCAGGGGACTTATGTCTCCTGGGCATGGTCATTGGGCATAGTGGCATGTAGGGGGGCACAAATCAGGCCCCCCTATGCCACAAAAAAATAAAAAAATTAAACTTACCTGAACTTACCTTAATGTCCCTGGGATGGGTCCCTCCAGCCTTGGGTGTCCTCCTGGGGTGGGCAAGGGTGGCAGGGGGTGTCCCTGGGGGCTTGGGAGGGCACCTCTGGGCTCCTTCCGAGCCCACAGGTCCCTTAACGCCTGCTCTGACCAGGCGATAAAAAAGGTCGCAAAAGCGGCCGTACGTCTTTTTTTTGACCCGCCCACTCCCGGGCGTGAATTTTGCCAGGGAGTGTAAATACGGCGCACATGCCTCGGAGTCAATTTTTTAGACGGGAACGCCTACCTTGCATATCATTAACGCAAAGTAGGTGTCCACGCTAAAAAATGACGCAAACTCCATGGACTTTGGCGCTAGACGCGTCTAACGCCAAAGTATAAATATGGAGTTAGTTTTGTGTCGGAATTGCGTCAAAAAAAACGACGCAATTCCAGCGCAAACAGAGTATAAATATGCCCCCATGTATTTCAAATGTATATGAAGCTAAATCTGATAGGAGTGGCAGCCAACAAACCAAATTAGATTTGAAAAGATTATTTGGAAGACTCTTAGGGCCAGATGTATAAAGATCCCGGTTTGCATTTCTTAAATAGCGAATTTTAAGAAATTGCTATTTAAGAAATACAAAATGGGATGTACGAAAATTGCGAGTCTGTCATAGGGATTTCTTAAAATTCGCAATTGCTATTACCGAATCGCAATTAGGAAATGGGACTCCATTCATCCCTATGGGCCTGCAGGCCCATAGGTGTGAATGGTTTTGCATTACCTAATTTCTGAATTCCAATTAGGAATTTGCAAATTAGCTAATGCAAACCCTGGGGTTCTGGGGGCCTAAGGCCCCCTCTGATGCACCCCCAAAAAATATTTGCAGACATGTGAAGCGCACACATGCCCTTGGGGCATGTGTGTGATACATATCATTTTTAAAAATGCATTTATAATGCATTTTTTTAAATTGCACATGCTTACCACCAAATTGGATTTTGTGGTAATTGCATTTCCTAAATGCCCAATTCGCATTTAGGAAATGCATGATGCATGTGCTTTGGAAATCGCAAAAAGAAATTCCCTATTTGCGATTTCCTGTTTAGAGGATCTCAATTTGCGATTCTCTAAATGGAGTTTCAATTTCAGGGAATCTCTATTTTAGTGATTCCTTGAAATTGCACTGTGAATGCCTTTCATAAATCTTGAAAGGCATTTTTGCATTCGCAAACGGATACATTTTGCGATTCACATTGTTTGCAAATACAAAATTTTTGATACATCTGGCCCTTAGTTCCCCGGCACCATCCAATTTGGAGCACATAATTGTCAACCACATCTTGTTATCCTCCACAAAGGAAGGGACATAGGCCCTCATTTTGACCCTGGTGGTCTACTGACCGCCAGGGCCACGGTGTCGGTTTCCCCGCCAACAGGCTGGCAGTGAAGACCGACACTTTATGAGTGTGGTGGATTGGCAGACATCTCCTCTCATACCTCCAGGGCAGTCGGACCCGCTGGGCCGGAGTTCAGAGTCTCCGACCCGGCAGTCCACTGGCGGTATTAGGAGCCGCCTTTCCACCAGAGTTTCTGTGGCGGTAGCACCGCCACGAATACCCTGGTGGAAAGGCTACCAGTGACAGGGAATTTTTTCCCTCTTACCAGAAAATGACTCCCCCACCCCACAGGAAACACAATACCCCTCCCCCCACCCCTCTTCCAGGTACAGAGCCACCTCCCCTGAATCCCTACCCCACTGAAGATCTAGCACCCTCCTCCCCCTATCTCCCCACCCCTAGGCACAGCACTCCTATCCGTCCCACCCACCACCCCCATCCCCACATCTATGCACACACACACAGACACCCACACGCACCCCGCATGCACTGATTCACCAACACTTACATACATGCATTCACTCACATGCATCCATACATACATTCACTACAACACTTATATTCACATTCACCACAACACTCATACTCGCATTCACCACACCACTCATACTCGCGTTCATCACAACACTCATACATGCATACGCAAATGCATACATGCATGCATACACACATACATACACATGTACTAACATTCATACACTCACTCACTTCTATATACGTACACGTATACAACCACACATACACACATACATGCACACAAGCAGACAACACCCACTCACACACACACACAACACCCCCACCCTCCCACCCCTCTCTCCTGTGGGACAATCAACTTACCTGGTCCGGGGAGAGAGATCATCCAGCACGGAACGGGCACTTCCACCTCCAGCAGCGCCCTGCCATCAGGACGCAGCCACACCGTATTATTGCCCATAATACGGGAGGCAGAGTCCTTCTGGTGGGATGGGCCGGTAGTGGAACCTCCCCAGTGCCTCCTCCCACAAGCACGCCTACTGCTGGATTTCCGCCCAATATGTGGTGGAAATCCAGCAGTACTCCTAATATGGTGGGAGGAAGACCGACAGCAATGGCGGACTTCAGGCACCCATGGCATTGGCTGTCTTGCAACAAGACCGCCAAAGTCATAATGAGGCCCATAGACTGATGTAAATAGGCACACCCACCCCTTTTCCTGGTCAAAATGTATTGATTCTATGTGAGAGACCAAACAGGCTCTGAAATTATGTTACCATGGTTTACAGAATGTTGTATACCAAGCATTGAGTTGCCAAACATCTTTTATTGAGCCATAGTCACTGATTTTAACTATCTTTACCCACTGAAATTCCATGTGGGTTGTCTTTGCGTCCCAAATCTTCTGCTTATACTGCTAATGTAGGATTTGAATCCTTCGGATGTTTTCCAAAATCATACAACACAAGTAGGCTAACCCAATATAAACCCATCCCTGAACCCTTGAAACTTCCTTAGCACCCCAAAATACTACCGATCCTGAACCCTAAAAATCCCTTACTCATAAATTACTGTCCACCATTAACCATAGAAACCTCTTTACCCCTAATAACTACTGAACCACTCACTGCTTAATTATTATCTTCCCCTGTACTCCTAAAGAGCATTACCTCCCCAAAGTACTACACACCACAGAACCCTAAAAGACCCCAAAATAACTGTCCCCATGACCTTCCAAAAACACATTACTCCCCAAAGTACTACTACCTCACACCTCCCTTATACACCTAAATAACAAAACATCCCTGGACCCTACCAGTTCCCTACCTATTTAAATTGCCACCCACACCTGAACCCTAAAACCCTTTACAAACCCAAATCATTAATATAAGAAATTGGGTTGTTGGGTGACTGGGGTGTGAACCCTGATCAAGTAGCAATCACAATCCTTTTCAGGTTAAGACACAAGCAATAACAAAATTAATCTGTTTTCAACCCCCTGATTGGAACAAAACAGTCAGGCTCAACTTTGAGGCAATGTATAAAGAATGTGCGCAACACTTCAAACAGTAACCCAGTGACAACACACCTCCAACAGAGTCCACAACTGAGTTAGAAGTAAAGTGTATATTGCAATAAATAAAACAAGACCAAAACTACAAAAATCCAATTAGTAGAGCTGGTGATATCACATTTTAAACTTTTAAGTACAAATAGTGCCAAAAAGCACAAAGCTCTATTGGGGATAGATGGTCACCCTGGTCAAGGACAAAGTCACAAGCTGACCATTAAGGAGCGTGGGCCAGTTACAGGGACCCAAATAGGCTTGCTGAGTAAAGTACTTTAAATCCTGTTTGTGGATTGTTGAGTGGATATAGGTCGAAGATGCATTACAGGTGATGCGTCGGTTCAAAATGCGGCAAGGCTATATTGCAAGGTCCTGTTGCATCAATGTCAAGAATCCCATTGAAAGAGCTTGCAATGTAAAGGCTGATGTTGGGGATGTGATGTATAGTTGAGCTTTGATTCTGAAGAGTGGTGAAGCTGTGATGTGGAGGATCGGCGTCATCATCAAGGCTGTCGTCGATGAGAGATTCTTGGATCTGCTCCAGGGAAGCATTGTGCAGTCAGAGTTCTGAAGGCAATGCGTCAGACCGAAATGATGGATGTGGCAATGATGTGAGTCTTTGCAACAGGTCCACTCAATGCAGCAGCGATGCATGGGTTCTGTTCAGAGATGCACTGCTCAGCGGAGAAGATGCGTTGGTTCTGATCAGGGATGTGTTGCTCAGTGGATGAGCCTGTTCCACTGGCTAGCACTTTAGGCCCACTTCCAATGAGTCTAGGACTGGGGTGGCACCTTTTGGCAGGGTAGACTCACAGATGGCAGAGTCTAGGTGCATAAGTAGGTCAGACGGAAGTCTGTTATGTCCCTGAGGCTTTAGATTAGGTGGCCAGCCCACTAGCCCTTGAAGTCATTCTGGGTTCAAGAGAGATGTCCATCTCACCCAGGCAAGAGGGAAGCAGTCAGCAGCAGCAGGTCAGCACAGCAAAAGCGGGGGTCCAACAGATTGCAATTCAGCAAAGTGGCAGACCCAGAGCAGCATAGCAGTCCTTCCTGGCAGAGTATATTCAGGTCCAGAAGTATACTGAATCGGTGATACCTGAGGTTGAGTATGCATACCCTGCTGCAGGTAGACCAGGCATCCCAGATTTGCTGGGACAGTCCCAGTTTTCACTAGGAGTCCAGGGAGATTTGGGGAAATTGTCTTGGCTTTCAGACAGGCTCTACTGAAAACTGTGGGAAGTGTGTTTTTATGTTTTTCAAAGCAGGGATAGTTAGCAGCTGTTTTAAGGAAGCAATTTTATTATCAGGCATGATATTGCTTTAGGAATTGTATTTTATTTATTTTGTTAGTGCCTCTTCTGAAATACTATGCTGATGAGTGACATCATTCACCACTTTTGTTTGATGTAAAATTGAAGTTCTTCTTATTTTGTGAAATGTCCCGTTTGTTGGTTTTAAAAATCTGGTCAATCTACCCTGGTGCCTTGGTTCTGGAAGATGGGAGTAACTCCTGGACAGGTGCTTTGAAGTTCAAGGAATTCTCTTCCTCCCCTGCCCCTGCTCCAAGCTGGCTGGAGTAACAGTACAGGGTCGTTAGGCCCTTTGTGTGTGAAAAGGACACAGTCTATTCAGGTGTAAGTGAGGATGTGTCCAGTTCCTCCCTTCCATCCTGCCCAGGATGTCCAATCAAATCACACTAGGAGGAATACGCCCAACTGCCAACTGCACCCAGTCATGTGACCAAGGACAGCATCAGGCATCTAATGGAAAAGGCAAGTTTCTAAAAGTAGCATTTTTAGAATTGCAATTTAAAATCTAACTTCACTGTCGGTTAGAATTTAATTTCTTTTCATTTGGAAATTCCAATGTTATCCTATTTTTCACTTCCGGAGCATGTTACACTTAAAAATACAAATCTTACCTATTAAATGCACTGCACCCTGCCTTCTGGGCTGTCCAGAGCCTACCTTAGGGATAATTCTTCTATACTGAAAAGTAGGTCTTTGCAGAACTTTCTGACTTTTGCTCCACAAAATTCCATGAAGTTCCAAAAAAACTCCATAAGATTCCTCAGAACTCTGCAAGATTTCACAGAACGCTGTGAATGGGCAGTAGAATGCTCGCCTGCCCATTTGCACTACTTTTTCAGGCCAGTAGCACATTTTGCGCTGAACAATTAGCGCAAAAGGCATCATGCGCTCCACGTGGGCATGGCTGTTTTATTTTACCTGCTTTGTGTTCTCTGCATGGTGCTGGGCCTGATTCTGCATACCAGTAATAGATTATTAATCCTCCCCCATTCCACCAATCCACCCTTCATTTACCTGTTTTTCAAATCAGTGTGTGTACTTTGTGTTTATATGTTTTTCTTTTTCAGTGACATTTTGTATTTTTTTTTGTTTTCCCTTTCTACTTCATTAGTTCTTCCTTTCTGGTAATCTCTCTTCTCTTACGTCCTTCCTACTTTTCCTATCCCTTTTCTACCCAGCACCTTGTCGGGGTAGCAGTGCCAGTGTGGCTGCTAGCCACACACCTTATAGTTGCCGGTGCCACCAAGGGCTGCATCCCTGCTCTGTTTTTTTCTGAGGTGGACGTGGCCATATTAATTTTTTAGGTGTAGCACCACCTTCCTTTCATGCTAGCAGCAGGTGGCAGGCCTGGGACATTGTATGCCCTGCAGGAGAGTCGGATGCTGTGTGGGCAAGTGCGCCAGAGCACTGGGGTTCAGTGCGCCATGCAGCAGCTGATGCACTGCTGGGCAAATGTACTCATTCGGTAGCAGGACCTGCTCGATCTCCTGGGCATCGAGGTTGTATGGCCCAGTGAGTAATTACTTCTTTAATGTTCTACACTACTAATATATTTTTCTCCAATAGCATGCTGCTCATACTAAGAGGTAAGTTAAGCTTACATTATGAATTTTGTGTGATCCAGTTTGAGCTAGCTAGGTACTCTGTGGTACCTAATCTATTTTTTTATCTTCTTAATTTCTTAAATCAGCACCCGAGAGCAAGAAGGGTTCAAAAGGGGGTGAAGGAGGTAAAAGGGCTGCCACCCTTGGAACTAACCATCAACAGTGCCATGGTCAATGGTTCTGCTGGCCCCAGTAAGTCCTATTAATAATATTTTTCTAGGTTTTACCTCTCCCGGATATTAGAATAATTTTGCCTTATTTATTTGTTTTGTACTTGCTCCTTTTTTCTAACTCCTCTTCCATCTGATGGTTATTAAATTCATGCTACATCTACATTATCCTTTTTTTCTATATTTCATGTCTTTGTAGCTGACTTCTACCTGTAGCTTTATTCTGCTTTGTTAGTAAGCTTTCCCTCTCTCTTTAAATATTTTTTGTGTACTGGTACTGTACGACCAAGAGAATAGATTTCTGGTACTCTACTGTGAATTCACTACATATGTTTGTTGAGAAGGCTTTCTTTTTCTTGATAATGCTCAAACAATTAAAACAGAGAAGTGGCCATCCCTCCCCTCAATTTTGATTTATCATTCATTTATACAATATAGCAGCAGTTTCCATGACAGTGTAGAATAGCAAGAAAGTATGAGATCCCATTGCACTCACCAACCAACACCGTATGTCCTTCATTGACTACTATTCCACCCCTTCATTGCATTTCAATGACTCAGAGTCATCATAGCTCTGTCCCTCCATTATGAAATGTTTTTGGTTGGCTTGACTACTTGGCTTTTCTAATATTATGAATTAACAAACCACCCAAAGTGTTAGTTCTGATAGAAGATACTGCAAACTGAACTGTAGTGCGGTATTGCGGTTGTATTTTGTTACAAAAAAAATTAAAACTAGGGGAGGCGTATTTGGCATCTAAAATGTTTAATGTTTTTTCTAGCTGCACAGACCACCAGTTGCGAGGCCAGTGCCTGTGTGCCAGACTGAGCAAATGGGGCGCTTTGAGGGTGAGTCCCAGCAGTGGCAGGGCAAGTCAATGGTAAGTTATATTGCTTGCCTATTGACAAATTAAGTATGTCCACTGTATTTGTTGAGCAAGGCAGATATGCCACCCATCATCATTCATCTCCTCCCTGCCCATGGCATTTTGCCAACCTGTGCCCTGACTGAATGTTCGATTCGGCAATGCAGTGTTGGCTATGCAATGTGCATCTGCTTCAGTTAATGCAGCATTTACAAAGTTTTCAATGCATTACAAATCAAAAGCATGGTGTATTTCCCATGGGCCCATTTAGTCACCTCCTAATAATTCACTCTTTTATTCTTTCTTAAGTTCACTCCCAGCTTACCAAAAAAATTGAAAAATCCATTCTTGGCATGTTCCACATTTTATGGCTTCTATGGTTGATTTACACTTGTTCAAATTTTCCCTTTCATCATTCATCAATTACAGTGACTGACTAGGCCAAAGTTTAGCAGTAGTACATGATGATCAATGACACTACATGACAATCCTATAGCGAAACCTCTACCTACCTTAATCCCTCTAACTTACCCTACAGTAGAGTAAGTGTCCTTACTGGCAAACAAAGGTATTTATTGAACAGAATTTGTGGTGATGGACGAGGACAGGGAATGAAGTGAGGCTAAGCACCTGTTTTAAGACTGGCAGATGGGATACTGCCAACATCAGGACAGTGCGCGCTCTACAGGCGACGTAAATGCAAAAACCCAGTCCTTATGCAGTGGCATATTTCATGCATTGTGTTTCTATGCAGTATGATAACCTTTTGCATTGCAGAACATTCACCTTGAAAAGTCATTAATGCTGTTTGTAATTTATTGTTCATTTACAAGGCTTGTTTGCAGGACTACAGGGTGTGGTCCTTTATTCTAAGACTTTCTAGAAGCCGTTCTTGCAGCATAGTTGGGTGTGCCCCGTGGGCGGGGCTTGGCTCTATATAAGGGAGCCAGCCCAGCTCCACGTGCTCACTATTCAGAGGTCCCGGTGCAGAGCAACAGCATTTTCCAGAGCTCCTTTCCAGGAGGCCTAACCAGCCATTTCCAGGCCTGTTCTTGCTTATTTGGTGATCTTCAGGCAGGGCAGTAAGGCGGAGGTCGGGTTAGGCCCCCGACTCAGTTTCTAGTAACTTTCGAGTTTTAGGCCTTAACTTGAAATCACGTGTACGCGATAATTTCATGGCATTTATCTTGTGAATTCCAAATCGGCACCAGTGTGTGCGATTCCTTCCAGGCCTTTATTTCGTGGTATTCAGATCGGCAGTGTGCGCGATCATTCCATAGCATTTACCTTGTGAATTCCGAATCGTCAACTGTGTGCGTGATTCCTTCCAGGCATTTATTTCGAGGTATTCAGATCGGCAGTGTGCGCAATCATTTCATGGCATTTACCTTGTAAATTCCGATTCAGCAACAGTGTGGGCGATTCCTTCCAGGCATTTTTTTCGTGGTATTCATATCGGCAGTGTGTGCAATAATTTCATGGTCATTGAATCTTGAATTCTGAATCGGCAGCAGTATACGCGATTCCTTTTCAGGCATTTACTTCTTGGCATTCAGATCGGCAGTGTGTGCGATGATTTCATGGCATTTAACTTGTGAATTCCGAATCGGCAACAGTGTGCGCAATTCCTTCCAGGCATTTACTTCATGACATTCAGATCGGCAGTGCGCGCAATATTTTCATGGCATTTACATTTTGAATTCTCAATCCGCAGAGTGCGCAATTGTTTTTCCTGCATTTAAATCTTGAAAGCATAGATCGGCGTTGTGCGAAATCATTTCATTGCATAATAATCTAGATGTTCAAATCGGCAACAGAGTGCGCGATTCATTCCTGATGCTTAAACTTTTGAAATACAGATCGGCGAAGTGCGCAATTATTTTTTGACATTGAAACTTAGATGAGTGGTTTGATTTAAGAGCATAACATTCCCTGAACGTTTAAGTCTTGAAAACTCTTAATCAGAAAGTGACGTAGGAGTGTATTTCATGGTATTTTTACAGTTCATTCATGTAGATATGAAACCATGTGTTCCTTGATTCTTGCTACAGTGCAGAGAGTGTTCTAAACAGTATTTTGGAGAGAGTTAATTGTTCAAAATATATTATGCTAATTCTGGAATGTTCATGTGAAAACCTTGCATAACCTTTTCTTAATTTCCAGGTACCTAGATTCTTGAGGCCTAGTTATAGTGAAGTCTTAGCCATTCATGTTTTCAGCATAAGTGTTTTATTTAAAACAAAACTTATTGAAAGTCATTGTGATTAATCTTGCAATTGTGTTGTTTAACCTGTGCTTCCACAGGTCTCTTTCCCCGCTGTTCCCAACCCAAAATCCATTCCCCCACTTGGCCATTCTTTAACTCTGTGCTATATAACTAGTGGAGTTTGGAGCTGCCAAGAGGTGGACATGTTGGGAACATGCACAAGCCCCGAGTATCTGGTCTCCTTGACAGATACCCTGTGACAAAAATGGCAAGTAAAATCTATATCACATTCTTTTCCCTGTACCGCAGTGCATCATTTTTCCTACTGTCTACTTATATCAGACAGGATATCTGTGTTTTATACATGACCTGTGTGAGATAGTATTATTATTACTCATCTGCCTCTTTGGAGTCGGGGTAGAATTGAAAACCAGTCAGGGGAAATTGGAAATAAATTAAGATGATAAATTGTCGATTACAGCTGCACCAGCAGCAGACTGCAGAGAGTAGCAAGAAGTAGCAAAGCATGCCTCCATTCATTGAGCACAACAAGAATACTTGTGCTGTATAGTGCGTAACGCCTTACTCATTAATGAAAGGTAATTATTTTTTCTTTTTACACACAGTTTTTGTGTAGTTCTTATTAAGGAGGCAATCCCTTAAAAGAAAATCATCTAGCAATATTCTGGCCTAATTCCTCGCAGCCAGTCTGTGTTTTTTATGTGAGGCATGTGTGGGGAGACTTGGCCATGTGACTAATCACATCAAACATTCTAATGGCCCTAGGTGACCAGCAATGAACTGCTACTGTGCCACTATATATTCACTGAACATTATATACAATTTGTGTTTTTCCTTTTTTTCTGTTCATGAGATAGCTACTCCTGCTGGTCCACCACCACCATCTCAGCAGGGGATAGCAGCCCGGCTGTGGGGGCATCAGATCGAGGCCATCTGGCCCTAATATTGCTGGCTGATTTGGCTGGTAACTACAGAGGAGTAGCAGAGGCATTTGCTGCTTCCTCGAGCCCCAGTACCTCCAGCTAGCCACCAGCACCTCTACTCCAGCCACAATACCAACAGTGTCGGCAGCTGGGATACTCCTATTCCTCCACTTCTGTCCCCCTCCTGCCCAGACCAGTGCTGAGAGACCCGTGATGAGAGACCAGGTGCTGATTTGCCAGGAAGTGACAAGACTTTGCCAGGAGGTCGCAAGCTTTGAAGCCCATCTAGATGAAGTGACCTAATGCCCTTTTTTATTTTTTGCTTCAGAGGGAAGGGCTTGTTGTGTGTGGAGAGGGTTGGTTTTATTAATATTGTTAAGACATGGACATTGGTGGGGGACGGGGCTCTTTGGGGAGAGGAGTGGGCCTCCTGTGGGTGGAGAGGGTGGAGTTATATCTTCAGGAAAAACTAAAGGGAAATTATTATTTTAGGACAGCCTTTTTTTATCTGCATATCAAAGTGCTATACCGTAGTCCTACTATCCTCTGTAACTATATTGACACCTGATGGAGTATGCCATTTCCTATACCTATATTGCCTACAGCAACCTAGATAAACAACATCCTAATATTCAGTAGAAGCTAGTTACTAACTAAACTAGTTCACTTCACATCATACTTCTCTTACCTGAATAAATAAAGTGATGTCTGCCACCTCTCTCAACCTTCCAAACCATTCCTGCAGGGTTTCCCAATGTGCTTTTTTAGTGGTGGTGGTAGTAGTATCAGCCTACCACCCTAACTGGGAAGATATCACAAGTGAGGTCCCACTCCCACCTAGGTCATTTCCAACTGTATGATTAATCAGAAGTATTATTCATCATAGTCAACTAAATTGAAAGAAAACACAGAGGTAGTGGGTTATTTTTCATATAATAATTTTACAAAGACTGAGACCAGACTACCACCTTGACACAAAAACCTGAAATTATAACAAAAACTAGCAATAGTAACATCCTCTGAGCAACGAGGAGCTAGAATTTAATTAAACTTACAAAAACCTTGAGTCAGGACAAGTGGAATCAAGACTAGAGTGGACAAGGTTAAGCATTTACGCAACACAAAGCCTGAAAGATGATGTTGATGAATGAAGTTATAGCTATCTAAATTATGGATACCTTTAATGCATGGATGCGTAAGTGGGGCTGGAGTGGGATATTGCTTAGGTACTACAAGATCAGTGAGTTGGTGTTAATTTCACCACATCCGCTCCACCAAGTGTGTGATCCATTTATGGTGTAAAGTAAGTCAAGAATAAATTACATAGCCTGGGGGAAGAGGGGTTTGATGAATGGATGGGAAAGAGGAGTTGGGGAAAGGTGTGAGAAAGACAAACACTACACAACAACAATATTCATCAGGGCAATGAGCAGCACATCATCATCAAATCTGTTGTGGAAGGAAATAAAGGAATAGTTTTTTAATTAAATGCATTGCCAGCAGAAATTCAGCCCCAGAGACCCAAATTACTATATATATGAATGATCTGTCATCTAGGTTTAACAAATACAAATTATTGAGGTATGATTCAACACCCACAGTTCCAAAAATGAATTTATGATTGGTAAAAGTAAAATGGGTGGTGCATTTACATTCCTCTCAAAATGTCCGGAATGTCCATCTTGGGTGCCTGGCTGTACTGGTCTTTTAAGGTAAGCAAGAGGGTTGTGGATATTTCACCTTTCAAAGGCCTGTGGATTGTAAAACAGAAATGATATTGTAGAGTGAAGAAGACGGATAGAAGGTAAGCTTCATGAGGAGCAGACAAATAGGTAGAACAACGACATAGGCTGCTGAAATCAGTCATCATGGTTAGTGAGAGCAATTTTACAATAAATCCCAGACAAGTAGCTGCATGTACCTGGCTGACCAATCTCACAAGTATCATGACATTTAGTCGAGTGCATCCATCTTGTGATGCTGATGATGTGACGTCATCACATGCCTGCCTCCAGTTATGGCCCCCCTGACTACAAACAAGATAATGGAGATGTTTGACATTTATTTGAGCCAGCACACTACCGAGCATTTCCCAAATGAAACAGTTTTCTTCAGTCCACAGGGCTGGGTATTTCTCTTAGAGTCATCATCATGTTTTGAAGTAGATAACTCCCTTCTTCTAGCTGTTGTGGTAGTCCTGCCCTAAGTCCTGACTCTGAGTAACAAATCTGTCTGACTCCTAACCCAAATGAGTTTGAGAGATAGACCTGTAGTGCACTGCTGTTGATAAGAAGAGCAAACAAATGTGAGCATTTTGTGCAGATTTGTATCAGTTAATGATAATGACTGGTCTCTAAAGAACCCGACATAAAGTACAGCAAGGATTGGACCCTGCAAGTAAATCAAGCTAAGTGTGAATTGGCCAGTTACCTTCATGCAAAATCATCCATCAGCCCCCAAACATTGCATATCATTGGACTCAAGTTTGCAAATTACTGGTTGAACAACATCCCTCACTGTCTGGATTATCAGCCAAGAGAAGGATTACGCTCTCAATCTACTTATATAGCATGGGTCATTGTACTGTCCTCCTTGCTGACTTCCCATGTAAAAAACCTCAAAAGGAAGTAGCATCTGTGTCAGGCATTTGAATAGGCCCCGTTTGTCAGTATCCATGACCATGCCTTTCCAAATTGTATCCCTTACTCTTTGAATGACATAGTCATTGATCAGTCTGTACTACTCAAAGAGACAAAGCGACATGTAATAGGTCGAGTTCCAACATGTTAGCACCTCCTGTAGGAGGACTTTAATTGGTACTTTATTAGCATCCTGAATGATTCTCAACTGATTCCGGGCTTTAAAAGAATGACTGAAATGAGTGCAAATGTTTCTCCAGGTGTTCAATATGTTGCTGACTATGGCCCTCATTATGACATTGGCAGTAAGTTCCACTTACCGCCATGCCGACTGCCGCCAACATAACACCGCGACGGCGGATATCTACCAAGCATATTATGACAGACACGCATACCAATCTGTCAACATACAGCCATACACACAAGTCCGCCAGCCCACAGGTCAGTGATATAAACTGACGGTATCCAAACCCACACCGTTTCGCCAACAGAACTACGCCCGCAGCATTATGACCCATGAATCACTGCGGCAGACATTCAATGGCGGGAAACATTGACGGTACATACTGACGTGCTCAAAATACATACACATAAACAAAACAACACCACATTGGACAATTCAAACTACACACACCTGACACACATACACACACCACACCCACACACCCACACCACTATAAAACCCACACCCACACTACCCACAACCCTTTACGACTAGAAAGAATTGCCACCAGAGAGAGACACAAGAGCACACACACAACCAGAGACACATAACATCATCACCTATACACCATCCACGCACCTCACATCACACGCCCCAGCACATCACCCCACACACCCTCACCCACACCACTCACACTACACCCATGGCACCACAATGACACCCTAGATTCTCTGAGGAGGAGCTGAGGGTCATGTTGGAGGAAATCATCTGGGTAGAGCCACAGCTATTTGGATCACAGGTGCAGCAGATATCCATTGCTAGGAAGATGGAGATATGGCAGAGAATCGTGGACAGAGTCAATGTCGTGGAATAGCACCCAAGAACAAGGGATGACATCAGGAAGAGGTGGAACGACCTACAGGGGAAGGTGCGTTCCACAACAGCAAGACACCAACCAGCTATGTAGAGGACTGGCAGTGAACCCCCACCGCCTCCCCCACAACTAACAACATGGGAGGAGCAAGTCATCCTGAGGGCCTGGCAGGAGTAGGAGGAGGCCTGGACTCTGGTAAATCAAATCTCTATTACTATCACCCCCCCTACCTGCATGCCATCACAAACCCCCAACTGCACCCTCACTCCCATCACTTCATCACTTCATCACCTCCCACATACCCCACCATCACAACCCAATACCAAGCCCTGCATGTAACACCAATGTATTGACAACCCTCAGACCTGCATGGACAGCTATCACCACTGAATGCATACTGGAGACAATCACCTAGCCCCCCAAATAGCTACTCTCTCAAAGGCAAATCTGCCAGGGCAAAAACAACCATAGAGGGCAACACACCCATGCACATGATGTCACACGCAGAAACAATAACACTGCATTTACATCCCCACAGGTTCCCCAACCAATGTCACAAGAGGTGCCAACAACATCCAGTACCCCACAGAAGGGCCAACAGTGATGACAGCAGCTCTGCTCACCTAGATCTGAATGACTAACCTGGCCCATCAGGGATCTCCGGACAGTCGGTTACCCGGGCACACTCTCACACCAACACAGAGACTCCGCCCTCATGAAACACCACCACAGCACCCACCCAGCAGGCCCATACCTCTGTCCCCAGGACACGTCAATCAGCAGTGTGTCTACCACTACAGGGACCCCAGGCCACCCCACAAATACAGGATGATAAGGGAGCTGGGGTCAGTGGTAGTGGGCACACGGTTCAGGGGACAGAGGCACAAGACAACAGGGAAGCTGGGAGGACTGCTGTGCGACAGGGGGTTGACAGGCCCAGGGAACCGACCCTCCAGGAGGCACTCACCATGATCCTGGGAGCATACCAACAGTCCCAGGATGTGATGGGCCAGATACTGGACAAGTTGCAGAACACGTGGCTGCAGGAGGGACAGTACCTGGGGATCAGGGAGGATTTGAAGGGCATCAACACCACCCTGGTCTCCATTGCAGGGGTGCTGGTAGACATGGCCAACATGATGAGGGAGGCAGTGGCACCCCATCGGGCCTCTGCCACTAGCCAAACAGATAAACAGCCCTCCACCTCTGCTACCGCTAGTGGACAGGAGGCCTCGCCACAGGACCAACAGGGCACGATCAGCCTTCCCCCTGCAGAAGGAGAACCACCCTGCAAACGTTGCCTGTGATCCAGGCAGAAGTCACAGACTATTGCCAAGACCCCCGCCAGGAAATGAGACTCTCCTGATGGTCACCCTTGTGTCCCACTCTGTCACCCTGTCCACCTTGAACTGCCATTGCTCCCCTTCCTATGCCCCCTTGAACAATGCACCTGTGATACAAATAGACTGGACTCTAACCTGGACTTTCCTCCACCATCACCCCCAGCCCATTGCACATCCCAGTCTACCCCTTAGTACTTAAACAAACACCCTTTGAGAAAATACAAGTATGGAGTATGTCAAAGGATTTAAGTATTTATCCGTTTAACAAGGTTTAAACATTGAAAATCAACAGTGCAGTAATGTATACATAGGAATGACCTGTAGTTGGCTGCAGTCAACACACCAGGTGCAATAGTGGGGCACAAATATCTTCAAATAGAGATGCCAAAGGCTACAGTGAGTGGCCATATAAGTGGAAAATCAGCCTGACAGTGACAATGTCAAACACAAAACTGTCAATTAAATGTGAAGTTACACTGTCTTACCTGTGTGTCATTGGAAGTATTGATTATTTTTGAACTTCTGTTGTCCTCATCCTCTGCCTCCTCATCCTCACTGTCCACAGGGTCCACTGCTGCCACCTGGCGATGTAAGGCAAGGTTGTGCAACATACAGCATGCCATGATGATCTGGCTGACCTTCTTGGGTGAGTAGTACAGGGATCCACCTGTCAGGGATGCCCTGAGTGAGGGGGATATTGACCTCCTGCGATCCATCTCTGTTGGGCAGTCAACCATTGTGAATGCCATCCAGGGGCTGGCAGCTAAAGTACAACAGACAAATGCATTCCTGGAGGGCATTTACACTGGCATGGCCGCCCAACAGAGATCAATCCAGGATCTGGCCTCGTCTCTGATGGCAGTCATTGTCCCTGTTTCTAGCCCTCCCCCCCCCTCCAACTTCCTCTACCCAATCTCATTTCCCTCACTCTAACCTAAATGAGGCACACAGGCAGACGAGCATGCACCCAGGACAACACACAAGAGTGGACATGGCAAACACAAGCACCACACTTCATCCCACAGACACTCACACAAACACCATCCAGACGCAAACATAACAACATCCACTGCCTCCATGGTGGCCCCCTCCTCCTCCACCTCCCTCCCAGTTGCATCTACACTCACACCTGCATGCACTACATGCTCATGCACTACCACCATGACCAGCACACCTATCAGCATACGTCACTCACTGGCAGTCACCACCCCCACTTTCATGAACACGACACAACAGCCATCCACCTCACAACAGCATCCAGCCAATGCACCTGCACCCAAACACAGCAGACAGACACCTCCTACAACCACTCCCTCTTCCTCCACTCGCAAATCATCTTCATCTTCCCACCCTAATGTTCCTAAGAAGCTTTTCCTCGCCAACATTGACATCTTACCCCTCCCCCGTCCCTCACATCAAGCCAGGGTGGTCATAACCCAGTCAAGCACCTCAGCCACCCAGTTAAGGGGCACAGTATTGTCCATAACTACACCAGGTGGGAGAGGATCCCGGGCACCAGGCAGCCACACTGATTGGGTGCCTGCACAAAGTGCTGCAAGGAAGGGCAAGGAGGCACCCCCAGCTACTGCAGGGAAGAGCATGGAGGCACCACCCAGCTGCAAAAAGGAAGGGCAAGGAGGCACCCCCAGTTGGCAAAAGGAAAGGCAAGGAGCAATCCCCGGATGCTGAGAGGAAGGGCAAGGAGCAGTCCCCAGCTGCTGCCAAAAGGAGCAAGGAGTCATCCCCAGCTGCTGGCAGGAAGGGCAAGGGCCAGTCTGAGCCTCCACCACCAACCATGGTGGTTCAGCCATCCAAGGCTGCATTAAAGGGGCTGGAGCCTCCCCCCAACCACTGCTAGCACCACCACCAGCACCACTTCCAGCAGCAGCAGCTCCAGTGGACAGCCGTCCAAGGCTGCAGGGAAAGGGCTGGAGCCTCCTGCCACCACTGCCAGCACCGCCACCAGCACCACTGCCAGCACCAAGTGCTGCAAGGAAGGGCAAGGAGGCACCCCCAGCTGCTGCAGGGAAGGGCAAGGAGGCAACCCCAGCTGCAAAAAGGAAGGGCAAGGAGACACCCCAAGTTGGTAAAAGGAAGGGCAAGGAGCAATCCTCGGATGCTGAGAGGAAGGGCAAGGAGCAGTTCCCAGCTGCTGCCAAAAGGAGTAAGGAGCCATCCTCAGCTGCTGGCAGGAAGGGCAAGGGCCAGTCTGAGCCCCCACCACCCACCATGGTGGTTCAGCCATCTGAGTCTCCATTAAAAGGGCTGGAGCCTCCCCCCACCACTGCTAGCACCGCCACCAGCACCACTGCTAGCAGCAGCAGGTCCACTGAACAGCCGTCCGAGGCTGCAGCGGAAGGGCTGGAGCCTCCCCCTACCACTGCTAGCACCAACACCGCCACAAGCACTGCCACCAGCACCACTGCCAGCAGCAGCAGCCCCAGTGGGCAGCCGTCTGAGGATGCAGAGGAAGGGCTGGAGCATCCCCCCACCACTGCTAGCACCGCCA
Source organism: Pleurodeles waltl (assembly GCF_031143425.1). Lineage (NCBI taxonomy): Eukaryota > Metazoa > Chordata > Amphibia > Caudata > Salamandridae > Pleurodeles > Pleurodeles waltl. The sequence continues at coordinate 999,994,597 of NC_090437.1, forward strand.
CCGGCACCACTGCCAGCATCAGCAGCCCCAGTGGGCAGCAGTCCGATGATGCAGATGAAGGGCTGGAGCCTCCCCCACCACTACTAGCACTGCCACCAGCACCGCCACCAGCAACACCACCAGCAACGCCACCAGCACCACTGCCAGCAGCAGCAGCCCCAGTGGGCAGCCATCTGAGGCTGCAGGGGAAGGGCTAGAGCCTCTCCCCACCACGGCCACCACCGCCACCTGCACTGCCACTGCCATCACCGTCACGGCCAGCAGACAGTGTGTAGTCCTGTGTCCATGGGCTGTTGTGTGGTCTGGCTCCAGCAAATCCTGTGGGTCTAACACCCAGGTGAGAGACTGCGACCTTGCACTCCCCAAGATTTGCATCACAGGGCATGTTGCCCCCTCCAGAACCAGTGGAAGTAGTCACCTACTTGAGAGACTGTGGCCTTGCACTCCCCAGGACCAAGCAGTGGGCAAATCACCCACTTGAGAGACTGTGGCCTTGCACTCCCCAGGACCAGGCAGTGGGCAAATCACCCACTTGAGAGACTGTGGCCTTGCACTTCCCAGGACAGGCTGATAAGCATGTTGCTCCCTCCAGGACCAGTGGTGTTGTACCATTTTCCGGCTGATGTGCCTCCCCATTCCCCATCCCCCTGAGGTGCCTGTCTATTTTCGACCTGATGCCCCTGCGGTGTTCTCTCTGTGTTGTTGCATGAGTGAGGTTGGGCCTTGGACTTTGTGATGTGGCCCTGTGGTCCACGCACATTGAGGACTTGGCAGTGTCCCTTGCATTGTAAATATGTATATACTTTTTGATTTGATGCACAAATTTCACCTATATTTATCTTATTACAGCCTTTTTACACTATAGTAGTTTTCCTTGCATTATTCCTGATGGGTACGGGGTGTATATGTTATGTTACTGCATTTGGTTGTGTGTGGTGTTGGGGGTGGGGGTGTTGGGTGTGTGTGTCACTCTCTTTTTCCTCTCACCCTCCCCTGTGTGCTAGGCGGCAGTACTCACGTGGTCGTCTTCGCTGGCATTGGTGTTCGGAATGAAGCAGAAGGTAGAAGAGCATGGGGAAGACATGCAACTCGGGCTCCATGGCGGCGTGGTTCTTCCCTGAGTCTCCAGAGGTGAGTTGTTTCCCTTCTGTGCAGTGTTTCCGCCAGGCTTTGGATGTTGTCGGTACCGCCCCAAAAAGGTGGCGGATAGGTATGTGATATTACTGTGGGCGGTACATTGTCTTCCGCATGGCTGTTGGCAGTTACCGCCTTGGTGCCTGTTGGTTTCGCCCTAAGTGGCTGTTTGTCTGAGCAGTTTCTGCCATGGTCATAATTTCATATTTATTGTCGCTGGACTGTTGGTGGTATTACCGCAGCTTTATCACTGACTGCCAGGGTTGTAAAGAGGGCCTATGTCTTCATTCTTGAGAATGTCCCCACAATCAGGTTGATGCAGTGTGCCAAACTCAAGACCCTGAAATAGACGCTATCTGCCATGATCTTAACAATATTACTGCCATTGTGGATGGCAACAAGTCCAATTGTAAGACCCCTGGTCACAACCACTCAAACACCTTGCAAAAGTACACTGACTGACTATACAAAGTGGCAGAGCTAGCAGGCTGCAAATCTCGTTGAGCTCAATGATGCGCCCCCAAAGCAAGTCTTGCATGCATGAACGAAAAAATAATTCCACCACATGTCAAATGGAAGAATTTAGCAGCAGCTCTCTGTTACACGCTGCTTTTTTGACTCTGTGCTGGACTTCGTTTTTGTGATTTTTGCTACTCTGGGCACTTTACCACTGCTGGCCAGTGCTAAAGTGCAAGTGCTCCCTGTATAAATTGTGATTATGATTGGTTATCCATGATTAGCATATTTGATTTTCTAGTGGGCCCGCAGCACTGATTGTGCCACCCACATGAGAAGCACTGTAAACATGACTCAAACCACCCACTGCAGTGTCTGTGTGTGCAGTCTTGCACCGCCAATTCGACCTGGCCAAACCTTCCCTTTTACTACATGCAAGTCACCGCTAAGGTCGCCCTAGGCAGCCCCATGGGCAGGGTGAAGTGTATTTAAAAGGTAGGACATTTACTGGTCTGTCCTAATAGTGAAATACTGCCAAATTTGGTTTTCACTATTGGAAGGCCTATCCCTCCCATAGGTTAACATGGGGACTGCCTTTAAATATCTTTTAAGTGCATTTTCCTATTGGGAGCAGATAGAGATAAGGAGTTTGGGGTCTCTGAACTCACAATTTAAAAATACATACTTAGGTAGAGTTGTTTTTTTGATTGTCCCTTGAAAATGCACTTTTTGGAACTGGGCATTTTCTTGGTTAATCATTCTGTGCCTCTGCCTGCCTGTGGAATCCACGTCTGGTCCAGAGTGACAGTTGGCCTGTTTGAGAATTCCCTCTAGACAGTGACATAAAGGGAGCCGAGATGTGTCCTGCATATCCTGATTAGTCTCCTGGGCTAGAGTGGGGAGGGATGAGCTGACACCTGCACCTGAAAGGGCTGTGCCTGTCCTCACACAATGCAGTCACCAACACCCTGGTGTGTGTCTGGGGCCAGGCCTGGGCAAGGCAGAATTTTGAGAACAACAGAGACTTTCCCTAGAAGTTTGCCTACTTCAAAGGCAGGAATGACCCAAAGCCCCAGATTTTTAGAATTCTTCTGGATCAAGAGGTACCTCTGCCAAGGAGAAGAGCTGTAGGAGGAGTACTGTCTTTTAGCTGTGTGTACTTTCCTGGATTGGCCTGAAGTTGCTGCTTCTACCTTAAAGAGGACAAAGACTGGACTTTGCTGTGTATTCCTCTTGTGAAGATTCTCCAAGGGCTTGGACTGAGCTTGCCCCCTGTTCTGAAATCTCAGGGCAATCATAGATTTCATCTGCCAGCACCTGGACTCTCTTGCTGAGACCCCTGCCCTGCCAAGTGGTGCCACAGCCAGTCCCTTGGCCCCTGAAAGGAGAAGCTGGTGAATCAATGGTGAAAGTCCACGCACTGGAGCAAAGCGGCAGAAAAATCAACACAGCGCCTCCGACATAGCGCCTCCAACGCAGCTGAAAAAACAACGCATCAGTGGTAAAATCGATGTATCGCCAGCTCAGCGTTCAATCATTGCTGCCATGTGTCCAGATTTTCAAAGCATCACCCCAGGGCATCAAAATCTTCAACATCACTGCAGAGACCCAAGGCTGCTGGTCCAGAAACTGATGCATTGCTTCCCCAGCGGAGAAAGAGTCGACTTACAGGCTACCTTGCGAGTAAGTAATCAACGCATTGCTTGCTTTTCCAATGCATGCCGGTGCAGCATTATGTTTCATGCATACCAGGAATTTTGGGCTAATAGAACGCATCCATCGATTTCTATGGATTAGGACTCTTTTTGCTTTACAAATTCATATCTTTGCTTGTGTATGTTGGATTTTTGTTGTTTGGTCTTGTTTTAGATTAATATTTTTTTAAACCGGTGTGGAGCTCTTTTGTGGTATTTTCACTGTATCACTCTGTGTGTTGGTACAAATACTTTACATATTGCCTCTGAGATAAGCCTGACTGCTTGTGCAAAGCTACCAAGGGGGTAAGCAGGGGTTACCTGAGCTGTGTATCTCCCTTATTCTGACTAGAGTGAGAGTCCTTACTTGATCTGGACAGGGTATAAACTAGAGACCCTATTTTGAACACACGCGCAGCAAAGAGTTCTCAAATTGCTCCAACTTTGTAACCAAAATTAGATTTTCTGCCTGGGCCTTTATTTACCAAGGCTGAACTAAAACTACTAGTCCCTAAATTCTTTTAATTTTCATATCTACACTACAGATGTATCTTTTTCAGCTAAAATAATCTTAAAACACCTTTGACAGCAACCAAAAGAAGACAATTGCCTAGAATCTCCTTAAATGGTAAGAAAGAGGGCTCAAAGGACCCTACCCCTGTGGACTTGATAGGTGTGTTGTTGATTAGGGGAGTAGGGAGTCAAATGACAAACTCTAATTAAGTGAACAACTTGTGGTCTTCTTCATTGCATACAGCAAAATGTAATTGTTAGAATGATAAGCAGTGTACATGATATTAGTTGTTATGTTATGTAGATTTGTATGGTGTATCTTACGTTCCGTAAGGGTATCCAGGCGCTCACTGGTGGTCCGAGATGGGGTCTTCTTGTTTCTTAGTTAGTGGCACACACTACCTTGACTCCCCAATGACTTTTTGTTTTGCACTCCACAGGCCAACTCGTCTGTAATAAAATTGCTCAATAGTGATTCGGGTTGGTGATTCAGTCCTGCGCCCAAACCAGAAAATGCAGAACAATGCAAATGCACCATCCATTTGTATAAAGTATCAACTTTCTTTCATAAGTAAGTATAACTATTTTTTAACTGTGTGTGTGCCTTCTCTATTTTGTGTTTTACAAGTCATAGGTAACAAATGTATTAGATAACTTGGGAGTCTAGGGGGTGAAGGAATGTTTGGTTTTTCTGTCATCTTCCTTCTTTAACAGATGTGCTGTGCTCATCAGCTTGATGAATGTTGTGTTTGTCTATCTCACCTTTTCCTAATTCCCCTACCCATCTATTCATAAAATCCCTAACTGTCTTCCCCCAGGTTGTTTGATCAGATGGCTAGTGTGTTAATCTCCACCATCAACAAATCTTATACTTGGTGGGGCAGATGCAGTTAAAGTAATGCCTACTACTATAGAAGGTGGTTAGTGGTACCAAAACCGATGATGTCCACACCTTCCATTCTTACCCAGGCATGAAAGGTATAGTATAGTGCAGATACTTAATGTCACGGTTCTCACCATATTTGCAAGAGTATCATGGAAAAAGTGCAAATGCCCCCACTCTTCTACCAGAGTCTCCAGCAGTTGACTCAAAATACACACATGAAGTAAAGGACACTTCAGGGGGAAGGGGAAACTTTAAGTAATTTTTATTATTTTACATCAGTTGTGTGCAGCGGGGATTGGCATCCAGGACTGGCCAGGCCCTGTGTCCAACCCCCAACAACCACCCAACCCCATGCCACACATGGCCTTAGGCCATGTGCGGTAGGGATTGATTGCATTGCCTGCGGCCAATCCCCCATAACCACCAAACCCCACACCACTCACGATGTGCTTCTTTGTTTGGTGGAGATCTGATCATTTGCCTGTGCATCATGAATGCGTCTCCACAATCGGTGGAAAGCACACTCCTTTTTAGTAGACTGTCCTTCCTCCTGGGAAAAGGGTGGGTAAATGTTGCTTATCACTAATGTATATGGGGTGGGGCCAAACAGGTGGAGCTTCTACACCATTTTACATACTTGTAGTTTTTAATAGGAATAACATTATCTCTGATCTCAGCAGCAGATTATAAGAAACAACCCACTCAACACACCTCCATCAAGCATACAGCAAACTCTTCAAGATGGACATGCAGAGAAGACATAGTTGCTTTCTATTGGCCATGCGCAAAAAGTTAGAATGATTAGTACTTTGCAGAAGTGGAACTTCAGCTCGGGCACCTGCTTTGATTAGATCTGTAAGTGCTTCCCATTGCGGTTTAATTTCTGTGAAATGAGCATCGTGCCAGAAGGATTCCTGCTGTGCCTATTTATTGAATTCTGTCAAGCGTTCGGCCTATAGTCATGTTTAAAATCCCTATGGGAATTAACATTAGAAACACACAATTTTTTAACCCCCCCCCTTTTGCTCGGCCCCCACTTGACAAATCAGCCCAAAACTTATCATGCACAACAAGACATTCATCAAAGACCGCCAAATTATAGGCAAGTCAAAAATGGTTTTCATATCCACCTAATTACGATACTATGATATTCTATGGAGATCGTAATAGGGTGGACAGGATATCTGTCACGTTTGTGACAGAGTATTCCATCTGCCAAGACCTAAATCATGCTTTAAGTCCTAAGTATAACTACCTACTGGTGACTGCCAATATGATATATATATATATATATATATATATATATATATATATATATATATATATATATGTGTGTGTGTGCATGTGTGTGAGTGTATGTGGTGTGTAATAAAATTTTATTTTCCATTAAAAAAAAACAACTAGAAATTCCCTGAAAAGATTAAAGGTCTGAAATTCACCAGTTGTAGTAGCTCTAGTAACTATAACTCATGCCCTAAAGTAATTACAACTCACCCCTTCCATGCACAGTTTTCCCATCAATTATGTTATTTCAAATGTTGCAGTGATGTTATTATTGATGTTATGAAACATGACATGAGTGATATAACAGTTGGATCAATTATCTGTGCACAGTGAGGGCGCGAGTTATTGTAACTTTAGGGCATGAGTTAATCAAAACAGCAATCAAACTTGAATGGTCCCGACACATTGAACCAGTGCTATTTACAACCTCTAATGGGCTAATTACTACCACACTTCACCTAACAGTTGTGTCATGACCATATGTTAGAATAAAAATCTCTCTTTAGTATCCACACATGAATGAATCCACCATAGCAGGACCAGAGGTTGTTAATATCATTAGTACACTGTGTCACAAATGAATAACTTTGACTGTTGATATGGAGAATTGATGATATAAAATGTATTAATTTAAAAAAGAACAAGTGATGGACGGAATGCTGAACAATGTCAAGCATTCACCCCCACTACGGAGATCTGGGCCTAAATCCATGGTTATTTTGCTACCCATGCCATTCCAGTTTGGACCCTGCCGTATGCAAATCAGTCATGCCCCTATTCCCCATGGAAACAGTCCAACCCGAACTGCCAGGCCATGTCTTCCCTGGACTGGAGACAAGCATCCTGGGACCAGTTTCTGGGTCTCACCCCTCTTCAGCCTGACTAGCTTGACTCCAGTGGCATGAGGAGCATGGGACCCCCATCTGGGCATACCCGTCCCACTTAGGGCAACAATTACAAAAGAACAAGTGAAGGACGGAATGCTGAACAATATCAAACATTTACCCTCAGTACAGAGATCTGGGCCTCAATCCACAACTTTTTTGCTACCCATGCTATTCCAGTTTTGACCCAGCCATATGCAAATCAGTCTTGGCCCTGTTCCCCATAAGAACAGTCCAGCCCAAACTGCCGGACACATCTTCACAGGACTTGAAACAAGCATTCTGGCTCTCTGTTGTTATAGTTAGGCTGACCAGAGATAGGGATTTCTTGGATTTTTGTCCCTTAATAACTTTGTACATGTTTGATGAATCTTTGGGAAACTTTGCAGACCTGTTGCACCCTTTACTTTGTCAGAGGAATGAGGCATTTGGTCAGGGAGGTGCAAAGATAAAAGGGGACCCCAAAACATTATTGAACTCCAATGCATTTTACATAGACTTTTGTATTTCATGCACCGGCAAAATGGCTGAACAGACTGTAATGAAGTTGCAAAGCAATGTACATTAGACTATGTAGATGATTCTTTTTGCTCCTCCAAGTGATATTATTAAGAGGTTATGAAGCTAAAAGGGCCAACAACTTAGTGATATCTTCTAGGACAATACTACTAAAAGTAGCAAGGAAGCTCAAAAGATAAACCAAACAGTATATGTCAATTTTCAGATTAATTACATGAACAACTGAAAGACACATTTAGGGTCATATGCTAGTGGAAACCCATAAACAAATATATAAAACTGAATACACCCTAATATACATACATTTTCTTTGTATGCTCTCTGGCTCACAAAATCAACCTGGCCCAACAAGCAAAATAAAAACTAGCTTTCTTATTCTACCCTGTGCAACAAAATAAAAGATTGGCCTAGTAGTGAGCCCTACAAAATACTATTTGGAGGATATGATAAGGGGCCACTTGGACAAAATAATAATTTAGGTACTCCTGTGCAACAAAATGTAAACATGACATAGCAGGAGAACATTATAAATGGCCTTCAGGAAGAAAATAATAATTTTATTTTTTACAAAAGTCATGATTGGCTTTCATTCACTTTGGGCTTCATATGTAGCACAATCCTGCTAAAAGTAGCACAGAAGCCGAAAAAACAAACCAGATTGCATATGTAAAGCTTTAGAATTACTATATGAACAACTTACAGACATATTTATATTCACATGTAAACCAATAAACAAATATATAACAAATGTAATAGATAAAAATAAAGAAATCACGTTAAATCTGATTGCCACTCTGAAATTATAGCTAGTATTGACAACAAAGGAATTCCTTGGATATTAGCTCACTAATAACTTTCCACCCATTTGACTTATCACAAAACCTTCCATACATTAAGCATTTTCTACATTTTGAGGTGCTGTACATTTTTGTGGTGAATTTTATAGGGGTTTCAAAGATAAAGGGGGGCCCCAAATGCATTTTTCCACTAATGCATTTTCCACAGACTATTGTATTTGACATAGTGTGTAAATGCCTGAATGGATTTACATGAAATATGTCACAATTATACATTATGGTGCAGAGATGGTGCTTTTGGGTACTGCAGTTAAGTAGGGTAAGTATTTTTAAGTTATAATGCATTTAAACTTAGTGATATCTGTTGCCACCATACTTTTGTGGAATTTCAAAAAATGTGAAACTACAGTAGTACATGGCCACAAACAGTTTAAAAAATATATAAAATATTTAAATACATTTCCCTATCTATTACCACTTTAGAAGAGTATATTAGGTAGAAACTTACTACTTACCTATATCTAAGGCACTAACACTGAACATAGCCAAAGTGTAGTCAAAGCAATATGGCGGTCTTTTCAAGCCCCAATAGCGGCCATTATGCAATTATATAGTGGCTTATCATCGCCAAGTACCACTGTATACTGCTAAGTTATCACATTATACCAGGGACGAAAATGTAAGTAAGACCTAGCTGTGTTATTGAATTGTGGTACCCTTGTGTCACATATTGTGTCATATGGGAAATACAATACTTAAATCAGCTTTACAAAGCAACACAAGGCCATCATGCATGGACTTGTGTTGATTGGTAAGTCTAGAGAAATGCGAGGCAGAGCAATTTCCTGTTCTGCATTACTCTGCACAACATAATCTACATTGCTGCTAAATTTCACATACATCTGTATGCCACGCCCACAGTAGCCACTCTTATATATGCTATTCCACTCTATGACACTCCACTCTACTCTTCTCCCCTGTAGGAGACTCCACTCTACGGCCCTCCACTCTACGCTATTACACTGTATACAACACCACTGTATGCCACTGCACTCTTATCCTGTAGACACCTTCACTCTACTCTACCTCAGTCTAGGTCACTAGACTCTACGGCACTCCACTGGATGCTTCTCCACTAGAGGCTATTCCACTCTAAGCCATTCTACTGTATGCCACTCCACTCTACAACACTCCGATGTACAGTATTCCACTATTGCGCTAATCCACTGTATGCTACTCTACTCTATGCCACTCCTGTGAGAAAACAGGGCTGATTGCAGATGCCCTCTAATTTTTTGCCCCCATTTCCCACTTTTTGCTGGTGTTTTCCTGACCTCGATGGTGCCATGGGTAATGCTAACCAGTCCCAGGGCCTGTGCTCTGTGTAAAATAAATATGCAAATTAGGCTAATTATAACTGGCTATGTCAACCTACCTATACGTCCCTAGTATATGGGAGGCCACGTATGTATAGGGACCCCAGCATAGGTAGTGCACCCATAGGTGCACTGCTGAGGTGCCCCGTGTCATTTTAAAGGCAATGCCTGTCTTGCTGGCTGCTTTTAAATTAAAGTTATATGCACATACGACTTTGGAATTTAAAGTACTTCAATGTCTTAAACTACCTTATTTTTATATATACGTCACGCCTAAGGTGTGCCCTGTGAGCCCCTAGGGTTGGGTGCCAGGTAACTATAAGCAGGAACTATACAAAAATTGCCCTGGTGAGGTAAAACAGCCACATTCATTTTTCCCTCATTATAGTGAATGGCCTCCATAGGCTAGAATGGGGAGACTTTATTTTAATTTATAAAGTCCCCTTAAAGGTCAGATCCCTTAGGTTTGGTATCAAATTAATTGTTATAATAAATCTCACAACTTACAATTGTTGGATTTCGTATAACTTGTTAGGGTAAAGAATTTTAAACTCGACCTAAAAAGCTGTCAACTTCATCCCTGTAGTGCTCTGCTCTGATTCGCCAGCCTCTGGCAGCCTGGCCAGGCTGCATTGGTGAGGTGTGAAGTAGCCTGGGCTGAACACAAAGGAATGTGCTTGGGGGAGGAGAACTTCTATCAGCAGATGGAAAAGCTGGAAGGAGGGAGGGCTGCCAAACTGGTCTTCAAAGGCAGGGAAGGATATTTGGAGTAGCCCAGCACCTCCCTCACATCCTGTAACACCAGACAATTTGGTGTTCCCTTTATGAGATTTGAGAGAGCAGGAGAAGGATGTGTTCGAGATTTTTAGCCACACCAGTGGGGGGCTCAGCTAGATGTAACCTCTAAAAATCAGTTTAAGCCATGATGTTTTTTTGAGAATTGTTGCTCCCTGGGATTGATTTTTGCCACACTTCCCAGGAAGTGGTCATCACAGGAGGAAGGACACTGCACCCGATTGGAGAACCAGGACCTCCCTGTTTTTCTCCCAGGAGGAAGGATAAAACTGGCATACCTGCACCCACATCTCAGATCCCTACCAGATCCCTACAAGGAAGACCCACAGGAGAAGAGGGACTGGCCTTCTGGACCCCTGACCTGCACCTGGACACTGCACTCTGGAAGACTGCACCAGCTGCACCCTTGGGCTCCACCACTAGAATGATATTGCCTGGCTTCAACTGGTTCAAGGAGGGACTCTCTGTTTGCTACAGATGAAAAATTGCTAACCAGAGTACCCTGCACCAACTCCTGAAGAAACTGACCAGCTGACTAGTGTCCAGTGGCCAATTCGGAGTTTGTGCCAGGTGCATTCTGTGACTTGTAGTCTGCACCCTCAAGGAGCATCTCAGAGCTTTTGGAACCTTGAGGTGAGTTGTGGACCTCAAAGAACCTTAAAAGAACATCTGGAAGAAAATCCAGAAGTTTGGAGAACTTTTGGAAAAAAGCTCCATAAAGGAACTGACCTGCCGTGGCAACTCTAGCCGACTTGCCTCAACCGTGACCCGGCTTGACTTGCAGGTTCTCCCTGGTGAAGAACATCTCTAAAAAAGTGATTAAGTCCGAACGTAGAAAGTTGACCTTGACCTCCCAGGCAGTGTACTCGAAGAGTGTTCCAGGGACGTCGGATCAAGATTCAGGTTGCATGGGTCAAAGGATTTTCATCTTGAAAAAACAACTAAGTCCGAAGGTAGAAATCTCCACCGAGGGCTCCCGCGATGCGTATCCAAGGAAGAGTTCCAGGAGGTCAGACTGGACTGGCGACTTGTTCCGGCGGAAGAAAATCTTCACGAAAGTGACTAAGTCCAAAGGTAAACTTTTGACCAATGCCTCCCGCGGGCTGTAGCTGAGCAGGGCTCCATCGCAGTCAGCCTTAAACTTTGACTTTGCCCCGGTCGAGGTGCAACCAGATTGGCGCTATTTGTTTCTATGCGTTAAAAAGCATTAATTCTTTAAAAATTCTTTTCTCCTGTTCCCCTTATCCAATTTTAATCATTTTGGTGTCATTTTAAAGATACAAATGTAATCTATTTTTATGAACTGGATTTGTATTGTGTTACTTGTGTTTTACTTATTTACTGTTCTGTGATTTTTAAATGCTTTACACAATTGTCTCCTAAGTTAGGCGTTGTCGCTCGTTGCTCAGCTACCAAGGAATGAGCTGGGTTTAATTCATTGAGACCTAACTGGACCTAAGTGGAGGTTAGTGGCCTATTCCTAAGTGTAGGTACTTACCTTCCCTTACCAATAATACATTTTCCAACAACCCCATTCTATTTCACATCATTCTACGCTATTTGATTGGATACCACTTCAATGTACACCACTCTACTCTATGCTATTACACTCTACCCCATGCCACTGTACACCACTCTAGACCACTCCACTTCATTATACACCACTCCACTGTACAATACTCATTTATACATTATTACACTCTACACCACTCTACTGTATAACAGTTTGCTCTGTGCCACTCTACTCAACGCTATTACACTGTACACAACTTCTCTCTATGCCAGTCCACTCTACGCTTACATTGAATGCAATTCCACTCTATGCCTTTCTATTGTATGCCACTCCTGTATAAGATACTCCAGTATATGCTCTATAAGATACTCCAGTATTTGCTGTTCCACTCTTTGCCATTCCACAGTATGCCACTCCATTCTATGCCACTCCACTCTATGCCACTCCAGTTTCTGCCACTCCCCTCTACCCCACTTTATTCTATGCTATTCCATTGGATGCCACTCTGTTGTACGCCAAACCACTATATGCTATTACACTCTACCCCATTTCAGTGTATGCCACTCCTGTATGTAACACTTCTCTGTATGCTATTGCACTGTACGCTATATGTTATTCCAGTCTACACCACTGTATTGTACACCACTCAACTCTATGCTGTTTGACTGTATACCACTCCACTATACACTACTTCACTCTATGCCACTCCATTATACACTACTTTATGCCACTCCATTCTATGCTAGTCTATTGGACACCACTTCACTCAATGCTACTCTACTCCACTGTTCACCACTTCAGGCTACACCACTCTACTGTGCACCACTCCACTGTACACTACTCGACTCTATGCTATTCTACTCCACAGCACTGCACTGTACTCCACGCCATGCTATTGTACATAACTTCAATTTTGCCCCTTTACTGTAAGGTATTTCACTCTACCCCACTATACTTTACGTCACTCCACTGTATGCTATTACACTGTACCCCACCTGCAATTTAAGTTTCCAGTCTACACTACTTCGCTGTGCATCACTCCACTGTACACTACTACACTATAGGCTATTCCACTTTATGCCACTGCACTCTATGCTACTCCACTTTATGTCACTCCAGTGTAGTCTCCTCCACTCTATATAGCTCCACTTTACAAAGCTCTGCTACATTCTATACCACTGTACTAGACTGTACACCACAGTCTCTACGCACACTCAGCTGTCCAAATTTGCACTCGACTCTATGCCCATACACTCTATCACACAACACTTTACTCCACTCTACAACAGTGTCCAACACTTAATGACACATAACTCCACTCTGCTGTATAACTCACCACTCCAGTTAATAAAAGTTTCCTCAACTCTAAGCAATGCCACTTTAATGTGTGTTACCCCACTCTATGCTAATGCAGCGTACCCTACTCCAATCTAAGGGCCACATGTATGAAGCACTTTTGCTGTCTGTGAATTGGGCCGTTTGTGACAGAAACAAATGGCGTTTCAAATGTACTAACATCCAAACTGTGATTTCCAGTGTCATGTATCAAACTTTTCAGACCGAAAGGCGATACCAAAACCTTGTAATTTTACAACCAACTCAAAGTTGGTGGTAATGCATTAACAAATTGGAAGGGGACTCCATGTGACCTCATCCCCTTTCGTGAATGGTGGAATCTTTTTTTTAAGAGCAGTCAGTGGTCCCATGGAAACGGTTCATTTAATTAAACATTACGGCCAGGACAGAAGTTACAGCACCGGTGTCTGAGGTCTGTTTCTTATTGTACATTGAAATGACACATGTTTTATACACTTCTCTGAGAGCCATAAACCCATAAAACATTCTTTCCCTGGTGAAATGCGCGAACAGTTGACAGGGAGTTGTAGATATCATTTCCAGATAGGGAATGCAGGTGGGTGTCGACCTGGCATGGGCACTATGTGGGGTAGTGAGTACATGTCCAGATGTCTGGCCTGAGGGACGAGTGGTCACTGCATGTGCTGTGCTTGCCATGTCCTGATTGGCTAAGTGTACCTAACTACATGTGGCATCTGACTTTATGGTGCTTTGGTAATGCATGTATCCCTCTTTCCATTTGTGATGTACTGGGGTAAGCCCCAGGCACCATTTTAGAGTTGCTGCCTATCTGTGGGATTTGATTTAAGCTTGTGTGTTTGACTGTTGTCTAAGTGTTATCTGACCTGTGACCTGTCAGTCATTACCCTTCAGGCCTGGGCCACAGAGCTGCCTGACCACGTACCTACATGCTAGGGTTGATGGAGAGTTCATGCTGGGGAATTCCAACAGGAGTGATGTGATTTTGTTTGTGTTTAAAAATGTATTGTTCTTGTATAAAGGTGTCTAGTTCTTCTGTGCAATGATTAATCTGATATAAACAGTACTATACTTGACTCCACTACACTTTATCCCACTCTATGCCACTGTACTATACTCCACTCTATGGTGCTCTACTGTACAACAATCTACTCCACAGTATGCAGCTACACCTTATAACACTGTAATACACTCTATGCCACTCTATGACACTCAATTGAATTCTATGCCCATCCACTCTATGCCACTATACTATACTGTGTGGGACTAATAACACAACACTCATCTTCTCTCTATGATACCACATTTCACTATGTGACACAGCACTCCTCTTTCTGGCACTCTCCTCCACTGTACTCCACAAGACTCTACAACATTCCACTCTATGACAATCTAATTCACCCTCCTTCATTCTATAAAACTCTACTCCACTCGATACCAGTCAATAATACCCTACTCTACTGTTTGACATGTCATTCCACTGTACAAATTATTGTCCAGTTTACAATTGACTCTACTATATGATATATCATGCCACCACACCATATAAAACTTTATTGCATTGTACTATACACTACTCCACGCTACTCTACTCCACTGTATTCTAATCTACAATACTCTGCTCTGTGACAATAGACTTCACAATACTCTCCTCCACTGTACTGTAGCACACTGGAAAACCTAAGGTTAAACCTTAGATATCATTAGGACTACCTCTATCCCCCATACAAAAAAGTTCCAACAACACAAACTTTGAAAATGTGAAATTTAAAGTTATAACTTTCATTTACAATTTATTTACCACCTTCAAATTATTAAAAGTAGTTCACCTCGTTAAACACTCTTGTCAGCTCACTAACCTGACAACACTAACTGTAACTCATCAATCTACAGTGATCTGTGCGGTGACATATAAAGTAATTTGAGAAGTTATAATTGTTGGTATGAATACTATGAATGCATGAATATATGTTATGCATATATATATTCATGCATTCATAGTATTCATACCAACAATTATAACTTCTCAAATTACTTTATATGTCACCGCACAGATCACTGTAGATTGATGAGTTACAGTTAGTGTTGTCAGGTTAGTGAGCTGACAAGAGTGTTTAACGAGGTGAACTACTTTTAATAATTTGAAGGTGGTAAATAAATTTTAAATGAAAGTTATAACTTTAAATTTCACATTTTATATATATATGATCACCAAAGAAAGAAACACCGCACTCCCGAAGAATTCACTGGGAAGTTGGTTTAATGACAGGCAGCAATGCTCAGACAACATAAATCAGACTCCATGACGCATTTCAACATCTCGTCTTTTTCAAATGGTTTTCAGTCTCTCTCCATGCTGTTGTAGGTTGCCTGCCTTTTCAGTGTACAGAGGCATTCTGGGATTTATACCTTCATGTCCCACACCTGGGAGCATAATCATTCTGTGAGCATTTTGAGATACACAGCACGTATCGCGAATCACGTCCATACAGTGACAAGTAATTAATTGCATAGATTGTATTATTAGCCTCACGATTCCAGTAAGAATGTTAATTATTACAGTAGTTAAATTCACTGCAATCAAACATTTGTGCATATAATACAATGCATGTAATGTTCCTCACAGAAATCCATTTCGTGTTTTGCTTAGCCTCTGTGGACAATAACTATTAACGTTGAAACACTGAATCTCCGGACCCTATATATAATTGAAAGGGTGAGCATATGTCCCAGTTTTCCCCATTCCTCCGAAATCACTGAAAAAAACCTAAGATTACAGGAACATTATAATTAGGTCTATGTTTTACCCATACCAAGCCACAGAAATTCAGCAGTTCTAGTTATACTTACAGTTATACCACTGTTAAGAAACTATAACTCGTGGCCTAAAGTTACTTAACAGCAAGAGTTATATTCTCTTCATATAACTATAATTGCTGTATTTCTATTTCTATGAATATATTAAATATATACATATATTTCACTTAAAAAAACAAAGGTTACGGGGGCATTATAGTTCTGAATTTACTCGCACAAAACCAAAGAAATTCAGCAGTTGTAGTTACAGTTATTTCAAGTAACTATCACTTGCATCCTAAGGGAAATATAACTCATGCCCCTGCCATGCACAGTTTTTTCTTCAATAATTTGACTTCTAATGGTACATTTATATTTTTATTGATGTCATAAAAGTTGTCATGAGTGCTGTAATATCTGGGGTAATTAGCAGTGCATGGTGAAGTGCAGGTTATAGTTGCCTTAGGTGGTGGTCCCTGGGGATCTGTGACAGACCCCCCTTCATTATTTCAATTTGGCCCTGGGGAGGTGGCAGTCCCTGAGGCTGTGAGGAGCAATGCAGGCCTCCCTGCATTAACTGATTGTTTAGCCCTGGGGAGATGGTGGTACCCGGAGCTGCGGGGTGTGTGCCCCCCTTAATTTAAATGAATAGCCCCAATGTGGTGGTAGTACCCGGGTGTCAGCAATGAACTCCCGCCATCATTTTATATGAGACCCGGGGTGGTGGTGGTCCCCAGGGCTGTGGGGGGACTGCATTGGCCCCTCCCATAAACGTAATATTCACCCCCGTGAGGTGGCGATCCCCAGGGCTGTGGGGGGCTGCCCAGCTCCCCCTTACTTACAATTAATTGCCCTGGGGAGATAGAGGTCCCTGGGAAAATGGGGGCCACGAGGCCCCACCCGGCTTTAATGGGGGCTATTAAAGCCCCAGGAACGTGGTGGTCCCCTGGGCTGGGGGGTCAGCAATGGACTTCCCCATTATTTTATATCATCCCCGGGTAGGGGGTGGTTCACAGGGTTGTGGGGGGGGGGCTGCATAGGCCCCCCATATAAATGTAATATTCACCCCAAGGGAGGTGGCAATCCACGGGGGTGTAAGGTAACTGTTTGGCCTTTCTTGCACTTAATTACCCTGGGGAGGTGGTTGTCCCCAGGAGGTTGTCACGAGGGGGGTCACGAGGCCTCCCGCATACTTTTGAATTAAAGCCCCAGGGAGGTGGCACTCCCTGTGGCATAAAAAGTCCCTATGTGCCCCTCCTTTATCTTTCCATGAGGGATTTATTAAAACAAGCACGAGAGACCGTGCTTGCTATTTTAAAAAACAATTGCTGCAAATTTGCACCGTTGTCGCAAACTCACAGCAAACATTTTTTTGAAGTGCTTGTTTGCCCTGGCAGGTTCCCTCGCCGAACCCAGCACCAGAGCTAAGGAGTCAGGATGTTTCTACCCTGGCCCCTTTCCTTTTCTTTTACTTTTTTTTTCGGGGGCTCGACTGAAACCGAGTCCCAGGATGGCTGCCAACACTTCATGGTTGAAGTGTTGGCACCCAATCACTGCTCTGCATTTTCCTGCATGAGCTTGTTATTATTCACAAAGTTATCAGTGAGGATCTACAGCCCTAGATATAAAAGATTCATTTTCCTTTAATTTTTCTCTCTGACATCACTGACTACATCAGTGAGTGCAACGTTTTCGCAAAGGTTTCTGGGACTTAAAGGCCTCTGCACTGCCACAAGTCCCATGCTGATGTATGTGTATGGTAGTGCTTTGAAACAGTCGAAGTTGTTACTTGGGACTTCACTGCACAGTGATGGCTCACTAGAGTTCTGTTTTACGACGTAATGACCAGTTTCCTTAGACCTCTCTCCTTTACGATAAATGACTGTAGTAGACTGCAATAAATTCATTGGTTTAACTAAGACCTTTATCTAGGGTGATGGATCAGTGTAGTAGACATTTGCAGCAGATTGATCTCTCTGCTCACATCTCTCTGCTCATACCTTTCTCCAGGATGAAGTATAATTCAACTAGTAGTTTGTGACACAGTGGCCTGTCCCCTCTCTACTGATTGTGTGTTGTAGTGGTCTGTGTACATCTGACATTTGCACTAAAACCTCTTTCCAGGTTCCCAAATGGTGTGTTGTGGCTTGCAACACACTAGCCTATATGGTCACATGTTTTACTTTGGTCATTAGTGTTTAAAGTTGTTGTTCAGAAGAGACAGGGCTATCCACTGAGAACTCTTTCCTACGTGATAAGTGAGTTCTTTACAGTACATCACTCATCGGTCTACTTTAAAAAATATATATATATTTATATGGTATTTTAGGAAGTATATTGAAGTTTACTTTGCTGGATGGTGTCATAAGTGTTGTTATCAGTGATGTCATTTGAGATGGTATTGTTGATGTCATAAGTGTGTCACTGACCATGTCATGAGTGATGCAATATGTGAGGTCATAAGCTGTGCATTGCGGGGGCATAAGTTACCTCAGATAACTATAACTGCTGATTTTTTTTGGTTAAGTCTGAGCCTAACTTTAACATTCCTATAGCCTTTGCTTTTTTCAGTAAATGTCTACGTTTTTTTAAAATTCTGTTTCTTAACTATTACTTCCCTGTAACATTTGGTTTTAAAGTGAATTTCACACCTTTTAAAAAAAGATTGTACTACAATTTCCCCCATGCATTCCATTTTGTAATACACATGTTCACAAATTTATAAATACATTTTATTAACACTCTTATTCTTATTACACATTTTAAAAGTCACAATTAAAATATCAATGTAACATTAACTTACTATATTGCAATACAGCAAGTCTTTCTTTTTTTTGTATTCATTTTGTGAATCCACAAAGCTGCTGTGATACCACCACAAATCTGTGACAATTCCAGGAACACACCCAAACCTCACCTTCTCATTGGATACACTAAGGGGGAGATATATGAGGATGCAACAGTGCAGTGCAACAAGTCATCTTGCTGTGCTGCCTCAAAGGGACAGGGCTGGAATGAGCAGTATTTTAAAGAATACAGCACATTCCTACATTTGTCCCTGTGCTGGTGCCATATGGCAGCCTAGCATCAGCACAGGTACCCTTACACCATGGGACAAGGGTGCCTGCATTGTAAGGAGGATTGTTTTTGTGCAGGAAGGGGCACCTTCCTGCACAAAAACATATTCCTATTTCTATGTGTGCTACTCTATATCTCCTCGTTATGCATAACCTAGGAAGGTGTAGCACTTTGGTGCATTCCCCAGTCTACCACTTCAGGTAAATCTGGGAATGTTTCAAAATAAATGGATGTTGCATAGGAACACCCGTGCAACACCCTTGTAATGCATCTCTGGGGCAGAGCAATGGAACGCAGCAATTTTTTGCTGTATTGCATTATGCCAGATTCATGAAGCCACTGAGGGCCATACAAGGTGGCCTTGCGTGGCTTCATAAATCTCATTTTAGACTTGCGTGGTTCTTGCACTATGTTGCGTGGTGCAAGAGCAGCACAACAGGACTCATACATATGCCCTAAAGCCTCCAGCCACCCAAATTGCAAACCACACCCCAAATCAGTTAACTTTCACTTCTCTCTCGAGACAGACTCATAACCATAGCTCCATCATTTTTCCGGCTTTCCTTCGAAAGAGGAGAGTTTCAAACTTAAGATGTCTATGCTGAAGATAGAATAGAAGGGAAAGAACAGAAAGAAGAAGTAGTCTTGCCACCTACAAAGAATTCCTCCAGTTTTTTAAAGCATTTCCCCAATATTTTTTTTTTCTAACGTTTGTCCAATGCAATATATGCATCAGAAAACTATCAAGAGGTATGGTGAAGAAGTATTCACATGGCACATTCCATATTTGGAAATACCTGAAAACTATACATAGAAGGACATACCACAAATTGATAAGAGAGAGGAAAGGTGGGGCATCATAAGCAGCAGCTGGACCATCTGTGAGACCCTTACCTATTGAACAGATGATAACCATCTCCTCTGTTTGAAAACATGGTTACTCATTGTTGCAAATGCCATGTGCCAGGTGCACTTAAAGTGTCATCTCTTGGTCAGTTTGTGGATGCTGTCGAACAATCATAATTGTAAATGTTTTTCACTTCATTGTTTCATCTTCCATTCCTCTTTAAACATAAGTAGACATCTGTCATGAGGCAGGGGTTTGATAATGCGGCCAAGACTTTCCTTTCCACCTTGTGCTGCTGACTCCTATACACCTCTTATCATTCTACTGGCTTTTTGAAAAAGAGCAAGAAGGAGTGTTCGGGGCCTCATTGGGACTCCCATTCCCAGAAGCCCGTCACCACGGAAGCATGGTGGAGGAAGGAGGATACTTGAAGAGGAAGGGAGGTGTCTTCAGAGAGGACACCAACCATGGAGGAAGATGCTGGGGACAAGGAAGGAAGTAAAGCAGCCGAACGCCAGACTACTGAAGATATCCTCATATCAGTTGGGAGGCCACAAGAGCCCAGTGAGCACTGCTACTGGGGAAATGGAGTAAACAGGAGCCCACCGAGATGCCTGTGGACCCGGCCACGTTCAAGGAGGAACGTGGCTTCGGCATGTGCATTCAAAGTTGTTCACTTGGAGAGAAGGAGCAGCCCCTGGGCATAAGAAGACATAACCCGCTGCTTTGTGTGTGCGTGCAAATGTTTCTTTTTATTTTCTGATTTACTTATATTGTTTAAATCTCTTCAAACCCTTTTCTCCAATCTCCTCTAACAACAGGTAGGTGGCAAGCCCATTATGTTAGTAGCGTGGCACACTATACCAACAGAGACAACCTATTGTTTTCACAAGCACTGAGGTGAAAGGTGATGGTAATTCTCACATAGATAGAACAATTGGACTTCCCTGCAACTCTCCTCTCCTTTCTCCTGAGGTACTCAGTGTGGCATTTATCTTCATATGGAAGTCTCATCTGGAAAAGAAATAGAAGAAATATGACTTATGAAGAAAACCACACCACTGTGCATACATTTGTAACAGTTATAATAAAGAAATTAGTGCAAGAATCTGTCAAGCTGTTAGTCCCTTACTCCTGTGAAACCCATATCTTGACTATGGCCCTCATTATGACCCTGGCGGTTGGTGATAAAGTGGCGGTAATACTGCCAACAGGCCAGCGGTAATAAATATGAAATTATGACCACAGCGGAAACCGCTCAGACAGACAGCCACTTTAACACACAGACCGCCAGGGTGAAATCAACAGGCACCACGGCGATAACAGACTACAACGAGGCGGAATACAATGTCCCGCCCACTGAATTATGAGACACCAATCCCCCACCTTTTCCGGGGTGGTACCAACGACATCAAAAGCCTGGCGGAAACAGATTTCAGAAGTCAAAGGACTCACCTGTGGAGACTCAGTGAAGAACCATGCCGCCATGGAGTCCGAGTTGCATGTGTTCCCCATTATCTTCTACCTTCTGCTCCATTACGAACACCAACACCGGCGAAGACAACCACGGTGAGTACTGCCGCCTAGCACACAGGGAAGGGGGGGAAAGAGAGTGACACACTTGCAACACCCCCACCCCCAACACCATACACATAACCAGATGCAGTAACATTACATATACACCCCGTACCCCTCAGGAATAATGCAAGGACAAAAGGAATCAATTAAAGTGAGTGTAATAAGATAAAATACTATAAATAAGTGCATCAAAATCAACAAGTAAATATATATTTACAAATATAGGGACACTGCCCAGTCCGCAATGTCCGTGGGCCACAGGGCCACATCACAGAGTCCAAGGTCTAACTTCACTCCTGCATGGAGAGAACACTGCAGGGGCATTAGGTCGAAAAGAGGCTGGCACCTCAGGGGAAAGGGAATTGGGGTGGCACCTCAGCCTGAAGATGGTACAACGTCACTGTTCCTGGAAGGGTCAACATGCCCTGTGTTTGGTCCTGCTGAGTTCAAGGCCACAGTCTCTGAAGTGAGTGATTTGCCCACTGCTTGGTCCTGGGGAGTGCAAGGCCACAGTCTCTCAAGTGGGTGATTTGCCCACTGTCTGGTCCTGGGGAGTGCCAGGCCACAGTCTCTCCAGTGGGTGATTTTCCCACTGCCTGATGCTGCGTAGTGCAAGGCTACAGTTTCTCAAGTAGGTGACTTCTTCCACTGGTTCAGGAGGGGGGATTCTGCCCAGTGAGACTCTTCCTGTGGAGGATGGGGTGAGTGGATGGCTTCTTCCACTGGTTCTGGAAGGGTTAGTGTGCCCAGTGAGCTTCTTCCTGTGGAGGATGGGGTGAGTGGATGGCTTCTTCCACTGGACCTGGAGGGGGCATTGTGCCCAGTGAGCTTCTTCCTGTGGAGGATGGGGTGAGTGGATGGCTTCTTCCACTGGGTCTGGATGGGGCATTGTGCCCTGTGATGCAGATCTTGAGGAGTGCAAGGTCACAGTTTCATAGCTGGGTGTCAGACCCAAAGGATTTGCTGGGGTTAGGCTGCACAGCAGCCATGGAGGCAGGACTACACACTGTCCACCGGCAGTGACGGCTGCTCAGTGGTGATAGTGGTGGTGCTGTGGGTGGAGCTGGCAGTAGTCGGGGGAGGCTCCAGCCCTTCCCCTGCAGCCTCGGACGGCTGCCCCCTGGGGCTGCTGCTGCTGGCAGTTGTGCTGGCGGCAGTGTAGGAGGCGGTGCTGGTGGCGGTGCAGGTGGCAGTACTGGCAGTGGTGGGGGAGGCTCCAACCCTTCCCCTGCAGCATCGGACGGCTGAAGCACCATAGTCATCCTCATCCTCATGCTTCAACATCCTCCCCATGCTCCGCAAGACCTTCGTATGGATCCCCGTGGAAACCAGAAGAACGGTCAGCCACGCCCTCGTCAGAACAGACTGGACCACAGCAACGCCCTCTACGCGGGAAAAACGGCCATGCTCCAGAAGAAACTCCAGCGCATACAGAACGCCTCAGCTTGACTCATCCTCAACCTCCCTCGCCACGAACACATCTCAGCCCACCTCAGAGACCTCCACTGGCTCCCCGTCAACAAAAGGATCGTCTTCAAACTCCTGATCCACGCTCACAAACCTCTCCAAGACCCCGGACCTGCCTACCTCAACAAGTGTCTCAACTTCCACATCCCGACACGCCAGCTCGGCTCCAACAACCTCACCCTCACAACCGTCCCCCAAATCCACTACACCACTACCGGCGGCAGATCCTTCTCCCACTTCGCCGCCAAACCTGGAACTCCCTCCCCATCAACCTACGCCTGACCCAGAACTTCATGACCTTCAGGAAGTGCCTCAAGACCTGGCTCTTTGAACAGTAGCCCCCCTCCAACGCCTTGAGACCCTTCCGGGTGAGTAGCACGCTTAACAAATTACTGATTGATTGATTGATTGATTGAGTCCTAGCACCAGGCCTCTTGTCCTTTCTGCCTGCTGGTGCAGTCCCCTTGCCCTTCCTTTCAGCAGCCGGGGATTGCTCCTTGCCCTTCCGTTGAGCAGCTGGGGGTGCCTCCTTGCCTTTCCTTTTAGCAGCTGGGGGTGTCTCCTTGCCCTTCCTTTCATCAGCTGCAGGTGCCTCTTTGCCCTTCCTTTCATCAGCTGGGGGTGTCTCCTTGCCCTTCCTTTTAGCAGCTGGGGGTGCCTCCTTGCCCTTCCTTGCAGCACTTGGTGTAGGCACCCTTTCAGTGTGGCTGCCTGGTTCAGCGATCCTCTCGCACATGGAGTAGCTGTGGACACTACTGTGCCCGTGGACTGGGTGGCTGAGGTGCTTGCCTGGGTTTTGACCGCCCTGGCCTGACATGAGGGATGGGGTGGAAAGGGGTAGGGAACAGATCAATAGTGGAGAGGAAAAGCTTCATAGGGACATTGGGGCGGGAAGAGGGAGATGGTTTGGGAGTGGAGGAAGAGGGAGTGGTGGTATGAGGTGTCTGCTGTGTTTGGGTGTAGGTGCATGGGCTGGATACTGTTGTGAAGCTGATTGCTTGCGTTTGTGTACTTTGGGAGGAGGGGGCACAGACACAGTGGGAGAGGACACAGGGGACGTGTGCATTGAAGTGGGGGTGGTGACTGCCAGTGAGGGGCGTGTGCTGTTAGCTGTGCTGGTGATAGGGGTAGTGGATGAAGATGTAGTACATGCAGGTGTGAGTGGAGAGGAAACTGGGAGGGAGGTGGATGACAAAGAGCAAGGGGTCACAGTGGAGGCAGTAGACGTTGGTATGTTTGAATCTGGATGGTGTTTGTGTGAGTGCCTGTGGGATAAAGTGTGGTGCTTGTGTTTGCCATGTCCACTCTTGTGTGTTGTTCTGGGTGCATGCTCGTCTGATTGTGTGCTTAGGATAGGTTGGGGTTGAGGGGAATGGGATTGGGATTGGGTAGAGGACATTGGAGGAGGGAGCCTAGAAATAGGGGCAATGCCTGCCATCAGAGAGGAGGTCAGAGCCTGGATTGATCTATGTTGGGCCGCCATGCCAGTGTGAATGCCCTCCAGGAATGAATGTGTCTGTTGCATTTAGGCTGACAGCCCCTGGATGGCATTCATAGTGGTTGACTGCCCAACAGAGATGGACGCAGGAGGTCAATAGCCTCCTCAGTCAGGGCAGCAGGGCTAACTGGGGCAGGGCCTGAGGTGCCTGGGGCGAAGGAGATGCCCACCCTCCTGGGTGAGCAGTGTAGGAGGCTGGCCTGGCTTATAGTGGGTACCTGATGGTACTTAGACATTGTGCCAGGTCCAGTTATCCCTTTTAATAGATTAGTAGTGTTCTAGCAGCTTAGGCCGATAGTGGTAGCTATAGCAGAGCAGCTTAAGCTGAACTAGGAAACATGCAAAGCTCCTACTATACCACTTATATCATATAGCACTATATCATAGGAAACACAATACTCAGAGTTGCTAAAAATAAAGGTACTTTATTTTAGTGACAATGTGTCAGAAATATCTCAAAGGATATACTCCCTTAGGAGGTAAGTAAAATACACAAAATATACACACAAACCAAAATCAGGTAAGTAAACAGTTAGAAAAGTAGTACAAACACTGTTCCCCCCAGGCCTAGTGTAATGTTTAGAGGGTCGCTGGGACTGTAAGAAAACACTAAGAGTGTCCAAGATACCCCACCCCAAGACCCTGATAAGTAGGAGAAAAGTGACCCTACTTCCCCAGAAACACACTAAAGTTATGATAGGAGATTACAACTGACTGCAAAGCACTGAAGACGGATTCCTGGACCTGAGGACCTGCAAAGGAAGGGGACCATGCCAAGAGTCATGAACGTGTCCAGGAGGGGCAGGAGCCCACTAAACCCCAAATGAAGGTGCAAAATGGCTGCCTCCGGGTGGAAGAAGCTGAAGTTTCTGCAAACAACGGAAGATGTCAGGAACTTCTCCTTTGCACGGAAGATGTCCCACAGCGTGATGGAGGATGCAGAGTTGTTTCCACACAGAAAGACTGCAAACAAGCCTTGCTACCTGCAAAGGTCGCGGTTAAAGAAAGTGGGTGCTGCCCGGGCCCAGGAAGGACCAGGAGGTCGCCCCTTGGAGGAGGAGACAGAGAAGGTGCTCAGCAGCACAGAGAGCCCATGCAGAAGCAGGCAGCTCCCGCAGAAGCACTTGAACAGGTGTTCAAGAAATCTGAGCATGGCGGTCGTCTCAACACTACAAAGGAGGGTCCCACAAAGCGAGTGGTCAACTCAGTGAGTGCTGGGGACCTAGGCTATCCCGTGCACGAAGAATTCCTTGCAAAAGTGCACAGAAGCCCTAGCAGCTGCAGGTCACACAGTACACAGGATTACTGTCTGGCGTGGGGAGGCAAGGACTTACCCCCACCAAATTTGGACAGAAGGACCATTGGACTGTGGGGTCACTTAGATCCAGCACCTGTGTTCCAGGGACAACGTTCGTCAGGATGAGAGGGACCCAGAGGACCGGTGAAGCAGAAGTTTGGTGCCTGCGTTAGCAGGGGGAAGATTCAGTCGACCCACAGGAGATTTCTTCTTGGCTTCCAGTGCAGGGTGAAGGCAGACAGCCCTCAGAGCATGCACCACCAGGAAACAGTCAAGAAAGCTGGCAGGATTAGGTGCTACAATGTTGCTGGTAGTCGTCTTGCTACTTTGTTGCAGTTTTGCAGGTGTCCTGGAGCAGTCAGTGGTCGATCCTTGGCAGAAGTTGAGAGAGAGATGCAGAGGAACTCTGGTGAGCTCTTGCATTCGTTATCTGAAGAGAAACCCACAGGAGAGACCCTAAATAGCCTTCAGAGGAGGATTGGCCACCTAACCAGGTAAGCACCTATCAGGAGGGGTCTCTGACGTCACCTGCTGGCACTGGCTACTTAGAGGCCTCCATTGTGCCCTCACACCTCTGCATTCAAGATGGGAGAAACCTGTCTGTGTGTTGGCAGCAGTGGTAGCTGCAGTGAAAATCCAAGAGAGCTAGTTTGGCAGTACCAGGAGTCCATGCTGGAGCCCCATGGATGCATGGGATTGGCACCCCAATACCAAATTTGGCATGGGGGGACAATTCCATGATCTTAGACATGTTACATGGCCATATTCGGAGTTACCATTGTGAAGCTACATATAGGTATTGACCTATATGTAGTGCACGCATGTAATGGTGTCCCCGCACTCACAAAGTCCGGGGAAATTGCCCTAAACAATGTTGGGGCACCTTGGCTAGTGCCAGGGTGCCCTCACACTTAGTAACTTTGCACCTAATCTTCACTAGGTGAGGGTTAGACATATAGGTGACTTATAAGATACTTAAGTGCAGTCTAAAATGGCTGTGAAATAACGTGGATGTTATTTCACTCAGGCTGCAGTGGCAGTCCTGTGTAAGAATTGTCTGAGCTCCCTATGGGTGGCAAAAGAAATGCTGCAGCCCATAGGGGTCTCCTGGAACCCCAATACCTGGGTACCTAGATATCATATCCTAGGGAATTATAAGGGTGTTCCAGTGTGCCAATCAGAATTGGTGAAAATGGTCACTAACCTGCAGTGACAATTTAAAAAGCAGAGAGAACATAAGCACTGAGGTTCTGGTTAGCAGAGCCTCAGTGACACAGTTAGACACCACACAGGGAACACATTTAGGCCACAACCTATGAGCACTGGGGCCCTGGTTAGCAGGGTCCCAGTGAGACATATAAAACACACTGACAAATAGGGTTTCCATTATGAGCACTGGGGTCCTGGCTAGCAGGATCCTAGTGAGACGTTAAAAACGCCCTGACATATACTCACAAACAGGCAAAAAGTGGGGGTAACAAGGCTGGAAAAAGTCTACCTTCCTACAAGCAGGCATGGGAAACTTGCTGAGGGGCTGCTGGGAGGGTGGTGCTGGTACAGGGTGTGGCAGCTGTACCTGTAGCTGGGGTGGGCACAGAGGTGTCTGCCACCACCAGGTGTCAGAACTGTCCCCTCCTGTCTCTGCCGTGGTGCTTCCCTCGCCCACCATCCCACGGGTGCCTTCACCGTCGGTGGATCTAGCATCCAGGGTCCTGTGGGATGCAGCTCCCTCCGTCGCCAGTGCCTCTGCTCCTCCGCATGATGATGCTAATGCACATAAGGACAGGGTGATAAAACAAAAAGGGGGGGCACAAAGGATACACTTGGTCAATGGCACAAACAACACCACCGTTGACGTACACAACACACTCTCACACAGGGAATAGCCCTGCGCACTAGGCAATGCACTACCAGTCATAATGCTAGTCACCAGCCCATGGATAGGGACACCTAACACAAATTGTAGCATACCTGAGACCCACAGACCTCTGCCCAGTATCTGATGCCTACTAGCTTGGTTGGCGTACTTTCACATCTGAACCCTGCCCAACATGGGACCAACCCTGCTTTACCAGGCCACTGTGCCCACACCCCCCACTCGGATCCCACCCCACCATACGAAAGTTGTATATTGTGGCATTGTACTCACCCCCTTGTGGCTGCTGTGATGACCCCAAACGTCCATCTAGGTACAGATAGGCCACCACCATTATGTGGATCATCAGGGGGGTCAGGGTTCGACGGGCACCCCTTCCTCATTGGGAGGCCATCCCCAGCCGAGCCTCCACGGTCTTCTGTGCCCAGTGTCTCAGGTCCACCCACCGTTTCCGACAATGTTGGCTCCGCCTGCCGTAGACCCTCAGGGTCCACAAGTCCTTGCCGATGGCATGCCATATATCCTTCTTTTAATGGGTGCTGACCTGCTACAATTCAGAAACATAATGTCATCGTTAACATACAATTGAGTACACCTCTCGTGCAAAGAGTAGGATACTAATATAGTTGATAATTTATACCAACTAGCCCAGTAATAATAAGCTAAATAAATTACACAGCAAGAGACAAATCATTATGTTATTTGTAACCGCCACAAAAAAAGAAAAAAGGTAAATGCGTAGGAAATTGTACTCAATTGTATGTTAACAATGACATTATGTTTCTGAATTGTATAGACAATTTGTCATATATATGTAATTGCAGCCCTGACGAAGTCACGGGGAACACCCCTGACGAAACACGTGTTGGTGGCAATTGGCAAGTGACGATTGGGACTTATGGCTGAAACTCAAGATTCAAAGAATAAAAGACAAGAAAACTGACTTCAAGTGCACTTTGCGTTGGATGTGTGCCTTATTTATATTAATGTTGTCATCAGTGATTTATGAGCAGAAGGAGTTAAGGGTGATCTTCTCTTAAGTGCACCATTAGGATCACTAGACATAAGTGGATAATTGACAGGTAGCGCCACACACTCCTCACGTTCACCCATCAACACAATTAGTCTCTGGCTTCTGCCTGGATCGCAGGGAACGTATGCAGGGTGGTTCTCCTTCTGCAGGAGGAGGGGTGCTGGTGGCCAGTTGGTCCTGTGGGGGAGCCTCCTGTCCACTAGCGGCAGCAGAGGTGGAGGGCTGTTCATTGGTTTGGCTACTGTCAGGGGCCCGGTGGTGTGCCACTGCCTCCCTCATAGTGTTGGCCATGTCTGCCAGCATCCCTGCAATGGAGACCAGGGTGGTGTTGATGTCCTTCAAGTCCTCCCTGATCCCAGGTACCGTCCCTTCTGCAGCCACTTGTTCTCCTGCAACTTGTCCAGTATCTAGCCCATCGTATCCTGGGAATGTTGGTATGCTCCCAGGATCACGGTGAGTGCCTCCTGGAGGGTTGGTTCCCTGGGCCTGTCCTCCCCCTGTCGTATAGCAGTCCTCCCAGCTTCCCTGTTGTCCTGTGCTTCTGTCCCCTGAACCGTGTGCCCACTGCCACTTACCCCAGCTCCCTGATCGTCCTGTGTTTGTGGGGTGGCCTGGGGTCCCTGTAGTGGTGGGCACACTGCTGATTGACCTGTCCTGGTGACAGAGGTATGGGCCTGCTGGGTGGGTGCTGTGGTGGTGTTTCCTGAGGGGGAGGCTCTGTGGTGGTGTGTGACTGTGCCTGGGTAACCAACTGTCCGGACATCCCTGATGGGCCAGGTTGGTCATCCAGATCCAGGTGACCAGAGGTCCTGTCATCACTGTGGGTCTATTCTGGGGCGGACTGGATGTTGCTGGCACCTCTTCTCCGGTGACATTGGCAGGGGTACCTGTGGGGATTTGAATGCAGTGTTATTGTTTCTGCGTGTGACATATTGTGCATGGGTGTGTGGCCCCCTATCGTTGTTGTTGCCCTGGCAGATTTGCCTTTGTGTGAGTTGCTATTCGGTGGGCTAGGTGTTTCTCTCCAGTGTGCATGCAGTTGTAATAGGTGTCCATGCAGGTCTGTGAGGGGTGTCCATGCATTGGTTTTGCATGCAGGGCTTGGTACTGGGATGAGTGGGTTGTGATGGTGGGGTACGTGGAAGGTGGTGAAGTGATGGGAGTGAAGGTGAGGGTGGGGATTTTTGATGGCATGCAGGTAGGGGTGGTGATAGTAATAGAGATTTGACTTACCAGAGTCCAGTCCTCCTCCTACTCCTGCCAGGCCCGCAGGATGCATGATTGCCAATACTTGTTCCTCCCATGTTGTTAGTTGTGGGGGAGGAGGTGGGGGTCCACCGCCAGTCCTCTGTACAGCTAGCTGGTGTCTTGCTGCCACAGAACGCACCTTCTTCCGTAGGTGGTTCCACCTCTTCCTGATGTCATCCCTTGTTCTGGGGTGCTGTCTCACGGCGTTGACCCTGTCTACGATTCTCCGCTACAGCTCCATCTTCCTAGCAATGGATGTCTGCTGCAAATAGCTCTGGCTCTACCCGGATGATTTTCTCAACCTGACTCTTAGCTCCTCCTCTGAGAGCCTGGGGTGTTGTTGTGGTGCCATGGGTGTAGTGTGAGTAGTGTGGGTGAGGATGTGTGGGGTGAGGTGTTAGGGTGTGTGATGTAAGGTGGGTGGATGGTATATAGGTGATGATGTTATGTGGCTCTGGTTGTGGGTGCTCTTGCTGTATGCCTCTCTGGTGACAATTCATTCTACTCGTAAAGGGTTGTGGTTAATGTGGGTGTGTGTTTTATAGTGGTGTGGGTGTGGTGTGTGTATGTGTGTCAGGTGGGTGTAATTTGAATTCTCCAATGGGGTGTAGTTTTGTTTGAGTGTGTGTATTTTGAGTGCGGCAGTATGTACCGCCAATGGTTTACTGCCATTGAATGTCTGCCGCAGTGATTCGTGGATCATAATGTTGTGGGCGTTGTTCTGTTGGCGTAATGGTGTGGGTTTTGATACTGCCAGTTTATCACTGACCTTTGTGCTGGCAGACTGGTGTGTATGGCTGTATAGTGACGGATTGGTATGTGTGTCATCATATTCTTGGCGGTTATCTGCTGCGGAGGCGTTATGTTGGCGGCAGTTGGCATGGCAGTAAGTGGGATTTCCCGCGAATGTCATAATAAGGGCCGATATCTGTAAAATCAAGTTTAGAATGCATTTAACTGCACATGACATACTATTAGATTACATACTATAAGCAAGTGGGTTGCTACATAAGTGGTTAAATCAGCGTGTAACAGTCTATGTAAGTGTCTGATATGGGAATATAAATGGGTTTATGAGGGGCTGTATGGGTGGGTAGATAGGGGTGTGAGTAGTTGAGTGGGTATGTGAGTGAGTGTATCAGTGCCATTATTGGTGTGCCACTGGATATATAAGGAGCTGTGTGGGTGTGTGACTGAGTGTGTTAGTTACTGTATGAGTGTCCAATTGGGTATGTAAGTGGGTGTGTGGATTGGTAACTGGTTGTTTGGGTTGGTAACTCTGTGTGCAAGTGGTTCTACTTTGTAGTGGATGCATAAGAGCTATGTGGGTGGGTAAGTGTCTCTGTCAGTATCTGACTTGGTGCGTGTGAGTGTCTGTATGTTTTTATAAATAGATATGTGAGCGGCTGTATGGATGGTTGCCTGGGTGTATAGCTGTATGTATGGGTGTGTAGGTGCATGTGTAACTGACTGAGTGCTTGGTACACAAAGAGCTGCATAGGTGTGAGTGGGTGTGACAATGCCTGAATAGGTATGTGAATGATCATGTAAGTGGATGTACTGGTGAGTAAATGGGCATGTGAATGTCTTTATGGGTGTGTGACTGGGTAGGTCAGTAACTATATATGAGTGGAGGTAGGTACATAAGTGTAACATAAGTAAGTAAACTTTATTTGATTTATTAGTGGGGTTAGTGTCCTGGCTAGGCGCTTGGGACATACTCATGTGGCTAAGATTGTTACGACAGCTTGTTATGGATCTGACATCTAGGGTCACGTGTCTTCCTCTCAGCTTCAGTTAATTGGGAATTCCTTCACGAAAGGTCTTTTCAAAGTCCCCCAGAGTACGCCCTCTGAAATGCATCATGAGAAAGTGTGTCTGGAGTACATCGACCTGAATGGACTGTGCTCTCTGTTACTCTGGCTGTCTATTTGGCTGAAGGAGAACCTATCTCTCAACAGGCTCATCATACGTGACTTCCTGGTCTTGGATGGTATGACAAGTATTCCCTGGCTCTCATTCATTAGATGTACCCTAAACTCCCTGGGCTGCCCCAAGATTTTAATAGAACTGGAGTGCATAGTGAGGAGGATATTTCATAGTTAAAGTAGGCCTTTGTCACCATGCATGGCTGAGGAATGAGAGGCGATGGCCCTTCACAAGTGCACCATGTGCCATTTTGTTATGGTGAAAACTGTTCAAGGAATGGAGCCCTCCCTGGCCCTTGAGAACTCTAACTTCCACCACAGGTTGTTCACCTGTTTTTGATTCAACTTGTTTCACCAACTCTTGTTGCCCAAAGGGTCTTGGTATAAAGTATTGGACCTTCTGGCATGTTCCTGTGATGATTTTTCTCTCCCTGACACTTTTCACATTGTGATGACATGCCCAAGATTTAACAACCTTCAGCACAAGTTAATTTGCCCACTCCTCCTGCCTATGAATTTTCATCAAGTGAGGCCTGCTTTCTTTCCAGTTGTTAAAATTGCTCACTGTCTACTTCTCCCAGATTAGCTTTTTATGTGGGGTGTTTTCAAAGAAGATCACAAAAGTACACATGATAAAAACACAAGAGAGAAACTCTAGGTCACATCAACAGCAGATCATTAATAGCATGTATAAGAAAAAGAAACCATTCTCTATAAAATGCTAAAAACATGATTAAAAACACAGTGTATAAGCTAAAAAAGGAACTAAACTTACTAAAGACATATGCTAAAATTACCCATTTCTCTGGCACCGCCAACGTTTGGTCAGGCTCTAATTTTCGGGTCCTCCGGAGTATCTCTGTCTCATTATATATAATGACGCCTCAATACCGTATGCGGAGATGTCCGTGGTACTGAGGATTTCCACCCCGGCTGCGTAGGTTATCCTATTTGCAGCTGGAGGTTGTTCAAGCTTGAACTTTAAAAGGAAAGTCCTATTTGGTGTACCTTCTCTGAACTTATAGTGTTACTACAATGGCGAATCCACAGCAGGTACAAATAGCTGTTAATATGAAACAACCTCTAAATACACATTTATGTGCAAATGGCCTAACAGCCCAGGGGGGTCCAGTCACATTTGTGGTGGATGCCCATGCAGCTCATAGAACAGAACTTTTCTATTCTTGGGTCACATTTCCAGCAGTTGATGGGAACATGAATACATTTCACCAATATACACCTGCAAATGCCCCTGGACAATACAGAGCATATGCATATTTAGAAATACCTCTATCTTATCAAGAACATAATAATTAGCTTGATTGCGCCCTACCCCATACAATATTACCAATAAGGTTGGGTCCTCTAAGTAATGACGGTCCTACCTGGCCTTTATTGGCCACTTATACACCACATCCTGCGGTTGCAAATGTAGCTGTAGCTGAGGTTCATCGTTTATATACTCAACTAATAGCGATATATGGACGATTAGTACAATTTGTAATGCAAACATTAAATACAAACCCAGCATGTGCTGCTGCAGCACATCCACATGCTGCAACGCCAGGTATAAATCCTGGGACTGTACATTTAATTATGAGTAAAGTACCCGCCAAATGAGAGGAAACTCCGTTTTGGTTAGCACAAAAGATTAATGCGCTGGAGGCAGTATTTCCCCATACGGGACCTCAGGATAAACATAGAATATTAACAATGTGCTTGCCCTTTGGGATAGTCCCTACAGTAGATAACTGCAATACCTGGGCACGGTGTTTGCCGCGCTCTGTACAACCGCACATGGAACACCGAAACTTGCCAATTTACCGGAGGTGTTGAAACAAATTCAAGATGAATACGGGGCTGCTCCCGCCCTAGATTTAGGGAAGCAATTGATGGCCAATTTTGCCACAGTATCCTCAATCATTTTAAGTAATCTTTAAGAGGAAGCAGTGGCGCTTGCAGTGCGCATGCGGCTCTGTGACGTTCCGCAAAAGGATCAGGAACGAGAGCTACCTAAAATAATTGCAGAGAGCTATTCAAGCATAGGTCGAGACAGTCTAGGGGCCAGACCGTCCAAACCACAATTTCAGGGTAAATCAAGTAAAGATTCCCCCAAGCAACCACCTGAAGGTATCAAGAAACGCTGGGATAAAAATCAACAAACTCCTAAAAAAGAGAGGGGAGAATCTTCGGGTACAGAGACCCCGCAGAATAGATATCATCTCAGAAATAGAGACAATATAAAAACGACTGATAGATATCAATATACTGATACACGCCAATCTTGTTCCTTTCAGGGCTCATCGGAAAAACGAAATGAGAGAAGTGGGCGATCAGAGCGAAGGACAGAGTACGTGAAACCGAGACAGGAATCACAATGCTCTTCGAAGGTTTCTGTTAAAAAGGAAGAGAAACCCGCCCAACAAAAAACACAATTCAAAAAGAAAAAGGTGGCAGCAGTCGCACTCCGACATGCCACTCAGGAAGATGGTCCTCTTGAAGAACAAGAAATGGGCTCTAGCACTGCTAGACAGTGCGGCAGAGGTGACAATAGTTCGCCGGAGTCTTCTAGAGCATCTGGAGGTGAAAGCAACTGATGACTTTATACAAGTAGAAACTGCGGACATGCGCGTGTTCGTCCCTGACAGGGCGTATAAAGTAACGCTCCAGTTAGAAGGAGACATTGAGCGCATAATAGACACAATCTTTTGGGATCACGTAGTAAACATATATGATGTTTTGTTGGCCAAACAAGACTGGCCACCTGAATTTATCAGTACTTGCCCATATGGAGAAGATGTCATTAAGCCGTCCTTCTCGCCCCTTGTTCCAGAGGAACTAGCCGGATCCTATTCCATTGAATGGGCTTTCGCACAAGCACCTGCATTATAATGAAACCACGTAGGATGGGATAAAGAATCCCCCTACCATGTTATTCCAATTAAAAGTGAACCTCAACCGCAACTGCAGTATCCCATAAAACATGAAGCAAAAGCACCAGTGAGAGAAATACTCACGCAATTAGAGTACCAGGGCGTAATTGAACCCTGTGTCTCCCCAATGAATAATCCATTATTCCCAGTAGCTAAGCCAGACCATTCATATAGAATAGTCTTA
Organism: Pleurodeles waltl; assembly: GCF_031143425.1. Lineage (NCBI taxonomy): Eukaryota > Metazoa > Chordata > Amphibia > Caudata > Salamandridae > Pleurodeles > Pleurodeles waltl. Next base: position 1,000,029,546 of record NC_090437.1, read on the forward strand.
GACTACAGACATTTAAACAGTCATACACGCACTTATGCTATACAAAATTCACATAGCATAGCACTAATGAACAATATAGTGCAAAAAAATACAAAACAACACTGGACATTTCCAATGTTTTTTTCTGCCAGAATATAGCACCTGAGAGTAGAGACTTAACAAGTTTCAGTGCACTAGGCTCCAAAAAAAATCTGTTGTTTACCTCAGGAGTATAAGAACAGCCCAGGACTGTTAGCTGCTCGTGTTACTGCAATGTTGCACGAGATTGACCCTGAAGCATTGTCCTATGTAGATGATATATATATCTTACCGATGATGAATTGCTACAACATTTAAGATGGGTAGCCCGCATTGTTGTTGGATTTTCAGAATTTGGTTACAAATTCAACTTCAAAACAACAGAAATCACCTTCCTCAGCGTCCTGTTCCTGGGATATGAGCTGTCAAGTGAAGGAAAGAGCCTAGTGCCACAATTGTTAGAGAAAGTCGCACAGTTACAACCACCAAATACGATTAAGAAACTCCAATCTCTATTGGGTTTCCTAAATTTTGGCAGAACTTACATTCCAGATTATGCTACATGCATAAAACCTTTATATGATCTAATACTTCCCGATTTTTCAAGTAAATTCTGGACAATTGAACAGACACGTATTCTTCGAGAGTTGCAAACAGACATGCTTGCAGCACAACACTTACACACGAGGGACAACAAAACACATTTGGTCATCAGAGTAATAGCTGGGCCCATTGGTTTCACCTATGTGACATTCAATGAAGGTGAGACAGAAATATATACCAATCACAGTTATATTCGGTGGCGGAACAACGCTTTGCTCCCACTGAGAAAATTCTCACTGCTGTGCAGAAGGCTGTCATTAAAGAAAGACGTCTTGCCAAAGGAAAACGCATTATTGTCATTTCTCCAATCCCAGCCCTGGAGGCTGTTACAAAATCCAGCGTTCCAAACACAAAAGCATTACATCCACGTTGGATGCACTGGGCTACATCTCTGACAGCCACTGTTGTAGACTACATTTTTTACCCAAAGTTACAAACTCAAGAATTTTTACAATACGAAATAGAATACCCAGTTCCAGCAAATACACTGCCCATTGAACAATATCATGCAGTCATGTACACCGATGGCTCAGCACAACCTGCAATTGGTACTAAACACCAGTATTCTGCAGCTTGTGCAGTCGTAATTGGCTACATGGAGGGTGATAAATTTTGTCCTCTACATACTTTTTGTCACAGTCACCAGATCCTCGGGGTCTGTGCACGTTCCCAACACGTCCACCACTGAACAGCTCCAAGACTCCGATAGATAAATCACAGAGACTGATAGAGTTCAAGAGGGGAAGAGGGGATTAGGAAGGGAACAGCTGGGAAGGAGACCTGTAGTAAGAAAAAGGTTAGAACACAAAATATGAAAATTATATCTCCTGAAATCAATACTCGACTGTGATTCTAAGCCTAGTCACTCTGAAAACATGAACATTCTAAGAGTTAAGTTTAAAATGACTAAGTTTCAAGATGGCCGGATACCTGTAAGGGAATCAAGATGAATTAAATGAAAACTTTCTTATTCAAGTACTTTCCTTTACATGAGAATCAGAAAAAACATTCTGACTAAATTTTAAACCAGTCATATAAATCCTGTTTTGAGAATGTATACTAGGACCATACAATATTGCATCTAGAAACTCTGGCCTTCTGTGTACTCTTAAAATGTTTCAACACAAATTGCGCATATTGCGGATATATATATATATATATATATATATTGTAAACACCATAAAAGGATTGTGGACCATGAATAACACAATATGGATTCAGGAAACCAATCACATAACTTGTCACCTCGAATATTACATAATGAATATCTTAGAATAGTGGCATACAATAAACAACATGAAATAAAATCGAGGAGAGAATCGTGCATCTTGCCGATTCGAGTGTCACCATGTAAAATACCAAGAAATGGTAGCACGCATTGAATATCAAAGTCAAATCATCATTAATCGAATCGTGCGTCTTGCCGATTCGTAAAACACGATGTAAATGTCAAGAAATAACAGCTCAAAATAAATAACAAGATCAAAGTACAATTAAATGAATTGCGCTTCTTTTGCCGATTCTTAAGTCACCATGTAAATGTCAAGAAATGGTAGCGCGCCATGAACAACAAAGTTAAATCCTCATGAAACGAGTTGCGCGTCTTGCCAATTCGTAAAACATCATGAAAATGCCAAGAAATAGTAGCGCGCAATGGACAACAATGTTTAAACACCATGATACGAATCGTGCATCTTGCCTATTTGTAAACTACCATATAAATGTCAAGAAATGATAGCGCACATGTAATCTGTTACTCATTTAAGAATTAAACCAAGAATATGAAAATTCTCAATAATGGTGTCGGAACAGTCCAACCACCGTCTTACCACCTGGAACAATGATCACCAATAAAGGATGAAGGGCAGAAGACTGGAAGATCCAAATAGGCCGCCGGGACAGGAGCTCAGGAAGATGCTGCTGCTCTGCACCGGGACCTCTGAATAGTGAGCACTGGGAGTTGGGCTGGCTCTCTTTTATAGAGTCTTGGCCCAGCCCAGAACCACGCCCAGGCATGTTGCAGGGAAAGTCTCTTCAACGCCCTGGAAAGGGGCCACACCCTAATACACTCTGAAAACCTGCAGCAATACATTGCAAAGGAACAGTATTTGTAAGCATATTAAAAATAAGTTTTCAGGATTGAACTCTGCAATACAAAAGGTTAAACCACACCATATCAGCACAATGCATAAATTACGTTGTTTTGAGAGTGCTGGGTTTTTGCATTTTGGTCGCCAATAGAGCGCGTACTGCTCTCGTGCTGACAGTACTCCCCTCTCCCAGATGCGCTCTAGGGCCTGGTTTGCTGGATTAAGACGATGAAAGCGTCTCACAAGTACTGGAGCATGAACATCACATGCGGAAACCCATGAGTTACTTTCAGGGCCATAACCTTTCCATGAGATTAACTACCATAGATTACACCATCTCAGTTTAGAATCCAACACTTTCTTGACTTCGTATTCTTCTTCCCCTTGTACTAGAACAGGAGCTGGATGAGGGTGGACCTTTTGGACTGCCTTTTTCAAGAGGAAAGTATGGAACACTGGGTGAATCCGTAGGGATCTGGGCAATTGTAGTTTATAGGTCACCGGATTGATTTGCTGAAGGACAGTATAAGGACCTAACATGGGGTTAAACATGTGCTTCTTCTTGAAGTCTATATGTTTTGTGGAAAGCCACACTTTGTCACCTGGTTGATATTGCGGTCCCTCACAATGTTTCTTGTCATAATGCCTTTTATATTTTTCTTTGGTTTTTTCTAAATGCTGTTAAATCAGTTTCTGAATTTAATGTAAATGCTGAATGGTTTCTGACACAGCTGGAGTAAGAGAACTTTCTTGAGGGATTGTGATGGGCAAGGTGTCAGGATGATAGCCAAATAAACCAAAAAAGGGTGTAACGCCATTAGAAGTGTGGAATGAGTTATTGTAAGCTAACTCAGCTAACCAGAGCATAGATGTCCAAGAATGAAGTGCCTTTTCAGCGTAGGCACGTAGGTATTGTTTCAAAGTCTGATTTTGTCTCTCCGTTTGACCATCTGTTTGACGATGGTGACTAGTAGATAGCGTAGATGTCACTTGGAGTGTTTTACACCATGTCTTCCAGAAATTGGAGGAAAATTGTGACCCCCGATCGGAGAGGATAACCTTTGGCAGTCCATGATAACTAACCACTCTGTTCAGTAAAATAGTTGCCAATTCACTAGAAGTGGGCAATTTTTTACAGGCGATGAAATGTCCATATTTCGTGAGACTATCTACTACCACCAGAATTACTGAATGCTGTTGAACCACTGGCAGACCGGTAATAAAGTCTAAAGAAATGTGCTCCCATGGACGACTTGGGGTTGGAAGTGGATTTAACAACCTTTTTGGTTTTGAATGACTTGTTTTAATGCAAGCACAAACTTCACAGTTGTTTACCATTGCTTTTATATCTTTTCTTAGGGTAGGCCACCAAAAATAGCGTTGGATCAGTTCAAGAGTTTTAGGAGTACCTGGGTGACCTGCTGTAGGTATAACATGCAACCAATGAAACACTATCTTGCGAAGTTTGGTAGTGGGTACGAACAAACGAGCGTCATGAAAGGATAAACCTTGCTTGATTGACCTTTTGGTATCTACTTGGGCCCATGTTTGCCATTTTTCAACAGTGAAAGAGTTGCGAATTTCTTCAAAGAAATCTTCAGTTTTTGTGATACATGGAACCTTGTCAGGAGCAATGATAGCTCTAGAGGCTTGCATGCAGGCAACGTGGTAGACTCTTGACGGGACAAGGTGTCAGCCTTGCGATTATCTTTACCAGGCCGGAAGGTTACTACAAAATCAAGTTCGGCAAAAAAAAGCATCCAGCGTAATTGCCGAGGGGTCAAAAGTCTGGCGGAACTCATGAATTGAAGATTACGATGATCATTATATACTGTGACAGTGTATATGGCACCCAACAAATGATGTCTCCATTCTTTAAAGGCGTCACAAATCGCCAGAAGCTCTTTTTCAGCAATGACATAGTTCTGTTCAGCTTCGTTCAACTTCCGAGACATATTAGCTACAGGATGAAGTTGACCAGTGTCTTTATTTCGTTGTGATAAGACGGCTCCTATTGCTACATCTGAAGCATCAGCTTCCACTATGAAAGGTTGATTCGCATCAGGATGAGTCAAGACTGGGGCAGTGGAGAAAGCTTCCTTCAAAGTCGAGAAGGCTTGATCAACTTCTGGGGACCATACAAACTTTTCTTTCTTTCTTAGTAGCTTAGCGATTGGAGCCACTGTCTGGATGAAATGATTTATGAACCTCCGGTAAAAATTTGCAAACCCCAGGAAACATTGTACATCACGAACAGTCTTTGGGGTGGGCCAATCAGATATTGCTTTTACTTTCTTTTCTGCCATCACCATACCTTGAGGGGTAAGAATAACCCTTAAAAACTCAACTGTGGTAACATGAAACTCACACTTGGTTAGTTTGCAATGTAAATGGTGTTTTCGAAAGGCTGCAAGAATTTTTTTGACATGTTGGACATGTTTGTTTTCATTGTCTGAGTAGATCAAAATGTCATCGATGTAGACTATGGCAAATATGTTGAGGTACTCTCTAAGAATGTCATTCAAGTAAAATTGAAATGCTGCTGGAGCATTACACAGACCAAAAGGTATGACGGTGTATTCAAAAGGCCATATCTTGTCTTGAACGCTGTTTTCCATTCGTCACCCTCTCTCATTCTGACCAAATGATAAGCACCTCAAAGGTCAAGCTTCGTGTAGATTTTTGCTCTCTTTACTTGTTCACATTAAGACCGGAATTAGGGGTAAAGGATATTTATTCTTGATGGTGACTTTGTTCAAACCCCTATAGTCGATGCAAGTTCGAAGTTCTCCATTAGCTTTTGAAACAAAAAACAAAGGTGAAGCTGCAGGAGACTTAGAGGGGCAAATGAAGCCATTCTCCAAATATTGATCTCGGTATTTTCGTAAATGTTGATTTTCATGTTCTGACAGGGCATATACACGACAGTTGGGAAGTATTGCACCTGGGGCTAGATCAATTTGACAGTCATAAGATCTATGAGGAGGTAGAATCTCTGCTCCTTTCTCATCAAATACATCTTTGTAAGATGAATACTGTTTGGGCAGCTGAATTTCTTTCTCCGCGGCAGTAGCTATGTAAGAGTTGCAAACTTTTGGTACTTGAATCTTTTGGAGACATTGTTTGTTACATAGCGCAGATGAGAAAACTATTTTTTGTTCTGCCCAATTGATCTCTGGATTGTGATGAGTTAACCATGGCAAGCCGAGGATAATCCCATATTGGGGAGCATGGATCACGTCAAGGATGATTTTCTCTTTATGTTTCTTTCTTTGATTCTAATCTTCACAAATCATCGACAAGGGGATAGTCTGAAGAGTTACCGGACCTCCAGTCAAGAGTTTTCCATCAACTGCCTGGATGATTTCTGGGGTCTTCTTTTCAATACATGGGATCCCCCATGCACGAACCAATTGGACATCAACAAAGTTCCCAGTAGCCCCAGAATCGACTAGAGCTTTTTTTAAATAGATCTTTTTCTTGACCTGAACTCTTATTTCCTGTTTAAGTTGTCTAGATTGTGAAGGGTCCACGGTGACACCCAAGAGTAACCCTTCTCTGCTTCTTGGGTGTTTACGTTTTCCAACTCAACTGGTGCATTGGCTGCGACCTTCTGAACTGGACCTTGCTTGTTCTTTGGTTTGATTGGACAATCTTTGGCAAAATTACCTTTTCGCCCACAATAAAGGCATTGTCCATTTTTTTTGCATAGGTCATTTTCATCTTTGGTCAAAGGTCCTCTGATGGCTCCAATTTCCATTGGTTCAGGCGTTCTTTCTTTCGGAGTTCTTGAGTCTCTGTTATCATGAACGCGCCATGAATATTTTTCAATCTTTTTGCGCGTTCTTTTACGTTCTGCTAAACGATGATCAAGTCTCAAGACAAGATTTATTAATTCTTGACAGTCTGTAGGTTGTGGGTCGATTTGCGCTAAGATATCTTTTAGTTCCTCTTTGAGTCCCTTGTAAAACAAGACCGCTTGTTTTTCTTCAGGCCAGGATGTCTCGGCAACCAGCCAGTTAAAGTTGGCTAAATACGACACTAGGTCTTGATTCCCTTGGCGTAAATCTAATAATTCACAAACTGCTGACTGTGTTACAGTTCTACGATCAAAAACTCTCTCAAATTCACGAACAAAATTTCTCCAGTTGTACAACAAGGGACTATTTTTACGCACAAGAGGAATTGCCCAAGTAGATGCATCCCCAGACAGATATGATAACAAGAAAGCTACTTTGGATTGGGCATCGGGGAAAGTATTTGGTCTGCAGGTGAAGTGTAGTTCCACTTGAACCAGGAAAGATTGCGCTTTCAAAGGGTCACCTGAGAAATTTTCTGGGGGAGCAATTGCAGAAGGAACATTTAGGGAAATCGGATTACTTCCAGAAGCCTGAGAAGAAGTACCTGGCCAAGACACACCTGTGGGACTTTGATCCTTCTTCTCTACCTTATCTTGCAACTGACTCACTCTCTCTGCTATGCTAGTTGTCAATTCTTTGGATGATACCACCGCTGCTTGGAGCTGGGTGATAGCCTTGACTAACTCATCTAGCGTGGCCATGCTGTGAACATACACAAGCCAGGAGGATCATAATTCTTGGGCTCACTATTCTGTCAGAGTCACCAGAACCTCGGGGTCTGTGCACGTTCCCAACACGTCCACCACTGAACAGCTCCAAGACTCTGATAGATAAATCACAGAGACTGAGAGTTCAAGAGGGGAAGAGGGGATTAGGAAGGGAACAGCTAGGAAGAAGACCTGTAGTAAGAAAAAGATTAAAACACACAATATGAAAATTATATCTCCTGAAATCAATACTAGTCTATGATTCTAAGCCTAGTCACTCTGAAAACATGAACAATCTAAGAGTTAAGTTTAAAATGACTAAGTTTTAAGATGGCCGGATACCTGTAAGGGAATCAAGATGAATTAAATGAAAACGTTCCTATTCAAGTACTTTCCTTTACATGAGAATCAGAAAAAACATTATGACAAAATGTTAAACCAGTCATATAAATCCTGTTTTGAGAATGTATACTAGGACCATGCTATATTGCATCTAGAAACTCTGGCCTTCTGTGTACTCTTAAAATGTTTCAACACAAATTGCGCATATTGCAGGTATATATATATATATATATATATATATATATATATATATATATTGTAAACACCATAAAAGGATTGTGCACCATGAATAACACAATATGGATTCAGGAAACAAATCTCATAACTTGTCAACTCGAATATTACATAATAAATATCTTAGAATAGTGGCATACAATAAACAGCATGAAATAAACTTGAGGAGAGAATCTTGCGTCTTGCCGATTCGAGTGTCACCATGTAAAATACCAAGAAATGGTAGCACGCAATGAATATCAAAGTCAAATCATCATTAATCGAATTGCGCGTCTTGCCGATTCGTAAAACATGATGTAAATGTCAAGAAATAACAGCTCACAATAAATAACAAGATCAAAGTACAATGAAATGAATCGCGCTTCTTTTGCCTATTCTTAAGCCACCATGTAAATGTCAAGAAATGGTAGCACGCAATGAACAACAAAGTTAAATCCTCATGAAACGAGTTGCGCGTCTTGCCAATTCGTAAAACATAATGAAAATACCAAGAAATAGTAGCGTGCAATGGACAACAATGTTTAAACACCAGAAACCAAATTGCGCGTCTTGCCTATTTGTAAACTACCATATAAATGTCAAGAAATGGTAGCACGCAAGTAATCTGTTACTCATTTAAGAATTAAACCAAGAATATGAAAATTCTCAATAACGGTGTCGGAACAGTCCAACCACCGTCTTACCACCTGGAACATTGATCACCAATGAAGGATGAAGGGCAGAAGACTGAAAGATCTAAATAGGCCGCCGGGACAGGAGCTCAGGAAGAAGCTGCTGCTCTGCACCTGGACCTCTGAATAGTGAGCACTGGGAGTTGGGCTGGCTCTCTTTTATAGAGTCTTGGCCCAGCCCAGAACCACGCCCAGGCATGTTGCAGGGAAAGTCTCTGGAAGGCCCTGGAAAGGGGCCACACCCTAATACACTCTGAAAACCTGCAGCAATACATTGCAAAGGAACAGTATTTGTAAGCATATTAAAAATAAGTTTTCAGGATTGAACTCTGCAATGCAAAAGGTTAAACCACAACATATCAGCACAATGCATAAATTACGTTTGGTTTGAGAGTGCTGGGTTTTTGTTTTTTTGTCACCAATAGAGCGCGTACTGCTCTGGTGTTGACACTTTTACACAAACCCTAGGGGATTGCACAGCACAGATGGCAGAACTAAAAGCTCTGCTGATGGCACTGGAACACACAGATCCTGCACAGCCTACGCTGTTTGTGATTCATATTATTGTGTCCAGTCCTTTAATGCATACCTGCATTATTGGCGCCAGAATGGGTTCAGAGATTCGAAAGGCAACACCATTAAACACAGGCTTCTGTGGGGGAAAGTAGCCGATCCGAAAGAGATGCTACCAAATGTCCACGTTGTACATACACTTGGACACCAGCGCGTTGGGATACACTTTGCTGGAAATACATTGGCTGATGAAGCTGCAAAATCAGAAGTGGCTGTGGCCGCTGTAGCTGCAGTGACTCGTTTGAGTTCAAAACCAGATGCAGACATTTGGGCTGCCGTGACAGCTACGGCTGATGGTACACCCTATCCGAAAGGATTTCCTAACAAATATCACTATCGAATGGGAGGTATGCTGAACGCTGAGGTTAAGATACCAGGCGTAGGTGTACGAGACATTCCAAATAGAGACATAAGATCACAATTGATTAAAGCAGTGCATGGGGGGTGGCATCTGCGCATGCTGGTGTGGCGGCTACAGTTTCGATCCTGCTGATCCACTATTGGTGGCCAGGTCTTTACAAAGAGACCAAGCAGTATGTCCTTTGTTGTGACATCTGTCAACAAATTAAAGTTTCCACAGCCAAGCGCCCGCCGCAGACACCCCTCTTAATTTCCAACAAACCATTACAATGCGTGTACTTGGACCACTGTGGTCCCCTAACACCGGGCAGTGCATACAAGTATATTTTAGTGGCTGTTGATTCATGCTCCAGATTTGTATGGGTGTGGCCACAACGCTCGGCTGATGCTCGGACTGTTATTAAAGATTTGTGAGTCTTTATCGGTACATATGCGGTGGTGGCTTTCCATTTGAACCTTGGCCCTGCTTTCGCCTCAAGGGCATTCAGGGACGCCATGGCTTCATTGGGGGTCCAACTCCCATACTTGTCTCCATTTCATCCTGAAGGAATTAGTGTAGTGGAGTGATTAAAATGTGATTTAAAGCAATCCCAACAGCCAGAGTCTTAGGTAAGGGTCGTAGTTGGCTTAACCACCTATATGGAGTCCAGAGAGCACTAAATAATCTGCCTAGAAAGTCCCTGGGGGGTCGTACTTCATATCTTCATATGAGTGCCTGTTCAGAACTCAAATGCATGTTCTGGATCTTGATGGTCCTGGCGTGGCGGCAGCAGAAACACCTTTTCACATAAATGAACGTGTCATTGTCTTACAAGAATTGCAACAGTTCTGTGATGATAATTCTTCTAACAGTGCCTGTAACATCTACCGGCTGGATTCCCAAAGTTGGGGATCTTGTATTTGAGAAAGTCGCTGAGAAAAAGGAATTTGGCCTTCTTATCAAGCACCAGTCTGAGAACTAGGGATACACGGTACCAGAACTGTCATTCTACCACCGTTGGCAGGTGCCAAAGAAAATAGTTTTGTCTCCATTGATAATGTCAAACTACACCCTGTGGCCGATCCTGCACAGTCAACCAAGAGGAACATCCAGTAGCTCCTGAATCCCTCTCACTACTGGCAAAGAAGTTCCTCTACAAGTTGTTGATACCAAAACCGACAACTCTCCGAGCTTGGGGAGGGTGGCAATAGTTCCACTAACGTCAAATAATTTAGAAATATTTGACCAAGTTGACTCAACTCCAACACAGACGGATGGTGCTATCTATAGTGTGCCACCACTGGAAACACCAACTCCACCACTGACAACGGCTCCGCCATTTGCACAAACTGCCTCTGGATATTTTGCCACCTTCAACAATGACTTCTCAGACTCATTCACCTCTTCGACAGCTGACTTGTCAAGTGCACGCAAGCTAAAAAACTGGCTTAATGAAACTTAGTTTATCTTTCAATGGAACTATCTATGGCTCTCTTTGACTGTCTTAGCCTTTCTACTTTGGATTGGTTTTGTCATCACCTTTTTCTCATTAATACATGGTCACTTTCTTCATGAAAGATCAACAGTTGAACTGGTGGAGGAGGTTGTAAAGCAACATTTTTCATCACATAAAGTCCGAAGAGACTTATCTTTTCTGAACTTTTCTGCAGTACCAATTCCTGATGGGATTGTTTGGGACAAAGTAATGTTTGATATATACGGTCCCACGGAAGTTATTCAAATACCGTATGTGTTCAAACTATCAATGAATGCTATAGTATTACCAGGCATTGTTTCTGATGATTGGGATGTGAAAACAGTTGATTCTATGATGACTGAATTGCACTATTATACTGTCTTTGAAAATGAAGATGTTTACCAATTTAAAGAAAATTATGGTGATATGTTTTGCTATAATTATTATGGGCACCATTTCATACATAGAGCGAGAAGCCCCAGACCTGTTTTTAATTATACGCAATGGGAACATTGCCAGACTCCACCACAGGGGAGTTCCAAAACATATTCTGAAAAGTTTGCATATTTTTCTTGGCACAGTGTCAAAAATACTGACTCATATTCTTTTAAAGTACCACCTACTTAGGATATACATATATTAATGACCAATACGAAATGTATATATTCAGAATTCTTTGTTTCCAGGTTATCAATAGAAGGCTATGAATATTGGCTGAAAATGATTGATCTGAAAAGTGTGTGGGGAACAAGAAATTGGCAAATTAAGGGAAAGAAAGCTTTGTTTAGAGCATGCCTTATTCCTGTACAAATGATCTTTTTAAATGAACCATTACAACAGACAAGCTGTTTGGGCTTAGCTAGAATTAAGGAATTAAACATGCCCAGTATACCTGCCCCCGCAAAGTTCTACAAATGGCAAAAATATACAAATGGAACTGAAAATGAGTTCGATGAATGAGTCCAGAATGGTACATTCAATGCTTCACTGACACATCCTGGTGGGTGGTTATTGTGGTCAGTGGATACCAATGGGTGTCATCAACGTTTTATTAACTCCTCAGGGGTTTTAGAACTAGTAGGCCAGATCCTCGCTATATATCATCTGAACATGCAGGTATAGTCACAACATATAGTGTAGGTAAATTGTGCCAGCAATGGTTAAAATCATCCTCAGTAGACGCGGTTAGAGAACACCTCAGTCTCCTGTCTAACAACACTGATTTACAAGACTTCCTGTTAGGCCCCAGAACACCACATTGGAAGCGTTTCTTATATGCAGTATATAATGAAATTTGGAAGCTTTCCCAACAAGATGGTGCTGCCCGGTTAAGGCAAATAGATCAGGAAAATCTAAAAAAGGAATTAGCTCTTGTGGATGATGTGATTAACACCTTGTCTGACCGGATATATACCATAAATAATATCCCCTCTTCTGCTATAGACATTATACAATCAGATATGTCTTCTTTACACCATGGACAGAGTCAGATCAGGTCCATTATGCAGTTGGGCTGGACGCTTTAAACGCTTAAGGCGGGTTGCGTTCCCTGGCAGTATGTCAGTGTAAGGGAAATGTTTTGTCCCTTTAAACTAACGCGACAACAACAACATGAGGTCATTAATCTGCCTATTTCAACACTTCTATTCACCTCCTGTTTAAAATACATTCCGGTAGGTAGATATGAAAAACTGGGAGATAGTTACATCCATGAGGTGTGGGAGCTTCCCGTCTCGTACAAATGTTTCAATGGCATGAAAGAAGTCTTTCTTAGCGGTAGAGAATGCAAGATTTTAGTCAGCCATTCAATGGTTTGTAAACAGCTGTCCTTCCATGGGGCGTGTAACGCCTCTGCTGCGAACTTGGCTTGTTATCTGAAGGGAGTTCCAGTCCCCTTGATTAGACCTACATTCCAGGTGCTTTCAAATGGCAGCTTTATCCTCCTCAATGGTGAAGACTGTTGTGACATGCGGGCCGGAATAGTTTATGTTCTTTCGGTCTCTAAGGTTGTTACACTGCGGGAACGTACTGTTCCCCCCAGTAAAATTAAGGAGGTAGCTGATATTTGGCCTCACATTGCTACTTCAAACGTGAATTTTGACAAGTTGAGCAGACTGAAGGCTTTACTGTTTCAAAAGCATGTGGCCCTTACATCTGCGCGCGAGACCTACGCACTTCAAGTGGCTAAGGTCATCGGCAGAAATACAGGCCCTGTTAAATACAATCTTTCCGAGACACTTTGGTGAACTCGTAGGACGAATATTCAATGCATCCAGTACAAGTGGAATCGCACATTTTTTCAAAGCTGTTGGTTCTGGTTTCATTCACACCTTCTCTTCCGTATTCGGTTTGATACCTTCAGCTATCCACTCAATTTTCTCCAGTATTTTTTGGGGATTTCCAATAACTTTGGCTTTAATAGCTGGCATCCTGCTGTTGCTGTTCCGCCACAACGAGGAGAAATAACGGCGCTCCCATCAGCTCAGCTGTGTCGTGAACGTATGATGCAGTATTTTGGAGCAACACTCAGGGAGCAATTGGAGTGTGGCTGGTCTTTGTCATTCAACCCAGTTTTGCATTGTGTGCAGCCTGTGTTTGGTGCCTTCTTTCGAACATGCACTGGAAATCTGTCTTTTGCAGCAGCGATTGCCTGCAGTGGATGCTGATCTGTTGATGGTCTCACAGAAGGTTCATTACCGGACATAGACATTGAGGTTGCGTTTCCTGCGTGAAGCTACTTATGAGTTACCCTTCCTGGAGGAAGTTGTTCATGACTCATCACTGGGCACACCACAGGATGCTGCCTTGGTTGAGACTGGGGCTACGGAACACATCTGCTCCATGATCCTTCGTGGAGAGGACTTTCCGATTTTAACATCGGCCAAAGTGGAAGATCTCCTATTCTCCATGACTCAGAATTAGATTGGAACTTTCTAAATTGACATGCCCTTCGAATTCGGTTTTATGCAACATGCTCATGTTTTAAATTGTCATGAAGGATGCTTATGTGTCCCTTCAACTTGTCCGAATTGACTTTGTTTTTATATATATCTTAGGTTGAGCTTTTTATCAATAATATTTTAGCTTTGGCTTTGAACCACTTTCATCCGACAAGGGGAGGGTGTTGTGTAGCCATTTTAGTTATGGCTCCATGCACGTTATTTTAACACACTAGGCCGCTGTGCACTTTAACCTAGTTAAATCTTATTCAGCTTTACTTTATTATTATTACAATAACCATTTCTACGGTCTTGTTTATTTTCACCTATCTAATTGTTTTTCCCTAAGCAAGCACTCTGTTCTCAAACAAGACATTCTTGATCACTCTGTGCTTCATTCAAGGCTGCAGCTCGGTACATTGCCGGTGAATGTGGTATAAGTTTAGTCTCCAACATTCGTAGAAAATACACATTCTTATGTAGGGACATTTTCTCAGAACATCAGCTGTGTTATTATATAAACACTTCCTTGTCCCTTACACGTTAGAGAGAGATTCCAGCCAGGGAATCATGACTGTATGCTGATTGCTGAATGCTTCGCAACAGCTGCTAACGCAGAACCACAGGCCTTTGCTCAGGTTTGGGGATTGATGTCTTCCCAGGGGAACCTGAAAGGCAGAATTAGAGCTTAACATGCAGTACTCAAACTATACCTTAGATAGGAAATAGTCCTTCAATTATAGTGACAATATGATAGCGCTGTTTTTATGCTTCACTCTTCTCATCACAATTTTAATACTGTCATGTTGTGTCGTCCTGGTTATTGCAGCTCACGCTTTGCTATCTAAGATGCAGTTGTTTTATTCAACTAATCATTGCAACATATACTGCTTCTGTTTGTCATTTATATATGAGACTAAGGGGGTCATTACAACCCTGGTGGACGGTGTTAAAGCAGTGGTAAGACCGGCAACAGGCTGGCGGTCTTTTTTTGAGGATTATGAACATGGCGGTTACCGCCATGGTCATCCGCCGCTTCTCCGTTCCGCCCGCCAGGACGGAGACGACCGCTGGGCTGGAGAACTGGATCTCCAGCCCGGCGGGCGTGACAATACCGCCGCCGGTATTATGACCTGGCTTACCGCTGTGGATTTCCAGCGGTAGGAACCGCCATGAAATCCATGGCGGTAAGCACTATCAGTGCCAGGGAATTCCTTCCCTGGCACTGATAGGGGTCTCCCACACCCTCCACCCGACTCCCTCCCCTACACCACTCCTGCCACCCCCCAAAGGTGGCAGGACCCCCCTCCCCACCCCAACATTACCTTACACATACACACCGGCATGCACGCAGGCACCACCAACACACATACAAGCACACACACCGACATACATGCCAACATCCACACACACAGTCAGACACGCACACCCACATTCAAACGCACACATCCATGCAGACATACCTACAGACATACACGCACTCATTCACAATCACACAACACCCCCACAAACATACACGCACTCTCACACCCCCTCTACATACACCCACGCACACCCCCATGCACACACACCCCCCCCACCCCCCTCCCCTGACGGACGATCGAATTACCTGTTCCGTCGATCCTCCGGGAGGGGAGGGAAGCTATGGGGGCAGCTCCGCTGACACCACACCACCAACAGAACACTGCTGCGCCGAATCACAAGACGTGATTCGCTGGGCGGTGTTCTGTTGGCGTGGCGGTGGAGGTGGAGCAACCTCCACTTCCCCGCCGCCCGTCACTATGGCTGTTGGCTGAAAAACGACGTAGAGCTGCCAACAGTCATAATACGCCGAGCGGAAAACCACCACCACTGGCGGTCTTCAGCATGGCGGTCCCTCAACGGTCTTGTAAAAATACCGCCGAGGTTGTAATGACCCCCTAAGTTGTAAATGAGAGAGAACCTGATGAGACCTGAGTGACCATGACTTTCCTGAGAAGCCCAGTATGTCATGCGCTTGGCTGTCCAATCTTCACTATCCTTTGGTAGGGATGAGGCACTGGTACTTGGTCGGAGCAAAACCCGGTTTGGAGCGACAGGTGTCACCCGCAGTGGGTTAGACTCAGTCTCCCACACCGCAGGCGATTCTGCTGCTCAAAATCCAGTAGTCTCATTAGAATAATGAGATCCTACACGACATGAATAGAAGATTTGAACCTAACTGTAGCTTTCTTTAACAAAGGTTGCCAAGAGAGACTAGAGTCTAGTAGGATCTCTAAATACAAAAAGTGATCCACCCTCATAATGGGCTGCCCTTAATCGAGAAGCTGTTAGATCTGGTATTCCTTGGGCCCACCACAATAACATGAGATTTAGAATAGTTGGTGGTGAGATCAAGCCCCTCTATAGAGCTGAAAAAAAATCTAAGAGATGGTGTATGCCCTTGGCAAACGTGTTATAAGTGCAACATTGTGTGCATTTAGGAGAACAGACAGCTGAGCCTCCTGAGCTCATTAGGGCCGCCTCCAGGATGTTAATATGAAGAGTGAATAGGAAGGGGCCAAAATGCTTCCCAACTGCACCTCTCTTTTCAGCTTAAGGGTCAAGGTGTATTTGTCCAGAAAAAGGTGGCCCCCGCTGAGCAGCTCCTCCAAAACGTACGTCAACACTAAGTGGGGACAGAAGGATCCGTCTTTGTATAACTATCATGTGCAATCTAGATTTATAGAGGAGTATCAACTCAATACTGTATTAGAAGCTATAGTGCCAAATATTGTGATGGATGCCATATTTATTCATTTGATATTATGAACTATGTATTGAATTAGATAGATTCCTTTATGATATATATTACTCTACTGACCTTGCGTTTTCTTTCCCTTGGCATGTTTGGTTTTAAACAGTGGGAGACTTGCATGATTAAGAGTGTTTTCAAGTATGATATGGAGGTATGTGTGCCTGTATGGTGATTGATTATTTTAGTAATTCTGTGGCCCGATTGTTAGGTATACCATATTTGTATCTCTTGGATGGTTTATTAGTACTTGTAGATTATAAATGTATGTGTATAGGAAGGAAATAAAGTGATTTTGTATGATTCATTTTGATTCGGATTTAAATAAATACATATTTGTTTGTTTAATTTTGCCTTTATGCATCCTTGCAGCTCCAATGAGTGTATATCTATACAATTTATTGTGAATTTTCTTTTGCTATTGCATTCATAAGCAGGCTGTTGTAGTTTTTCACTGTGTTTTCCTTGGTGGCTGTCTATGTAGCATTTCTTTTTATACAGGGCCCTCTTTGTTCCTTAGTTAAATGTAATTTTCACCTTACTATACCATCTCTTTATCTTATATAAATACTATTCCACGTAAGATATAATAAAAGCACTGATGTGCAGCATTTGAGGTGTTCACTCAATGATGTTGAAGACAATGTGTTTCGGATTTCACAGCAGGCAAAATTTCCAATCAAAACTAACTAGTGCATGCCAATGGGGCAAAGGATAAAGTAAACAAAAGACCATGCGAGATACTCCAATCCAAAAGCGACATTGATAGATTTCTGGTAATGCACCAAATTAGTCAAATATTAGAATTCTAATATAAAGATATATATTTCATATTTCCCAAAATGTAAATTAGAACAACACCAGAATCAATATTTCAGATAGAGAAATCAAAGTCACTGAAGGATCTATTCGATATGGAATTATACACTTGCTAATGACTTGTCATAGACTGAATTTATAATTCCATCCTGCAATCACCTTAAAATTACTAACGACAATCACAAACGTTAGAAATTTAGGGGCATATTTATACTCTGTTTGCACCGAATTAGTGTCATTTTTTTAACTCTAATTTGGTGCAAAACTAACTCCATATTTATACTTTGGTGCTAGACCCGTCTAGCGCCAAATTTATGGAGTTAAAGTAATTTTTGGGAAGTGGAGACCTACCTTGCCTTAATGAGATGCAAGGTATGAGTTCCCGTGCAAAAAATGACTCTATGACCTTAACGCCTTGTTTAGGGGCATATTTATACTTTGCGGGATATTTATATTCTGATGCACCGAATTAGCGTCATTTTTTTTACTCTAATTCGATGCAAAACTAAGTCCATATTTAGACTTTGGTGCTAGACCCGTCTAGCACCAAGGCCATGATTTATACTCTTTTTGCACTGCATTAACGTCATTTTTTTACGCAAAAGTGGCACAAACTTACAAAATATTGGCCCTTATTTATACTTTTTGCTGCAAAACTGCACTAACTCAGTTTTGCAACAAAAGGTTTAGCACTGGCTTGCACCATTTCTGTGCACCAGCCGGGCACCATATTTATGGAATGGTGCAAGCCGGTGCAGGCTAGAGTAAAAAAAAAGACTTTAATAGGGTGGGGCTGGCAGTATAGAAGAAGAGGGTTTAGCACCAACAAATGACTTTAGGCAGGTTAGAGTAAAAAAAATGACTCTAACCAGATTACAGTCATTTTCCTGTGCTCTACCTACCATGCCACATGACTCCTGCCTTAGAAACGGCAGGAGTCATGCCAACCACCCCAATGGCCAGCACAGAGGACTTGGGTCCCCTGGGCATGGCCATTGCACCCTGTGCCATGTATGGAGGCCCATTTCAGGGCCCCCAATGGCACTTTTATCTGTAGTTACCTGGGATGGGGTCCCCCATCCTTCGCAGTCCCTCTGGTGTGGGTGGGAGTGGCCCTGGGGCTTGGGGAGGGCACCTGTGGTCTTATTCCATGGTGTTTTACCATGGAAGTAGGCCCACAGTTCCCCTAACGCCTGCCCTTACCCAGGCTTTAAAAAATGGTGCAAAGCAAGCTTTGCCCCATTTTTTGACCACTCCTCCCTCCCTTGAACCATTTGTGCATGGGAGTATAAATTTGACGTTAAGGCCATAAAGTCATTTTTTGCACGGGAACGCCTACCTTGCATCTCATTAAGGCAAGGTAGGTTTCCACTTCCAAAAAATGACTTTAACTCCATAAATTTGGCGTTAGATGGGTCTAGCACCAAAGTATAAATATGGAGTTAGTTTTGCACTGAATTAGAGTAAAAAAACAAATGATGCTAATCTGGTTAGAGTCATTTATTGTGACTCTAACCTGCCTAAAGTCATTTTTTTAAGCTAGCCTACCCTTTGCACCAGGTTGCACCATTCCATAAATATGGTGCCCAGCTGGTGCTAAAAAGTGGTGCAAGCCAGTGCAAAACTTTTTGGTGCAAAACTGCGTTAGTGCAGTTTTGCACCAAAAAGTATAAATAAGGCCCATAGTTCATTATATAAGGGAATTAAGGTATACAATGTGATAATAATTCATTTGTTCAAGTACTTGCTTATTATCAGTGCTCCCTCTAATTAGTTTTGTGTTTGTGCACCACTTACCTGTTTGTGTGCACACAAATTGTGTTTGTGTGTGTAAATGAGTGATACTAGCAAAAATGATATTTCTTTCTAGTGAGCCTAGAAAGGTCACCCCTCCAAACATTTAATAGTTAAATGGGTAATTGAAAACACCTTCCCTTCTAAATTGATTAACATGCATTGGCAATGTCAATAGCCATAGCTGTAATATTCAGCACCCTGTACGCACACAGGCACACCACTCACACTGCAGATACACAAGCACACTACTCATCCTGCACTCACAATACATGCTGATCTTTCACTCACAGAACACACCACACACTAGAATTACAAAGACACATTCGCATTTAGCCTACACTCACACTACTCACCCTACATTCAGGCATTTTGCTTCCCCACATTCAGGCCCACTCATAAACACACTGAAACATTTAGCCACATTATTCACTGTACACACACTCGAACATGCTGCTCATTCTACACTCACACATACACTCACCATACACTCATACAGGCAGACCACTCATTCTATACTGGCAAGCAATCCCTTCACCCTTAATTCCCAATGCACACCCCTCACCCTGCAATCACATTATCTCACACTGACACTCATCCAGGTAATCTGCTCACTGTATATTCACAAGGGCACACTTCAACCCATCACTGATAATACACACCATTTGACCTGGACTCAAAATGCACTTTGCTCTCTCTACCCAGACTGCACGCCTCTCATTCTCACACAGACAGCTGACCCCACACTCACACAGCATATCCTGCACTTATGCAGGCAATCACATCATCACACAGTTCTACTGACTATCGTCTCCACCACCATGCACTATACACATCACTAACTCTGCACTCACCGTGGATTCACAAAGGCATATCCCTAATCCTCCACCCAAATAGTTGCATCCTTCACCCTACACTGAAACCGGTATACTGCTCATCCATGCTATCTTCAAACTTAAAATCTTCAAACATGCACACTGCTCATGTGCCCTCTCACAGGAACAACTTTCACCCCACACTAATATAGACATACCCATCTTACTGTACCAACTCACCTTGCACTCAGGCAGTCCTTCGGGAGTACTAGACACAGAACCTGTCCTGCAAAGCCCAATTCAATCTCACCTCTGCCCTAATCCTTGTTAGACTTAGATGAGCACAGGAGAAATGGAATTAAGACACATAATGGCATTCTTTTTAAGTAAATTAAACTACAGAGAGTCTTTGATATAGGCAGTAAGGAGGAACAACATCAGTGAGGTAAGCAGGTTGTTTGAAGCTAACTAGCAAGATATAGGAAAATAGCATTACAAAAAAAAGGGAGACTATGCAGGGAGGGAGACTCCTTGATGAAACTCCAGTGACATAGAGGGAATAGGGGCTGAGAGAGCTGTGCAGAGAAGAAAAGAGACTGCCCAGGGTGGGTAGCTGACACAGTAGACTGCAGTGTTAGAGGGGTGGACTCAAAAAATAAGAAAGCCTTAACTGTGAGAGGATGCTGCACCAAAAATTAGATTACAAGGAAAGAAATAGTGTCAAGTGGCAGTGACTGTGAGAAAGTGAGTGCTGAAATAGCTGTAACTATGAGACACAGCTGTGAAAAGAAGATAATACTGCTCAGAAAGGGAGATCAGGAAAGACAGCAGTTGACAGAAGAAGAACAGGACTAAGACAGAATTTATATGAGAGACAGCTGTGCAGAAAAAAAGTGACTTCCCAGCTCCGCAATTTAGGAACTACCTATCTCATAACAATTGATTAGCAATGCATGGCACAATACTTATGTGAAGCAGGTTCCAATTTTTTTTTCATTTGATTGGGTGTTTTGTAGAGCCCCACTTGTTTCCTCAAGATAACATTGAAGGCCTTCTTCAGAATAGGCCAAAGGTTTTTTTCAGATTCTGATAAATTCCTGGCTGCTCTAGCATGTTTGTTAGGCTTGTGCCCCACCAATGGCGGGCTACTGCACCCTGTGCTGCATCGAATGCTGAGAGTTGTTTAGGGGTTACACATATAATTCCATCAGATTGAAAATTGTCTGATCTGATGAGAGAAAGGAATAGATAGCATTAAAATATGATGCCTATGTGATTACAATTCAAATTGCTCAGAAGACCACTTGAATGAGGTCAGAGATAGCAGGCTCGGCAGGAATCCTCTGAGAAACCCACCTTCATCCAAGTCTTTGTAGGCAATACATTGCACATGCTTATTACCAACTCCATGGTGCACATACTTTGGTCACTTTATTTATTTTCCTTAGGGGTCTTATTTTTAACTACAACTTCGATTCACTTCTCCTACCATTCAGCAATCTTGGTCTTGCTGTCTTTCCAGTGTTTATTTTACGTGATTTGTTTTCACAAAGTGCTTGCAGTATACCCTGCAGTGCTTCTGTCAGGTCCAGTGTGGAGCTGTACTTATTAAGACTAATGTTGCGGATAAATCATATATGTGTTTAAAACGACATGAGCACAGCTTTGAAATGTGCGCATAGAGAAGAATTTAATATCGCAACAGTTTTGACAAAGTTTGTCCATTTAACTTAACTTAGGAAAATAAGTAGGGAGATGTCCCTCCTTTAGGTGGAGAACAGCATGCCTGAGAAGCATACTATTTTATGGCAGTTGTTAGAACTGGGGTCTCTAGTTGGCAGAGGTATACACCCTTGTCCAAATAGGGACCACAATCATAGTCAGGGTAAGTCACAAACAATCCAAATTATCCTGTGCCAGCCCTCTGGTAGCTTGGCTCTGAGCAGTCAGGCTTAACTTAGAAGGCAATGTGTAAAGTATTTGTGCAATAAATCATACAGTAACACAGTGAAAACACCACGAAAAACACCACACAGGTTTAGAAAAATATATAATATTTATCTGAATGAATTCAGGTAAAAAGGATCAAGATCTGATAAATACAAGTTGAAATATCACTTTTGTAATGATAAAAAGAGTCTTAACTTCTTAAAATCAACAACTGTCTCTTCCAAGCACAAAGTACCTGGTTTGCATCGAAATTACACGCACGAAGACTGCAGAGAAGGAGATGAGTGGAAAAAGGTACGTGAATGTGAGATGTTTGGGCGCGTACAGACAATGCGTTGATTCTTTTCCACACAGCAAGGGCTTTGCACTGAATTCCGGTGTGCAGGCTTGAATCCTCTTCTGCGATGAGGGGTCTTTTGACGCCCAGGGATGATGTGTTGAAATCCTGGATGTGCAGGGTGAAGTCACAGGTGCTGTGTCGATCCGGTGGGCGATGCATCAAACTTTTGGTTGCACGGCAGGCGCTGCATCGATTCTTCTCGCAGGAAGTCAGGCTGCGTCATTCCGGCTGGGTGATGTATCAGCTTCTCTTGGCAGGTTGCAGGTACTGGTGCAGAGTGCCTGTCCCAAGAAGTGTCTGAGTTGGTATGGCCAGGGACCCACCTTATATACCCAAAAGTACCTTTGAAGTGGGGGAGACTTCAAAGAGTGGTTTTGAAGTGCAGAAGATTCCCCTTTTATTACAATCCTGTCTGCCAGAGTATCAGCAGGGGGTTTGGAGGTAAGTGTCAGGCCCTCCACCCTTCACAGCCCAGGAAGACTCATTCAGTATGCAGAGATGTGCATGTGTGAGTAAGCATCCTGTGTTTGTGTTTGTCTGGGTGAAATGCACAAGGGAGCTGTCAACCAGCCCAGCCCAGACATGGATTGGAGACAGGCTGTAAGGCACAGAAGGATTTTAAGTGCAGAGAAATGCTCACTTTCTAAGAGTACTTATAAACCACAGAGGGTAACCCAAATACCCGATCGGGCTGAGTAGAAAGTAATCATTACATACAACAATGCCCTAACGGGGAAAGACCAACAAATTATTATACATCATAGAACAACATAGGTGACAGCAGAAAAAGCAGAAAAACGATTTATTCATATAAATATATATATTCATTAATTTACTTATACGTAAGTATCAATTTAATATATTCATCCTTTACGGACAACCCATCTAGAAAAACACACCCCGAAGGACAGGTAGTGCGAGAAAAAGTGCTCGTGATAGATAGAAACATTAAAAACAGTCGGTTGGTTCTTTTTTGTTTGCTGCATTGACTCCATTCCAAATCCTCTAAATCAATTCCTTCAATCCTCCAAAGATCCTATGCAGAAACCAATCCGAACTATGATATATCCTCTCAGAGGATTTGGAATGGAGTCAATGCAGCAAACAAAAAAGAACCAACCGACTGTTTTTAATGTTTTTTGTATAGGTTTTTGATTCATTGGAATATGTATTATTCTTCTTTCTATCTATCACGAGCACTTTTTCTCACACTACCTGTCCTTCGGTGTGTTGTTTTACTAGATGGGTTGTCCATAAAGGATGAATATATTAAATTGATATTTATGTATAAGTAAATGAATGAATATATATATTTATATGAATAAATAGTTTTTCTGCTTTCACCTATGTTGTTCTATGATGTATAAATAATTTGTTGGTCTTTCCTCGTTATGTAATGATCACTTTCTAAGAGTAGCATTTCTAAAACAGTAATATAAAATCCAACTTCACAAGTCATCAGGATTTTGTATTACCATTCTGGCCATACTAAATATGACCTGTCTACTCCTTTCTGATCAGAATCTACCACTCAAACAGTATATGAGGGTAGCCCTAATGTTAGCCTATGAAAGGAGCAGGCCTGACAGCAGTGGAAAATGAATTTAGGAGTGTATATGTCCTGCCTTTTGCCTACTCAGCACCATGCTCTCTGGGTTACCCAGGGCCTACCTTAGGGGTGACTTATGTGTGGAAAAAGGGGAGTTTAGGGCTTGGCAAGCACTTTAAAATGCCAAGTAAAGGTGGCAGTGAAACTGCACAAACAGGCATTGCAACGGCAGGCCCGGGACATGGTTAAGGGGCTACTTATGTGGGTGGCACAATCAGTGCTGCAGGCCCACTAGTAGCATGTTATTTACATGCCCTGGGTACATGCAGTACACGTTACTAGGGACTTATAAGTAAATTACACATGTCAATTGGGTATGATCCCATGTCACCATGTTTTAGGGGTGAGCGCATATGCACTTTAGCACTGGTTAGCAGTGGTAAAGTGTGCAGCTTCCTAAAACTAGCAAAACAGTGTCAAAAAAGTGGAGGGAGGCAGGCAAAACGTTTTGGGAGACCAGCCTAAGGCTGTCAGGTCTAACAGCAGTTATTTTCAGTTCGGCATTTACCCACCTCCCCAAATAAAGTAGGTTGAAAAGAACATCATTTCTTAAAACATTCAGGCTTTTGCAGTCTCAACATCTTTCAAATACAAACACATATATTAAACAGCTTTTTATGTACGATTTTATTATAAAAATTGTCGAACGCCCACAAACATCTTCCTTATTTCCACACTTGTAAAGGGTGTAAATCTTATGTAAAACTGTTGCATTTTCAAAAATAGTGATTTTCTTTGTTTTGCTCTAAGAATGGTGATGGGGCCTTGGAGCCACATTGTGAACAATCCAGCAAGAAGGAAAAATATAATTCTTCATTAACCACTCATCAAAAGCACTTCTGTCAGCAAGAGAGATTTGTTTTGCGCACTCCTTAAGGCCCTCTGAGCAGTAGAAAATAACATAGTGAACGGCCTAGGTGTGCAGCTTAGAGAGAATATAGCTTACGATCTATGTGCAGCTTTGTGCCCTGTATGCAACAACAATACACGTGTCCAATATTATACAGTAACTGTTTGATCTCATATATACATATCAACATTTTGAGGCCATGATTAAGGAACTCTAACTAATTCCTGGAGAAATGTAGCCCAAGTGCACATAAATTCAATATTAACCTTATAGTCAAACATCATATTCTTTTTTTATTTATAAATCCATTAGGAAAAGTATTATGTGATCATTGAGAGAAAATAATAATTTATCAATTTTTATATGCACAAAATTAATCCAATAATACTAAAAAGCAGTGGAAAATGAGGTTATTCCAGAATTTACGTGAGCGTCTAAGACACATATCACCCAGTCCCCCACGTGGAACAATGTCTGTTAGCCCAGATTTACAGTGAGCTCCTCGTCTAAGTTAAAACCAAGAAGTGCCTTTGTGTCCACATCAACGATAAGACTCCATAATTCCCAGCACTTTTTCGCTGTCCCTACCTCTTGAATATTTATTGATCCCGTGGCAACAAAAACAAACTGCAATATAATACCATGCAATGTAATGATTGATATTAACCCCTGTGGCCTATCATTAAGTTGGCCGATGTCCCTATCTATTCTATCTGTCACGACTCACGTGCTGCTTACGCCTGGAATCCGCAGATTGCGTGGCGTGGGTCTTGAATGTTCGGCTCTCGCCCAGAAAGGGGCGACTCTTTCTGGTAGCCACGGTGCTGTAGGCAATGGAAACGCCAAGAACAGACCGTGCCCTTCAGAAATAGCGCCAGAGGGAAAAAAAACCTGAAAAGGGGAAAAACCTCCAAACAGATAGATTCCTGAAACAGGAACAAAAGAACAGGAATCAACAGAGGCAAAAATATAGGTAATACACGGAATAGACAAGATCTAGCACAGAAAGGCTAAGAAACAGGAGCGAAGACACCATCTAAACAGAAAGTGTTGCAGCGCAAGGAAAGAAAGAAACACATCCCTTAAATACCACTAAACAGGAAACGACCAACAGGAAGTAAAAGGACACCATCTTAGATAGGGAAAAGTACATAGAACAGCATAGACTAGGAACCATAGAGAATAGGGAACAAGGAATGCTGGGAAGAAAAAGGTAACATGGGAAGGGGGAAAAACATAAAGGAAGGTACAACCAGATGTTCCAGAAAAAGAAGAAAAGAAAAGAACAGGTAAGAGGGCTCAGGATGCCCGAAAAACGCGGTGCACAGAAACAGAGCAAGGCACACAACAGACTGGGGGCGCGCCGCGTCCTGCTGTGCGGCCCGAGCCGAATGTTCGGCTCGCGCTGCAGCACGCAGTGCGACAGTAGGTCCCCCCCCGAAGGCCCAGGTTTGTGTGGAAATAAGCGGTGAAAATGACGAATCAGAAGAGGTGCGGGAACAGAAGATGCATCTTCCCAAGAGCATTCACTGAGAGGATAACCCTTCCAATGAATCAGATACTGAAGACGTTTGTGAAAGATACGAGAGTCACAAATTTCTTGTACCTCATATTCAGGTACAAAACATTCACTAACACAGGAGGAGGACAAGGAAACTGACGAGAGTAAGGATCAGGTACGTAAGGTTTGAGCTGGGAAACATGAAAGACTGGATGAATTTTCCATGTAGGAGGAAAGTGAAGACGGACAGTGACAGGATTAATCAGCTGAAGGATACGGAAAGGCCCGTAGTAGCGGGGTGTGAACTTATTCTGAGAATGGTGTAAAGGCAAGAATTTGGATGAAAGCCAGACTTTATCCTGAAGGTGATAGTCTGGAATGTTCCTACGTTTCTTGTCCGCTATTTTCTTGATATATCGCTTGGTGCTCAACAAATTGGATCTAATTAGTCTATGGATTTGTAGAAGTCGTCTGGAAAGGGAAGTAACGGCAGGCAGAGGAGAGGTAGACTGAGGAGAAGTAGGAAAAGAAGTAGGATGATAGCCATAAGAACAGAAAAAAGGAGTAACCTTGGAGGCACTATGGACAGTATTATTGTAGGAGAATTCAGCAATAGGGAGGTAAGTGTTCCAGTTGCTCTGGGTAGAATTACAAAAACAGCGAAGGTATTGCTCTAATCCTTAGTTAAGACGCTCGGTCTGTCCATTGGTTTGAGGATGGAAACCCAATGATAGTGCTATATTGATATTTAGGGGGTCATTCCAACTTCGGCGGGCTGCGGAGGCCGCCCGCCAAAGTTCCCCCACCAGAAGACCGCACCGCGGTCAAATGACCGCGGCGGTCATTCTGACTTTCCCGCTGGGCGGGTGGGCGACCGCCAAAAGGCAGAAAAAGAAGAAAAGAAAAGAAAAGAACAGGTAAGAGGGCTCGGGATGCCTGAAAAACGCAGTGCACAGAAACAGAGCGAGGCCCCCTGCCCAATCTGGGGCCTCGCAAAGCACACAACAGACTGGGGGCACGCCGCATCCTGCAGACGCATTGTGCGGCCCGAGCCGAATGTTCGGCTCGCGCCGCAGCACGCGGTGCAACACTATCTTCCCTTCATTAAGTAAACCTAGAATTAGAGTCTGCTTATTTCCCTTTTGGAAGTGATGATTTTGTACTAGGTCTCAATCCCCCTTTATTCACCCCACTTTGCTGACTTTAATAGCTTTTACTTCCCACTGCCTCCTCCGTACCATAATCCATGTCACTCATTGCTAAGAGCCTGATTTGGATTTCGGCAGATGGGTTACTCCCTCACAGTGGTGACAGATAGCCCGTCTGCGAGATATAAATCTCATTATACCCTATGAATATACAAATCTCAATGGACATATTGGGATTTATAGCTATATTTTATATTTCGACAGACGGGCTATCCATCAATGTTGTAATGCAGTAACATGTCTAGATCAGGCCCTGAGTGTCTGCTTTCATGGGATCCCTAGAAGGACTCCTATGTGAGAGGGTTCTAGCAGTGGCAAGCGGGCGGCTCTTTCACAATTTCTCCAACTCTCTAAGTGCAGTTTGCCTTGCTTTCTCTATCTCTCCATCTTTGCAGGAAAGTATATGGAGAGGCTCTGTTGCAATCTGTGAGCTTGGATTAGCAAAGCCCTTTAACTGTCTCTGTCCTCATCATTAGTAATCTTATGGTGACTCACCTCCCCATTCACTCCTGAGGCAGGTTTCATGCACTATGAAATGGTGCTATTCTTTTGAATTACCCATGTGGCTGCAGGTTCTGGAAGGCAGTGGGTCAGCTATCATGCTTTTGACAGTATAAGGTCCATTCCCACTTCCTGTTCCCCATGGTATGTTGGTCCACTGCCCCTGGTAAATGTATCTGAGACAGTGTTATACCTGTCAGCCTTGGGGTAGTCTTCTTACAGTCTTTTCCCCTACTCCCCTCCCATTTTTCTGAATTTATTTTCATTAGCCTTAGCACTCAGTGCACTTTACCACTGCTAAACAGTGGTAAAATGGTTGTTCTCACTCCCTGAAACATGGTAAAACTGTCTTCCACCTGATTGGCATATTTAATTTACTTGTAGGTCCATAGTAAAATGGTACACCATATACCCATGGCTGGTAAATTAAATGCTACTAGTGGAAATGTAACACTTACTATGCCACCCAGTTAAGTAGAAACTTCAAGCATGTCCCAGGCTTGCATTGCAGTCTTTATAAATGTTGAAATTGCCAATTTCCCCTGGCAAAATAAACCTCCTGCTAGGCCTAAAACTAAATTTTTGATGTCTAGGGAATTATACCTTAAAATCCTAGTTAATGGTAAAGTCGGATTTTGAGTCACAATTCTGAAAAGGACACTGTTAGAAAGTTGACATGTTCTTTTCCTAACCATTTGGTGCCTGCATCCTGTTTCCTCGGTCATACGACTAGGTATAGTTGGCAGTTTGTATTTGTGTATTCCTCCCAGACAGCCACACAAAAGATGGACTGGTTGCTGGCAGGTTGAGCCATCCAAAGCAGGATGGGGGACAGACCTGTGCCCAACACTACTTGCATTTCAAAGATACTGCCTGAGCTCACACAAAAATAACTTAACACTAGCCTATTGTGATTGTAGACAGACTGGTTCCATGACAGACCAGACACTTCTGTCGGGGGAAACCTCCAGAAGTTTCTTCCACTTCAAAACTGGCATCAGATATAAAGATAGAACCCTACGACCAGTCTTCACTTTACTCCTGGACTTGTAGTAGGACTCACAGTGGACTGCCCTGCAGCTTGAGGCCTGCTGGGTACTTCAGAGGATGTCCTTGCTACTCAAAGAGGACTGCCCTGCTGCCTGAAGCCTGCCCTGTGCCCTCAGAGGACTGTCCTGCTGCTTGATATCTGCTTTTCTGCTTTAACCCAGGACTTCCAGAGTGACTCCTAGGCTAGTTGTCTGGCCTCCTGATCAGAGCCCCAGAGACAGAAAAGGCTCCAACTAGCTTGAACCCATACCTGCAAACAATCTTTGTGAGTCCTGACACTCCAAGTGGTGCTCTTTCAGTTCTGGACCCCTGGAAGTGGTTCTAAAGTGCCCAGACAACCAAATCAAAATTGGGACATAAAAACCTTTCTTCCAAAAAGTGCTCTGAGAACTGAGAGGAGACTTGGACCTTCCTGCTTGCCAATCTGGCCAAGGTTAATCTGCGAAAGGCCTGACTTCGTGGTAGCTCCTCCAATGTTCTTCCCAGCAGCATTTGACGCTTGTGCCATGTGTTATCTACTTGTTTTAGGATACCATCATCTCTTCACAAAATAGTTCAACAATACTATAAATTATTTTCATGGTTTCAATTATCAAAGATTTCAAGCTTTAGCAAAAGAGAAATCTTGCAGCTGAGTTTAATGATGTACTACCTAAAGTTATTTTCCTGATCTGGTTCAACTATATGTAATCTCTCATCTCTTGTCAGTACAAAATGTTCCACTTATCTCCAATGGTTTGTTTAGAGTGTAAAACCAACTAAGATCTCATCTTTACATCAAGATGTGGTCCATATCATGGGCACACTTATTATGTGTTTGCCCATATATATGCACACGAGGACTGATGCCCAAATCAAGGCCTCAATCTGTAAAGAGTACAGAAAACCAGAATATCTGGAGGCTCACATTAGGCAGATTGGTGCCTCTCCTGGTATTTGTTGATATGGCAGTATTTTAAGTCTGGCTTGACAGTAAAGCTGTCTGCATTACCTATTGCTACAAATTCTTTAAAATATACATAGAGGGGTGGGATTCATATAAAGGACAGTGGGTTTATCACTTCATGACATTGGCTGTTTGGTATATCATTCTGCCTGCCTTAAGGAGTTTGCAGTTCAGTGTGTGACAACTATTTCACACTTCACAAGTGCTCTGATTCATAATCATAATTGTTTTATCTCATAGATTGTGTAGAATCAATGCTTTTTCCTTCTGTGTTTATTGCTTTGTTTATTCATTGTATCTTAGTCACAACTCAGTTTGCAAGCCTGACCTACTGGGTTGGCCAATGTTTTTTTTTTGTAAACTTTTAAGTGGGTTATATATTTTTCAAAACTAAAACAAATGGCGTGAATGGTGAGCAATGCCCGTGAGTAGAGAGTGGTGGCGTGAGAGGTAAGTGTACCCTGGTTGACATTGGGACAATAACAGGCAAGACAGTTATAGCTAGACATTGGGCAGGTGCAATTGCACTGACTGTTTCACACTGAAACCATGGGATAGACCGATGTGAAAGTTTTAAGAAATGGTTTCCAAAGTCAAGGGATGCACCGTTAAATAAAAGATAATCTGGGGGCGGGGTCATTTTGGTATTCTAAGTGATACCAGTGATATACAAGTCTGCTCCCATGTGGGTATTGTACTTCTACCTGAAACTGTGTCAATACTAATGAAATTGGGTTTATTCCGTTATGAAAATAAATAAAATACTAGCAATAAAATAGCTACACTCTCTCAATTACCAAATGTCTATTGAGAGAGCATAACTTGGCTGTGCCCCTCTCAGGAAAAACAGTCCAAGTTATAGGTGTAGAGAAAAAACAGATGATAACTGAGGATACTGCCCAGTTTCAGTGAGAATATGGTCCTTCAAGAATAAACACAACTTTATAATATGTGACTCCAGCCCAGTTAATCTTTTGGGAAGGGATTTGCTTTCCAAATGTAACTGTGGCATCATTTAAACATCAGCAGGCACTGAGATACAGACACGTGATGAGGACCCTGTCTTTAAATTAACTAGAAATGGATCATATTGTAGTTTGTCTCTGTTGACAGTTGATGATTTGCCCCCAGATGCCAAGGAGACAGCTAAACATGAAGGGTGGGTTTTTTACGGGAAAGGATATCCGACTGATTAAAGGTATTGAGCCTGTCCAAATTTCTGTCAAACAAAATGCTGAATTCCAGAGAACACCCCATTACAATTTTACTCCTGAAATGATTTCTGGGAGAACACCCATAGTTTAATCAATGATTCAGAAGGGAATATTGAAAGAAATAATGTGTAATCCTTGTAACTCTCCCATTATGGGCATTCAAAAACTGAGCGGTGAAAATATGATAGTGCAGGATCTCAGAAAATAAATGACATTGTTGTTCCTTGTTGCCTGGCGGTATCGAATCCAGCTGTGATATTGTTTCTGATCCATGTGAGGCTGAGTGGTTCACTGTCATTGATTTATGTCAAGCCTTTTTCTCAATACCGTTGATTGAGAATAGACAATACCTCTTTGTATTTCAGTTTGGAAATCATGTTTTGGCATGGTGCCGAGTACCACCATGATACACTGAGAGCCCTTGCATCTTCAGACAGATTCTAAAGAAAAATCTGGAATCGTTGGTCATGCCCTGTAGCTCAGTTCTGATTCAATACATCCATGACCTAATGGTGGCATTGAATACACAGTAAGCTTCCAGACTGGGCACCATTGCATTATAGAACCATTTCGCTGGGAATAAACATAAAGTATCCAGAGGGAAGTTGCAGTATTGTCAAAACGAGGTTCAAAATCTTTGACAACACGTTGAGAAAGGAGAGAGAAAATGTCACAAGAGGTAATTTCAGCCATTTTGACAATAAGTCTGCCAATAACACAGAGGAAAGTCAGGATGTTTCTGGGAATGGTGGACTACTCTCATCAGTGGATACCCAACTTTACCCTGCTGGCAAGCCTTTGCAGAGGCTTACACAGAAGGATGTGTCTGATCCGGTACCATTGTATAAAAACTGTCTCATTTTTTTCCTAGAGCTGAGGGAAGGAGTCTGTCATGTCCCAGCACTGGGAGTGCCTGATGTAACAAGTCATTTGAACTTTTCTGCAGTGAGAGGGAGGGCTGCACTCTCTCAGTGCTTAAACAAACACATGGGAATGCCAATAGACCTGTGGCTTATTTCTCAGCCATGTTAGATCCTGCAGCTTCTACGTTGCCTTACAGCTGTGGCAGTGGTTACCCAAGTAGGGAGAGATGTTAAAACAATGTCATGGGTCATCCATCAACTGTGTACTTCCACACTATGTGCAGCCGTTGTTGGCCAGAACAAGAATCCAACACCTGACAAGCAGCTGCCTCACCAAATATACGCAAGTCATTTTGACTGCAGAGAATGTGACTGTTGAATGTAGTGGTATTTGAATCTTTCAATGTTATTACCTATACCTGGTTAGGGAAGTAATAAAGAATATTAAGTGGACCATGATGTGTCTAATCTGATACCATTGGATAACGACTGTCTCATTGCTTTTCTAGAACTGAGAAAATGACTTTGTCGTACCCCAGACAAGTCATTTACACTTTTCTGCAGTGAGAGGGAGGGCTGCACTCTCTCAGTGTTTACACAAACACATGGGAATGCCAAGAGACCTGTGGCTTATTTCTCAGCCATGTTAGATCCTGTAGCTTCTACGCCGCCTTAAAGCAGTGGCAGTGGTCAGCCCAAGTACAGAGAGATGTGAAAATATTGTCATGGGTCATCCATTAAGTGTGTACATTCCACACTCTGTGCAGCTGTTGTTAACCAGAACAAAAACCCAACACTGACAAGCAGTTGTCTCACCAAATTATGAGCAAGTAATTTTGAATACAGATAATGTGACTGTTAAGCGTTGTGGTATTTGAATCCTTCAACGGGATTACCTTATTACCAAGAACTGGTTAGGAAAGTAATAAAGAATATGAAGTGAACCATGATTGTCTCCATGTTACTGAACTATGTACCAAGCCGAGACCAGACATAGGAAATGAACCATTACCCGAATCTGATTTTGTCCTCTATGTTGATGATTCAGGTCTGCACGACAGTGGAGGAAGTCTGAGAGCGGCTCATGCTGTCTGTATGCTTTCTGAACTTGTTGACGCCTCCTGGCTTCAAGGAGAATTCTTCACACAAGTGGCTGAATTGATTGCTCATACTTGAGCATGCTGTGTCTCTGATCAATTGAAGGTAACAATCTTTACTAATAGTTAATACAGCTTTCCTGTAACTCATGACTTCAGACAACTATGGTCTCAAGGGGGGGTTATGACCTCCTCTGGATCTCTGATCTGCAATTACAAACAAATGAGAAACCTTCAGGATGCATTACAGTTGCCTGAGCAAGTTGCAGAGGTTAAGTGCCCTGCACACCATTCTGGAGATTATTGTGTGACATTAGGCAATAGGTATGCAGATGAAATTGCAAGTATTCTGCTCACACTGTTTGTACCTTTAATGGGGAATACACAAATGAGGGAATGGATGAGACTAAATACAACCTTTGGTGGATGACAGCTGATACCTTGGACAAGGTAAAGATACTTTAAGAGGAAGTGTCTGAGGAGGAACAGAAGAGTTGGATTATAGCAGGATGTGTCAAAGAAGAGGATGACATTTGAGTTTCAATGGATGGAAGACCAGCGTTGCCAAATAGTTTGCTGCCTTCTTTGGCTATACATTTCCACAGCCCGGCTCATGTTGGCAGTGATGCTATG
Source organism: Pleurodeles waltl (assembly GCF_031143425.1). Classification (NCBI taxonomy): domain Eukaryota; kingdom Metazoa; phylum Chordata; class Amphibia; order Caudata; family Salamandridae; genus Pleurodeles; species Pleurodeles waltl. The sequence continues at coordinate 1,000,063,363 of NC_090437.1, forward strand.
GTGAGATTGTTCAGACAGACCTGGTTTAATCCTAAATTAAGGCTGATGCTTTGTGACACAGGTGTATTGTGTGTCAACAAAATAATGTTGAGAAGAGAACTGCAGTCACAGTGGACTATATAAGAAGATCAGGAGAGCCTTCTAACAGGATTCAGATGGACTTTATTGAGGTGCCTATGTGTAATGGATTGAGGTATGTTTTGGTCATTGTATGTATCTTTTCCTGTTGGGTTGTGGCATATCCAACTAGATGGAACGATTGTCTCACTGTAGCAAAATTGCTGTTAAGTGAGCTCCTACCTTGATTTGGCTTCCCAGATTCTTTAGAATCAGATTGCAGGACTAATTTCAACAATGAGGTCCTGAAATTGTTGTGTGCACAATTGCGAATGGAACAGAGACTACATTGCAACTATAAACCTGAGATCATTATGGAGAGGGCAAAGTGATTGCCAGCAATTCCTGCAGTGAATGCACTTGTGAACATTACAGATAAGGTGGTTCTCGGTTATTGCAAAGGACTGGCTGACATGATGCGTTCTGTGTCTCATCAAGTTGGAGCAGTTACAACCCTTCCGCATTAAGAACAGTGCCATGACCTCAGTCCCGGTGACTGGGTCCTGGTGAAGAAACACATAAGGAAGACATGTTAGCAGCCCCATTGGTGCAGGCCTTACCAGGTCATCTTGGTCACCATGACTGCTGTAAAGTGTGGAGGTCTCCCCAACTTGATTCATGCTTCCCATGCTCGCAGAGCTGAATGTCCTGTTGATACGACAGCACCTGTTCCAGAAGAACTGGTAGTGAGAGACAGGCAGCAGGAGAACGTTAGTCAAGCTGTCCAGGACCAAACTGAGTCTGAAACAGCACTCAAGTGGTCCAAGGGCGGTCTCGAACAAGCCACAAATTAAGCTGTAGCAGAACCAACCGAGTCTTGTCCTTTAGTGATGAATGAGTCAGACTCAGAATCAGACCCTGATGAAGGACCTAGTGCTGGAACAAGGCGAGTGAAAGCTGGAGACCAACGGCCAAGAAGACAAGAAAGAGAGAAGATGAACTTGCCAGATCAAAAACAGATAAGGATTTCGGAGCACAACACAGATGGAAAAAAGAGGCGATTGAACATCAAGTGCAAGGAAATTTTATAGCCGTAACTTTAGATTGGCAACACACAGGGAGACTATGCACACACATTGCTCAGAGTTGCAAAGACCCATTGTTTATAGGGAAGAGTGATTGTGATCATGTTAGTGATGTTGAAGGCAAGAGTGAATTATTTCTAGATGGAAAAGATTTAGTCATTCCTGGAATTAATTTTATTTGTGGATATTATGCTTATTTTAAGTTACTGAAAGGATGGCATGGTACGTTTTAACTAGCTATAGTATTCCCAAACTTCTATCATGTGGAAATAGTAGGACATATTTTTGGTGCATTGATTTCATCTGTAGGGGTGATTCTGAATAACCTAAAAATGTAATTTAGCTACTAGCACAGCAAATTCTTTGTTGCTTGTGAACACAGGGATGGTAGCGATACAATCTATGGTTTTTCAAAATAGACTTGTGTTAGATTTATTGCTTGAAAAAGAGGGCAACGTCTGCCGAATGTTGAATGTTCATCAATGTTGTATTTACATTCCAGATAAGAGTAAGGATTTGCGGAATTATATCCAGAATATTTGAGGGTTGATGAAGGATTTGAAAGAGCAGGAAGCAACAGGTGCATGGGACGTGATTGGAGATGGATCTTCTGCTATAGGCAGGTGGTTTGGGAACCTGGGAAGTGGAATTGTAGCTTTTGTTCTGAAGCCATTGTTAGTTATTGAAATAATTGCAATAGTTCTGTTGGTAGGATATATCGTTTTCCAGAAAGTGAAAATTCAGAAGGGAAGAAATAGGAAGAGAGCAGATGCTGAAATGGAAGACAATCAGTGTAAATATTATCATGATATGAAACATCTGGAGGAATCCTGGGGAAAGCTGATGAAAGCGACAAGGTTCTAGAGAGTCACATTCTAGAAGAAAGTAGGCTTGTGATGGCTTAATACATCATCACAGGAGGGTTTGTGAGAGCATAACTTGGTTGTGCAATTATGCGTTCCAGAAGAAGAACTGGAATGCACTCGACAACATATATAATGTGTGTTTAGATGTTCTTGTGTAAATGAAGGAAGTGAAAGTAATGAACTGAAATGCATTTATAAAAAGGAGCATTGAATAATCATATTGCAGTATTATTTTATAAATAAATATTATGATTTTCTATTTACTTAACATTTTCATAGTTATTCCTCATTTAGATTATTTCAGTAAAATGCACGTATCAGCATGATTTGAATATGCATTAGGGTTATGCCAAATTAAGCTGGAGATGAGGCCTGAGAATGTTCTCTTTGTGATAAATCTTCAGCATGAACGTTTGCTTTCGCTGCATGTTTCTTTGCTTGTAGGTGAATCTACAGAAGCCTTCTCTTAATGAAAAGCGTATTGTTAGTTATAGATAAGGGAGGTATGAGAAGACTGGTTGCCAAGAACGGGAGTGTTAATAAGGAGTTGTGAAGGAAAAAAAACCTCCGGATTCCTGAAGCCAAAAAAAGATCCAAGGTTATCCTAATGGCTGAACCAAGAGATGACAGCCTCATTAAAGAGCACCATTCAAAACTGTGCACTGACTATGGGAAGTTACTGGCAGTGACATCAACTATCTGAAGCTGGAGGGGACAAGAGTGTTTTAGCTAGAGATTCAGACCCTTTTTGCCCTTATACTAGAGCGCATATGTTTAGAAACTTAGAAATGTTTCTGTGTTCCCTTTGCTTGACTGGCATGGCTTTATGATACTCACATCTCTCTTGTTGAAATTTCTACTGAGGTTTTTGCGGTGGTGACAGTTTGTTTCATTTTTTATATTTCAAGTTAGATCATTTTAGGATTCTTGTAGCTTATTAAGATAGTTAGACATTTATAGGTTTGATGATTAGGCAGGAGTATCGAGACTTGGTCTTGGATCATCAAGCATTATTCCTTATTTTCTGTATGGTTGCTACTGATGTTTTGATTCGTTTAATGCTGGTGTGTTTCATTTTTGTTCCATGCTTTAATCCTCTTTTGGTAATTCTGTAGTTATATAGCATATTTATGAGACTCATTTACATTGGTTTGGCTATGAATTGATAATAAATCTTTTGACCTTTCAGTTTGTGTCTGAGATTTAGTGTGTTATCAAATGAGTTACACTGTCATTTTAAGTTGAATGGTTTAGTGTGTTTCAGTTCATCCCTCCGAACTTAGAAAAATATTCATGGCCTCAAGACATCAGTAATAGTGTCAGACACTGGATCACTATCAAAACAAAACATGCTCAAATAACTGTTCATGTTAAAGTGGTGTTGGGATTTGATGTTGACGTGCTGCCAGTACCACCTATCCACATACATTCAAACGTTTCATTTTAAATGATGGCCAATCTGTCCAGAATCAGCGTAAATCCCCTTACGATGTGCTGTGAGAAGAGGCCTACAAATTCGCCCCACTTCTCTTTGTTTTGAAAACTAGTTATGAGGGACATATGAGTAATTACTCTTAAAGACTTCCTATTCACAATGGCCCCATATGCTGTACGTGGCTTAGCACTTTCGGTATGTGACACACAGTTCAAAATTGTTCAGAATGGAAAACTATTTGCACCCGTAGGTGTAATTCTTTACCGCAACAATATTTATGTTCCCAATCTTATTCACAAAAATGGTGGACTTTTGAACAAAGCATGTCTAGATTAGGAGCATAAAAAGTGAAAGTAGAAGTGTTACCAGAGTAGACGGTTGGCTGTGAGAACATCTTTATATGCTCACAATGCCATAGATTTATTTGTATTGTTAACATCATTTCGCTATTGAAACATAAGAAAAACTACTTCTCTAAAAAGAAAGAAGGCACATGTTTTGTCATGGTGAAGGATTTTTCGTTCCACATGAAATATATTTTCTCTGTGGAGAAAAAAAGATTTTAGTGAAATGTGCAAAATGCATTTTAAGCCCATCATCAAAACCAGTTAATTTTAGGAGATTTAAAGTAAGGGGACTATCGACCTGTCTACAAATGGAGGCATGCCTTTTATTTCTGAGCACAATCCCCTATTGGTTTGTGAATTCACCGAGAAAAAAGTAAAGACACTTGTAGTTGTTAGACAAATGGCTTAGATTTACCATTTGTGCAAATAAATCATAATGCCATCATGACCTCTGAAGTACGACTCTGCCTATGCTTGTTCCTTCCCCTTAGCACTTCCAGCTTTGCCTCAAACCGCAGCTCTTCACATCTCCATCTTACCTGCAGAAAGTTGCTTAGTGGGCGAAACCTTATGCAAGTCATCTCAAGAACTTCAATGGTCACCGCGTCTTCCTTTTGGCCCAAATATGCGTCATAAAGCTAACCAGCACTGTAGACTGCGGAAAGGTACACGTCTTAATTCGATTTCTTTTCTCTATTCTCTGTCACTGTCTAAAATCTAACCTACTTTTCAATACCCCTGTTGAACAGTTGGAAGATTATCGAAGTTTAGTAGAAAGTAAGGAATCCTTTAGGCAAATGCTAGATTTTCTGTGATGGTTTGTACATTGACTTAGATTACTGATCTCTCCAAAAAAGCTAAAAGGCATTTAGTTACTCATGATTGACCTAGCTTGTCTGAATCATTCTCAACACAATGGATGATTATAATCTTAGTTATGTGTAAATGATGTGGGATCTACCCAGGAAAATCACAAATATTTCACTTTTGTCCCTCTGTTTTTTTTATCTCTGCTTTGGCGTGAGACTCCCCAATTATGCCTCACTCACACTAATGCTCTGGTTAAATACAATTTATGCTTCAGCCTCTAGTCCTTACTCTTTATAATAGGGTCGGCTGTTGTAACATCTGGGATAAGAAGATCTGAGCATCCTGCTTTTGACAAGTGTTCACATGGAAGTGCACACGTGTAAACCAAGCAAGGAAGAGTGCTGTGTGACCCTGTTTTGTGTATGCATTCAGATAACTCTGCTGTAGCAGGCAGGATCAATATTAAACATTGTTATATTTCAACTGGATACTGCACTATTCCTTTTGGATAAATTGCATAAAGTGTAGCAAGTTTTTCACGTTTTTCACTTTAAGTTTAAACTCTAAAGCCGCGGTTCCCAAACTTTCAACTTCTGTAGACCCTAACTTTATCATTACTGGAACCCGGGCACCCACACTGAATCATTATTGGAGCCTGGTGACCCCTAACTGAGCCACTACTGGAAGCTGGCGACCTAATCAGTCGCAGACCCCTGAAGAGGCTTTGCAGACCCCCAGGGGTCCCTGGACCACAGGCTGGGAACCAATGCTCTAAAGCACTATAATATTAGATTGACACATTGTACAAAGACACTGCATACATCTAGCATACATACATTGAGCGATAGCCAAACATTATATATAGAGTCAGACTTCCCAAAAAATAATTTGTTCATATAGTTAATGTAAATGTAAGAACATGTTAATGTAAGAGCATGTTTTTTTTGGAGAAACCACGCATGAAAAACTTCATTTGAGCAGCCATGAAATGCGTCATTTGGAATAGTCATTGTGCCCCACCTCCTTGTAGATCAAAGGCACCCGTGAACTATAAACTCATCTCATGGAGATCAGGAATCTCTTGCTTGAGGAAGAGACGGAGTTGGAATATGTTTGAATACATGATCGACATCAGTCTCCTATTTTTAAAGTAAGGAAAGCTCCTAATCATAAGAATGGGGACAGAGCAGCCTTCTGTCTTACTGCCCAGTAGTAAGGTACTTTGACATTTTTGATTGAAGAAACCAGGCCTCCAAGGGGAGAGGCACAGGCAGAAGAAATGGTGTGCTTGAATTTTGGAGAGGATTATCCTTTTGGATTTTTCTCAGAATAGTGCACATTTGCCTGTTTCTTTCAGTTTTAAATATCTTAGCAAAGCATGTAGGGTGACCATTGTGAATGTGAAAAGCAAACCGGTAAGGCATTAGACCTTGGAAGGGCTATTACTAGTTTTATTTGTTGGGAACTGCAGGTGACAGAGACAGGTAAGCAATATTTCAAAATATTTAAATGTTATATTTATTACTCTGTGTCAGATTCATTATTTACATTGAAGGTAAGTTCAAAAGATCTTACTTATATATAACCTAGTGACGGTGGCCAGTAGGTAGTTATAGTTTGGACCATGTTTCCATAGAAAAAGTGTTTTTTGACTTTCCTATATCTTTAGTACCGTTTGATGAATCTTCACGAAATTGTCCCAAAAAACTGGCCCGGTGATCCTTCTTGTGCACAGGAAGTTTCAGGGTGATCTATCAAGTGGGGGCTGAGAAAAAAGGGGATAAAGAAACCGATGTAAATTCACATAGGACCTGTCAACACGTCTACAGCCCGAACCACTGGACGGAATTGCACCAACTTTGGCAGAAAGCTAGCTGCTGTTACTCAGATTGTGCATTTTGTTATTTGGAGTAAACCCTTTCAGGTTTTAGAAGACATTTATGGGCAAATAATTGTGTATATCTCTAGCTGTGACTACTTAGCAAAATTTCAAAAGAAAAAATTTGGGTGCGAAAAGAAGCTTTGCAATAGACTGACCTCAACCTGACTAGAAATTTCGGACCATCATTTTATTTCACAGGACATGGTCTCCGGCGGTGAAAATTACAATTGAAAGTGGCATAAGGGGTCAGAGTGAAGCAATCCTGACCCCAGGGTTGTGATATAGGAGTGTTTTAAGGGCAAATTATATGTTTATTATAATTTTGCATCACAGCGCATGATATTCGCAAAAATCTTTGAATTTTTGTGAATTTCCATGAATTATTCACAAAATATTTGCAATTATGGAACAATATGAATGAAAAGCACAGACTCATTCATTTATTCACTCATACATGCGCTCAGAGACTAACGCGCCCACTCACACACCCCCTCAGACTGCCATGCACCCACTCATACCCACTCATAGACTCACACAGCCACTTTCAGATCCACTCAGACACTCACAAACCCACACACACATCCACTGACAGAGACAGGCTCTGTGGCCAACCTGCGCTGTGCACGGCCAAAGGCCATGTGTGGCACAGGGTTGGATGGTTATAAGGGCCTGACTGCAAAGCCTGGCTTCAGCGGAGCTCAGAATAACGTATAGTGATTAAAATTACTTTATGTTAAAAAAGCATAGAAATTGACTGAAAAAAACGAAGTTTACAGGGACGTTATAGTTAGGTTCTGAAATTACTTGTACGAAACCACAGAAACTGAGCAGTTATAGTTAGAGATCTTTCAAGCACCTATAACTCACGCCTTAAGGTAACTATAACTTGCGCCATTGCCTTGCACAGCTAATTACTACACATATTATGTCAATTATGAGATCTTGTATGGCATCTTTGATATCAGTGCAACGTTTGCAATAACATTATTGATAAGAAAACTGTGCATAGCAAGGGCGAGAGTTACAGTTACCTTAGGGTACGTGTTATAGTTACTTGAAAGAACTGTTACGATAACTGCTGAATTTCTATGGTTTTGTATGAGTAAATTCAGAACCTAACTATAATGTCCCTGTAACCTTTGTTATTTTTTGTGTGTGTATACTGTATATGTATATATATATATATATATATATATATATATATAAATATATATATATATATAGAGAGAGAGAGAGAGAGAGAGAGAGTGATAGCAATATATTTATATGTGTGTCATACATATGTGATTGAGCATGCACAGGCCATATATGAATTCTATGACAGACGAAAGTCTAAGACTCACACTCAGGATCTAGTGCTTTAGTTCTAGTGCATTTTTCATCCTAGTGGGGCAGAAATGATGCACACTTGTCTTGGGAGTTTGATCTGTCACAAAAAACAAACTAGGACCTGGCCCTTTTTGCAGAGTTATCTCCAAACATTTGCCTTCTTCCTCCTATTTTTTTCCGACCTTCATTTGTTGTCTTTAGGACACTGGACACTTTACCACTGCTAACCAGTGCTAAAGTGCATATGCTCTCTGTCTAAAATGTATTGATGATTGGTTTCTCCATGATTTACATATTTGATTTACTAGTAAGTCCCTATTATACTGCACCAGGTGTGCCCAGGGCCTGTAAATCAAATGTTACTAGTGGGCCTGCAGCACTGGTTGTGCCGCCCACATGAGTAGTCCTTCAAACATGTCTCAGGCCTGCCATTGCAGTGTCTGTGTGTGCCTTTTTAAAGTGCAATGTCGACCTGGCACATGCAATCACTTGCCAGGCCCAAACCTTCCCATTTACTACATGTACGTCAACCTTAAGGTAGGCCCAAGGTAGCCCCATGGGCAGAGTGCAATGTATTTAAAAGGTAGGACATGTACTGGTCTGTTTTACATGACCTGAAAGTGAAATACTGAAAAATTTGTTTTTCACTATTGCAAGGTCTATCTCTCCCATAGGGTAACATGCGGATTGCCTTTAAGTGTAATTTCCCATTGAGTGCAGATAGAGATTTTGAGTTTGGGGTCTCTGAACTTGCAATCTAAAAATACATTTTTTAGGGAAGTTGTTTTTTTTAATAGAAAGTTTGAAAATGTCACTTTTGGAAAGTGGGCATTTTCGTGCTTAACCACGCTGTGCCTCTGCCTGTTTCCTGACTATACGTCAAGGTCAGGGTGACAGTTGGGCTGTTTGTGTATTCACTCTAGACAGTCACACAAAGGGAGATGAGGTGTGCCCTGCAAATCCTGATGGCACATCACCAGGCTGATGGGTCTTCCTCAGCCAGAGTTGTGGGGGGAGCTGACACTTGCACCTGAATAGATCTGTGCCTGTCCTCACACAAAGCAGTCTCCAGACCCCTGGAGTGTGTCAGGGGCCAGGGCAGGGAAAGACAGGGTCTTCTGCACTACTAAGACTTCTCTTTGAAGTTTACCTACTTCAAAGACAGAAATGGGTATAAGCACTGGACCTCTGGCACCACTGAGTTAGACTCCTTCTGGGCTAAGGACATTCTGCCAGGAAGAGGAGCTGGATGCTGTAACACTGCTATTCTGCCTGTTGCTTTTCTGTGCTGGCCTGCTGCTTACTGCTTCTGTCCTGGGAGTGAAAGGGCTGGACTTTGCTTTCTACATCCTGCTTTGCAAGGTTCTCCAAGGGCTTGAACAGAGCTTGCCTCCTGTTAGGAAGTTTCATGGACATCAAAGACTTCACCTGCCAGTGCCTGGGCTCTATTGCTGAGAGTCCTGACTTGCCAAGTGTTACCAAATCCAGTTCCTGGGCTCTTGGAAGTGAGCTCTGGTGCATTCAAGAAGAAACCAAGCACATCGACTATAGAGCGACTTCAGAACCAGGGCCGCAACCCGACTCCGTGCCACTGCCTGCACCGGATACATGGTCCCCACTGAGTGCAATGTCTGCGACCTGCAACACAGGCTTGATGGTGATGCAGGGCCTCTGAAGTCCCACCACAGAGTGAGTTTTGAGTGCCTTGTCCCCGACATCTGGGGGCACCTGACCCTGATTATGCCACAGTTTGTCACATAGTTTGGCCCTGTGGTTTGATCGCGACACCACAATGTCAGAGCCTCACATCTTTACCTGCTCGATTCATCGACCCCACCGGGTTGTAGGGAACAAATTCCTCGCAACCGACACAGCATCACCTTCCCTGCCTCTGTAAGGAACCAACACCTCACCTCCCGTGCCTAGCAGTAAGTAATTGACGCCTCACTTCCCCATAGCAGTAGCAGTAAGAAACAGAAGCCACACAGGCTACAGTGACGCCTCACCTCCCAACTCCGTGCAATGCCTTTTTTTCCTCATCATGTTCCAAAGTGCAGTACCTGGGGTCTGTACAACTCTGTGAATGGTCCGAACTCCCATGTAAGTGCCTTTGGACTGTTGGGAACAACTCCATCAAGACACTGTGATAGCCTCCTAAGCGCTATACTGAGATTTAATCATTGAAAATCTGTATTTTTACTTGTGTATATTGGAGTTTTGTCTTTTTGGGCTTGTTTTAGTCAGATACATATTGGCAATTTTGCTAAACTGTGTGTGGGTACAAATACTTTATACATTGCCTCTGAGATAAGACTGACTGTTTGTGCCAAACTGCCAAGGGGGTGAGCAGGGGTTATCTTAGCTGTGTGACTCCCTTACCCTGACTAGAGTGAGGGTCCCTACTTGGACATGGTGCAAACCACTGCCAACTATAGACCCCATTTCTAACACAAACACATATATTTGTACATATTATATATGCACCCACTTACATATATATATAATTATTTAGATATTAAATGTGGTTTAGCAATGCAGACAAAATAGCATACACACCTTGATATATTATACATTATGGTTTGTTAAGACTTTACCGGTTGGGAGATGGAATTATTTGGTCTCGACTGAGACTAATGTTGTTTGTCAAGAAGGGTATCAGGAGAACAGGTAGTCAAGTGGACATCAAGTCATGGGTATTGGGATGTTCTATGAATCCATATTGAGTCGAAGTCAGTCACCTAAGATGACAGCAGGCAGCTTAGGCTGATGGGCAGGAAGCAGGAGCAAAACACTCAAACACACAGGCATGCTGACCTTGTAGCAGCACATACCATTGAAAGTCTTAGGTTAGGAGCATGAGCTTGACGTTTGTACACCGCACTGGGTGTAGGCTGCCCTCCAAACTTCCAACAGGCATAGTTAGAGAAGAATAAGGTTTCTCTAACAAACTTCAGAAATTATGTTGAGGCTTGTCAGGGAAACCTGAGGATTTGAAAATATCCCATAATTGTCGCCAATGTAAAAGTCACTCTACAAACATGAACGTTAAATCCAACAGAGGTTTATTAATGTATTCATCAATGTAAGCCTCATCCACCAGAGGTTTCTGCTTCCACTACCTTCTCCTGGAGTAACCCCCTCTCATTCAAATGCATACATTCTACATCACAAAGCAACCATAAGGTGTTCCGGAACTTAGAAGTCCTGCTTTTATGTCAGCTATTCTCAATACTTAGGATTCCACATAGAACATAATATTGCTTTAGCAACATCTAATGAAGGTATAGGAGGAGAAATATTGTATGTAGTTATAACTAATCTGTACAACAGGTAACTGTTTTTGCAGTGGCAAAAGGGCAACAAAATCAGCCCATTTGCAAAAAATGTTTAGTACATCTGACTGCAAGTCTTTTTTTTCAGGGAAGTGCAGGTCTCTACTTGGGCTGAGCTGCAATCCATTACAAATATGTGAAACAGCCAGTCAAACAATATTCAGAGTACTGCTGAAGCTCTGGAAGAAAACCTTTCAAACATTTCCAAACTTTCTTCTGGTGCCAACACAACCACAGGAGTACTCTTAGGTACTTCGAGACTCGCAGGATGTCAGATAGAGGCCAACAGAATAGTTCAGTCCCAGTCCAGTTGCCACTGGCCTACTGAGACTCTTCACAAGAATGTCCTCCTCTGCTTTTTAATGCTTCTAGAGCCACCCACGGGATCAGCCTTATGATCCTTGTAGAGCTTTCGGTCCTTGGATTTCAAGTAGAAGGTGGGCCCACACTCTTCAGATCCTTCTCACAGGTCACAGATGCCAAGTGAAGCAGATTAAGTCTGCCTAGTATCCTTAGTATTCTGAGGATAGATAGGTGAGGGCCAAGCTTTGTAGGGTTCACCAGCCTATCTGTAGGGATCACCCAAAGACACACCTAGTCCCTCTCTGCCAACTGAAGCAAATGTTCCAAGGCCAAGGTCTACCTACATTTTCATTGGTTCCTGTTGGCCATACAGCAAACAGGCATAACATGCAATGTGTCAGGGCAAGTCCAAGATGGCTAAAGTCATCAGCCACAATAAACTTGGGCTCTGAGAGCTGAGGATGTGTACAAGTGTGTACTAAGACAACTAATAGTGTCCTTTTACATGTCATTTTAAAATTCAATTTGAAGCAGGTCCTGGACCTACAACAAAAAATGAGAAGTCGAGAACAACAAGGTAGGGTCCTTCAGGAGTCAGACAGGGGATACACAAGAACTTTGATATTAGGACTGATTGATGCCTTTCAAAGGTGCTGATGTTTTACATGTGCCCCAGACAGGCCTGTCATGCAGGATCTGAATCTGTCGTGTCAACAGGAGGGGCAGCAGCCACCACTCTGAATATTCTGCTGAGCTCAGAAGGGTCATACCTGCCCATTCAGGTTGACCTCTCATTCAAAATGGTCTGATGTGTGGCGCCTGGAAAGAATTACATACTGAATTACATACAGGACAATAGTTAAAGAGTAGTGACTCAGGCAGGTAAAAATACTTTTTCTAAAAGTTATATCTCCTAGATTGTTAGAAAGAACTCTGTCTATACTGATGAAATTGATTTTTTTTTAAAAGTTAGCAAAAGTTCCAAAATCTGTTTATACTTGTTTTCCACTTAATAATGCAGAAACAGTGATTTAATCTGGTTTACCTGTATTTCCTTTGGGAACACCTAAACCCAAAGCTTTCAGTGATTTATTCACCGTCGGTTCATGCTAGTACTAATTTAAGCATGTACTAAATCTATGCACTATGCACCTTACAATATGGATAAGGTAGTTTCAGGGGTAAACTATTTAGTGCTTAGATGTGAGTTTTTAAGCCTGCTTAATTGTTTAATTTTACAGGTATTTCTGCAAACCTTTGTGTATGCAGGCTGCAGGGAACTAGATTTAACTCCAGGCCTGTGTCATGTTTTTAGGATCACAAAGAGGATGGCACAATATAGTGCTTAAGTCCACATGACATTTCATTCTATATTTTGTAGGTGTAGATGTCATGCCATATGCAATGCCCTTATAGTAAAATTAAATATGCCAAGCGACTTTGCTTCAGGGGTCAGAGCACATAAACTGGGCACTAGATAGCAGTGCCCCAGTGATAGAGTTACAAATTACCAGCAAGTAGTCCCAAAAAAATGAAAAACTGGGCATGACCACACAAATATTGGTCACTTTTGAACAATTATAACTAATCACTGTATTATCTTTCTTTCCTACTTCCAACAAAATAGAGGCCAACAAAATAGAGGCCTAAGTAGAACCAATCATCTGCCACCACTACACTGAAATGAATTCCCTCTGGGCTGGCATTTCATGTACAGTACCTGTTTACTCCTCTCAGATTGTATTTAACAATGTTACCTATATTAAAATGCAGTACTGCCTCTGTCAAAATTTATTTTCCTTTATTTGCATTTTCCTAACTCTTTCTCTACTTCCCCTTACTCTACTTTATTTAGTGTCTATATACAATGCATAACCCACTTTGTTGATTTTTGCATTCTCTTCTCTTCTGTTTGCACAGCTTTTTAATCCTACCATCTTTGTTTTTGCCTTGTTTCTCTCATTTTCATATTGTGGTTTCATTAATCTCTCCCTTGCTCCTTTTACATTTCACCTCTCTGTTCCTTTCTCCCTCTGCAATCATTGTTTTTCTGGTCCTTTCCTAGACTTTACCCATTTGACTATTTCATTTTTAAAATGTAGAAGTACACCTTTCAAGGAATAAGAGGAGGAACATCGGGAGGAGTTGGAAGAGAAGGGGCTAGTAGGATGAGTGGCAAGTCAAGGTCCTTTCTTAATGTCAATTGCTGAATTTGTTTTGCTTTGATAAGCTATTCTTTTCCTTCCTTGCTTCATCCTAAGCCTGTTACTCAATACTTTTTAAGTTATCCACCCTCCTATGTTTTTTCTCTGTGGTCCTCACCCATTTAAATTTAGGGGAAAAAAAGAGGTATGTTCATGCTGCCTGTGCTGACTTCCCATCCATGCCTACCAATTCCCAACCCATTCCTGACAAGTGCTTCTCTTTCAACCTCTTCCTAAGTTTCTTTCTTGTCTGCCACTTCTTACCTGGCCCAACCTCAACGTCGCTCAAGCCTGACCTAAAACATCATGCTTAACTAAAACTCACTTGCTTTCAAACCCAGGAATGAAATGTTTGGTCCTGGTAATACATTAGAGGTGAATGTGTGATGTGGGCAGTGGGACTCGGATAGACTCTGGAAAAAAGAAAGAGTACTACCACTGGAATTCTTGTTGTGTGCCAATAGTTTTCAAAAAAGCATACTTTCTCTGCAGAGTAGCTCTATTAATGAAGCATGATGTAGTAATATAAATTGTGCAGCATAAAGCTAATGCACCACGATTTTCAATGTCAAAGTATATAACTTTGCAGTCTTGTCTTTTTTTAAAAACATTAAAAGTCTAAATTAAAAAATGTGTTACATAACACACTGTAAAAGCAAAGGCAAATAATTTTGTAAGAGAACACGCTTGTCTTATATTCTAAGATTGCATTAGGGGATACAAAAGATCCCTCAATTTGGTCTGCATCATTTTTAGGACCAGCTTCATCCTTGACAATATTTTTTAGGATAAGCTTCTATGACAAGAGTGGGAATTATGTCAATACATTTTTTGAGATTTAGAGAGTGTATGTTTTTATGTGTAGGAGGACAGGCAAAACATACATAAACATGCATTTGATATTGTTAGAAGTGGGGTCTCTAGTTGGCAGAGGTATACACCCTTGTCGAAGTAGGGACCACAATCCTAGTCAGGGAAAGTCACACACAATCCAAATTATCCTGTGCCCACCCTGTGATAGCTTGGCACTGAGCAGTCAAGCTTAACTTAGAAGACAATGTGTATAGTATTTGTGCAATAAATCATACAGTAACACAGTTAAAACACCAAATAAATGGACCTCACAGGTTTAGAAAAATAGAAGACATTTATCTGAATAAAATAAAGTCAAAACAATTAGGGTTCAATATGCACAAGTTGAAATATCACTTTTGCAAGTTTAAAAAGAGTCTTAAATCTTAGAAATCAACAGTTGTCTCTTGATTACACAAAGTACCTTGTATGCATCAAAAATAACACGCATGGAGACTGCTGAGGAGGAGATGCATGGAAAAGTAAGGGGTGCATTGGATTTTCCGATGCAGCACAGACGTTGTGTTCTTTCTCCTCACGCTGCGAGGGGCTTGTGTCATTTTTTGGCATGCAGTCTTGGTTCCTCACTGCGATGCGGGGATCTTTTTGATGCCCAGTGATTATGCAGGGAAATCATGGGTGCACTGGAAGAAGTCATAGGTATTGAATCAATCCAGGAGGGCGATGCATCAAATGTTCTGTCACACAGAAGGCGCTGCTTCAATTTTCCATTTGGGGAATAGGCTGTGTCAGTCCACTTCAACTGTGCATCGATCTGCATCGCCGCGGTGCTTGCGGAGGTGGCAGTCGCGGCGGTGCTTGTGGCGGTGGCATTCGCGGCGGTGCTGGCTGTGGGCTCTGTGGCAGCAGTGCTGGCTGCGGGCTCTGTGCCAGTGGTGCTGGCTGAGGGCTCTGTGGTGGCAGTGCTGGCTGCGGGATCTGTGGCGGCGGTGCTGGCTGCGGGCTCTGTGGCAGTGCAGGTGGTGGTGCAGGTTGCGGTGTTCTCCGCCCTACAGGTTGGCGTTGACGTGGACAGAAGGTGTGACACTGGTCCCTCAGTCGATGCCACGATGCCCTCTCCTGACCTGCCCTTCAGTTTTTGGCCCTTCCCCACCTTTGATGGTGGTGCAGCTGTCTTGCCACTATCCCCTTTCGTTTTCCCTGACCCCTCGGTGGCAGGTGTTTTCGGCTTCTCCCTCTGGGATGTGGGCACCTTTTTCACCTTGGCAGGTGGGGAATATCCTTGTCCTCGCACTGTGGCACACTGGCAGCCCTGATGGTTGGCACACTCCATGACCCCACAGTTGGTGGCACCACTGTGCCTGGGGATGTGGTGGCTGAGGTGCTGGGCTGGGACCTGGAAAGCCTGGCCCTAGGGGAAGGACGGGGGGGAGGTGTAGGGAAGAGGTCAATATTAGCCAGGAAAATGTTTTTAGACACACTGGGACGGGTAGATGGAGGGGGTTTGGGAGTGGCGGTAGAGGTAGTGGTTGTAGGAGGTGTATGTCTGCTGAATGTGGATGAAGGTGCAAGGGCTGGAGGCTGTTGTGAGGTGGATGGCTGTTTGGTGGGTGTGTGCCTGCATTTGTGTACTTTGGGAGGAGGGCTCACAGACACACTGGGAGAGGGCACTGGGGATGTGTGAATGGTAGTCAGGGTGGTGAGTGCACGTGAGCGGTGTATGGTGATGGGCGTGCTGGTGATGGAGGTAGTGGCTGAGGATGTAGTGCATGCAGGTGTGAGTGGAGACAAGACTGGGAGGGAGGAGGGAGACGTTGAGGAGGGGGACACAGTGGAGCCAGTGGATGTTGGCATGTGTGCATGGGTATGATGCTTGTGTGAATGCCTGTGGGATGTGTGGTGCTTATGTTTGCCTGAGCCACCCTTGTGTGTTGAGGTGTGTGCATGGTGTTCTGATGGTGTGCTTGGGATAGGCTGAGGTACAGGGGATTGGGTCTGGGTGGGGGAGGTTGGAGGGGGGAGGCTGGACACAGGGACAATGGCTGCCATCAGTGCTGAGGCCAGAGCCTGAAATGCTCTCTGTTGGGCTGCCTGGCCAGAATGAATGACCGCCAGGTATGCATTTGTTTGTTGCAAATGCCTCTCAACACCCTGGATGGCATTCAGAATGGTAGACTGCCCAACAGTGAGGGATCTCAGGAGGTCAATAGCCTCCTCACTGAGGGCAGCAGGGCTGACTGGGGCCGGGCCTGAGGTGCCTGGGGCGAAGGAGATGTCCACCCTCCTGGGTGAGTGGGCATGGGACACACGCTAAGGGGCTGCTTGGAGGGCGGTGCTGGTAGGGGGGGGTGGCGGCTGTACCTGTTGATGCGGAGGACACAGAGGGGCCCACCACCGCAAGGGAGCCCCCATCAGAGGAGGAGTCGCTGTCACTGCTGTCTGCTCCTGTCCCAGCCGTGCAGCTCCCCTCACCCTCTGTCCCACTGGTGGCTTCAGACTCCGTTGTTTCACACTGTGCTCCTCTGCCTAATGATGCTATTGCACACAAGAACAGGGAGACCACAAAAAAGGGAGGGAAAGACAGAAGAAAGACATGTTCAGTGCATGCAACACCACTACCGTTGGCGGACACTACAGACACAGCAGCCCTCTGCACTACGCCATGTACTTATAGTTCCTAGAATAATCAAATGCCCATGGGATACAAGGCCTAAGCCCGATTGCTGCACACATGGAGGTCCCAGGATCCTGACTAGGTGTAGATGGCACCAACCACTAGTGGGGTTGGGGTGCCACTGAGCCTGCCTCACAAGGGACCTTGCCTACCAAGCTCACCCTGGCCTAGGAGAACCCACTGCCAACCTCCCCCACCCAGACACCTCATAATGCGCGCAGAGTCAGATGAATGAGAGTGTACTCCCCCCCTTGTGGCTGCTGTGATGCCCTTAAGCGCCCATCCAACTCCGGATACGCCACCGCCAGGATCCGGAACATCAGGGGGGTCATGGTGCGACGGGCACCCCTCCCACGTTGGGAGGCCATCCCCAGCTGGGACTCCGCCGTCTTCTTGCTCCAGTGGCGAAGGTCCTCCCATCTTTTCCGGCAGTGGGTGATCCGTCTGTGGTGGACCCCCAGGGTCCGGACGTCCTTGGCGATGGCACGCCAAATAGCCTTCTTCTGGTGGGCGCTGTCCTAGAAGAATAATACAGGGGAAAAGGAAAATCTTTACCCGTCCGGACCATCATACTCATTGGCCCACGTTCCCACCCTTGCCCAGAAGTACATACACTCACCGACCGCAAATGCAGGCCTCAGTCCCCCCCCCGTTTATCTTCCATCCACACCACTCCAAACAGGCATTGCTCATGCAGCATGCTCACAGTGTACTCACCTGTTTGTCTGGAGGACCGTACAGTTGTGTGTACTGGGGGAAGACCCCATCCACTAGTTTCTCCAACTCCTCCGAAGTGAAGGCAGGGGCCCTTTCCCCAGACACATGAGCCTACGTCGCTTCCAGACTGAGGTCACAGCAGCACTTGCAGTGTAGGTCCTCTCCTGTTGAAGGTTAGGCATCAAGTGAGGGAACAGATAGAAAATGGCGGTCACGTCCGCGGCGGTGTGTACCGTCACCGCCGGCGTACTTCGTCAGTGGCTCCTCGGACCCATAGGGTCCAATGTTAACCAATGCAGTATTGCGCCGCGGTCTTCGACCGCCTACCGCGACGCTGTACAACGCCAGCACAGTTACCTCATGTCCCCTTGTCCCATCTTAAAGGTCAGGCAGCCGCCATTTCAGGGGGCCACATGGCATTAATCTAACTGCGTCACACCAATGTAGGCCTTGAATACACACAGTAACTGGCACATTGCGATTTAATAAATGTGTGCAAATGACATTTGTGATACCTCAGTGTTGGCTGACTCTCTGCTCGCTGTTCTCCTCCATAGGGCATGTCCGCTGGGGCAGGTGATGAGATGGCGGCATCCTCCGGTGTACAGACCGCTGGTGGACCTGTCGACAATGGAAGAGAGGCATGTAATAGTCACCTACAGACTTGATCATGCAACAATCCATGAACTGTGTCCCCAGTTGGAGCCAGACTTGATGTCAGCAATCCGCCATCCCACAGGAATCCCCCCTCTAGTGCACATCCTGTCAGTACTCCATTTCCTGGCAAGTGGTTCCTTTCAAACTACAGTGGCCATTGCATCAGGGATGTCCCAGCCAATGTTCTCTAACGTGTTGTCCAGAGTGTTGTCTGCCCTGCTGAAACACATGCGCAGCTACATCGTGTTCCCTCAGGTGGAGGATTTGCCCACAGTGAAAGGTGACTTCTATGCCCTGGGACATATCCCCAACATTATAGGTGCCATTGATGGGACACATGTGGCCTTGGTACCCCCACAGGAGTGAACAGGTGTACAGAAACTGGAAGAGCTACCATTCGATGAATGTGCAGATGGTGTGTTTGGCCGACCAGTACATCTCCCATGTGAATGACAAATTTCCTGGCTCAGTGCATGATGCTTACATTCTGAGGAATAGCAGCATCTCTTAGGTGATGGGGCAACTCCATAGGCACCGTGTGCGGCTAATAGGTGAGGACAAGGACCCTACACGGTGTGAATAGTTTTCTGGGTATGGGGTTGTCCCTACGGGTTAGTGTGTGTCTAACAGTTGTCCCTGGATAGTTGCAGGTGTCTCTGGTTACCCCAACCTGTCATGGCTATTGACCCCAGTGAGAATTCCCAGGACAAGGGCAGAGGAACGCTACAATGAGGCACACGGGCGAACTAGGAGAGTGATTGAACGTGCATCCATATGACAGGTGGTTCACTATTCTACTCACCAAAGAAGGTGTGCCAGATCATCGTGGCCTGCTGTATGCTGCACAACATGGCTTTGCGACAGCAGGTGCCTTTTCTGCAGGAGGATGGTCCAGCTGGTGGTCTTGTGGCAGCTGTGGAGCCTGTGGACAGTGAAGAAGAGGAGGCAGAAGAAGAGGATATCGACAACAGAAACAACATAATCATGCAATACTTCCAGTGAGTCACAGGTAAGAAGATGTCACTGCCTCCCACATCTCATACTATTGTTGGAGCTAGTATAAGTCTGTCATTTTCACTCAGTGTATGGACCCTGACTTGTCCCTTTGGCTTTCCATTTCACAGATGTGGGTCCCATTTTGTGCCCTCTGCTATATTTCCTCCAGCCCTACAGCTGTGTTACATCGGTATGTGAACAATTAAATTGACATTGCTATATTCCATGGTTATTGCAATTACACGTTTGTGAAAGCACAGACTGACTCCAGATTGTTTTGTGATTGAAGTGTGTTTACTTCTGTGCAAATAAGTGGATGGGGTTGTAAAATGGGCAGGGGGGATGGTGGAGGAATGTCCATGGCAGAGTCTAGTCTATTTGTTTCACAGGTGCATTGTCCAAAGGGGCGTAGGAAGTGGAGCAATGGCAGTTGAAGGAAGGACAGGGTGACAAAGTGGGACAGAAGGGTGACATTCAGGGGGGTCTCATTTCCTGGCGGGGGTCCTGGCAATGTTCTCTGCCTTGTTCCTGGATCTCAGGGACCATTTGCGGGGTGGTTCTCCATCTGCAAGGGGTGGGGTGCTGGTGTCGTGTTCCTCTGGCGGTGCCTCCTGTCCACCAGCACCGGTGGAGGTGGAGGGCTGTTCATCGTACAGGCTAGTGTCAGGGGCCCCTTGTTGTGCCACAGTGTCCCTCCTGGTGTTGACAAGGTCTTGCAGCACCCCTACAATGATGACCAGGGTGTTGTTAATGGACTTCAGGTCCTCCCTGATCCCAAGGTAGTGTTCCTCCTGCAGCCGTTGGGTCTCCTGAAACTTGGCCAGTACCGTTGCCATTGTCTTCTGGGAATGATGGTAAGCTCCCATGATGTTGGAGAGTGCCTCGTGGAGAGTGGGTTCCCTGGGCCTGTCCTCCCCCTGTCGCACAGCAGTCCTCCCAGTTCCCTGTTTTCCTGAGCCTCTCTCCCCTGAACCGTGTGCCCACTGCTACTGCCCCCAGGTCCCTGATTGCCTTGGGTTGGTGGTTTTGTCTGGGTTCCCTGTAGTGGTGGACACACTGCTGATTGACGTGTCCTGGGGACAGACGGAGGGGCCCGCTGGGTGGGTGCTGTGCTGGTGTTTCCTGAGAGGGGAGGCTCTGTGGTGGCTTGTGCCAGTGTCAGGAGAACTGACTGTCCCGAGGTCCCTGATGGGCCGGGCTGGTCATCTTGATCCAGTTGTGCAGAGCTGCTGTCATCACTGTGGGTCTCTTTTGTGGGGGGACTGGACATGTCTGGTACCTCCTGTCTGGTGACGTTGGGTTGGGGTCCTGCAGGGGTATAAAGGCATGATTATTGCATCTTTGTGTGCCATCGTGTGCAATGGGTGAGTGACCCTGTACTTCAGTGCTTGCATTCTTGTCTTGGTCCTTGTGTGATATTTGGGTTGGGGTCTATGTGGGTATCTGTAGTGGACATGCTTTGGTGATGGGTGTCCATGCTTTGGTGTTGCATGCAGGGCTTGGTTTTGGGATGGGTGGGTTGTGTTGTGGGGCATATGTGAGGTGTTGGAGTGATAGGGATAAGGGTGAGGGTGGGAGTATGTGTTGGCATGCAGGTAGGGTGGGGGATATAACAGTAAAGCTTTGACTTACCAGAGTCGAGTCCTCCTGCTACTCCTGCGAGGCCCTCAGGATGCAGTATTGCCAAGACCTGCTCCTCCCATGTTGTTAGTTGTGGGGAAGGAGGTGGGGGTCCACCGCCAGTCCTCTGTACAGCAATCTGGTGTCTGATGACCACGGAACGCACCTTCCCCCGTAGGTCATTCTACCTCTTCCTGATGTCATCCCGTGTTCTTGGATGCTGCCCCACTGCATTGACCCTGTCGACGATTCCACACCATAGCTCCATCTTCTTTGCAATGGAGGTGTGCTGCACCTGTGATCTGAATAGCTGTGGCTCTACCCGGAAGATTTCCTCCACCATGACCCTGAGCTCCTCCTCAGAGAACCTGGGATGTCGTTGAGGTGCCATGATGTGGTGTGGGGGATGTGTGAGGTGGTGTGTGTTGTGATGGTTGAGGGGATGTTTTGTTGAGTGTTGTTTGAGGTGTGTGGATGTTGTGTAAGTGATGGTGTTGTGTGTCTGTGGATGCTGGTGTTGTTGATGGTGGTGTCTCTCTCGGGCGTGGTATCAGAATTCTGGTAGTAAGGGTTTGTGGGTGATGTGGGTGTGTGTTTTATATTGGATTGGGTGTGTGGGTGTGGTGTTTGTATGTGTATCAGGTGTGTGTATTTCAAATTGTCCAATGTGGTTGTGTTTTGTAAATGTGTGTGTATTTTGAGCGAACGGTGTGTACCGCCAATGGAATACCATGGTTGAAAGACCGCCGCGTGGATTCATGGGTCGTGATAGTGTGGGCGTATTCCTGTTGCCATGACGGTGTTGGTTTTGTTATCACCAGTTTATCACTGACCTTTGGTGTGGCGGACTTGTGTGGGTGTCTGTATTATGGTGGATTCCGAGCTGTGGGTCGTAATAGCTGTAGCGGAATTCCACGGGTGCAGCGGTATGTTGGGGGTCTTCTGCACAGCGGTAAGCGGCATTTACCGCCAGGGTTGCAATGAGGGCCAAAGTTTGCCCGGTTCCGAGGTGCCCGTCTGGATCAAAGCATCGCTCTCTTGCAGGAGAGAAGAAATGACGCACAAAGTCCTAACAGGAGGAGGAACAACGCATGCTCTTGATTCCAAGTGAAAAATCTACGAATCGCTGGCCTTTTACGACGCACACTTGCCCGTGCGGCTTTATTTTAACGCTACCCAGGCACTTTTGAGCGCTAACAACTCTTTTGTTTTTGTTTTTTAATTCATAACTTTAATGTATGTTGGATTTTTGTCATTTGTGTCTTGATTTGTTTAGATAAATATTATCTATTTTCCTAAACCATTGTTGTGTCATTTTGTAGTGTCTTCACTGAGTTACTGTGTGATTAGCAAAAATACTTTACACCGTGCTTCTGAAGTTAAGCCTGGCTGCTCGTGCCAAGCTACCAAGCGGGTTAGCGGGATTTAACTGAGGGTAGTTCTCCTTTACCCTGACTAGAATGAGGGTCCTTGCTTGGACAGGGGGTAACCTGACTGCAAACCAATGACCCCATTTCTAACAATATGTCTTAAAATAGTGACACAGTACAGGGATCTTTTGCAGTCTTCAGAAAACCCTATGATCCACAGTGGCTATCTTAATAGGCTAAAAGCTGTTGTCTGTATGAATCTATGAAGAAAAAGGGTGATTAGATAAATATGCCCTGCCCAACTGCTTCTCACCTTCCAGGAGGTTTTTGTTAATGTTTCCCGAGTAACCATTAATAAATTAAAACGTAGGTCACTCTAGGCAATATTGTTCCACTTCATGACACAAACGAACTCGGATCCCTAATGCCAAGAGCTCCAATCTGGTAAAAGCCCATTCTGATGCAGTATTGTCCAGGATGAAAGTAGGCCCAATGATAAAGCATCAAGAGCATTAGTCTGATTGACGTGATGGTAGTTATTCTTTTACATGACCTGGTGCAATAGCAACTTCATTAGCTGCTTTTAATCCAATTCAGTGCAACCTCTCTCAGTTCATCAGCCAGGCCCAGCGTCCACCATGAGGGCTCCGCCATTCAGGTGACAATTCTATAGCTGCATAAAAAGAAAGGATGTACCCTGCCCAGGAGCTACCTCATTCAGCTCCCTTCTCCCTCTCCTCTCACTGCTCATCACTACCTGGAAATGTGGAGCCACCCCTGCCACCACTGTACCAGCTTTGCAGCTCTCTCCAGCCCCCTTTATCATCAGTCCCCAAGGCATACAAACACAGCCATCGTGATGGGAAAACAGTTTCTACTCCAGTGTGTTAGCTGTGCAACTTCCTGCTTGCCACTCTCTCTGCCTGGTTCTACAGGGCATCATTTCACCTCACTCCAGCACCACTATCAATAAAATGTGATCTGTGCCAAACCACTGTACAAAACTGGGTCTATCACCAGCACAGATGTGGGAGGCGAGTAAAATTATCCTGCGCTAACGACCTTTATGACCAGAATTCCGAAAACATTTTATTATTAGGCATTGTACATATTTACAAACTCCACATGTCTACATTGATTTATTGTGAATGTATCTGTAAAAATGAACTGAAAAAGTAAGGACGTCTAAAATAATATATATTTCTGCAAACAATATATACTTGCAACACTATCGTATTTATAAGAAGTCAAGTATACAAAGCAGTATGATTGCAACATTTTCTAGAATTTCTATCTATAAATTTACATGGTGGTTTATCAATTTATTTTCCGATTGTGATTAACGTCTTTGATAATTTAAAACTACTTCCATGCTATAATGTTGCAGTGAAGCGTGAATCCTCTTCTGCCAGTCTGTGTAGCTGAGCACTCATCTTATAATCGAAGTTCAGCAAATTTGGCATTCAAGTGTAAATTTAATGAGCAGCAGAACGTTGTAATGACCCAAACATCTGTGCATTCATGCTGTTAAATGTGTTATTACATGTTTTATCACATCTAAAAAAGATAGCGAGGACACCCTAGTATTACTTTCTGTTTCACTTGGAGACTTTGGGTTAATGTTTGTGACAATAATGATGTCAGCACCTTAGGCTAAGTTATGAAATTCCAGCTGTGTTAGGTGTACTCACCTTAGCATAGTGTCTGTGTACATGGTTCAACGCCCTAAATACATCTGAGCAATGCCAAGTAGCCCAAGGTACAATACTATTTCTAAACTCTAAGAAATTGGCCTCTTGTTTCTCAACAAGCTGATATGCTTATGTTTACTGATTTTAGTTTGCATGTGAATTTTACATTTTGAGTTTTAAGCTGTTATTGCTTAAGGGGTGTTTAAGATACTTGACAATACAATGTAGAAATGTGAACATTTATACAGCTGCACAATGGGAAGCATCACAACTGCTTAATCTGTGAGTCATTAGGTCTTAACAAGAAATAGCTTAAGCTCACGGTTGTCAAAACCTGTTGCTTCCAATATATATAACATATAATTAGAGTGGACTTTAGGTCAGCTCGCTTTTCATAATTTGATAGGGTTGTGATATTTCTCCGGTGTTTGCTATTCATGTGATTGTCTTCGCCCTATTCTTGTGTTTGTCTCGCCCAGAAGCATTGCGGGCCCACAGTGTTGTCATAAGATGAGTTGTATTGCTCTAGTGCTGACTTCATGGAATCTTTTTTCTCTCTAGTTTGCATTGAGCACACTAGAGGAGTGCATGTGTTTCCTCTCTCCCCCACTTGTTTCTGCGCCCTCGAATGCGTTATGTTTATTCTCGTCCCCACCTTCTTGCCTGATTCCCTACATGCTTCACTTTTTTATTTTTGTATTTAATATTTGAACGAGGGCCCAGGGGCTGCAAAGTGCTGTTTGGCTACTTTATATAGACTTGTGCACACTTTGATTTCTTTTCTCATGTGCCCTGAATCCCCAGTGTGCTTTATTTTTAACTTTCTTGCTGCTCACTAATGCTCATTACACATACACCAGACATTCACTTACTTTTTTTTTTTTACAAGGGCACGGCAGCTGAAAACTACTACCAGGACACTTTGCTAATTCTTTTGCTCCGTCCCCTTACTATATCAGCCAGTTAAATGTACCTGTCGTGTCAATACGTATGTGCACGTATGCATCACAAAATATGTGCACATATATGTAGTTGGATTTTACTAATGCCTACTTTTTTCAAAGGCTGCCTATAATACATTATGTATAATTAGTTCCTCAGGTTGTGGATATTTAGGGCCAGATTACAAGGCTGGCCGTCTGCAGATCACCAACCTTGTGGTGGCTGTCGGACCGCCGTGGCTGTGGCAGTCTGAGAGCCACATAATGAGATTGGCAGGCAGACCCGCCAACCTCCTGCCATCCCCGCCAGGATCTCAGATCCCATTGGGCTGACAGTGGTGCAGGTTCGAATCAGCCTGGCGGGGCTGAAGTCAGCGCGCCCTGTTCGCTGCCAGCCTTTTCATCATGGTTCAACCGCCATGAAAAGGCTGGTGGAGAACAAATACAGGGGGGCACAGAGGGCCACCTGCAGTGCCCATGCCTGTGGCCTGGGCAGTGGAGGGGTCCCCCTGCCCAGCACCCTCGAATGAGCACTGTCTGTGCACACAGTGCTCATTTTGATGGTGCTGGTGCCCCCTGCGTGCAACAGCATTGCTGCTGGCTCTATTATGAGTTGGCGACAATGCTGTTGCCCCTATCCCACTGGGCTGAATGGCAGAAACATTGGTTTCCGCCGGTCAGCCCAGTGGGAAAGTCGTAATGGGGCTGCAGGAGAGGTCGACTGCATGGGGTCAACCACCCTCTCTGGAGTTTGGCAGATGGGGTTTTCCATCCGCCAAACTCTTAATCAGCC
This sequence comes from Pleurodeles waltl, assembly GCF_031143425.1. Taxonomy (NCBI): domain Eukaryota; kingdom Metazoa; phylum Chordata; class Amphibia; order Caudata; family Salamandridae; genus Pleurodeles; species Pleurodeles waltl. The sequence goes on from NC_090437.1 coordinate 1,000,089,285, forward strand.
CGTTAGTGTTGTTGGACTGCGATCTTTGTGTCTGGTTTCCTTTCTGTTCTTCATAATGATTAATGTTTTTTTCTAGCCTTACAGCCTAAGACCGATATTTTGTTTTCACCTTTCAAAATGAGTCTGATAAACTATGTGGATTTCTCCTCATTGAATCATACCTTTATAGGACTGGGCAAAATCTAAATTAATCTGACGTAATTCTCATACTTTTGGAAAATATGTGTTATGTTACATAAAATTTCTGAAATTACACCATAATGTCACTATCTGTATTTATCACCACTCGCAGTAAAGAATTTGCTGCAAATGCATGATTTGCAGTAAAGATTTACTGTGAATGCAAAGGAAAAACACAACGCCAGTGGCTGTTGTTCATGATGCTTTTGTTTAGGCCCAGGAGGTAAACTCCGCTCGGCTGGTAGAGGTTTTGGAATTCACACATTTCACGCTACACGGAGTAGCACAGAGTTCATGAATTCCGCCATCCGGTGCGAAGCAGAGTTCTCTGTTTCCATTCGCATGTACGAGATTTGATTTTGGCATGTGCTCTAAAGCTCTACAATATTCTCAGGCAGCAAGCGAGCATGCACAAGATTACTTGCCTGCTTGTGGGCTTCCTGCCATGACGGCACCAATATAGTGCTGCTTGCGAGCACACCTCACGCTAAGCTAGGGGAAACCCTATAACCCTAAACTACCAAGGGTAAATACAACATGAAGAAGGGAAAAATGGCAGATAGGGATAAATTTAGTGCTAAGTTATAAGAACAGTCCTTAATTCTGTTACTTCTGGATTTATTTCTTTTTCATGTTTATTTCCAAAAAGATTTTAATATAGCAAAAAGGATCTAAGGTGATATCATACACAACTTAAAACATATTACATCAATACGTGTACAAAACAAAATATATTATTCACAATACACATACCATAATTTACATATAAAATTTTTAACAATAAAGAAGAAAAGAAAACATATTGAGATAGTGCCCTACGTATTAAGGATGTGGTCACTATTATGTCACTTCTAATGTGATCCACTTTTATTTGCTAAGACAATGGGCTTTTCGTGCACTAAACTGTCAAAATCTTGTGTATTTCTTTCACACAAGCGTGATAGTGTGCATCTCCCAAAAAAAAAATTCAAATGATGTAGTCCAATAGTTAACAAGCCCAATCCGCTTGCAGTACATAAAGGTCAACGCGTTTCGGCCAATTCATTTATGGCCTCATCAGGACTGAAGAAGGGCAATCATAGTTCTAAAAAGACAATCAAACACACCTATATCAGGAATACATTTATATATACATTAAATAAACACATAAAGATGTATATTACATGCCATCAGATAAACTGATATTAAATAAAGCTCTATTTGTGACAGTCTTAACTCCATTTTCTTTATATATATTTCTTATAAGAAAACAAGGCAAATATATATATATATATATATAACCAACTTAGACAGCCAACACATGCTGCGTTTGCATCTAACTCTGCCACACTTTTGTCAAACTTTTTGTAAAAAGTCCAAAATGTCTACTCTATTGGTGTTCTAAACAACGTAACTGTTTTACCTTAATTATAGAAGGAACACGGTGCACCCCATCCTGTTCGCTGTTCTTAGATCAGCAGAGTCGATTGCTATTTCGAATCCAATCAGTATGGCTTGGATCGGTTTCCTGATCGAGAAACACAATCTCTCATCAGAAGTTGAAAAACTCTATTCCCAGTTGATGGCTGAAGACTGTTATATTTAGCGGTTAAAACAAACACCCAAGCGTCAAACTGTAGAGTTATTTACCGTTTTTATCGAGTGCGGCGTGTGCTCGCAATTATTGTCAAGTCCGCGAGTTTGATTCCGGGCGCGTCTTCCGTTTCGAAAACGTTGCTACGAGACGTCACGCTGTGCATGCGCGCTGGCGTCTAAAATAGCAATGCCAATCATTATTCGACTTGGGACATCTACCGCCTTGCTGGTCAAAGTGGCGGCCCGCTGCAATAGCGGCAGCCATCTTAAAACAGGCAAACCTGTGCCTTTTTAAGTAAGTATTCCGATGCTGCATTTAACATCACAACCTCAAGACCTAATATTCAACATATTTATACAATATATCTACAGCATTTGCCAGCCGAACTGGCTGAAGATGGCAATTGCTAAACTGGATTGTCTACCCCTAACTCGTCTATCCCTTATAAAAAGCCTTGACTGTGCGATCACTGGTCTACTGTTGCTATTAATTCGACCGTCTTTCAGGTGTTTGTACATGATCATACGTGTTTTACTGGCCGTATTGAACATCTATTTAGTGCATTACCCCACCGGACTGGCTGGAGGAGGAATTTGCTCAAGCCGATTGTCTCTCCCCAGCTTGTCTGACACAAACACCAACTATGTGTGTACTCAAACACTGACCTACAGATTGTTATTAATTTGGGCCATCTTTCAAGTGCTTGCACATTAAACACACTCGCTCCAGACACTGTAAGGCTGCATCTCCTTTCACCTCTGGCTAGAACAATTAAACCAATATACAGTAAAAGATACCCAACCAGCACTATATACTTTGTCTACAAGTGCTCGTATGTCACCTAAAAATATGTCATTACAAGACAATGTCATTTCAAAAAGGTGTCATTTCACCACAACGTCGTTTCAACAAAACTTCATTTCAACAAAACCCGCCTCCTTTATTTATTGTTCTGATGATTGCTAAACATGGTCCATTGTTGTTATATACATACAGAACAATTAGAGGGGTTTCTTTGAGGTGAATGTCGAATCTCACTTAATTAGAGCCCACATTTCATCATCATCATTCAGTCCAGTTCTAGCTGTATGGAATTGCTCAATAAATCTTACTTCCATCTTTTGTAATTTCTTTGTAGTTGTTAGTCCATCTGGTTTTGGTTGTATTGCTACTAGGACTGTCCACCATATATCTTCAGCTGTGTGTCCACAGTCCTGAAAATGTTCAACTAATGGGGCTCCTTTAACTCCACATTTAATCCTAGAACGATGTTGAAGGATCCTGGTTTTTATCAATTGTGTGGTCTGTCCAATATATGCTTTACCGCATGGGCACATAATGCAATAGATCACATTTTTAGTATTACAATTAGTGAAATCATTTTGTACATGTGTTCTTCCATTTATTTTAACCTCTTTAGTGTCTTGTGCATATTGACAGGCTAAACATTTTAAACATCTGTAGTGCCCTTGGATTGCTGGTAATTGTAACAGGGTCCTCAAATCTCTCTAACTCTCGGTTTGTGTCTGTGCTGCCTTAACCCATTGCTCTTTTAGGCTGCGTGCCTTTTTAAATGAAAACAATGGTTTGTCTATATTCAACTCGCTAATGATCTTCCGATTATGTTCAATGATGGACCGTATTTTATTTGCCTTAGGGCTGAATGTAATTACACAAGTGAGCGGGACCTCTTTTGGTTTTACTTTTGGGATCAGTAGTGTTTCTCTCTGAGTAAACCATGCTCTCTTGGCTGCATTTTTGACTAGTTTCCTGGGATATCCCCTATCTGTGAGTTTCTTAATCAGTTCCTCTGCATTTTCAAAATAATAGTTTTTTTCTGTACAATTCCTTCTAATTCTTAAAAATTTACCATAAGGTAAATTTTCTTTGAGTGTCCGGGGATGTCCACTAGAAAAATTTAAAAGGGTGTTACGGTCTGTAGGTTTTTTATACAGACAACTGCTAATTTGCCATTTTTATTCCATATCCATAAATCAAGAAAATTGATTTTGGCTTTATCTCTACTCATAGTAAATTTGAAATCAACTGTGCGATGGTTAAGCCAGTCGTGAAATACTTCTAGAGTTTCTTCCGACCCTTGCCAAATCAACATGATATCATCAATATACCGGAAGCAATGGTTAGAACAAGATTGAAATACTTACAGCTAGAGCAAAAGAACAGAGGTGGATAAGCAAAAAAGAATATAATTTCTTAAATCAGACAGATGAAAGAGTTCCTTGTTTTTATATTCTACCAAAGATCCATAAAAGCTTAGAGCATCCACCGGGCAGACCAATAGTATCAGCTTGTGGTTCTATTTTGGAACCCCTGGCCCAATTAGTTGATGTATTTATAAAACCAGCTGTAACTAAAACAACAGCGTATGTAAGAGATTCAATGGATATCATCAACAAGTTAGAAAACCTCCCATACGAAGAAAGTAACCAACTCCTGGTGACGTTTGATATTGAATCACTGTATACTAATATTCCACAAGATGAGGCAATTGAGATCATTAAAATGACTTTGGATAATAATACCCAACCCCATACCTCCCCAACAGAATTTTTAGTTGAGTTAGCTACCCTTTGTTTGAAAGACAATTTCTTCAAATATAACAATCAGCTATACCGCCAAGTTAAAGGTGTGGCGATGGGCTGCAGTTTCGCCCCAGAGATCGCTAACTTGGTTATGGACTACTTTGAACAAAAATGGGTCTATCCACAAACTAACCCTTTCCGGAAACACATTAACCATTGGTTCCGGTATATTGATGATATCATGTTGATTTGGCAAGGGTCGGAAGAAACTCTAGAAGCATTTCACGACTGGCTTAACCATCGCACAGTTGATTTCAAATTTACTATGAGTAGAGATAAAGCCAAAATAAATGTTCTTGATTTATGGATATGGAATAAAAATGGCAAATTAGCAGTTAGTCTGTATAAAAAACCTACAGACCGTAACACCCTTTTACATTTTTCTAGTGGACATCCCCGGACACTCAAAGAAAATTTACCTTATGGTCAATTTTTAAGAATTAGAAGGAATTGTACAGAAAATAACGATTATTTTGAAAATGCGGAGGAACTGATTAAGAAACTCACAGATAGGGGATATCCCAGGAAACTAGTCAAAAATGCAGCCAAGAGAGCATGGTTTACTCCAAGAGAAACACTACTGATCCCAAAAGTAAAACCAAAAGAGGTCCCGCTCACTTGTGTAATTACATTCAGCCCTAAGGCAAATAAAATACGGTCCATCATTGAACGTAATTGGAAGATCATTAGCGAGTTGAATATAGACAAACCATTGTTTTCATTTAAAAAGGCACGCAGCCTAAAAGACCAATGGGTTAAGGCAGCACAGACTCAAACCGAGAGTAAGAGAGATTTGAGGACCCTGTTACAATTACCAGCAATCCAAGGGCACTACAGATGTTTAAAATGTTTAGCCTGTCAATATACACAAGACACTAAAGAGGTTAAAATAAATGGAAGAACACATGTACAAAATGATTTCACTAATTGTAATACTAAAAATGTGATCTATTGCATTATGTGCCCATGCGGTAAAGCATATATTGGACAGACCACACAATTGATAAAAACCAGGATCCTTCAACATCGTTCTAGGATTAAATGTGGAGTTAAAGGAGCCCCATTAGCTGAAAATGTTCAGGACTGCGGACACACAGCTGAAAATATATGGTGGACAGTCCTAGGAGCAATACAACCATAACCAGATGGACTAACAACTACAAAGAAATTACAAAAGATGGAAGCAAGATTTATTGAGCGATTCCATACAGCTAGAACTGGACTGAATGATGATGATGAAATGTGGGCTCTAATTAAGTGAGATTCGACATTCACCTCAAAGAAACCCCTCTAATTGTTCTGTATGTATATAACAACAATGGACCATGTTTAGCAATCATCAGAACAATAAATAAAGGAGGCGGGTTTTGTTGAAATGAAGTTTTGTTGAAACGACGTTGTGGTGAAATGACACCTTTTTGAAATGACATTGTCTTGTAATGACATATTTTTAGGTGACATACGAGCACTTGTAGACAAAGTATATAGTGCTGGTTGGGTATCTTTTACTGTATATTGGTTTAATTGTTCTAGCCAGAGGTGAAAGGAGATGCAGCCTTACAGTGTCTGGAGCGAGTGTGTTTAATGTGCAAGCACTTGAAAGATGGCCCAATTAATAACAATCTGTAGGTCAGTGTTTGAGTACACACATAGTTGGTGTTTGTGTCAGACAAGCTAGGAAGAGACAATCGGCTTCAGCAAATTCCTCCTCCAGCCAGTCCGGTGGGGTAATGCACTAAATAGATGTTGAATACGGCCAGTAAAACATGTATGATCATGTACAAACACCTGAAAGACGGTCGAATTAATAGCAACAGTAGACCAGTGATTGCACAGTCAAGGCTTTTTATAAGGGATAGACGAGTTAGGGGTAGACAATCCAGTTTAGCAATTGCCATCTTCAGCCAGTTCAGCTGGCAAATGCTGTAGATATATTGTATAAATATGTTGAATAATAGTTCTTGAGGTTGTGATGTTAAATGCAGCATCGGAATACTTACTTAAAAAGGCACAGGTTTGCCTGTTTTAGGATGGCCGCCGCCATTGCAGCGGGCCGCCACTTTGACCAGCAAGGCGGTAGATGTCCCAAGTCGAATAATGATTGGCATTGCTATTTTAGACGCCAGCGCGCATGCACCGCGTGACGTCTCGTAGCAACGTTTTCGAAACGAAAGACGCGCCCGGAATCAAACTCGCGGACTTGACAATAATTGCGAGCACACGCCGCACTCGATAAAAACGGTAAATAACTCTACAGTTTGATGCTTGGGTGTTTGTTTTAACCGCTAAATATAACAGTCTTCAGCCATCAACTGGGAATAGAGTTTTTCAACTTCTGATGAGAGATTGTGTTTCTCGATCAGGAAACCGATCCAAGCCATACTGATTGGATTCGAAATAGCAATCGACTCTGCTGATCTAAGAACAGCGAACAGGATGGGGTGCACCGTGTTCCTTCTATAATTAAGGTAAAACAGTTAAGTTGTTTAGAACACCAATAGAGTAGACGTTTTGGACTTTTTACAAAAAGTTTGACAAAAGTGTGGCAGAGTTAGATGCAAACGCAGCATGTGTTGGCTGTCTAAGTTGGTTATCTATACTGTATATATATTTATATATTTGCCTTGTTTTCTTATAAGAAATATATATAAAGAAAATGGAGTTAAGACTGTCACAAATAGAGCTTTATTTAATATCAGTTTATCTGATGGCATGTAATATACATCTTTATGTGTTTATTTAATGTATATATAAATGTATTCCTGATATAGGTGTGTTTGATTGTCTTTTTAGAACTATAATTGCCCTTCTTCAGTCCTGATGAGGCCATAAATGAATTGGCCGAAACGCGTTGACCTTTATGTACTGCAAGCGGATTGGGCTTGTTAACTATTGGACTACATCATTAGATTTTTTTTTTTTTTAGATGCACACTATCACGCTTGTGTGAAAGAAATACACAAGATTTTGACAGTTTAGTGCACGAAAAGCCCATTGTCTTAGCAAATAAAAGTGGATCACATTAGGAGTGACATAATAGTGACCACATCCTTAATATGTAGGGCACTATCTCAATATGTTTTCTTTTCTTCTTTATTGTTAAAAATGTTATATGTAAATTATGGTATGTGTATTGTGAATAATATATTTTGTTTTGTACACGTATTGATGTAATATGTTTTAAGTTGTGTATGATATCACCTTAGATCCTTTTTGCTATATTAAAATCTTTTTGGAAATAAACATGAAAAAGAAATAAATCCAGAAGTAACAGAATTAAGGACTGTTCTTATAACTTAGCACTAAATTTATCCCTACCTGCCATTTTTCCCTTCTTCATGCGAGCACACCTCAAGCAGATTTTCTACACTAGAAGCAGCTCAATCTATTCCAAAAGACGTTTCCTCATGGATTTTCTTCTCCAATGGACATTTCAATTTGTTTTTAGCGCAATAAGCATTTTTAAAAAACTTTTGTTTAACAGGAAGGAAGTGCCCCAGAGAGTCCAACTTATTGTTCCTGTCCCGGAGGCTCCTTCCAGTGCTTTGCCCATCTTCTGGTCACTTTTCACTTGGATTCTGAGCTGGAATGATCACTCTCTTTGTCTGCTTGATACATACCTTTGTATGTAAGGACTTTGTTTTTATGATATCACACAAGTAAGTTAAAGAATTGTTGTATAAGGGTGTTGTTTGTTCGATAGAGCATGCACCAGTGTTTCATCCAGCCAGAAGGCCCAGTACTAGCCATCAGTGCACAAAATAAATGTTTCTGTGGTTAATGTTTTTAAAACATCATTTAGGGCTGGGGTGCCATTGGATTTAATTTAAAGTGTTGGCTATTGTTTGTACTTCATATTTATTTCTACAAAAAGTATATGTGTGGGGAAATATTTGATGCCATAGGAGGATGTGTTTCATTGTAAAAGTTTTATAGCTCAGTTCATTGTAGTGTTTGGCATTAATGGTAGTGTCTTCTTCATTGTTGCCATGCCTCCTTTTTCTGACCAGTGTGAGTGTGTTTATCTTGGCCACAATTTGGCTCTGACCTGAATGTGTTCGTTGTTCTCCATGCCTCTTTGCTTGTTGTAGTAGTTTGACCATGTAGCTGGTGGCCATTTTGTACTCTAAGCCAGTGTGCTTTTTGGCATATGCTTGCATGTGTTCCTTGTTCTCCATGCCTCCCTGCTTACTGCTGTTGTTTCACCATGTGGCTGGCTGCCATTTTGTACATCCAGCCACTGTGCTCTTGCAATAGGCATGTGTTATTTGTTCCCTGTGCCTTCTTTCTCGCTGTTGTTGTATGACCATGTGGCTGGTGGCCATTTTGTGCAGCCAGCCAGTGTGTTTTTGCTGTAGGCTTCCATGTGTTCTTTGACTCCTGTGCCTCCTTGCTTGCTGTTGTTGTTTGACCATGTGGCTTGCAGACATTTTGTGCAGCCAGCGTATGTGCTTTTGCCATAGGCTTGTATGTGCTTTTGGTTCCCCATGCCTCCTCGCTCATTTTTATTGTTTGACCATGTGGCTGGCAGGCATCCGGTGCATGCAGCGAGTTTGCTTTTGACATAGGCTTACATGGATATGACATCAGTTTAATAATATGCTTGAGGAGCTTTGTAGTATATGTGTATTAGGAATATGATTATGCTTTATATTACAAGCATTTTTTTTTGCATTTTTCATTTGCACATCCTTGCCTCACAAATCACAAAATGTTTTTCACACTCCCATACAAACACCAGCAATTAATTATTGATATTTTAACTTTTTATTTAATTTTTTTCATTTTAATTTTTAATTTTATGTTTTTTACATTAGTTTAATTATTTTTAATTTTTAATTTTAATTTTAGATTTTTTAATTTTAGTTAACTTTATATTTTCTATTTCAATGTTTTATTTTGTTTAGATTTTTTTTCTATTGTTTTGTTTGCCTTTTGTCTTGATCCATCCACACACAGCCACATAATAGCAATCATTTTTTAGCTATAATTCCATTTCCTCCTGGACACCCTGTCTGCCGTAGAGCAGCTGCACTGCAGACACATCAGCATTATTAATTTTCTTAATGATTATTCTATTTCCCCTAGACCACATTGCCTGCCATAGGTGTACACTATCCTTCAGTTTTTTAAGGATTATTCCATTTACCCATGCACTTCCCTGACTGCACAGGTGTATCCTTTGGAATATATGCACATAAAGCAAAGAACTATGGGGGTCATTCTGACTCCCGCCGGCCGCGGTAACCACAGGGCCGGCGGGAGCCGCCAGAATACTGCTGCGCGGTCAGAAGACCGCCGCAGTTATTCTGAGTTTCCCGCTGGGTGGGCGGGCGACCGCCAGAAGGCCGCCTGCCCGCCCAGCGGGAAACCCCCTTTCACGAGGATGCCGGCTCCGAATGGAGCCGGCGGAGTGGAAAGGGTGCGACGGGTGCAGTGGCACCCGTCGTGATTTTCAGTGTCTGCAAAGCAGACACTGAAAATCTTTGTGGGGCCCAGTTAGGGGGCCCCTGCAATGCCCATGCCATTGGCATGGGCACTGCAGGGGCCCCCAGGGGCCCCATGACACCCCTTACCGCCATCCTGTTCCTGGCGGCCAAAACCGCCAGGAACAGGATGGCGGTAAGGGGGTCGGAATCCCCATGGTGGCGCAGCAAGCTGCGCCGCCGTGGAGGATTCCCCAGGGCAGCGGGAAACCGGCGGTACACCGCCGGTTTCCCGTTTCTGACCGCGGCTGTACCGCTGCGGTCAGAATGCCCAGGGATGCACTACCAGCCTGTTGGCGGTGCATCCGCGGTCCCCGGCCCTGGCGGATTTTACCGCCAGGGTCGGAATGACCCCCTATATCTGTATATTGCCTTATCCTCCAGATTGGAAATTAAGTTGTATGATATGGTGGTGTGGTTTGACTTTAAAATGGCTGGATATATTGTTTTTTAGTACCTAAGTATCCAATCACACTAAATTAGACTGCCATTGTACTAATTCAAACAGCGACAATGCCACTGTCATCCTGGGGATGAGACTGCTGGATTCGGGCAGCAGCACCATCCCGTTTGGGGGACTGAGTCGTATTCCACACTGTCTAATAGCCATAGGCTTAACCCTTTCAGCTATCCAGGAGCACCTCACCAAAACCCAGAAGATAAGGTGATTTGTGGCAGCCTGATGCATGACACTCTGATACTTCTCAGTGAAGTCATGACTGAATAGATCTTACCCCTTTCTCTCAGTCACACAAGTCTCATACATGCACAAGACAAACAGAAACAGGATTTAGTTCAATACATTTTTGAAGCAACTGTGTTCTATGTAAAAAGGCATGAATTGCAATTATTAGGACAATAAAACACAACAGCATTATTGTGGTGACCAGGAGAGTGAAACAAATAAAAAGTTGCAAAATTCTGTTACACTATGAATCTTAAAACCCCACTTACACTACTAAAAATCTACATCAGAGCAATAGCAGTGCTAGCCCTAATTTGTCCATAATAGTCTCTGAAAGGACACGCCATTCCCCATAGTTGTGCAATAGGTAATAAGGGGGTCTGTTGGTCTGCTGGCAATCCACCCAAGTGGATGGAGAGAACACACCGGGTTTCAGCAGAGCTGCTATGACATGAAACAACGTAAGATGGCTGACTGACTGAAATGTCCCCTCTGGCTTAGTTTGGGAAGTGTGTTGTTTTATAATAAAAAATGTTGTTGTTCTAAGAATTGCCCTGACATGATAAAACATATTTTCTGTGTACGGTAGACATTGTACTATTTGCACCAGCAATACCCAGCTGAGCACAAGATGAAATGTTGTGCAAAAGAACTAATAACAAATTCTGTGTGGATGGGCAACTTAGAAAAATAATAAAACCTCTCCACCAAAATGAAGCTTTGCTGAAATAATAAAATTAATAAAATGAAATGAAACTAGGTGAAAGGGCAGATTCTTCAGGCCCAGAGATAAAATAAATATGCCAGTGTAAAGCACCAAAATAATCCCACAACACCCTTCCCGTTGTCTGTGCAAGAGTGCAGAGATCTAATATAAAAACCTTATTGTAAAATCACAATCCCCACACTACTTATGTAAAGAAAACTAAAATGTACATAAAAGAGATAAAAATGTCCATGATGATGACCAGGACAGACCAAGGTTCAGCCAAGTTAAAAACAGTCAATTTAGAATTTCAACAAAAGGTAGTGCAAATTAAGGCCAAATGTCAATGTCCAGCAGTAATCATGATCCCACAAAAAATACCAATGGCATCAATAGTGTTGGAATCCAGGAAAGATCCCACTTCGACAGGTGATAAGATAACTAGCTCACTAGCAAGAAAAGCGAGGGAGCACTCATGTTCCTGTGCCTCAGCCATAGCTCCAGCAGAGCAGGCAGCATTCCGTACAATGCCAGGTGTTATAGCACCAGGAGCCACTAGGGCAACTCATAGGAAGCATCCTGTAGCAAATGTAATCTCAGTGGGCACATCTGCAATGAACTCTCAGCAAGAACACAATCAGACCTGCATCCAAAGAAGGTACAAACTGCATAGCAAGACACACTTCCAGTGCATGTTCAAATGGGCACCACAAACATAGAAAGATGAGCTGCAAGAAATTTGAAACCAGTCTGAAGTGACAGTTTGGCTCCACTTCTTCCAAGAGTGGTATTCTAAAGTACTGCATTGAGCGTTCACAACACAGTTGGGATAGTGGAAGCACCATAATTTCTTTTTGTTGAGATATGGCAGGCATTACTAATAAAAACCAGCACCAGCAGAATACCTCCAACGAATGCCAAAGTTATCTGGAATCCCTCAAAGACACTTAAAAATAGTGAGTGTATAGCTGATGGTATTACTCTAAAGACAGGTTAAGATATGCTGACAAAACCAGAACAAACAACCTTAAAATCGGGTACAATCCCAGCAGTGTTAGACACATTACAAATGTGATAAATAAGTTCACCGCAATGTTTCGAAAACTTGGGGGCATATTTATACTCTGTCTGCGCCGAATGTGCGTCAAAATTTTTGACGCACATTCAGCACAAACCTTGCCCCATATTTGAACTTTGACACCCGAGCACGCGGACGTCAAAATCCCACCGTGTGTGTCATTTTCTGGATGTGGCAACCCACCTTGCGTTAATCATATGCAAGATAGGCGTTCCCGTCCAAAAACTGACTTAAATGGCCGTGCTTCGTGTTTATGCTTCCAGGCAAAAATATCGCACGGGCAGGAGGCGGAACCGGAAAATTACGCACAGCCCGATTTGCGTCAAAAAGTAACGCCTGGGTTAGGGCAGGTGTTAAAATGGGGCAAACACACATGTATTTAATCAGAACACACAGAAGCAACAGCAGAGCAGCAGAGCAGCAAAAGGGAGACATGGAGGTGCTTCTCATCCAGCATGCACGCAGACGCAAAGCCCAGCAACAACAACAGCAGCTTCCACAATACCAGCAGGGACCCCAAAGGCAGCGCGGAAGGCAGGAGAGGATATTCCGCACCAGAACAACCTTTCATGGCCTCAGGGAACATGGCATCCTCGAGAGGTACAGGTTGAACTGGCAGGCCATCCAGCAGCTGCTGCGAAACATAGAGCCACAGTTGGCACCCACCTTGCTGACACCCGCACCATCCCAACAGAAACCAAGCTGCTAGCTGTACTTCACATGCTGGCAAGTGGCTCCTTTCAAACAACTGGGGCCCTGGTTGCCGGAATATCACAGTCATCATTTTCTGCCTTTTTGCCCAAAGTACTGGATGCCATCATTGGACTCACATCCCACCACATCAGCTTCCCAAACACACTGCAGAAGCAGCAAGAGCTAAAACAGGGGTTTTACCTAATTAGTGGCTTCCCACACGTCCTTGGTGCCATCGATTGCACACATGTACGCCTTGTGCCACCTGCTGCAACTGAACACCTCTACCGCAACAGGAAGCACACACATTCCATCAGTGTGCAGGCCATTGTCGATCACCAAGGATTGATCACCAACATCGTGGCAAAATATTCTGAGAGTGTCCATGGCTTATTCATCTTCCGACACTCTACCATCAATCAGCACTTCCAGGATGGACGGTATGGCAATGGACTACTTGTTGGTAAGTACTGAAACCTACTTATATACACACTGCACAGCAACCCTCTAGGACACAGAACACATACACCACAACAGCAACATGTCGACAGGAACACATTGAGGTCGTGACATCGCTAGCCATGTTTCATAGGTCAGCATTGAACCTGTCACACATCTGAAATTAGTGTACAGTCTAATGTTAAGACATCAATGATCACAACGTTTGGAGTGGTTTGCCTAATTGTCACCTTGCCAAATGTAAGCATCTCACTGATGTTCAAATTAATCCATTGCATAAGTCTAAAGGTATGGGATGTCCAGGGTACATTGATATGAACGTGTTAACAACACTGTCAAAATTAATCTGTGTATGGAAATATCATCTCAACCCCAGTGAAGACACAGGGACACCTGTATCGCAAGTCACAATGCTAGGGAGTGCACACTGTACTGCAAATCCCAAAACATACTGCTGACAACTGGTCAGCAGCCAAACACTTGTTCAGCCAAGGAAACAACACGATGCAGATGGTATATCCTACAAGCCTAAGAAGGAACACTATAATACAAAAGAGTCATAGACAACACAAGACAACTACTGCCATGCCAAGGTGATTTCAACAGGGCAAGCTACATCAACATGATCCCATTCATTTTCTTTTTCAGCTGATCAGGGTTATGGGATCCAGCCATGGATAATGACACCATTTGGTAACCCAAGCACTGCAGCAGAGCATGCCTACAATGACGCACATAGGAGGACCTTCGGCATCCTCAAGTTGAGATTCAGGTGCCTCGACATAACTGGTGGCAGCCTCCTATATTCCCCTGAAATGGTCTGTAAGATCATTCTAACATGTGCCATCCTGCACAACATTTGCATAAGAAGGAACAGTCCACTCTTGGCACCAGAGCCACACATGCCTGAAGAGGAGGAAGAGGAGGATGGTGGCCTGCAACATGAGGGGGAACAACAAAACACGGCTGCTAGATTGCGTAGGCGCCAACATATCGTGAACAATTTCTTTTAAAAATAATCACCATCACCACTGTATTAACTAATGTAAATAAACACCTATAATAATCACCGTATCATGGTCTGGCTATTCATTTTTGGTCACCTTTATCTCTAACTATCAGAATGAGTGTAGCCTCATGGAGCATTGCTGATATACTGATCAGGACACAGAAAATCCAAGAGCAATTGTGATGCGTATCATACAACAGTCATATACACACACACTGTAAATGTGATATATCCTGTACATTTCACCTTTGAAGGGCAATAGCATAGGACCACACCTATTTCACACATCCATGTTGGCAACATGGTTCATCGCAGAATATGGCACACAACTAAGACACCATCACTCAATAAGGGGACCAGACCCTTGACAGTAGTAAGTCCAATTGCACTGATCTTTGCAAGGACTATCTGTGACTAGAGTTCCATATAAGCAGAACATAGACAGCACAAGTGCCACACCTATGACAAGCATTGCGCACATGACATTCTATGTACATGTCAGCCCATTTCCTAACTCCTGACACACCCATGCTCCTGGTCTCACCCCACCTGTCTGAAGAGGTCCCTGGAATGGTAATGTGTACCCATATATTCCCTCCTCTACACACACAGACAAACAATGCTAATCCTGTGTACTACACCCTTTCCTATGTTATGCCATTGTCATAATACATCTGACTGCATAAACGTCATGTCAATATTCTGGCCTGTAGTTTCTAATCCCTGGTATCACCTGTAGATTGCTTCCCGTGTGCAAGGTACTGTTGGCTATTTGAATTCAAATCTCACATACAGGACTTGTGAGAAACTGATGCAGCACACACCTGTGATCACCTCTATGCACACCACCCATTAGAACATGCACTGCCCCTGCTGATGCCTGGAACAGCATAGAAGTTTCCATTTTGTCAAATACACCGTTATGCATTGATACTAATTAAGCTGTGTAAACAGCCCTTGGGTTTATGTGTCACCTTCAAAAACACAAGACATACACAGTTTTCCATGTCAACTGTCTTATTCTTCCTCCGACCAGTCTTAGTCAGACCACTGAATATGTACCTTGTGAAATTGCTGGATCCAGATTGACCCTGCATCCTGTCAGCCTGACTGGCACCTGTCTGTGCGCTACCCTAAAGGTATCTTGTGGCTACATATGTACCCCATTTGTGTTAGCAAACCTCTCATTCCTCAGAGGGTATTTTGTCATGTGCTTCATCAATGCATACCCAAATACATTGTATAGCATCATCTGCTTTTTAATTGTACCATATTAGTAAAATTGTCTTTGAATACGAAAATCATGGCCCATCCCTTGTCTGGGTCTCATGTATGCATGAACGACAAAGTGTGACAGTGTACCAGGGCCGTATGCAGGGATTGGGTATGGTGCCTCCAGCCGAACCAGCTACCTCTGATAATGTGCATGAAACGTCCACGCATATTAGGAACCTGACAGTTCACACGCTGAATCACATTGCTCACAACATATTGATGGCCTGTGCATGCTGAATAGCTGCTACATTATTCAACACAGAGGCTATGATGTTCCCAGATGCAGTGGGAACTTCACAGGCCAACCTGTGTACAAGTGTTGTAATGACACCTGCCGGAACATGACACTTGAGACATCATCTCACTAAGCACACCAAGGTTGCCCTGTTGACAGTCTCATTACACGTCTTCAGTGACACGGTGGGACCATCCCCATGTAGGTTCTCATGTCCTCACCCACTTTACTCACATTGATCTCCGAAGGTTAGTCAGTAGATGCAGGAATAGCTGCCACTGACTAATGATGAGACCTGGACGTAACTGTGACAACATACACCCCTAAAAATATGCAGGATCAACATTGGACCACACACATGAACAAGACACCTCTGTGCAATTAATCACTGGAAATATGTGGACACGTGCTGCCTCGTCTGCTGGTCCACCACTGCCACTGGATAGTTGTGGCTCAGTCATATGACCACAACTGTGGTGTCATATTGCATTTGTGGTTCACCTTTGGCTGTCTGGGCCATTGACATGGTACCCACTTCGTCTATGCATCTGCCTGACTCACTGTGGGTTCACTAACAAGGGCCTAGGAAGCAGTTACCAAAATTCTAGGATATGGGATGGCCAACTTGTGGACCATTGACATGAACAAGCGTCTGCCATCTATCCGGTGCATGCTTTGTCATTTGTGGTGTCTACATTACCCCAAATCTTGGAAGTGCACACAACAGATGATGCTACATGTATGACTAACACATGTCCTCTCTCATTTCCACAATGACTTGGATCTAAGGTTTGGACACATTGACTTCACATTCATGCAAGCATATTTGCAATAATGCATCTTGTGATGCACACACACTGGGTCGACTACTACATTAGTAGCTACTGCACACACATTGAGCCATAGGCATTGAGGTATTGTACTCATGTGCGTCACCTTGCTATCCTCTCCTGATGCCACACATGCCCAAATTGTGCAATGCATATATGTAGGCCACACATATGGCCATCTAGTGCGTCAACCAAGCGTGAAAATCCTGTTAAGGGGGTAGCGGGTCATGGTCCGCAGCAGTATGATGTCTGACATGTAAACATACACCATCAACACCAAAGTGGGTGCAATCAGCCTATCTCAGTTGTGTTACAAATGTTACATTACAATAAAATGGAACAAATACCAGTTCATGCCCGAAAATTTGATGCATACGCGTAAAACAATGACACACGAGCGTCAAAAATGACACTTATGCCCGAAAAACGACGCATAATGCCCAGAAAATTGGTTAAGTGTTAAGACTATTTACAAATATATGGATGCAGCCTAATTTGTACTCCTGGGTGTCGAAAAAAATGACGCACATAATGTATTCATGAAAAAATATGACGCATAACGATAAAAACGGCGGCCATTTTATGCAGGAAGTGATGTAATAGGATATCCTGTTTACAGATTATGTACAGTGGGTGTACTTTCACTTTCACTTTGCAGTCTGTGATTCTTCTAGACTGTGTGGCTGTGTTCTGAGTGTTGTCCAGTGAAATTGTGCTTTTGTCTCATGTGTGCTCCATTACTTGTTAGTTTGTGAAATAAATGTTGTTGTATACTGTCTGAGTGTGTTTTGTGTACAATTGTCCAGTATTGTATTGTATTTGTTGTTTGTGGGAGTCTGTTGTGGGTAGTGCTAGTTTGGGGATAGTTGGGCTCTTTTAGCTGTTAAGTTTACTTTTTTGTACTTCTACTTTCCCCCTTTTCTCCTTTGTCCTTCTTTATCGCATATTCCCCTTTTCGGTGCTGAGATGTTGGGTAACCCACGTCTTAGCAGGATGGGTGAGGAGGAGCTTGGGGGGTTTATATGGCTGGTGTGCCATTTCCTCCCACTGCTGATCGAGGCAGGTGGCAGGGTGATACAGGCGTATCACACCGAGGCGCGCCGACTCCGGTGGGGAAAGGTCCTGCATCACTTGCAGCGCGTGTATGGGAGCCAGAGGAATGACCACCAGCTGAAGCACCACTAGGCTGACCTCATCACCAGGGAGCAAGATCTGATGGACCACCTGGGAATAGTGATTGGTGGCCCTGTTGGTGAGTACAAATCATGTAAATGTGCACAATTAAAAGCTCTGTAGTGACATCAGATGATTTGTACAATACCTGCCGGCTAAGTCACTGATTGTGTGGAATACTTCGGAAACATACAGGGTCATTGATGGACCATGAGAAGGACCACAATTGCTAGCTGTCAGGAAGCACGTGCTCTGCAAACTTACAGAATACTTTTGCTTAATGTAATTTGGTGCAGCCTTTGTGTCAGACAGCAACACAAATTAGGAGCCAATAATGTCTATATAGGTCACATTTGGCAGTGAGGTATAGATTTTCTAAAATATTGGCAACCTTTGTTGACGCAATAGCTAGACTGACTTTCTAAACACTACATGATGCAGAAATTGAGTGCTGGCTTCACGTCAATTGATGATAGCAATGTGGCCCAGACATATGTCTCATGTGTGTCTGGTGAGTGTGTAAGGAAAGCGTTTTTGGAAGTTCTATGAATGTTAGGGATTATTGTGGTCCTTCATCATTTTGGATACATGTCAGACCTGGATTTGGAAACATAGGGAAAAGGTGTAAGGTGCCCTCAGCTAACATCCTACACTGGTATTTGGTGGTTGGTGTTCCACCTTTCGTTTAGGGATGGCAGACCAAAGGTATGCATATGGGTTCATATTTCTATGGTTGGTGCAAATCACCATAGCTGGGCCACATCAAATGAAGAAACTATAACAACATGAGGGCTTACAAAAGTCACTGCCCCTCTGTACATTGTACCTATGTGTCACAAATGTGTCATGGCCACATAGGCTGTTTGACTGGTAAAGCAGTCCTCAAGTAACTAGGCTTTGGATGTCTCTCTTGGATGCACATGACGAGACGAATACACGCCATTATTATGTCTGCTCACTAATGAGGGGACATGTTTGCTACCACATGATAGTTCGGGCCACTGCATGTGTGCAGATATGTGTGTAATTGTCACAGGAGACCCATGCTATGTACATGTTATCCATGCTATATTGGATGCAGTATAATCATGTCTGAGTGGATTTACTTACTTATGTCATCTTACACATAGTTAATGTCTTTGGAATTGTTGGTCAGTGCACAGATTTTGAGCACATTTCTTCCTTCCATGCCTTACAGGTGGACCGGCACCCTACACTGTGGGTGAGGTGGCTTCATTCCAGGACCCCTACTTGCTGGTGATGTGTGATGGACTCCTGTGTGTTGAACACATAGCAAGGTATGATGCGCTGGCCCATCATTTGTCTTGTTCCATGTGTGGGATTTAATTTTCTAAGCATTTTGGAGTTTGCCAATGCTTATCCTATTGTCTTATCTAGGGATTCTAGGTCATTCCTGTAGGCCCCGCAATGTGAACTGGGGTGAGTCATGTGGATAACACTTGTATCAACAAGAGTCGCACTGGAACTAATCTCAGATTTAGTCTGTCTGTCAGACCCACATTCTCCAAGAATGGGGCTGCAAAAAGCTTACCCACAGACTTCTGCTTCCCTATTCACCAAAGTACTTATAAAACTGTAGGGTGAACTTCCTAGCAGCATGTAGCTCCACATGTAGGGCTACAAGTATGTGGCACTTGAGTGCAATGGCCTACGTGTGCATGCAAATCATGAACATGGGTGTTCTTGCAACTCTGTGTCTGTTGTAAGTCATGCGTTACTGGAAGTATATGATGTGGACAAAGGCATGTGTGGCGCTGGAATTGGTCAAGGGTTTGCTGTCTCCTGTTTTATGATAGGCCTTACCTGTGGTGTGTGTGTAGAGCCAAACAAATGTCCAGCTTGACAGTATATAGCTTCCTGGGTGTCCATGTTGTTTGAAATTGTTAGTTGTTTATCCTCCCCCCCACACTCAAACAAAGGCATGGGTTTGTGAATAGTGTACCTAGAACTGATGATACAAGTATGTTACACAGACATGTCAATCAGTGAATGTTTGGTCGGAACCTAGTATACACACTCAGGTATAGCACATGAGTACTATACTAGCAAGTCCATTTACAAGTTGCAGATCATGTGGCCCTAGATTTCCATCCCGTACACTGACATTTGTAGCCCTGGCATTGGCGCAGGATATGCTGCATAATTGTTAGCTGACAACTGTCAGAACTCTGATGCCAAATTAATGCCAGTTGTTACCCATCTTGTAGGGTTTGGATGTGCTATGTGTGATACGACGTTTGTAGGCTGGCCTGCCATGTACTTCCTCAGGGACATTCAAAACATCTGTATGATGATAGGAGCTGTTACAAGTACAGTAGATGTACTGTCTGATTTACTTCTTGTGCCATTTCACACAATACAGTTCCTAATGTAAGTTTTTGCCTTTGTCTTCACAGCTGCGAACATAACACCCATCCAGGTCCGTGAGTTCCAGAGGCGGGCAATGCGTTACCAGCATATCCTGCTGTTAGAGTCAGGGTTCAGACAGACGGCCCGAAGATACCGGAACGAACGGGCCTCCGGAGCATGGAGGGCTTTCCCACAGGGTGGCCCTACTTTGCCCACCACAGCCACCATCAGCACAACCACCACTTCCATCCAGGTGGCACCACCCACAGCTGGGACTGTTGTCCCAACAACGTCTGCAGTTGCTCCAGGCCCTAGCAGTGGAACACCTTCAGGGCAGCCCACAGGCATAGACTCTACACGCCCACACACGTCCTCAGCTGGTATCCAGACCGCCCCAGCTGCTACAGTTGACCCTGCAGCTTTTCAGGAAATGGAACGCAAAATGGACCGTGTCCTATGAAAAATTAGTCACCTGCAGCGGGATGTTCCCCATATGAACAGGCGTGTGCGGTCCATAAAGCGGACCCTCCGGAGGGCTAACCTCTAGACTTTTAAAATGGACATGATTCCTTCCTCTCCCTCCTCTTTCCTTATTCTTATACTTAGTGGGCTTAGGGGGCTTAGTGTTAGGTTAGTATAGGCTGTTAGTTTAGTTAGTGTTAGTGGGTGGGGGGGTCCTGATTATTTCTATTTTTTCTTTTTGAGTGTGTGGGTGGGTGGATGGGGGGCTATGTTGGGGTTCTTGTGTGTTTACAAAACAAATATATATATATAAAAAAATACAAAAATATATATATTTGTTTAGTACAGGATAGTATGTGTTTAGGTTAGTATCTGTTGTCCTCCATGTGTCCCGTCTCATAAGGGGGGTGAGGGGTTGATGTTTAGAAAGTTTTGTTACATGTGATAAGTAAGTTTAGCTTAGGTTAGTTAGGGACAGTTGTGGGTAATGAGAAGTTAGGGTGTATTAGGGTAGGTAAGACTTTTCCCCGAGTTTCCTCTACTGTTATTACCGTTTAATAAATATATAGTGAACCCTTTACAGTATGTGTTAAATGCTTGTTGATCAGGGCCTTGGCATACGTGTACATGAATTTTGTTCTATTACATTTGTGTCCTATGCTACAAACAAATCCCAACTGAGCTGTAAGATTGGCAGCTACCCCAGAGCTACCTTGCAAAGATTCCACCATTCATTGCAACCACAAATCACAGTTAATATGGATCCCAACATTTATTTTTTCAATAAGTATGTTTTCAAAGTCACAAACAGTGCTTCCAGATTAGGTATTGGGGGAACTGTTTTAGGTCTGACTGCAGTGTGATGTTCAAGGAAACCCTTATAAGGTGAGTGGTCGTAAGCACTCTTGTAGTATCATCTTCATGACTCTAAGACATAATTTGTGACACTGTTCAGCATGATTACGTATTTCAGTGGAAACTCAGACACCTTAATTTATGCATTTTTTGGAGTGTTTGCTTAGATTTGTGGGCACTCTTATATGTGTTAGTATTGCATGGTGACAACATTTAGCTGCCACTATTTGATGACTTAGATATCCCTTGAGGAAGCATTATTCTGTCCAACACAGCATGATGGTGTATGTTTTCTCTCTTCATCAGATATTACCCTCAGGAAGGGCAGAGTATGATGCAATCCAGGCCACTGTGCAAAGTTATCTGACTACATAATTTCAGAACAGTTGTATTGACAAGCTACGTAATTTGACAGGAGGCACATTTCAGTTATCTACTGCACAGTTGATGTGTCACATTACACAGAGACAAATTTGTTGTGTAAGTGCTATTTATTGAAAAGTGCTGTAGTGCTATATGTACATTGTCCATGAATGTGAGTCCGTTATAGTGACATCTTCCATTGTGAACCTACAAAAGTGGTAAAGGAAAATGCTTTTGACATGCTGGGGTGATGTGTCAGACACGATTTGCCGCTGAGTAAATGATAGACAATAACTGGGCAGGATGACAAGATTAACAGTGGTTTGCAGAACAGTCATTGAGTACAGTTGTTGTAAGACTGGCATGTTACAAAGCGCTGGACCTTGGTAATAGTTGGCCATGTGGCAGGGACTAGTGCTTCCGGGTACTTTTCCGTGTGAAGGTGATCTGTTCCATGTCTTTTTCTTCTGATGTGTGTGTTGACTTCTCTGTTCTTGGTGGTGGTGGTTGTGAAGGGGCAAC
This sequence comes from Pleurodeles waltl, assembly GCF_031143425.1. Lineage (NCBI taxonomy): Eukaryota > Metazoa > Chordata > Amphibia > Caudata > Salamandridae > Pleurodeles > Pleurodeles waltl. The sequence goes on from NC_090437.1 coordinate 1,000,111,845, forward strand.
ACACACCTCAGTGTTAGAAGACGTGGAGTCAGACATCCCGGTCGCCGCTATCTGTGAATGTCTTAAGGGCAGTACAGCTGCAAGGAGGATCTGCTGATTCTTAAGAATAGCAGCCACATCACGATGGTAGGCAGCCAGGTCGGCCCTGAGGGGTTCAATGTTGCATTCGTGCACAAGTTGACAGGATTGCTGTTGTAGGTGTTGAGTCAACTGTATTACAGCTGTGCTGATTTCCTTCAGCCTTTTTTCTACTTCCCGCAAGATAGTTGTTCGCCCTTGCATAGCTGCTGCCTGATCTGCAGATGACATCATGCACGAACGCACCCTCTCTAGGCTGGCTGCCATAGTTTGCATCCCCACCCGCACCTCATTGGCCAGCTCTTGCTATACTCCGACTACAGTTCTCTCAAACCCGGTGCCTGTGTCATCTGAGTCCTCAGCTGTATTGGAGCTGGCAGGTCCTACAACTGGGGTGGTGGGTGGGTCCTCTGTGATGGCTGCTTGTTCTGAGCTCCTCCTTGTGACTGAAGGTGAGGTCTGGAGGGTTCCAAGGACATCTTGGATGGTCTGCTGGGTGATGTTTTCAGCTCGTCATCCATGTCCTCAGGGTATTCCTGGACAGGCATATCCGCAGGAGATCCATCATCCTCTGCAATGAAATAGGGTACAATTAGTGTGCCTGTGTTGTGGCATTGGTGATGTGACATGCCTGCCTTGTGATGAATTCACATTGTGATCTTGTTTCCTGTTCATTGCTCCAGTCTTTCAGATGGGCATTCTCCCACGCCTATGGCACACCTGCATGTCACATGTATCGTATTAAGTTATTAGACTTGTCGGCATCATCTCCTCTAGTGTTGTTTTAGGCCAAATAGTGATTTGCTACCTTCTTGTCCTACTCAAGCCTCCGTCTACCTCCATTCTCATGGTGAGGCCTTTCACTGGCTGTGGGTGCTCTGATGGCACTAGCAGCACACTAAACAACCTGGACCTGCCCCAGTCTCAGATCTTTCACATCCACTTATATGTAGTTGACATGTGGCGTATCTTATGCATAGCATTGTTATGGCACGATATGGATGATAGCATTGGTAATGTGCGCAGCTGGTGTTGGGGAATGTGTGGAGATTGGATTGCCCTGATAGTCGTAGCAGTGTCCTATTTCCTCCTCTGACTGTGCAGGTGTATGTCAGTGACCAGTTACATGTGTCCTCCCCATCAATGCTGTTGTCTGAGCAGTATGACATTTGCCATGTTGCACTGTGACCCAGGCACAGGATGGACCCTGGCATATGCAGCATGGGTGTGTCCTTAGTGCTGTGTAGCTCCTAATGTTGATGACATTGGCTGATGTTTGCGGCAACTATGGGCATTCACATTTGACAGGACTGGAGCCTTTGTCTTGGTCAGGGGATTGTTGAAGTTGTCATCCTCAACCCTCTAATTTAGGTGTGTATGATCCATGGGGACGTTACTGCCATTGGCTACTTGACCAGCACACAGAGCGGAGGTGGTAGTGGCAACTGTTGTCACTGTTACATTCCAGTTGTCGGTATGGCTAGAGATTGTTAATTGGGCCCTAGTTAATGGAGGGGGTATAGTGGCTGACGTGTGACCGGATGTCAGTTTGACGTTGTGCCCTTCCCTCCTGGCGTGGCTTTACCTTTGCTCCATTGTTGGCATGGCAGCATGCTCCCATGGGACTGTTGTTGGTGTAGTGTAATGGTGTGCCCCAGCTTTTCTCTGTGCAGGCCATGCCCCCATGCCATACCCCTTTAACCATGCCACTCCATGTATATGATGACTTCCATGCATTTTGTGGTCCGTATCCCCCCCGCTTACAGTTGACATTAGTGCATTATAATTCCCCATGCGACTTACCCTGCATGTGTGTTGTCTCCTGGTAGTCTGTGCTGTCCTGTCCCTGAATCCCTGTGACGATCTCCTCAGGGATGACGGCTGCGACCATCTCCTCCATGTGGTCCAGGGCCTCCTGGTGTGCTGGACTCCCACCTCCAGTCTGCAGTGCTGCCTTCCTGTTCCTGGCCATCTTTTCCTTGGTCCTGCCCTCGCAGTCATGCCAGCATTTCTTGCACTCGATGACTGTTCTGCGTACTTCTGCCACACTGTTAATCTTGTCAACAATTTGTTGCCATATTGCCTCTCTCCTACTGATTGGCAACTTTGACGTGACAAACAGTTGGTGCTGATGTTCCGTCACCTTTTTAACCAGAATTTCCTGCTCCTCTGCACTAAAGCAACACTTTCTTTTCTTCTTAAAACTGTCCTGGGTCTTGTGTGGGTCCTCCTGACTGGTTCCTGGTCTGTTGTCATCTTCCTGGGGTCTGTACAGGCATCTGGGATCCATTTTGGCTCTCCTCTGCTGAAATTGCTGTGTTTGCAGCATTGCGTCAAAAAACGCTGCATATCCGGTATGCGGTGTCGTAAATCCACTCACAGTAATTTTCGCTGCGTTAACGTCATTTTGCTTTATGACTTGACGCTGTGGTGTGCGAAAACAAAAATGACTTAACCTGTGGTTTGCGCCGCCGGGCGTCAAAGTATAAATTTGACACCCGCACGGTGCACAGAAATGGCGTTAGCCGGTGGTAATATTTTTGATGCAAAACTGCTCCGGCGCAGTTTTGCGTCAAAAAGTATAAATATGGGCCTTGGTATTTAAAAGGGATTGTATCTCTGCAGATGACCTTGCCACTTAGAGATCATACATCTCGTGGGCAGATATAAGCACCCCATGTTTTTTAAACAAAAAGCCCTCACTGTGTTCAGCTTGTCCAAATTTACATTTGAACTAGCAATGTGAGACCATATGTCTGCTACTTTTCTCTCTTGTATGGCGGGAAAATGCACATTTGTGCAACAAGTCACAATTTGGAAGACCGAAAACATGCAGGCAACTTCGGCCAGCATGCAACAGCAGCCTTCATCATTCAGCATGGCATAACGCCCATTCGAGAGCTCCTGGAATGCTAGGCAAATCAGGGGACAGGAACACCCATCAGATAACAAGCTAAGGGCCAGATTCACAAGAAACTGGCGCATCATTACTGATGTGCCAGTTTGCTTGCATCGCCCCTACCTCACTTAACAACTCCATGTGTGTGCCATATTTACAATACGGTGCACCATGGCAATCGTTAGGTCTATAGCATCAGAATTTTTGTAGGTTCATATGGGGTCATTTTAACGCCTGCTCTGAGCAGGCATTAAAAATGATGCCTAAAATGGTGCAGTGAAATCTTGTAGATTTCACTGTGCCATTTTTGTGGGCCTCCTAATGCCAGAATGACTCCCCCTTGCATACATTATGCCTGACGCAGGCATAATGTGGTACGAGGGGTCGCAAAGTGGCACAATGTATGCATTGAGCTACTGTGTAAATACAGGACAGTGAAAATTGGCTCCTTGAGCCATGTTAGCATAAAAAATAACACTAGTGTGAGGCAAGAAGTTGCTAGGGCCTTGTAAATCTGGCCCTATGTTCATACTGAAGCATTACAAGCTCCATGCAAGGACAGCTGTTTGCAAATCATCAAATGGCTCACAGAAGTCTGCTAAGAAAGGCCACCTTCATGCTACTGAAATATTTGTACGTAACGGATAGCTCCCACACCTCACAAATGTAAATATCTCCTAGCTGCTCAAATCTGCCTACTGGAATGTCTTTCAAACACAACTAAAATAAAATGTTGAAAAAACCCCATGTATTAACCTAACTGCAGATAGTATTTCCGCCACAGTAAACTTTTCTAACTTTTTGATACTAAGCATGATGTAAGTTGCTTCTTTCTTAGCCATTATCTGTGGTTTGTATATAAAATTAAATGTGGCAAATAAATCTGTGGACTTAGCATACTTTCAGGGCACGCAACAACTTTTCAGAACTTCCAGCATCCAACCTAACTGCATAATGGACCTAAGTTGACTCTGTCTATGATGTAAAAATTACATATTGCTTTGTCAATTGCAAATGGCACAAAGGTGGTCATTCTGACCTCGGCGGTAAAAGGTGCTTACCGCCGGTCAGAAGAACGCCACAACACCGCCGCGGTCGCGGTAAACCGCCACGGTCATTCTGACCCTCAAGAGGCAAACCGCCAAAAACCCGACATCCACAAAAGTCCGCCACACCAACGGCCAGCTATAAACTGGCGAAGACCAAACCTCCACCGTCACGCCAACAGAAATACGCCCATGCCATTACGACCCACGAATCCACGCGGCGGTCTTTCAACCGCGGTATTCCATTGGCGGTACACACCGCCGCGCTCAAAATACACATACAGCTCCAAAACACAGCCACATTGGACAATTTGAAATACACACACCTGAGACACATACACACAACACTCCCACACACCCAATTAACTATAAAACACACACCCACATCACCCACAAACCCCTACGACCACAAATCAGAGACAAAGCCCAGAGAGAGACAGCACAGAATAGAGAACACCATCACACAGAGGCACACTACACCATCACCCACACAACAACCACGCACAAAACACCACAAACCACCACACTCACCACACTCATCACCGCAAACACCACCCCACACCTCATCCACACCACCCCATGGCACCCCCAAGACACCCCAGGTTTTCAGACGCAGAACTCAGGGTCATGGTGGAGGAAATAGTTCAGGTAGAGCCCCAGCTCTTCGGGACACAGGTGCAGCACACCACCATTGCCAGGAAGATGGAGCTATGGCAAAGAATAGTGGACAGGGTCAACGCTGTGGGACAGCATCCATGAAATCGGGACGACATCAGGAAGCGGTGGAACGACCTACGGGGGAAGGTGCGTTCCATGGTATCCAGGCAAAACATTGCGGTGCAGAAGACTGGCGGCGGACCCCACCTCAACCCCCAGAATTTACAACATGGGAGGAACAGGTCTTGAACATCCTGCATCCTAAGGGCCTCGCAGGAGTATCTGGAGGAATGGACTCTGGTAAGTCTAATCTCAGCTACTCCATCCCTCCCACCCACCAGCATACCAACTCATACCCCCACCCTCCCCCCCCACCCCCATCACACATCCTCCTTGCTAATGTCTCACCATCACAACCCACCCATCCCAACACCAAACCCTGCATGCCACCACAAACCATCGACACCCATCACCTAAGCATGCCCACTGCACATACCCATCTCCCCCACAAACCGCCGTCACAACAGCCCCCACAAGGGAATGCCAGCACTGGGGTACACGGGCACCCACCCATTGCACGCTATGGCACACACAGAAGCAATAACCATACTCTTATACCCCTGCAGGACCCGAACGCCACCACACCGCCCAGGAGAGTCCAGAAATGTCCATCCCACCCCCAGAAGAGGCCCCCAGTGATGACAGCAGCTTTGTCTCCCTGGACCCAGATGACCAGCCCGGCCCATCGGGGACCTCGGGACAGTCGGTTCCCCTCACACAGCCACAGGCCACAGCAGACCTACCCCCCTCTGGGAACACCAGCACAGCACCCACCCAGCGGGCCCATGCCTCTGTCTCCAGGACACGTCAATCAGCGGTGTGTCCACCACTACAGGGAACCCAGGTTAACCCACCACCCCAACAACAACAGGGACCTGGGGGCAGTGGTAGTGGGCACACGGTCCAGGGGACAGAGGCCCAGGGAAACAGGGGAACTGGGAGGGCTGCTGTGCGACGGGGGGGGGACAGGCCCAGGGAACCCACTCTCCACGAGGCCCTCACCTCCATCATGGGAGCATACCACCACTCCCAGGAGACGATGGCGACGGTCCTGGCCAGGTTCCAGGAGATCCAGGTACTGCAGGAGGAACAGTTTATGGGGTTCAGGGAAGAACTGAGAAACATTAGTTCCGCAATGTGGTGATAATCTGGTTGAGAGCCACAACGATGGTGCCCATTGCGGACCATGTGGCACCACAAAGGGCCCCTGTCACTAGCATGGACCAGGAACAGGCTACCACCTCCGCCGGCGCTAGTGGACAGGAGGCCCCGACACAAGAACAACCGGCCACCAGAACCCCACCCCCTGCAGAAGAAGAACCACCCCGCAAGCGGGGCCTGAGATCTAGGAAGAAGACAGAGTAGGATGCCAAGACCCCCGCCAGGAAAGGATACCCCCTGATGTCATCCCACTGTCCCACATTGTCACCCTGTCCAACCTTAAACTTCCCCTGCTCCACCTTCCACAGGCATATGGACAATGCACCTGTGAGACTGAGAATCTGGACTCTGCCATGGACATTCCTCCACCATCACCCATCACCGATTTTCAACCATGTCCCAAAATTGAGCACTTTAATAAACACACTTATTGCACACAAATAATCTGGAGTCTGCCTGTATTTTTGAAAATATGTATTAGACATAAACGTGCCAAAATGACCAGTTACATTGTGATGACAACATACCACTGTCACACAGATGTAGTCCATGGGCAAACAAAGCAGAGGTCACGCAGTGGGGCCCACATCTCTGAAATTGGAAGGGAAAGTCACAACTCTGTTAGCATACACTGGTGAAAAGGACAGACAGTAGAGAGGCAGGAGACTGTAAGTAAATGTAAAATGCCGGTGTTGATTCTTACCTATGTGTTATTGAAAATACTGCTGTATCACTGTGTCCCTGTTGTCTGTGTCGTCCTCTTCATCTTCCTCCTCTTCACTCTCCGCAGGCTCCACAGCTGCCACAACACCACCATCTGGACCATCCTCCTGCAGGAAAGGCACCTGGTGGCGCAAAGCCAGGTTGTGAAGCATACAGCAGGCCACGATGATATGACACACCTTCTTTGGTGAGTACATTAGGGATCCACCTGTCATATGCAGGCACCTAAACCTGGCCTTCAGGAGGCCGAAGGTCCGCTCGATCACCCTCCTAGTACGCCCATGTGCCTCATTGTACCGTTCCTCTGCCCTTGTCCTGGGATTCCTCACTGGGGTCAGTAACCACGACAGGTTGGGGTAACCTGAGTCACCAATTAGCCACACACGGTGTCTCTGTAGTTGTTCCATCACATAAGGGATGCTGCTATTTCGCATGATGTACGCGTCATGCACTGACCCAGGGAACTTGGCATTTACATGGGAGATGTACTGGTCAGCCAAACAGACCACCTGGACATTCATGGAATGATAACTTTTTCTGTTCCTGTACACCTGTTCACTCCTGCTGGGGGGGACCAAAGCAACATGTGTCCCATCAATGGCACCAATGATGTTGGGAATATGTCCAAGGGCATAGAAATCACCCTTCACTGTAGGCAAATCCCCCACCTCAGGGAAAACAATGTAGCTCCGCATGTATTTCAGCAGGGCAGACAACACTCTGGACAACACCTTGGAAAACATAGACTGAGACATCCCTGATGAAATGGCCCCTTTTGTTTGAAATGAGCCACTTGCCAAAAAATGGAGTACTGACAGAACCTGCACTAGAGGGGGGATCCCTGTGGGTTGGCGGATGGGTGACATCAGGTGTGGCTCCAGCTGGGCACACAGTTCCTGTATAGTGGCTCAGTCAAGCCTGTATGTCAGTATGACATGTCTTTCTTCCATTGTCGACAGGTCCACCAGCGGTCTGTACACGGGAACATTCCTCCATCTCCTCGCAAGTCCCAGCGGACGGTGCCTAGGAAGGACAACAGCGAACACAGAGTCAATCAACCCACAGCTTGCACAGTACACGATTCTCTATGCATTGAATGGCTTGTATGAGTGTCGATGCAGGGCCTAGGCATGTGTGACGCAGTAGAAATTAAGCCATGTGGGCCCTTGAAATGGCGGCTGCCTGACCTGTGAAGTGCGACAATGGGATGTGAGGTAAATGCGCTGGGGTGGCACACCGTGGCGGTCGAAGACCGCGGCGCAAAGCCGCATTGGTTAACATTGAACCCTATGGGTTTCAGGAGCCAATGACGAAGTGCGCCGGCGGTCGCGGTACGCACCGCCGCGGTACACACCGCCGCGGACGTGACCGCCATTTTCTATCTGCTTAATCACTCGAGACCTGATCATCCACAGGAGAGGACCTATACTGCAAGTGCTGCTGTGACCTCGGTCTGGAAGAGACAATGGCTGCTGCGACTGGGGAAAGGGCCACTGCCTTCACTTCTGAAGAATTGGAGAAACTCGTGGATGGGGTCCTCGCCAAGTATGCGCTACTCTACGGTCCTCCAGACCAACAGGTAAGTACACTGGGACCATGCTTTGTGGGCAATGCCTGTGTTGAGTCGGGTGGATGAAAGATGGTGGGGAGGGGAGCGATTGAGGCATGCATCAAACGACGGATGAGAGCATGTGCCACATGGCAAGGGTGGGGATGGGGGACCGCTCATATCGAGCATGCAGAAAATTATGACAATGTTATTTCTCCCCCTGTACATGTGACATAGGTCAGCGCCCATCAGAAAATCGACATTTGGCGTGCCATCGCCAAGGAAGTCCGGACCCTGGGTGTCCACAACAGACTGGGCACCCACTGCCGCGAGAGGTGGGAGGACATCCGCCGCGGGAGCAGGAAGACCGCGGAGGCTCTGCTGGGGATGGCCTCCCAACGTAGGAGGGGTGGCTCCCGTCAATTGACCCCCCTGATGTCCCGGATCCTGGCAGTGGCCTACCCCGATTTGGATGGGCGCGTGAGGACATCACAGCAGACACAAGGGGGTGAGTACAAGCACATTCTGCTGATTTAGCGCACATTGGAGGTGTCTGGGTGGGGGAGGAGGGCTGTGGGTATCCCTAGGCCAGGGTGATTTCCGTAGGCTAGGCCCCTCCGTTAAGCATGGCCCTGTGCCCCCGCCCCCCCTCTGTAGGTTGCCTAGTACAGCTAATCATGGCCCTGTGTCACCTATGTGTGGATTTGTCGTCTATAGGCTTGTAGGCCATGTCCCACGGATTGAGTAGTGTGCACCAAGTGCGCGGCGTAGTGCAGGGGGCTTCTGTGTCTGTCCTCTCCGCCAACGGTGTCGCCAATGCATGCACTCAACAAGTCTTTATTTCTCCCCCCCCCCTTTTTTGTTGGTCTTCCTGTTCATGTGTGCATTAGCATCATCAGGCGGAGGAGAAGTGGCATCGGAGCACGAGGGAGCTGCATCTCACATGGCCCTGGAGGGCCATGCAACCGACTCGGAGTTCACCAGTGAGACGGAGGGCGAGGGGAGCTCCACAGCGGTGGCACGTGGTAACACCAGCGACACAGACACGTCCTCGGAAGGGAGCTCCCTTGTGGTGGCGGCAACATCCGTGCCCACCGCAACAACAGGTACAGCCGCCACCCAGCGCACCAGCTCCGCCCTCCCAGCAGCCCCTCAGCCTTCGCCCCGTGCCCACTCACCCAGGAAGGTGGGCATCTCCTTCGCCCCAGGCACCTCAGGCCCTGCCCCAGTTACCCCTGCTGCCCTCAGTGAAGAGGTCATTGACCTCCTCAGGACGCTCATTGTTGGGCAGTCTACCCTTTTGAATGCCATCCAGGGTGTAGAAAGGGAGGTGCACCGGAGTAATGCATACCTGGAGGGCATTCATTCGGGTCAGGCTGCCCATCAGCGATCGTTCAACGCTCTGGCCTCAGCACTGACGGCAGCCATTGTCCGTCTCCTGCCTCCCTCCTCCAACTTCCTCAACCCAGTCCCACTCCCCTGTTCCTCTGCCTATCCCAGACACACCTACAGACCAGCCTGCACACACCTCAACACCCAAGGCAAGCTCATCCAGACATAAGCACCACACATCACACAAGCATTCACCCAAGCAACATCCACATGCAGACATGCCAACAGCCACTGCCTCCTCTGTGTCCCCCTCCTCCTCGTCTCCCTCCCTGTGATGTCTCCACTCACACTTGCATGCACAACATCATCAGCCACTACGTCCATCACCAGCAAACCCACCAGGACACTCCGCACACGTGCAGTCACCACCCCCACTGCCATTTACACGTCCCCTGTGTCCTCTCCCAGTGTGTCTGTCACCCCCTCTTCCAAACCACACAAATGCAGACAGCCACCCACCCAACACCCTTCCACCTCACGACAGCCTCCAGCACAAGCACCTGCACCCAAAGACACCAGACCTGACTCACCTACAACCACATCCTCTTCCTCCACTCCCATACCCACTGCACCTACCCTTCTCACTGCTCCTAAAAAAAAAATCCTGTCCAAAATTAACCTCTTTCCATCACCTGACCCACCCCCTCCATCTCTTAAGAGTCGAATCAGCACCTCAGCCACCACATCCCCTGGACCGACAAGGACAATAGTCCAGGGATTTTGGAGTCCACCACCTTCAAGGGCAAATCAAATCAAATCATTAACATTTATAGAGCGCGCTACTCACCCGTGCGGGTCTCAAGGTGCTAGGGGAAAGGGGGGGTTACTGCTGCTCGAATAGCCAGGTTTTTAGGAGTCTCCGGAAAGCGGATTGGTCCTGGGTGGTCCTGAGGCTGGTGGGGAGGGAGTTCCAGGTCTTGGCCGCCAGGAAGGAGAAAGATCTCCCACCCGCTGTGGAGCGGCGGATGCGAGGGACGGCAGCAAGTGCAAGACCAGAGGAACGGAGGAGGCGGGTGGGGACGTAGAAGCTGAGGCGTCGGTTGAGGTATTCCGGTCCCTTGTTGTGGAGGGCTTTGTGTGCGTGGGTGAGAAGTCGAAAGGTGATCCTTTTGCTGACTGGGAGCCAATGCAGGTGTCTCAGGTGTGCGGAGATGTGGCTGTTGCGGGGTACGTCGAGGATGAGGCGTGCCGATGCGTTTTGAATGCATTGCAGGTGATTTTGGAGTTTGGCTGTGGTCCCGGCGTAGAGGGTGTTGCCGTAGTCCAGGCGGCTCGTGACGAGGGCGTGGGTCATGGTTTCTCTAGTGTCGGCGGGGATCCAGCGGAAGATCTTGCGGAGCACGCGGAGGGTGAGGAAGCAGGCGGAGGACACGGCGTTGACTTGCTTGGTCATGGTGAGAAGAGGGTCCAAGATGAAGCTTTGGCTAGCAGTAAAGGGATAGCCAGCCCACCCCCTGGTAAAAAATCTAAGAAAGGCAAGGGCCGGCGCGAGAGGCCAGAGACAGCAGGCTCCAATGGCACTACCCTGGCACCGTCAGGAAGTGGGGTGCCACCTGTCACACCGACAAAGGGAGGAAAGGGCCACAGAGGAGCAGGGAAGGGTGGCAAGGGCAGCACGCCCGACAAGTCCGGCAGCAGGCGAGCTGCCCAGGAGGGCCCCACCAGCCCCATGCCAGGTGTGAAGGAGGACACCCACGGGCCCGGGACGCCAGCACAGGAGGGCCCCGCAAGCGAGAAGACAGATGTGCACGAAGGGCCCGGCAGCCACATGTCGGGTGGCGAGTGAACGCCATCTCATGGCCGGATCTGGTGCCCTGGAGACACATGTCAAGAACCGCTGAACAGGGCCCTTCAAGACAAGCACCGCTGAACAGGGCCCTTCAAGTCAAGCACCGCAGAACAGGGCACCGCCGTGTCAAGAACCGCTGAACAGGGCCCTTCAAGCCAAGCACCGCTGAACAGGGCCCTTCAAGACAAGCACCGCTGAACAGGGCCCTTCAAGCCAAGCACAGCTGAACAGGGCCCTTCAAGACAAGCACCGCTGAACAGGGCCCTTCAAGACAAGCACCGCTGAACAGGGCCCTTCAAGTCAAGCCCCGCTGAACAGGGCACCGCCGTATCAAGAACCGCTGAACAGGGCCCTTCAAGTCAAGAACCGCTGAACAGGGCCCTTCAAGTCAAGCACTGCTGAACAGGGCCCTTCAAGACAAGCACCGCTGAACAGGGCCCTTCAAGCCAAGCACCGCTGAACAGGGCCCTTCAAGACAAGCACCGCTGAACAGGGCACCGCCGTGTCAAGAACCGCTGAACAGGGCCCTTCAAGTCAAGCACCGCTGAACAGGGCACCGCCGTCTCAAGCACCGCTCGGCTGGGCACCGCCGTCTCAAGCACCGCTCGGCTGGGCCCTTCATCTCAAGCACCGCTCCGCTGGGCCCTTCATCTCAAGCACCGCTCCCCTGGGCCCTTCATCTCAAGCACTGCTCCGCTGGGCCCTTCATCTCAAGCACTGCTCCGCTGGGCCCTTCATCTCAAGCACCGCTCCGCTGGGCCCTTCATCTCAAGCCCGCTCCGCTGGGCACCGCCGTCTCAAGCACCGCTCCGCTGGGCACCGCCGTCTCAAGCACCGCTCCGCTGGGCCCTTCACCTCAAGCACCGCTCCGCTGGGCCCTTCATCTCAGGCACCGCTCCGCCGGGCCCTTCATCTCAAGCACCGCTCCGCTGGGCCCTTCATCTCAAGCACCGCTCCGCTGGACACCGCTGTCTCAAGCACCGCTCCGCTGGGCCCTTCATCTCAAGCACCGCTCCGCTGGGCCCTTCATCTCAAGCACCGCTCCGCTGGGCCCTTCATCTCAAGCACTGCTGGCCCATTGGCAGAAGGGGCAGGGCCGGATCTGTGTCGGGCAGGGCTGCACGAAGCACTCTGGGCACCATGCCTCCTCCAGAACCAGTGAAGTCTGTAATCCACTTGATAGACTGTGGCTTTGCACTCCCGAGGATGGTACAGTGGGAAATCCACCCACTGTAGAGACTTGTGAGACTGTGGCTTTGCACTCCCCAGGATGGTACAGTGGGCAATCCACCCACTGTAGAGACTTGTGAGACTGTGGCTTTGCACTCCCCAGGATTGAATAGTGGGCAAACCACCCACTGTAGAGACTTGTGAGACTGTGGCTTTGCACTCCCCAGGATGGAACAGTAGCCATGGAGGCCCCTCATGGATCTGGCGTTGTGGACTCATCTGGCTGAGGTTCCCCCCCTTCCCCTCCCCCTGAGGTGCCTGTAGTTTTGATATCTGATGCCCCTGCAGTGTTCTCTCCAATGGATTCGGGTCTCCTGTGTGGGCTTTGCCCATGTGTTTCGGCCCATTGGCCCACGTACAATGGCTGATACCCAATTTGGACAAGACAATTTGCATATGTATATATAGTTATAGTTGTTTGTTATATTTTTTTACTTAGCCGTACAATATACTTCAATTTTCATGATCATTTTATTTTGTCTTTGCATTCTTCCGGGGGGTTTGGGGGGCGTCACTCTGAGTTGTTGCTCTGCATTGATGTGTATGTAGTTGTGGGTGAGGGTGAGGGTGAGGGTGGGTGTGTCGCGTATGTGTGTGCCCGTAATCTTTTCTCCTCCCCCCTCCCCTGTGTCATAGGTGCAGTACTCACCGTTGTCTCCTGCGGCGGCGTTCGTGCTCCTGGTAGAGGAGCAGGTAGACAATAGCTGGTAGGATGTGTAATTCGGGTTCCATGCTGTCCAGATTCCTCGTGGAGTGTGTAGAGGTGAGCGTTTTCCGTTCGTACTGTCTGTTTCCGCCGTGTTTTTATCGGCGGGGCTCCCGCCCCAGAAAAGGTGGCGGATTGGTGGGTTGTGATAGGGTGGGCGGTACATTGTCTCCCGCCTGTCTGTTGGCGGTGACTGCCGCACTGTTTGTTTGTCCCGCCGTGGTGGTCGGAGTGTTAAAGTGGCGGTCTCTGTTGGCGGTTCCCGCCAGAGTCAGAATTCCATTTTTTTATCCGCCTGCCTGTTGGCGGGTTGGCCGCCGCTTTAACACCGACCGCCAGGGTTGGAATGACCCCCAAAGTTCTTTATTGTGTAAATGTTGTGGGAAAACACATTCAATCAATTAATCAGGATTTATAGAATGTGGCTTATCACCCAATAAGGTATCCAGGCACTTGTAGGTCCCAGAGGCTTATTCAAACAGCGAGGTCTTGAGGGCCATTCGGAATTCTGGAAGTGAGATAATGGTCCCGAGTTGCGTGGGGAGCCTATTCCAGGTGTTTGCTGTGATGTGAGGCAAGGATCATCCTCCACTTCTGCTTCAGTAGATTCAGGAGTATGGGCAAGTGAAAGAGAGGCAGAGGGTATTCTTCTTGACGGTTGGTGGAAGTTGAGGTGGTGGTTAATGTATGCAGGTCCTTAGTTATGTAGAGCCTTGTGTGCATGGTTCAGCACCCCGAATTGGCATTTCTTCTGTACTGGGAGCCAGTGAAGTTTCCATCAGGGAAGGCCTAGGATGAGTCTAACTGCGGTGTTCTGTATGGTCTGAAGTCTCTGTAGGAGGTGTGAGATGATACCTATGTAGAGGATGTTGCAGTAGTCCAATCGGTTGGTGATCAGGGCCTGTTTTGTGGTGCGTCTCATGTGTAGAGATAGCTACTTGGAGATCTTACGTAGCATGCACAAAGAGAGGAAACAGACAGAGGAGACAGCATTGATCTGTGATTTCATTGTGAGCTTGCTGTCAATTATAATTTCATGGTTTCTGGCATGGTCAGAGGGTGTGGGTGTGGGTCCTAGGTCTGAGGGCCACCAGGAGTCGTCCCATGTATGCTGCTATTGCCAAAGATCTATACTTCCATCTTGTCTGTGTTCAGCTGCAAGAAGGTGTTCTTTATCCAGTCAGCAATGCTTTTCATGCATCTGTGGATGATGGTTCTGATGGTGAAGTGCTTGTCAGTGAGTGAGAGGATGATTGGGTGTCGTCTGTGTAGGAAATTATGTTGAGACCGTGGGATCTAACGATGTTGGCCAGCTGGGTCATATATGCGTTAAAGAGTGTGGGGCTGAGGGGTGAGCACCGGTGGAAACCACAGGTGATCTCATCGGGTTCAAAGGTGAAAGGTGGGAGGTGGATCCTCTGGGTTCTTCCTGTGAGGAAGGCGGTGATCCATCTAAGCGAGTCCCTTTGGATGCCGATGTTGTGGAGTCTTTTGATCAGCATGTGGTGGGATATGGTGTCGAAGGCTGCTGAGAGATTGAGGAGGATCAAAGCTACTCTTCCTCCTCAGTCAAGGAGTGTTCGGATGTAATCAGTGGCTGCGATCAGGGCAGGGTTGGTGCTGTGATTGCAGCGGAAGCCAGATTGGGAGGTGTCAAGTAGCTGGTTCTGCTCCAGGTATGTCATGAGTTGCTTGTTGATCTTTTCCAGCACCTTTCCTAAGAATGGAAGCAGGGTTTGCTGGGGTCAGCAGAGTAGTGGTAGTAGTAGTAGTATGGTTAGGATGTTCCAGGTGGTCAGTGTGTGGTTCGTGTTTGTTAGAAATGGGGTCTCTGGTTGGCAGTCAGTTTGCACTCTGTCCAAGCAGGGACCCTCACTCTATTCAGGGCAATGGAGAAACACACTTGGATAACCCCTGCTTACCCCCTTGGTAGCTTGGCACAAGCAGTCAGGCTTATCCCAGAAGCAATGGTAAAGTATTTGTACTAACACACACAGTAATGTAGTGGAAACACACAAAAATGGACACCTCACTAGTTTAGAAAATTAGATAATATTTATCTCAATCAAACAAAACCAAAACAACAAAAATTCAACATACATAAGTTAAGATATGAATTTTCAAAAGAATAAGCATCCTACTCCATAGAAATCAATAGAAATGTTGATTTGACACTAAGTACCATGTTTGCGTAAATAATAAAGCCGCAAGAGTGAGCGTGCATTGGAAAAGTCAGCGATGCGTTGATTCCTTACTAGCAAGTGAGGCCATGTGGCAATTCTTCTCCGGTTGGGACGGCGATGCGTCATTTTTCTTCCTCGTGAGAGAGCAATGCTTTGATTTCCAGACGGGGCACTTTGGATGCCCACAGGTTCACAATGACTCGATGCTCAGGGACGATGCGTGAGAAATCTGGTTGTACGATGTTCGAAAACCACACGGCGTGGGGTTTGCATCATTATCAGCAGCTGCAAGATGGTGTTGCGTTGTTTCTCCAGCCACGATTTGTCGATCTCCCAGCCATGATGCAGATGGAGAGTCGATTTCAGCCACGAAGCGGGTTGCGTGTCGTTTATCAGCCGCGTTGCAGATGGTGCATTGAAAATTTCTTTGCACGCCATTCTGTGCGTGGATTTCAGCTCTTCTTCTGACAACTTCACTTTTCGAGGACCCAGGGACTGGATAGGGCACCACTTGGCAGGGCAGGAGTTGCAGCAGAGAGTCCAAGTACTGGCAGAGGATGTCTTTGATGGTCCTGAGACTTCAAAACAGGAGGCAAGCTCAGTTCAAGCCCTTGGAGATTCTTCTCAAGCAGGAATGCACAACAAAGTCCAGTCTTTGTCCCCTTTCACAGGCAGAAGCAGCAACTTACAAGTGTAAGTGGCAACTGCTCCCTCCACTCCAAATCAGATGGCTCTTCACGATTTGCAGGCTACACCCCAGCTCCCTTTGTGTCACTGTCGAGAGGAGATTCACAAACAGCCAAACTGTCAGTCTGACTAAGACAGGGAATCCACAAACAGGAAGAGTCATAAAATGGTTTAAGCAAGAAAATGCCTACATTCAAAAAGTGGCATTTTCAAACTAACAATCTAAAAACCAACTTCACCAACAGATAAAGTTTTAAATTGTGAGTTCAGAGAGCCCAAACTCCAAATTTCTGTCTGCTCTCAAACGGAAACTGCACTTTAAGTATATTTAAAGGCAGCCCCCATGTTAATCTATGAGAGACATAGGCCTTATAACAGTGAAAAACAAATTTAGCAGTTTTTTTACTTTTAGGACATGTAACACACGTCAGTACATGTCCCACTTTTAACATACATTGCACCCTGCCCATAGGGCTACCTAGGGCCTATCTTAGGGGTGCCTTACATGCATAAAAAGGGAAGGTTTAGGCCTGCAGTGGCAGGTCTGAGACATGTTTACAGGGCTACTACAGTGGGCTGCAGGCCCACTAGTAGCATTTGATTTACAGGCCCTGGGAACCTCTATTGCAGTCTACTAGGGACTTACTAATCAATCAAAAATGCCAATCATGGAAAAGACAATTGCAAGTACACTTTACACAGGAGCACACAATCAAAACATGGGAAGCAGAGGCAAAAGTTAGGTGAGACCACACCAAGGATGCCAGGTCAAACAGTGTTGGTTAAAATGGTGGTGCATCTGTCAAGGAAGTCCTTAGGTGTGGGTTGGGGTTCACAGTTTCTGTATATAGTTGTGATCTTGTTTTGGAAGAAGTGAGTGAGGTTGTCGTGCAGCTCCTACGAGGGTGTGAAATTGTTTTCACTGACAGTCAGGTTGAGATTTCCTTAACAATGTTGAAAAGTTGATGTTGTTGGTGCTGGTTTTGATGCATGCATCAAGGCCTGTCTTCTTTGTTGCCCTCAGCAGATGGTGGTAGAGGTTGCAGGAAGTCTTGAAGACTGATCTGTCAGAGGCATCCTTGCTGGCACGCCACCTCCGCTCAAGCAGTCTGCTGTCTCGTTTTGCTGTTCTGAATTCTTGGGTGCACCAGCTGTCCTTTTTGGATAATTTTCTCTGGTTATTGTTCTTGATGGGGACAGTGCTGTTGATACAATTGGTGATCCAAGCATTGACATTTTTCACTCCCTGTTCAAGGTTTGTGGTGGGAGTAGGGTTGGAGGTGCTGAGGGTGTATGCCCAGGTGGTCTCTGAGATTTTGTTCCACCCATGGATGGGGGCACTGGTCATCTTGGGGGTGGAGGTGCAGGGGTGGAGATGGTGAAGAGGGAAGGTCGTGTGAGTTCTGTGACATGACTGTATTTGACACAGATGCTTGAGGTGAAAATGAGGTCCAGCTTGTGTCCTGTTGTGTGTGTAGGGCTTTGGATGATCTGGATCAATCTGGGCTGCTCATACTTTTGAGGAGGTGTGCATTGTTGTTGTCTTTGGTGTCATCAATGTGGAAACTTAGGTTGCAGAGGAAGATGTAGTCATTGGAGTCCAAGGCTAGAGGCACAATGAAGTCTGTGATAATGTTGCAGAACCTAGAGCGCAGGCCTGGGGGTCTGTATGTGAGGGTGCCTCTGATGGTTGTTTTGTTGCTTGTGTGGAGCTTGAAGTTGAGATGCTCCATGGGAGTGGTTGAGTTGTGGATGTGGGTGGTGCCCTGTACGGTCTCTTTGTGGATGATTACTGTTCCTCCTCCTGTCTTGTTGGCGCCGTCCTGGTGAATGATTTTATATCCTTCAGGGATCACTGTGGCAATGTCTGGGGTGGATGTGAGGTTGAGCCAGGTCACAAGGAGGAAGAAGATGTTGGGTGTGAGGGTGGCGATGAGGTCCCATTATTCAATGAAATGCTTGCATAGTGACCTTGTGTTGGGAAGGGTACATGCAGATTGGAGCTTTTGTTCAGATGGTGTCTGTGGTGTGTTCAGGGTGTGCCTAGTCGGTGGTCTGGTATGTGTGATGTGGCAGGTGAAGTGCCAGTGAGTGCAGGTGAAAGGCCCTAACGTGGGATGGCATGGTGGCAGTGTTTGCTGCAGCGTCCGGGGTTCAGTGTGTGGAGCTCAGCAATGGTGTATCCTCAGTGGGAAGGAGGACCAGGGGTCATGGCACTGGCATGGTCCAGACAAAGAAGGGCTTCCCTTTGGCACACCAGCGGAGTGGTCATGCTATGGCCTGCATTAAGTAGGTCCCTGGGTGGGTGGGGCATCTGTTGGCGGAAGAACGGTGAGTGGTTTTCTAAGACCTAACAAGAAGTCCTGTAAGTCTATATTTTCTGACAGGAGACTAAGATGTTTGTGGTAAAATTTTAACCATTGTTGACATAGTTTGCCCACGCTATATATGGTGATGATAGTAGTATGCTGACAGAATGAGTGTCAGTTCGGCTCACTCTAAAACCCTGTGTAGAGTTTACAAAACATGCATGACGACAATTTGTGTCCACTGGCCACAATATCCACCTGTTGGGACCTAAAAGTGTTGCATTAAAGGTGCCATTTCGGACCCACCCATTGAGCTGTTCTCTTATAACATTTAAGATCTTTTGCCATTTTTCATATTTAGCTGGTGAAGGAATACTGGGCGCATTCAGTTCCTTTATTTTTGCCAAGCCTAAGCAACATGTTTTTTGTACAGTTTCCTTCAGAAATATAGGGGGTTATTACAACTTTGGAGGAGGTGTTAATCCGTCCCAAATGTGACGGATATACCACCAGCCGTATTACGAGTTCCATAGGATATAATGGACTCGTAATACGGCTGGTGGTATATCCGTCACTTTTGGGATGGATTAACACCTCCTCCAAAGTTGTACTAACCCCCATAATATGTAACAGAATAAGGCATGCTCTAAACAAAGTTTTCCTACCTTGTAGTTGCCATTCTCTAGTTCCCTGCACACTCTACAAGTCAATTGACTTTAACCAATATGTATAGCGTTCTATAGCCAACTGGGAAACAAAAGGATAAGAATAAATTAATTATGTGTCAGTTAACAAAATGTTCCATAATTTTGAAGGTGGCAATTTAAAATAATAAGACCAAGCATTTTTGACATCATGCCCACTAAACTGCAAAAACATATCTACATATGTTTGGAACTCCCCACTGGCAGAGTTGGACAATGTTCCCATTGCATGTAATTATACGCAGTTTTTGGAGATCTGGCTTTGTGCAGACAATAATGTCAAATATGATGGTAACAGAACATTTCTCCATAATTCATAGTTGTTTGATAAACATAATCACTTTCAAACAAAGTGTAATATTCAAGCTCGGAAAGCATAGAATCAACTGTTTTTACATGCTAATCATCAGAAAGAACCCCTAGTGTTATAATATCAGTCATGGATACTTTGAATAGATATGGACCTTGAATCATTGCAGGTAGACCAATGATATCAAACCATACTTTATCCCAAACAATCCCATCAGGATTTGTAATTGCTGAAATGTAAAAGGACAGGTAAGGTTTTAAAACTTCTTCCATCAGTTAAACAGTGGAGCGTTCAGGAAGATAATGACCATGTATCAGTTGAAAGAGAACAATGACAAAACCAATCCAGACAAGGAAGGCAAGCAAGTCAAAAGAATCCACAGATACTTCCATAGACAAATCAGATAGTTATTTTTAAGCCAGTTGAAAATCTTACATGATTTGAATCAGGTGCTGCAGAAGACACAGAAGAATTAAAAAATGAATTGTTAATGTCATCAAAGTAACCAGAAGCAGTTTGTGCAAATACTGGAGCTGATGTAGGTAAAGGTGACTTGGCAGATATTTCCCTTGGTGGTTCATAGTAGACAATTCCATCCATTTGAGTTGAATTTTACTAGTATAAAGCTGTATTTTGGACTTTTTTTGTAGTTGATGTGGTGATTGGAACCAATGAGAGTTCTTTTTCCACCCTCCCCTCGCTCAGGAAGTTTCTTCATTGTTGTTTCGTGGTTATAGAGGCACAGCCTGATAGGCATTGAGAGGGGTGCGGTAACTACCCAGGAGTCCTCATGGTGTACTTTGTAGAACTGGCCACATGGTATAGTTTTACATTGTCATTTGAAATGGAACTCTTTTCTTTGGAACCAGGTAGCGGTGGTAGTACTATGTATTTCCAAGACTGGAACCAGTGCTCTATATGATGGGCCAAATTCCTTTTTCACAGCAATTTCTTTCTTGCACCAGATACCCAACTTTTGGAATCCAGCCAGTTGATGTTGTAGGCAAATCCCATATTCCCAAAGAGTGGTGTGTGCAGTTGTGTTTTTATCACAGAACTATTATAACTCCTGAAAGATGGTGACACATTCAATTATGTCAAAAGGGGTTTCTGTGGCCACTGCACCAGAACCATCAAGATCTGGGACATACATAGGTATGCCAGACAGAAAAGCATATGGGATACGTCCTCCCAAAGACCTTCTCAGCAAGTTATTCAGTGGTTTCTGAACTCCACACATGTGGTGCAGCCAACTTGGGCCTATATCTAACACTCTTGCTGTTAAGGATTGCTTTAAGTCTCAGTTTTTCCACTCCACAGTTATGTTTCCCTCAGGATGATAGAGAGACAAGAAATGCAGTTGAACACCCTTGTTGTTATGGTGTCCCGGAGTACCCTGGAGGAAAAAGTAGGGACCTGGTCTGAATGGAATGCTCTAACAGCATATGTGCCAATAAAGGCTTGCAAATCTTTAATAACATTTCTAGTGTCAGCCGATCATTGTCGCCATACCCATAAATATCTGGAGCATGAGTCAACAGTGACTAAGATATATTTCTATGCACCATTAGCTTATAAGGGACCACAATGATCCAGGTAAACACATTGAAATGGTTTGTTCAACACCAAGAGAAGTGTTTCCAGTGCGCATTTGATGGTGGACACTTTAAATTGCTGACAGATGTCACAACAAAGGACACACTTTTTGGTCTATTTGTGTAAACCTAGCCACCAATAGCGTTTTTGACTCTGATGCACTGTTTTTATGAGATCTAGTCTCTGGTCTTGGTTCAGGATCATACAATCACCCAACCCTGATATTGTTCTGAATGCAATGTTTTGGGCACTTAAGTGGTAGGAATACTTGGCAGGATATGCCTTTGCTAAGGGATTGCTGTCAGCGGAAGCCTTCACAGCAGCCAGTGTTTCATCATCTAACCTTGTAGAAAAACTAGTAGTTGCAGCAACAGAAGCCGTGGTTACAGCTAATTTGGCTTCCTCATTGGCCAAAGTGTTCCTACAACGTGTACTCCAAGATGTTGTTGACCCAGTGTATGAACTACATGGGCCTTTGGTAGCTTGTCTCTAAGATCTGCTACCTTCCCCCACCAAAATTCATGTTTGACGGTGTTACCCTTTGAATCTCTGAGCCTAATATTTGCACCAATAATGCAGTTATTTATTGAAGGACTGGACACAGTAGTGTGAATCACAAACATTTAATGTAGACAGTTCAGAATCCATGTGTTCCAGTGCAAAATTTAAAGCCTTAGCTCTGCATGTTGTACAGTGCAATGTAGGAATCAGGCCTGGTGTGTGGTGGGTACCTAAGGTGCTTACACCTTATACCCGGTCCAGGTATCCCCTATTAGGGTAGTGTAGGCAGTGACTAGAAGCCAGGCTCTCTAGAGGTAGCTGTGAATGAGCAGCCAAGGCTTATCCAGGAGACATGCAAAGCTCATGCAGTATCATTGTAGTCACACAGCACTTACACACATGAAAGAAAACACTCACTGTTACAAAAATAAAGGTACTTTACTATGGTAACACAGCACCAAAAATTCTATAGAGGCAATGCTCCCTTAGGAGGTAAGTAACACACAAGATATATACACTAGTAGTCAAAAACAGGCATAAAAATAGGTAGAAAACAGTGTGACAGTGTAAAACACAACAGAAAATAGTGACCCTAGGGGGAACACAAACCATGTACTAAAAAATGGAATGCAAGAGTTGGACTCCCACCTAGGTAGATGGAGTGTGGAGAGGGGCACCAGGGGTACCAGGAAAGCATGACACCCTACAGCGACCAGGAAAGCAGGAGTAAATCACTAGAATTTCCCCACAACACCCACTTAGGAGAAAAGAAGAGAATTGCAAAACATAGAGGTGACTGCAAGAAACCAAGGGTGGATTCCTGAAGAGGAAGACCTTTGAAAAGAGGGGACCAGAAGACACAGCAGTGACTATTGGGGACAGGATCCCCTACCCACCAAGCTGAGTGTGCAGAAGTTGGTTGACGATGAGGAAGGAAAGTCAGCACTGCAGCCCTGGAGTCAGAGTTGAGTTCCTGGAGGATGCAGGTGATGTCCCACGCTGGAAGGAAGATTGCAGTTGGGTTTGTGTGTTCGGATTCCGCCAACAAGCCGTGGCACAGGCAAAACCTGTGGGTGGCAGAAAGTGGTGCTACCGGGTCCAGCAAGGCCCAGGAGGACTCAACCCGGGAGGAGAACTCAGAGGGGGTCCTCAGCATCACTGAGAGCCCACAGAAGCACAGGCAGCACTCACAGGAGTCCCACAGGATGGGGACACACAGGTTGCAAATAGAGCCCATGCAGAACTACAAAAAGGAGTCCCACACCGCAGGAGAGCCATTCAGGGAGCTGTGCATCATAGGAAGGAGTGCTAGGGGATGGAGATACGCAATACCTGAAGACCCCTCAGAAAAAGTGCCAACAAGTCTTGGCAGCTGCAAAAGATGTGTTCATGGGGGTACTGTCCTGTGTGAGAAGGCAAGGGCTTACTTCCACCCAAGTGGGACAGCTGGTAGAGAGACAGACAGGACCACTTCCAACCACCACCCATGATGCAAAATCCATTCTGCTCAGCAGGAAAGGGGATCCATGCAGCTGGTCATCATTGCTGTTGGTGCCTGTAGATGCAGGGGAGTGACTCCTTCACTCCAAGGGAGATTCCTTCTTTTTTCCTGTGCAGACTGAAGTCGGGCTGCCCTCAGAGGCATGACTGGGGAAATGTTGCAGAAGCTGGAAGGAGCCATGGAAACAATGTTGCTTGTAAAGTCTTGAGCTTTGGTGCAGATTGTTGGGTCCTGGAGAGTCCAGATACAATTTCTATGGTCAGAAGTCAAAGTGGAGGTTGCAGAGGGATCTTTCTGGAATCTTACAAGCTGAATATGAGGAATCTCCAAAAGTGAGACCCTAAATAGCCCTGAAAGGGGGATTGGTCACCTAGCTGGGTGACCACCTATCAGGAGTGGGCTCTTGCATCACCTGCCTGACCTGGCCACTCAGATGCTCCCAAGGTACCCTGTCAACCTTGGATTCAAGATGGCAATACCCAGGGACCCTCTAGAGGAGCCCCAGGTACCACCCCTGGGGTGGTGATGGACAGGTGAGTAGTCACTGGAGGTTCCTGAACTGGTGTAGACTGGTTTATGCATGAAAGGCACCAAATGTGCCCTTCAAAGTACACCAGTGCTTGGGGAGGATATCCCTACCAAGCCAGGTAACACCTATTTCCAAAGGAAGAGGGTGTAACACCCCTCTCCCAAAGCAAATCCTTTGTTCTGCCTTCCTGGGCTTGAGCTGCTCAAGCAACAGGGGGGAAGAAACCTGTGTGGGAGGTGGCAGCAGCTTGGGTTGCCTGGAAAACCTCAGAAGGCTGTAGGAGCAATGTGGGGGTCTTCTAAGGAGTGCATGGGATCATAAAACCAATATTTTCAACATCTTTGATACCAAACATGCCTATGTTTTGAGTTATCATTATGTAGCTGGATATAGGTAGTGACCTATGTCCAGTACACATATAAAATGGTGCCCTCTGCGCTCGCGAAGTCCATGAAAATGGAACTGGAGTTCTTGGGGGCACCTCTGCTAGTGCAGGCGTGACCTCACACACAGGTACTTGCAACCTGCCCTCTGGGTTAGGGGGGCCTGCCATAGGCGTGACTTATAGTGACCTGGATGCAGTGAACTGGCAGTGAAAGGGTGCTTGCACCTTTTCAAACAGTCTGCAATGGCAGGCCTACAGAACACTTGATATAGTATCCTATGGGTAGCAAAATATATGCTGCAGCCCATAGGAATCTGTGGTATTGTACTCTTATTGATGTACCTAGTTACTTGTTGTTAAGCACTGTACACGTACTTGTTTGTATTGGAAGCTCTATGTGTTGTGAACAAGACCGTTCTAAGAATATGGAACATAGAATGTGAAAGAGCCCAACAAGGTTCCTAACTGGGGCAGTTGGAGTGGAAGGTCTTGTTGACAGGATGAGGCTTCTTTACACAGGACTTATACATAATAAAATAGATCAAATATACAAGAAATGGAATCTTGATTACTTCATTTTGGCGACGAGGACTTAAAAGACTCACGTATCTGAAGCCTCAACTGGATGCTGCCTCTTTCCCTGATTACGTGAAACCGGTCGCTCACGATCCGGCACAACATTTGGAACAGAGGAAGACAATCGCATCTCTAAAATCGCTGGTGAGTGATCAGCCAGGATAATAGTTATAACTATTTTTGGCTTAATACTGCGAAGAAACTGAAATTGTGCTCGCGCACCAAGCGCGAGGCATAGACACGTCTCCACCAAGCGCGAGGCGTAGACGTGTCTCCAAGACAACGGAAAGCTGCGTGGGCGTCCGTCTGCATGCTCGCGTCTCCAGGACAACGGATGGTGACTCTTCAAGGCAACCAGGAAGTGTATCGAGACGCTGCTTAAAGTGGCACGCACACAGTCTTGAGCGCGCATTGTGTTCGCAGAAACAACGCGTTTCCAAGGCATTGAGAGTACGCGTCTCCAAAGCATTGAGAGTACGCGTCTCCAAGGCATTGAGAGTACGCGTGTAGATGCTACAGAGACACGCTTGCTGCACTTAAAGAACGGTTAAAACGGAAATAATTTTAGAGGCTGGAGAAATATTATTTCAACATCAAATTTCACCCTTCATTGTAAAATCTTGATTTGATCCAACGGATACCACAAAATTAATTATATATATCAGAAATTGTTTAACTTTTTGGATACGGATACAGGAATATTGCTGTTTTCTATTCAAATTCATACTAGAATAACTTCAACATGCAAAATGTACCAGCAGCACCTTTTTTCTTGATATCTCCGGGGGAGCCTCCTATCAATTGGCAGAAGTGGAAAAAAGTGTTCACGAACTACGCTAAAGTCTGTGGCACGTCTCTTAGTGCTGAGAGGAAGACTTCCTTACTAATGCATTGTTTAGGCACAGAGGGGCAAGACATTTTTGAAAACCTGCCAGAGTTATCAGACAGTGACTCCACTGGACTCAATGAATATGAGATTTGTATAAAAAAACTTGATTTGCATTATTTACCAAAGATATGCACAGTATTAGAACGTTATCAATTTGGAAAGAGGTTACAACGACAAGATGAAACAATTGAACAATACATCACGGCACTACGTGGTCTGGCCACTAACTGTTCTTTTGGGTCTTCTTATGAAGAGCGACTAAGAGATCAATTCATGTTGGGTTGTTCTTTAGAAAAGGCCAGAGAAAACATGTGGCAAAAAGACAATCCATCCTTGGATGAAGTGCTTACCATGGCTAAAGCCTGTGAACACTCTAAAAATTGTGTTCAAATTTTGAAAAATCAGAATACGACCATGTTTAATAGTGATGTGGAAGAAAGGGGGTCAGTAAAGACTGTATACGATACTAAGACAGAATTCAAACATGTTAGAGAGAAGAATGATGGTAAAGGGGTAAAAGCATTTAAGGGTAAATGTTTTAGGTGTGACAATGTAGGTCATATGGCCAATAACAAGCAATGTCCTGCTTGGAGGGTAGTGTGCAAAAAATGTGGCAAGAAGGGACACTTATCAAAGTGTTGCAAGTCAAAAATGGGTATTAAGGAAGTTAGTGAGGTGGATTATCAAGATACCACAGATGAAATAGATTTGGTGAATGAAATAGATATTTTGCAGATGGGGTGTACATTGAATGGTCCTCTTGAGACTATTTTAGTGAATGATGAAAGAGTAAAAGTTTTGTTTGATTCTGGTGCTAAAATAACCTTAGTCCCTAAGAGCTTTTATGATCAACACCTAAAAAACAAACTAAGCTTACAAAAACCGGACATTTCTCCCAAAGGTTACGGGGGGGTGCCAATCAAACTACTTGGGTACTTTTGGGGTACAATTGAGTTTAAAGGACGTGTAATACCAGCAAAAGTGTATGTATCATTGAAAGGAGATTCCTTGATAAGCTGGTTTCACCAACGTGACTTATGGGTTTATCTTGACCCGAATGAGGACCCATCTGTCCTTCTTAAAGATTCCCTCAGTATTGACCAAATCGAAGGACAAGGGAAAACATGGATAGAAAAATTCCCTGGTGTTTTTAGGAAAAAAATTGGCTGTATGAATAATTATCAACTTAAGATTAGTTTGAAACCTAGTACTCAACCCAAAGTAGCAAAATTAAGGTCAGTCCCTTTCACTGTTAGACACAAAATGAAAGAAGAGATAGATAGGTTACTCTCTAATGGTATCATTCAAGAAGTTGATGCTTCTGAATGGGTGGCCCCAGTAGTCATGACAAAAAAGGCTAATGGAGAGGTAAGACTTTGTGTGGATCTCAGAGAATTAAATAAAGCTGTGGTTGTGGATCATCATCCTCTTCCCAACATTAATGAAATGCTGTGCTCTCTTAATGGAGCTAAGCACTTTTCTACTCTTGATCTTTCTTCTGCATATCATCAAATAGAACTACATCCTTCTTCTCAAGATCTTACAACTTTCATCACCCCTTTTGGTACCTTCAAGTATCTCAGGATGCCTTTCGGCCTAATCTCAGCGCCATCTGTATTTCAAAGAGCACTTGAAAAGGTATTGAGAGGGGTGGAAGGTGTTAAGATCTATCAGGATGATATTTTGGTATTTGGCAATGACTTAAGTAAACACGATAAGTATTTAGAAACAGTTTTACATCGTTTGGAGAATTCAGGTCTAACTCTGAAATTTGAAAAATGCAAATTTAACACCTCTACTATTGAATATTTGGGACATGAGATCTCGGGAAAAGGGATTCGTCCAAAATCGGCTTTAGTTAACACGATCATAAATATGCCAACTCCAGAAAACAAAGAGGAACTTATAAAGTTTCTTGGTATGGCTGAGTTTTATAATAAATTTGAATCAAAATTTGCTGAGAGAACAAGAAACATGAGATGTTTATTGAAGAAGGGTAGTGAGTTCTCCTGGAATGACCAATGTTCAAATGAGTTTCATGAGATTAAACGGTTATTGCACTGTGCAGTTGATTTAGGGAGCTATGATCCAAATGATGAAATTAAATTGATGTGCGATGCCAGCTCCAAAGGCATTGGTGCTGTGTTGATGCAAAGGGCTGAGGGTGTTGATAGGACAATTTTATTTTTATCTAGAAGTTTGAAAGGAGCAGAACTCAATTATTCTGTTATTGAAAAAGAAGCACTGAGTGTTTATTGGGCAATAAGAAAATTGAGGAAATTTTTGTGGGGCTGTAACTTTGAAGTCATCACGGATCATAAGCCTCTAAAGGAAGTTTTCAAGAACAAGGGAATCGATTTAGTCTCACACCGCATCCGCAAATGGGTCGTGGCCCTACAAGAGTTTGACTATACAGTTGTTTACATACCAGGAGTACTCAACATACAAGCTGATTGTCTCTCTAGACTATGTAAGCCCTATTTCTCTGAGGAAACAGAGTGTGAGCATGATACTGTTGATGATGAAGACTTGTTCAGTGATGACTTTGACCAGGATATCAGAGTTTGTTTAGTAACAAATGCTGTTATCCATGAATCAGAATGGAGAAAAGAACTACAGAAAGATACCACCTTACAAAAAGTGATGGAATGTACTAGAAATGGGTGGGGTGTTAAAGGCAGTTATGGGGAAAGCTTGATGCCTTTCTGGCAGGTAAAGGATTTGTTAGTGATTGTGGATGATCTTTTAGTCAGAGGTAGTAAGTTGATTCCTCCCATTTCTTTGAGGGAAAAATTATTGACACATGCTCATTCTAGTCATATGGGTATTTCAAAAACTAAAGAAAGGCTTAGATGCACATACTGGTGGCCTGCAATGGACACAATGGTAGAGAGAGAGGTAAGGGAATGTCGCTTTTGTGTTCAGTCAGACAAAGTCTTAAAATGTAGAACACAACCCATGGTGATAAGGGAGGATGCCTTAGGACCTTGGATGGATATAGCCTTAGATATTTTGGGGCCAGTGAGGTTGGGCTCAGTAGACAGGTATGTACTAGTTTCCATTGATATGTATTCAAGATGGCCAGAGATAAAGATAGTAAGTTCAGTGGAATCTAAGGATGTAATTGCCTTTTTAGAGGAACTTTTTGAGAGGGAAGGGTTTCCCTCTTCCGTTCTTACAGACAATGGGGTTCAATTTGTGTCAAAAGCCACGGAATCCTTTCTAAAAGATAGAGGGATTAAACATAAAAGGGCAGCTTTATATCATCCTGAATCCAATGGGGTAGTGGAACGCTTCATTAAGGTACTCAAAGAAAGTATACAACTGGCACAAAGACAAGGTAGTAAATGGGAGAGCGAAATAAAGAAGAAAATACGGGAATATCGCTTGACTCCACACTCATCCACAGGGGTGACACCCTTTCGCTTATTTAAGGGAAGGTTACCTTGTCATGAGGTAGCTCCTCGTTGGGTACAAGAGAAACATTTGGGTATGGATCCTCTTTGCGGGGATGTGAGGGGATGGAGGAAGAAAGAACAAGAGAAAAAGAATTTAAGGAAAAAATGGTATGATGTGCACAAAAGTGTAAAAGAAACTAGAATAAGTGTTGGAGATTGGCTAAAGATAAAATCTCCTAGAAGGGAGAAAACAGATACCAAATTCATAGGTCCATTTAAGGTTTTGAAACTTTTTTAAAATGCAATAAAGACGAATGATCATAAGATATGGAATTTAAACAGAGTGGCAAAATGTGGTATCAGTAGACTAGAGGAGTTTCATAAATCTGTCACTCCGGAGGCAAGTACTCCGGAAGTAATTGATGGGAGGTCTCATGTTGATGCAACAAAAAAGGTGGGTTTTAGACCTGTGAGATCAACACGGAGACCAGAGAAACTAAGGGACTATGTATAATTTTATTTGTTTTATAGTCTCCAATGGTACTATGTTTTTAGTCTGTAATGTAAGGGAGGTGATGTGGTATTGTACTCTTATTGATGTACCTAGTTACTTGTTGTTAAGCACTGTACACGTACTTGTTTGTATTGGAAGCTCTATGTGTTGTGAACAAGACCGTTCTAAGAATATGGAACATAGAATGTGAAAGAGCCCAACAAGGTTCCTAACTGGGGCAGTTGGAGTGGAAGGTCTTGTTGACAGGATGAGGCTTCTTTACACAGGACTTATACATAATAAAATAGATCAAATATACAAGAAATGGAATCTTGATTACTTCAGAATCCCCTAGTCCCCCTAAGCCCTGGGTACCTGGGTGCCATATACTAGGGACTTATATGGGGGTACCAGTGTGCCAAATGTGGGATGAAATACAGAGTTTTGGGAGAGAGAGCATAATCACTTGGGTCCTGGTTAGCAGGATCCCAGTAAACACAGTCAAACACACTGACATAAGGCAGAAAAAGGGAGTAACTATGCCAAGAAAGAGGGTACTGTCCTACATGCATTCCTTAGGGTGAGAATTTACCCTCCCTCACTACCCCGCTTACTTCTGAGCAAGCGGCGAAGGACTGTTGTTTGCTAACTACTGCTCGTTGAGCTGAATTAATAGTGTAAATAATTATTTGGTATTGATCAAGATGCAAAATGTTTGTCTGCATTGGGTATTCAAGTTCGTATTGAAGGAATTCTAGTGTCTGAAATGTTGGATCAAAAACATAATCAACATCAGTGACCATCAGGGACATTGCCCATTGAATCCAAAGTGGAGGTAATGCTTTCGCATTTAGAACGCTTGCTTTTGTGGCAGCCTCAGGGGCTGGTAGCAGGGTAAAGACAATAATGCAGTTCCCCTGGGCCAGAGGTCTCTCTTTTATGACTGCCATCTGAATAGCAGTCTGAATCTTTTAAGTGGGAGCAAAGCGCTGTTCAGCAGTGGAGTACATGTGTGCTATTGGAACAGTGTCACCTGCATTGAATGTTATATAGGTGAACACAATGGCACCAGCAACTACCCTAATGACCATGATGATGTTTTGTTATCACATGTGTGTAAGTGTTTTGCTTCAAGCATGACCTGTTGTACTGCTCTAAGAAAGCATGTATGTTCAGGTGTCTAATGTTTGCCTGAAAAAATCTAGACGTATTAAGTCATAAAGTGGTTTTATGTATTGTGCATAATCTGGAATGTAAATTCTGCCAAAATTGAAAAAGCCCAAAAATGATTGTAGTTTTTTTTAATGGTATTAGGAGGTTGTAACTGTGTATGTTTTTCTAGAAAGTGGGGTACCAGACTCTTTCCTTCATCTGATAAATTGTATCCCAAAAGTAGGACAGTGAAAAATGCAATTTTCGTTTTCTGAAAACTTTATTTTGTAGCCTAATTTGGCAAATCCCACAACAATGTGGTCTACCCATTTTAGGTGTATTCTGAGGTCATCATCTGTAAGGTAGATATCATCTACATAGGACAATGCCTTATCGATATCTTGTAATATTAACATGACACATGCTGAAAACAATCCTGAACTGTCCTTATACTCCTGTGGGAGTCAACAAAATTTTCTTTTAAAGCCAAGAGCACTGAAGGCACTCAAGTCCTGACAACCAGGTGCTAGATTTTGGCAGAAAAGAATGCTGGAACTATCCAAGGTTGTTCAGAATTTGTTGCACATTAAATTGTTAATAAGTGCTGTGCTGTGTACATTTTATATTGCAAATGTACCTGTGTGGCTGTTAAGGTGCCTGTAATTTAAAATTATTCTATATGAATGGTCTGGCTTAGCTTCAGGGAAACAAAGGGTAGTTCACTGGTGATACACAGGGTTCTACTACTCCTTGTACTCAAGTTGTGAGAGTATTTCTCTCACTGTTTTTTCTAGTCTCATACTTAATGGGGTATTGTGTTTGAACTTGTGGTGTTGACCTAATTTGCACAAAATGGTAGGGGAGATCTCTATCCCCCCATTGTGGTTGTGGTATAGCGATGAAGCCTGCACCAATACCCAATCTACGGTGTAAGCTTCTTTCAGTGTATCTGGAACTAGGACCAAGAAAGATGGCAATATGACATATTCCCCTTGTGGGACATTACAGACAAATTCACGGGCCAATCTTTTTCTGCAAAGAGGATATCTTAACTAAGTGCTAATCTTCCCCAAAATATTACTTTATTTGTTGGCTCTATGTCTTCCTTCATTTGAATGTTTGCTTTGTAAACCCTGTCAGGTGGAGAGACATAGCTGTCTGCAGTTTTGACCTCAAGAAAGTTGTTAGTTGCTGTCACATCCAGAAGCTCTTGAAGATTCTGTCGAACTTTTATGACCTCTTCCACACTGTCTAGCAGAGTCACTGCCCAAGTCCTGTTCATCAGTAAAGTTCTCAATATGTGTGGCATTTTAGCTGAAATTGCTGCCACCTTTTCCCTTTTAAATTGGGTTTTTTGTTGTGGAAGTTTGTATTCCTTTTTCACTGAAACTTCAGATGAGCATTGTGAATCTTTTTGTTGTTTCACCTACTTGTTTAAGTGTCCTGACCGCCCTCCGCTCTGCTGTGTTTTTCCAGTGAGTCCTGGAAGGAAAGAGATGGCCGTGTGTCTGTATATTGGTATCTATGAGTTTTAAAATTTTCCCTATTTCTAAGATTGTAGCATTTCTCAGAGGTCTCTGATTGCGGGGATTCTCCTCTTTGTTTTAGACTTTCCTTATTTTGTTTTTGTTTATCCCAGTATTTTTTAGAACCCTCTAATGCTTGTTTAGTGGAATCCTTATTGAATATACTTTGTAGGTGTGGTTTACCAGGTATGGATCCCAGACTATCCCTACCTATACTTGTGAACGTTTTGGTGATAATTTTTGGCAGCTTGCGTTCTTGATCCTGTGCTGGAGCGTCCCAGAGCCACTGACGTTCTGCCAATGCTACTGCTTTCCCTTTAAGATTGCTTAACATTATTGAGGACACAAGGGCAAAGTTACCCAATAATTACATCCCCAAGTCCGGGGCTAGGCAAGCCCCATATTCTTGCTATATCTGATTTAACACTTACAGAAGGTTCACAAGTGTTTGTGTAAAGTGCAGCAAATACTGCACCCCATGTGGTGCACCTGTCCACTGAGGGAACCTTCCCAAATGACAGGCACATTGTGAGAATTCTATGTTTATTTTGGGGTCCCGTATGGGGAATCACTGCTTCCAAAGTGCTTATTTTTGTGTTAGCCAAAATGGAATCTTTTCATGTTTGGTGGGTACCTTACCCATTATTAAATACACAGTCACAGGATTTATTCCCACTGTATCCACATGTGGTTGTACTGGAGCAGCCCTTTCAGGGACGGTGTTTACAGTCTGCATTGCAAATTGTATTAAGCATCTATGGCCCATATTTATACTTTTTGACGCTAAACTGCGCTAACGCAGTTTAGCGTCAAAAAATTTAGCGCCGTCTAACGCCATTCTGAAGCGCCATGCGGGCGCCGTATTTATGGAATGGCGTTAGCCGGCGCTAGCAGACCGGCGCTGCCTGGTGTGCGTGGAAAAAAACCACGTAGACCAGGCAGCGGCGGCGTAGGGGGAAAATGGCGTTAGGGCGTCTTAAAATGGGGCAAGTCAGGTTGAGGCAAAAAAATCGCCTCAACCCGATTTGCGCCATTATTTTCGACGCCATTTAAATGACTCCTGTCTTAGTAAAGACAGGAGTCATGCCCCCTTGCCCAATGGCCATGCCCAGGGGACTTATGTCCCCTGGGCATGGTCATTGGGCATAGTGGCATGTAGGGGGGCACAAATAAGGCCCCCCTATGCCACCCAATTTTTTTTTTTAAAAATTTAAATGTATACTTACCTGAACTTACCTGAATGTCCCTGGGGTGGGTCCCTCCATCCTTGGGTGTCCTCCTGGGATGGGCATGGGTGGCAGGGGGGGTCCCTGGGGGCAGGGGAGGGCACCTGTGGGCTCATTTTGAGCCCACAGGCCCCTTAACGCCTACCCTGACCCAGGCGTTAAATAGTGGCGCAAATGCGGGGTTTTTTGACCCGCCACCTCCCGGGCGTGATTTTTGCCCGGGAGTATAAATACGACGCATTTGCGTCGCCGTCATTTTTTTAGACGGGAACGCCTTCCTTGCATCTCATTAACGCAAGGAAGGCGTTCACGCAAAAAAATGACGCTATTTGCCCATACTTTGGCGCTAGACGCGTCTAACGCCAAAGTATAAATATGGCGTTCGTTTTGCGCCGAATTTGCGTCGAAAAAAACGACGCTAATTCGGCGCAAACGGAGTATAAATACGGGCCCTTATGTTTCTTCTGAATTAGTGTGTAAGTGGCAAACTTCCGTTAACGCCATAGAACCTGCATTAGGATGTGAAGTATAAGTAGCTAAGTCTGGCCATGAAGGACCGTTATTACTTTAATGAACTAGTCTAACATTTTGTGTAACATGTGGTAGGGTACCACCAAGCCAATCTTGGTGGTCTTGATAAGATAGGGGCATTTCTAAATACACAGATGGTCTGTATTGTGCAGGTGCATTTACTATGGTGTAGTGATGACCATGACATGTCTGTGTGTTCCCATCTGCTGCAGGAAAGGTGTCCCAGGAATAAAAAAAAATCAGCTCTATATGCTTTATGATCCCCAACAACAAATATAACTTCTCCTTCCTCATCTGTGAAGCCATGATTTTTTTATTGTGTTGTGAGGGGAGTCTCATGTTTTCTGCAATTGCTACCCATTGAGGGTCTACCATATTTAAGAATGGTCATTTCAGAGATGGATGACAACTTCCTGTGAAGTACGGCCAACATCTATCCCAGGGAGCATCATTCCTTAAAAATCCAAAATGGTAGAAACTGAATTTTGGAGGTTAGGTTTGACTGAGCCATCCACTGGTGTGGCTAAAGATCCTTACCACACCCCTCTCCTGCCCTCGCCTAATCTAATCAAGAGTGCACCTGGTTGTCTAGGTTTGCAGGAAATGGGGAGGTCATGAGCTGCTCCATATGTCCTTCCCTCCTTTGAAGACCGGTTTAGCTGCTCTACCCTCCATCCTGTTTCAGCATCTGCTGAGTCAGATCTCCTCCTCCAGACACTTCCTTTGTGTTCAGCATAGGCCACTTCACACCTCAGGCTGTCAGAGGCTGGCCAATCAAAAAAGGGCACTATAGAGCTGAAATTGGTAACCTTTAGGAAGAGTTCTTACCCTCAACTAGTGTTGTTGTATTTATTATAAAAATCAGTTTGACACCAAACTTGCCATCGCTAGCTCCTTTGGAGAATATATTAATTAAATAAAAGTCTCCCCATGTTAGCCTATGGAGCCTGTTCACTACAATGAGGGAAACAAATTTGGCTACTGTTCCTCATCAGGGCTTATAAAACATATTTTGTAAGGTCCCTGCTTATAGCTACACTGCACCCAATCCTTGGGGCACCAAGAGCACACCTTATGGGTGACTTATATGTACAAATAAGGTAGTTTGAGACTTTGGAAGTGCTTTTAATTCTAAAGTCGAATTTGCATGTAACTTTAATTTAAAAGCAGCCAGCAAGGCAGACTGCTTTAAAATGTCTCTGGGCACCTCAGCAGTGCACCTATGGGGGCACTACCTATGCTAAGTCCCTAAACCTACATGCCCTACCCTGTACTAGGGATTTATAGATAGGCTGACTTAGTTAATTATAATTAACCTAATTTGCATGCTCATTTTACACAGAGCACAGTCCCTGGGACAGGTTAGCAGTATGCAGGGCACCATCAGAGTCAGGAAACACCAGCAAAAAGTAAAAAATGGGGTTAAATGTTAAGGGGGCTTCTGCAATCAGTCCAGTTTTCTCACAGGGACATGAAGTAGAACACAGCAAATTCTGGGGGATGCCAGGAGGGACAAGGGAAAAGAAAGGTTCCTGAAAGCCTTAGAATATGGAAGGGGATGATGATGAGGATGATGACAATGAGCTAGTCATTTTGGAAGCTGCCACAGAGGAGTCTGACATTACTCATCCTATTGAACCCTCTCCTAGGGATGTGGCACAGGAAGCTCAATATTTGTAAAGGCCCACCTGAGATCTGCACCAACCCTTACCTGGGTAGAAGCATACACTGCAGAATGGCAATCAACAACGCACCCTCCTACCTTCAGTTCTTCAGTTCTTCTTCAGGCATTGCAGTGGTCCACTAAGAAAGTACATTTTCCCAGTTTGGGACTTTTTTATGCTTAGCAAGCAGGAGAAGAACAATGCAATATGCTCCATTCGCTGTGCTAATGTTTGTTGCAGTAAGCCTGGTTCACACTATGGTACTGGAGGGCAAAGGACCCATATGAAAAAAACATCATGCAATCCGGTGAGAGGAGCACCATAAAAAATTGCTGAACATGGTTGTGGTAAAGGTAAGGAGAGCTGGGTAACATCAGCTACAAGTCCAAGCATGGTGGAAGGTCATGAGGGTGAAGAGTGTGACATGCTCCTCACGCAAAACAACCCTGTCCCTAGCAGTGCACCAGAATCACCCACTTCAGCAGCCTCACAATGGCACAAGAAGACCCAGAGTCAGATGGAGCCACCACATGCATACAGTGACTGCCCGATGACATACATTGAGCCTACCATTACCTTCTTCTTGAAAGTTGCCTGCATCAGTGGCCCCAGGAAGGAAGAAAATCCATGCTACTGTTATGGGCAAATTTCGGCAGCAGGGCTCCTACGACTGCAACCATCCATTGGCATGTCTGTACAATGGGAAGCTGACAAAAATATTAGCGCTGGACCTTCTCCCTTTTTCTTTTGTGGAAGGAGTGAGATTTTTGGAATTTGTGGCAGCCATCTGAGTGAAATGAAAGGTTCCAAGTCTTATCTATTTTGCCAGAGTTGCCCTTCTAGCACTGAATCACGATGTGCTGAAATTGGTGGGATAAGCTTTGTGGCAAAGTGCTGTTCACATTATCCACCTGATGAAAGACATGTGAACTAGATGTCGGGTGACTGATTACATGTGCATCACTGCACACTTGGGGGCATATTTACAAGGAGCTTGCACCGTCACTGCATCTTTTTTTGATGCAGCAGCGGCCCAATCCAAGCTTCACACTGCGTCGTATTTGCAAACTGATGCTTTGGGCCCAATGCATTAGTTTGTAAAGGCCTGTGTCAAATTACACCTGCACCGGGTATAGGTTCAGGCATTCCCAT
Source organism: Pleurodeles waltl (assembly GCF_031143425.1). Taxonomy (NCBI): domain Eukaryota; kingdom Metazoa; phylum Chordata; class Amphibia; order Caudata; family Salamandridae; genus Pleurodeles; species Pleurodeles waltl. The sequence continues at coordinate 1,000,148,447 of NC_090437.1, forward strand.
GTAAAGAGCCACATAGAACTGACACAGTGAAATTCACAACTTTTCACTGTGTCACGCTATGACTTGACTCCATCAAAATCCTTACGCCTCCTCAAACCAGACGTAAGGATTTATGAAAGGCTTTTAAAATGGGACTCACCTCTGTGTTCTGATGCATTGTTGGAGTTGCATCAGTTTTACAATGCAACTCAAGCAATGCTTCACTTTAGCCTCAACAGATGCATCAGTAAAAACATGGGCATTTGTATTGTAAATCCAGCGCATTCATGGCATCGTTAGGGCATTTGTGGCAGATGCACCAAATCTGATGCATCGATGCCGATGTGTCAGATTCTTGTAAATATGCCCCTGGGTCTCTTTTGCCGGGGTATGGCAACAGCTATCTACAGGTCTTGGCCTTGAAGAATGTTATATGAGCATTCAGCGGAATGCAACAGTAGCCTTGTTCACCATGGGGAAATCACATACAGCTGCAAAGATCTTGGATTAATTTAACAGCAAGGTGTCTGAAGGGCTGTGACACAGAGGTCTCCAAATTGGATTTGTTGCTATCGAAATGGCAGTAGCATAGTCAATACCATGGCAGATGGTGGCTATTTTTATGGTCCTGTCTTTGGCACATTTCACCCACCTAGTTGTGCAAGAGTTTCTCAAAAAAGAAGACATAGTCAGCATCATATTGACCACCTATAGAAGATTCTGCACTCATTTCAGCCATTCTTTTAAAGCCTGAAAGCTTGTACAGATTATTAAACATGCTAATAGAGTACCGGTTTAACATCCTGATACAGGAGGTACCTATACGTTCAAACTCAAACTATTACATGTTGCAACGTCTGTTTGAGCAGCACAGAAAGGTCAATGACTATGGCCCTCATTATGACATTGGCGGTAAATCCCGCTTACCACCGCGGTGACGGCCGCCAACATACCATCATGGAGGTGAACATCCGTTCAACATAATATGACACTCACACACTAAACCAACAGAATACTGCCACAAACATATTTCCGCCAGACCAAAGGTAAGTGTTAATCTGTCAGTGCGAACACCCACACCGTTACCCCAACAAAACAACAAACTCCACATTATGACCCACGAATCACCACAGCGGACATTCAACTGCGGTAAACCATTGGGGGTACACACCGGTGCCATCAGAATGGACAACCCCAAACAAAACAACACAACATTGGCCAAAACTAAAATCACACACTTGGCACTGATATACACACCACACCCACCCACAGCACTGTAAAACACATGCCCACATTATCCACAACCCTTTACGAACACGAAAAATAGCCAAGAGATAGCCACGCAAATCAAAGACACAACTACACACACACCACAAACACCCATTCATCTGTCATGCACTCCACACCTACCACATTACTCAACACCCACTGCACAACACACACCACACAACACCCATATACCCACAAAGGAACCCCTATTTCACTGATGAGGAGTTAAGGGTCATGGTGGAGGAAATAGTCAGGGTAGAGTCACAGCTGTTTGGAGCACAGGTACATCAAATCTCCATTGTAAGGAAGACGGAGCTATGGCGGAGAATCGTGGACTGGGTGAACGTCGTGGGACAGCATCCAAGAACAAGGGATGACATCAAGAAGAGGTGGAACAACCTACAGGTGAAGGCACATTCCATGGCAGCAAGGCACCAGCTCGCCATTCATAGGACTGGTGTTGGACCCCCACCTTCTCTCCCACAGCTCACAGCATGGGAGGAACAAGTCTTGGCAATCCAGCATCCTGAAGGACTCACTGGAATTGCCGGAGGACTAGACATTGGTGAGTCAATATTTACTACCTATTCCCCCACATACCTGCCTGCCACCACCACCCCTCACCCTGACACCCATCACTCCACTCAATCCCCCCACAGTGCACCGCCACAATATACTAACCTGAATGCCAAGCCCTGCATGCCATACCCACTGCATGATCATCCCTCTGAGCCCTGCATGTGCACCCACCACCAATGCATGCACAGCATGAAGAACTAACAATTTCACAATACATCACCATATACAAACAAAGGTTGCATGGCAACAGCAATGATATAGGGGAAGCTAGGGATGTAGAATATGTCACAGACATGTAGCATAATACACCACCTACGTTCCCACAGGTGCCCCAGCCAATCCCAGTGGCAAGGAGGTGCCATGGCTACCCAGTCCCCCACCAGAAGATGCCCCTAGTGATGACAGTAACTCTGAACTTCTGGATCTGGATGAACTCCCTGTCCCATCAGGGACCACTGTTCAGTCGGATACCCCAGCCCATGCCCACACCACCACAACTACAACTACTTTGGCGTGGCTAAGATGGCGGCCGTGACGAACGCCTAAAGCGTAGGCTCCGTCCCAGGCCCACTAAAACATCCTTATCGGCGCTCCCGGGGAGGCAAAATCCGGCGGCGCTGACCGGCAGGATCCCTCGAGAACCGACTGGCACGCGGGAGACGACGTGGGGAGACTGCCGCATCCCTGAGGATATCCAAAGCGAGGGAGGCCTTGCGAATCGCTGGAGCCTGGGACTCGAGTGCGTGTGAGACGCAGGGGGAGGAGCCCTGAAGAGCACTGCGATCGAGCAGACTGAAATCACCAGGTGTAGGGGGGCACGGTGAGTGGCTGGGGGGGGTCGTCAGCAAGGGGGTCTGTCACCAGCTGGGAGGCCCTCCTTCGCCCCTCCCTCCCAGGCCTTCCCCCATGATGTCGACTTGATGGAAATAAGGCATGTGTAAACAAGGTGCCGCTACAGTCACAGGAACAATTTAAAGCAGCGCTACGGAGATTCCTACCCACCCCTCGTCGATATTCCACTGTTGCAGGGAGTGCACCCAGGAGACCAAATGCCTGACAGTGGTGCACCATGCCGCCATAGCTAACTGAATAGGGCTCAGAAACTAGCCCATAGAGGAAACAGTGAGGTTTATATGATCACCTGATTTGGGCACTGGAATGTCCCAAATGCCACAAAAACAACAGACTAAGCCGCTCTGACAGTTTTACCGGCCCGAGACTGATTACCATTGTAGAAAGGAGGGGTGCCTCTTGGATTCTGGGCTCCCCTACCTGTGGTGGCTGCTGCGGGTGTGGAGTGGCATGGCCCACACTGAGAGTTCTCCCATTGGGTCGTGGGTGCAAATCCCCTGGAGAAACTTGGCGCGCAGACCACGCACTGTAGCACTGACCCAGAACACAACAGAGAGATCCTGCTCGGAGACCATGGCGGGGAAATCCAAAACAACTAAGGCCCAAGAACTTCCTGTACCTGCGGCGCTCCCGGACGGGCAGCGCGCGGTGCCTGGTCTGCAATCCCTGGAAACCACGTTACAAGCCCACTCGGCCCAGTTTGAGAAAATCTTGCAAGGGATCATGGACACTAAATCCTCACTGGAAAACAGAATCAACACAGTATCCCAAGACCTCAATCTGCTAAGGGTGGATCACTGAAATCTGGCGGAGAGAGTCGGAACAGTGGAGGACACTCTGGGCGAGATGAACCCACTGGCCGCAGAGAACCAGAAACAAATTCAACGCTTGGACTCTGAGGTGAAAGCCCTTTGGAGACGTGCAGAGGAAGCTGAGGGCAGGTCGCGTCGCAATAATGTCCACTTTTTGGGTTTTCCCAAAAGACCGGAAGGGCAAAACTCTGAGCTATTCCTGGAGCAGTGGCTGATCAAGGAGGTACTGCATGGTGCCCCATCAAAGTTCTTCTCCGTGGAAAGGGCACAGAGTCCCAGGGAGACAACCGGCTCCAGGATTACTGCACAGACAGATGATTGCACGTTTCCTTAATTATAGAGACCGTGATGCGGTACTTCAACTTTTTCGCAATAAAGGACCCATTCAATATGAGGGAACCTCCATCACTGCCTTCCCGGATTTTACCCAGGAAGTACAGCGGCAACGTCACTCTTATATGAAAATTAAACAGCGCCTTCAAGAGCACAATATTAAGTATGCCCTGATGTTTCCTGCTAAACTAAGAGTAATCTCGAATGATCGAATGGATGCACGCCAAGGGCATGGCACAAACTCAGGAAGGGGCAGGAGATGGTGAGGCATGGCTCACGTCGCCGGCACGGAGGAGACCCAGGAAGCGCTCAAAGGCGCAACCCACGGAAACACAAGCAGCGGCCGAAAGAGCAAAAGTGTTGAAGGAGACGTCTTTGCACACACAAAACTCCTTCGGAGTGTTACAAACTAATCCAAGCGACCACACGGACTCGGTAGCTTCGACTCAACGGTTTTGGAGGCGCTGAGGGGTCCGGCGTTCACGCCCAGATCTGTAGATGCACTGTGATTGTCTAGAGGGGTAACAGTGGGACTGCTGCATTCTTTTTATGTGCTCCACGGCACTACGGTGGTCATGGGATTAACTATGATAGGAATGATATTGTTTTCATATATAAGTTTCAGACGATTAGCCTTTTTTCCCTTACACTCATAATGCAGTGCCTTGGGACCTGGAGGACGGGGCGGCTGGGTACCCTGGGAGCGCCGATACGCTCACCTTTTGCTTCAATGTTGGGGGCCCCTTATAAGGGCCACCTCCAATGACTGCCATGACTCCCCAGATAGTATTCATATGGATACAGTTTTTCGATGCCAGAAGTGCATTGTGTTTTTGTTATCATGGATGTCAGTCCACAGTTTACGGGGGTTTGAAGGGATGGGTAGAGGTTGGGAATGGTTTTGTTTATGTTTACTAGGCCTATCTAAATTGCAAAGTATATCCTTACAGCAGTTAGTTAACAGTAATTCTCAGAAATGGAGTAGCACAACTTGTGGTGGAGCTGAAACCCGTAACACAACACACACACAAATATTTTACAGTAGGACGCGGACTAGGGTGCATTCTGCGCTATGCATGAATACAATATAATCACGTGGAACGTGCGGGGAATGGCAGCTGAGGGCAAGAGACACCGAATTTACACTTACCTCAAACGTCAGAGAATACACATTGCTATCCTGCAGGAGACACACCTATTGGAGGCTGATCTGGGAACACTAAGGGGGCGTTGGGGTGGACAGATTTTAGGCACATCATTTTCAGCCTATGCGAGGGGGGTATTGGTGTGGATAGCACAAGGGGTGCCGTACATCCAAAACACACAGAGGATAGATCAGGGGGGGCAGATATGTAGTGACAGAGGGGCAGTTAGACAGAAAACAACTTACAATCGTAGGGATATATGCCCCTAATAGCGCGCTGTCCAAATTTTTACACACACTAACTCCAGTGCTGCTGGTGAATCCCGCAGCACCGGCTGTATGGGGGGGCGATTTTAATAGCACACCGGATGTATTGATAGATCGATCAATACCACTCCCAAGGAGGTCGACACACAGGGGCGTCACTGGCCCACTGTTGACATGGGCAGGGGACATGAGACTGCACGACATTTGATGCATTGGACACCCCACACACAGTGAATTCTCATTCTATTCTGCACCCCACAAGGTACACACCAGGATAGATATTTTGTGGGAGACCCCAGATATATGCTCTCTAATTAAGGACTCTAACTACTTGGCCAAAACACTCTCTGACCATTCCCTGCTAATGTTGACAATGCGATGGGGTAGGAGACACCCTGCGATCCCCATTGGCATCTGCAGGTGGAGGCCCTCCAGGATCAGACATTTAGGGAAGAATTAAACACAACAATAAGACAGTACTGGGAAACAGTGGTTCTACAGAAACAAGAGCGATGGAGTAGGACGCACATAAGGTTATTGTCCGGGGTCAATACCTATCGGCCACCTGGGGAGTGCGGCGTACCCTCCATGCGGAGGTCGCCAAGCTGAAGAAGGAAATTAGAGTTTTGGAAGTTGCGGTGGCTCAAAATGAGGCACCATTTACAGAGCTCAGCGCACGAAATACGAGGAGGTGGACCTACAGCTTCGCCGGCATGATTATAAATACCACCTGGTGTGCTTACAATCAGAAGGGGACAGATCGGAGAGACTGCTGGCATGGCTCCTTCGCGAGGACCGTCAGCAGGCTCCCATAGGGGCTATACGCTTAGCTGATGGAACTATGGCCACCAGTCAGGAAGCGATTAACAAAGCATTCAAGGACTACTACACGGGCTTGTATAAGGGGCAAACCACATGTAACACTCAACAATTGGGGACCTTCCTCGGGGGGGCGCCCCTAGCATGGTTGTCACAGCTAGACAAGGAAACATTAGAGGCTCCCCTAAAGGCGGAGGAACCAGAGGTGGCCATGGCACAGATGTCCCGTAATAAAGCACCAGGGATGGATGGTTTGCCAATAGAGTATTACAACACTTATTCAAAACATCTGAAACGCCACCTATTGGCAGTATTCGAGGAGGCATGGTCTCGCAATCTGCTCCCACCTTCGCAGAGAGAGGCGCTGATAGTGGTCCTTCCTAAACAGGGCCGGGACCCCACAGATGTTAGGTCGTACAGACCACTTTCTCTCCTAAACTTAGATTGCAAAATCCTGGGTAAAGTATTGGCAAACAGGCTTGCCCCCATAATACACACCTTAATACATGAAGACCAGAATGGCTTTATCCCAAAACACAATACATTCTTAAATATCCGCAGATTGCTTAACGTCTATGGGGATACTCCGCCGGGGGTGTATGATAACGTGGCAATGTCATTAGACATTGAGAAAGCATTTGATACGCTGGGCTGGGACTTCCTGTTTGTCACCATGCATGATATGGGGTTTGGCCCCGGCTTCATACGCTGGGTGCAGACATTATATGCTGAACCCAGGGCTAGGGTGAAAACAGGAGGCATCATATCCGATAGCTTCCCCATTAACAGAGGAACTAGGCAGGGATGCCCACTGTCTCCCTTGTTGTTCACCATCACGATGGAACCATTGGCGACTAGGTTGCGGGTGGTGGAGGAGCAGTGGGGGGGTGTGCAGATCTGGAATGCATCACATTATTTCGCTATATGCGGACGATGCATCGATATATCTGGAAAGAGGGAGCGAGACGATGCCTTCGGTGATATCCCTACTAGAGGAATATGGGAGTATATCGGGATTAGTGGTGAACTGGGACAAATCTTATGCGTTTCACCTGATTGAATTGCCTCTGAGCGCAAAGAAGGAGGCTTCTGCGGGACATCGGAGGTGGTGTTTTAACACATGCAAATACTTAGGCTTTCATATTTATCATAAACCTGGGGATCTGAGAGATGGCAACTTGGGTAGAACGCTGAATTCCATGAAGGGGTCCTTGCGCTTTTGTTGCTCGCTGCCGTTGTCACCATTGGGCAGAGTGGGGGTGGCGAACATGTTATTACTCCCCCGTCTTCTTTACTATTTTGCAGCATTACCGATCGCAGTGCCTAAAAGCTGTTTCCGCGAACTGAATACACTACTACTGGGACTCATATGGGGAAAGGGCAGGAATTGAGTAGCACTTACCACCCTACACAGACCATTAAGTGATGGCGGGCTCGGCGCCCCCAACTTCGGACTTTATTTTGCTTCAGCGCAACTGAAATGGATATTAAATTGGATACACAGACCTGAATCAGCAGAATCTGTATGGGTTAACACGCAGCTGCGTGGCATGCCGCTG